>NC_133896.1:75804001-76404001 GCF_964199755.1 Larus michahellis | reverse complement strand
TTTGAGGCTGACGGCAGCAGGAAAGCCTGCAGCCCCCAGGTCTGTGGGGCTAAGCAAGCGGTTCCCAAAGAGCTTTAGAACAAGGCATAGTTTTCCCTGCTGGATCTTTGGGCAGGGGACCAGTCTCCAGACATATGGCCATTTTTGTGCCTGGCGCGGCACCAAGTGGGAAAGGGTGATTTTGAGGCTGAAGGCAGCAGGAAAGCCTAGAGCCCCCAGGTCTGTGGGGCTATGCAGGCGGTTCCCAAAGAGCTTTAGAACAAGGCATAGTTTTCCCTGCTGGATCTTTGGGCAGGGGACCAACCTGCAGCCATATGGCCATTTTTGTGCCTGGCGCGGCGCCAAGTGGGAAAGGGTGGTTTTGAGGCTGAAGGCAGCAGGAAAGCCTACAGCCCCCAGGTCTGTGGGGCTACGCAAGCGGTTCCCAAAGAGCTTTAGAGGAAGGCATAATTTTCCCTGCTGGCTCTTTGGGCGTGGGACCAATCCCCAGACATATGTCCATTTTTGGGCCTGGCGCGGCGCCAAGTGGGAAAGGGTGGTTTTGAGGCTGAAGGCAGCAGGAAAGCCTGAAGGCCCCAGGTCTGTGGGGTTATGCAAGCCGTTCCCAAAGAGCTTTAGAACAAGGCATAATTTTCCCTGCTGGCTCTTTGGGCGTGGGACCAATCTCCAGACATATGGCCATTTTTGTGCCTGGCGCGGCGTCAAGTGGGAAAGGGTGGTTTTGAGGCTGAAGGCAGCAGGAAAGCCTGCAGCCCCCAGGTCTGTGAGGCTACGCAATCGGTTCCCAAAGAGCTTTAGAACAAGGCATAGTTTTCCCTGCTGGCTCTTTGGCCGTGGGACCAATCTGCAGACATATGGCCATTTATCTGCCTGGCGCGACGCCAAGTGGGAAAGGGTGGTTTTGAGGCTGAAGGCAGCAGGAAAGCCTGCAGCCCCCAGGTCTGTCGGTCCACACCAGCGGTTCCCAAAGAGCTTTAGAGCAAGGCATAGTTTTCCCTGCTGGCTCTTTGGGTGTGGGACCAATCTCCAGACATATGGCCATTATTGTGCCTGGCGCGGCGCCAAGTGGGAAAGGGTGGTTTTGAGGCTGAAGGCAGCAGGAAAGCCTGCAGCCCCAGGTCTGTGGGGCTACGCAAGCGGGTCCCAAAGAGTTTTAGAACAAAGCATAATTTTCCCTGCTGGCTCTTTGGGCGTGGGAACAATCCCCAGACATATGGCCATTTTTCTGCCTGGCGCGGCGCCAAGTGGGAAAGGGTGGTTTTGAGGCTGAAGGCAGCAGGAAAGCCTGAAGGCCCCAGGTCTGTGGGGTTATGCAAGCCGTTCCCAAAGAGCTTTAGAACAAGGCATAGCTTTCCCTGCTGCCTCTTTGGGCGTGGGACCAATCTCCAGACATGTGGCCATTTTTGTGCCTGGCGCGGCGCCAAGTGGGAAAGGGTGGTTTTGAGGCTGAAGGCAGCAGGAAAGCCTGCAGCCCTCAGGTCTGTGGGGCTACGCAAGCGGTTCCCAAAGAGCTTTAGAACAAGGCATAGTTTTCCCTGCTGGCTATTTGGGCGTGGGACCAATCTCCAGCCATATGGCCATTTTTGTGGCTGGCGCGGCGCCAAGTGGGAAAGGGTGGTTTTGAGGCTGAAGGCAGCAGGAAAGCCTGCAGCCCCCAGGTCTGTGGGGCTACGCAAGCGGTTCCCAAAGAGCTTTAGAGGAAGGCATAATTTTCCCTGCTGGCTCTTTGGGCGTGGGACCAATCCCCAGACATATGGCCATTTTTGGGCCTGGCGCGGCGCCAAGTGGGACAGGGTGGTTTTGAGGCTGAAGGCAGCAGGAAAGCCTGAAGGCCCCAGGTCTGTGGGGTTATGCAAGCCGTTCCCAAAGAGCTTTAGAACAAGGCATAATTTTCCCTGCTGGCTCTTTGGGCGTGGGACCAATCTCCAGACATATGGCCATTTTTGTGCCTGGCGCGGCGCCAAGTGGGAAAGGGTGGTTTTGAGGCTGAAGGCAGCAGGAAAGCCTGCAGCCCCCAGGTCTGTGAGGCTACGCAAGCGGTTCCCAAAGAGCTTTAGAACAAGGCATAGTTTTCCCTGCTGGCTCTTTGGCCGTGGGACCAATCTGCAGACATATGGCCATTTATCTGCCTGGCGCAGCACCAAGTGGGAAAGGGTGATTTTGAGGCTGAAGGCAGCAGGAAAGCCTACAGCCCCCAGGTCTGTGGGTCTACGCAGGCGGTTCCCAAAGAGCTTTAGAACAAGGCATAATTTTCCCTGCTAGCTCTTTGGGCGGGGGACCAATCTCCAGCCATATGGCCATTTTTCTGCCTGGCGCGACGCCAAGTTGGAAAGGGTGGTTTTGAGGCTGACGGCAGCAGGAAAGCCTGCAGCCCCAAGGTCTGTGAGGCTACGCAAGCGGTTCCCAAAGAGCTTTAGAACAAGGCATAGTTTTCCCTGCTGCCTCTTTGGGCGTGGGACCCATCTCCAGCCATATGGCCATTTTTGTGCCTGGCGCGGCGCCAAGTGGGAAAGGGTGGTTTTGAGGCTGACGGCAGCAGGAAAGCCTGCAGCCCCCAGGTCTGTGGGGCTACGCAAGCGGTTCCCAAAGAGCCTTAGAGGCAGGCATAATTTTCCCTGCTGGCTCTTTGGGCGTGGGACCAATCCCCAGACATATGGCCATTTTTGTGCCTGGCGCGGCGCCAAGTGGGAAAGGGTGGTTTTGAGGCAGAAGGCAGCAGGAAAGCCTGAAGGCCCCAGGTCTGTGGGGTTATGCAAGCCGTTCCCAAAGAGCTTTAGAACAAGGCATAGTTTTCCCTGCTGGCTCTTTGGCCGTGGGACCAATCTGCAGACATATGGCCATTTATCTGCCTGGCGCGACGCCAAGTGGGAAAGGGTGATTTTGAGGCTGAAGGCAGCAGGAAAGCCTACAGCCCCCAGGTCTGTGGGGCTACGCAGGCGGTTCCCAAAGAGCTTTAGAACAAGGCATAGTTTTCCCTGCTGGCTCGTTGGGCATGGAACCAATCTCCAGACATATGGCGATTTTTTTGCCTCGCGCGGTTACAAGTGGGAAAGGGTGGTTTTGAGGCTGAAGGCAGCAGGAAAGCCTGCAGCCCCCACGTCTGTGGGGCCAAGCAAGAGGTACCCAAAGAGCTTTAGAACAAGGCATAGTTTTCCCTGCTGGATCTTTGGGCAGGGGACCAATCTGCAGACATATGGCCATTTTTGTGCCTGGCGTGGCGCTAAGTGGGAAAGGGTGGTGTCGAGGCTGAAGGCAGCAGGAAAGCCCGCAGCCCCCACGTCTGTCGGTCCACACCAGTGGTTCTCAAAGAGCTTTAGAGCAAGGCATAGTTTTCCCTGCTGGCTCTTTGGGCGTGGGACCAATCTCCAGACATATGGCCATTTTTGGGCCTGGCACGGTGCCAAGTTGGAAAGGGTGGTTTTGAGGCTGACGGCAGCAGGAAAGCCTGCAGCCCCCAGGTCTGTGGGGCTAAGCAAGCAGTTCCCAAAGAGCTTTAGAACAAGGCATAGTTTTCCCTGCTGGCTCTTTGGGCGTGGGACCAGTCTCCAGACATATGGCCATTTATCTGCCTGGCGCGGCACCAAGTGGGAAAGGGTGATTTTGAGGCTGAAGGCAGCAGGAAAGCCTAGAGCCCCCAGGTCTGTGGGGCTATGCAGGCGGTTCCCAAAGAGCTTTAGAACAAGGCATAGTTTTCCCTGCTGGATCTTTGGGCACGGGACCAACCTGCAGCCATATGGTCATTTTTGTGCCTGGCGCGGCGCCAAGTGGGAAAGGGTGGTTTTGAGGCTGAAGGCAGCAGGAAAGCCTACAGCCCCCAGGTCTGTGGGGCTACGCAAGCGGTTCCCAAAGAACTTTAGAGGAAGGCATAATTTTCCCTGCTGGCTCTTTGGGCGTGGGACCAATCCCCAGACATATGTCCATTTTTGGGCCTGGCGCGGCGCCAAGTGGGAAAGGGTGGTTTTGAGGCTGAAGGCAGCAGGAAAGCCTGAAGGCCCCAGGTCTGTGGGGTTATGCAAGCGGTTCCCAAAGAGCTTTAGAACAAGGCATAATTTTCCCTGCTGGCTCTTTGGGCGTGGGACCAATCTCCAGACATATGGCCATTTTTGTGCCTGGCGCGGCGCCAAGTGGGAAAGGGTGGTTTTGAGGCTGAAGGCAGCAGGAAAGCCTGCAGCCCCCAGGTCTGTGAGGCTACGCAAGCGGTTCCCAAAGAGCTTTAGAACAAGGCATAGTTTTCCCTGCTGGCTCTTTGGCCGTGGGACCAATCTCCAGACATATGGCCATTATTCTGCCTGGCGCGACGCCAAGTGGGAAAGGGTGGTTTTGAGGCTGAAGGCAGCAGGCAAGCCTACAGCCCCCAGGTCTGTCGGTCCACACCAGCGGTTCCCAAAGAGCTTTAGAACACGGCATAGTTTTCCCTGCTGCCTCTTTGGGCGTGGGACCGATCTCCAGCCATATGGCCATTTTTGTGCCTGGCGCGGCGCCAAGTGGGAAAGGGTGGTTTTGAGGCTGACGGCAGCAGGAAAGCCTGCAGCCCCCAGGTCTGTGGGGCTACGCAAGCGGTTCCCAAAGAGCCTTAGAGGCAGGCATAATTTTCCCTGCTGGCTCTTTGGGCGTGGGACCAATCCCCAGACATATGGCCATTTTTGGGCCTGGCGCGGTGCCAAGTGGGAAAGGGTGGTTTTGAGGCTGAAGGCAGCAGGAAAGCCTGAAGGCCCCAGGTCTGTGGGGTTATGCAAGCCGTTCCCAAAGAGCTTTAGAACAAGGCATAATTTTCCATGCTGGCTCTTTGGGCGTGGGACCAATCTCCAGCCATATGGCCATTTTTGTGCCTGGCGCGGCGCCAAGTGGGAAAGGGTGGTTTTGAGGCTGAAGGCAGCAGGAAAGCCTGCAGCCCTCAGGTCTGTGGGGCTACGCAAGCGGTTCCCAAAGAGCTTTAGAACAAGGCATAGTTTTCCCTGCTGGCTATTTGGGCGTGGGACCAATCTCCAGCCATATGGCCATTTTTGTGCCTGGCGCGGCGCCAAGTGGGAAAGGGTGGTTTTGAGGCTGAAGGCAGCAGGAAAGCCTGCAGCCCCCAGGTCTGTGGGGCTACGCAAGCGGTTCCCAAAGAGCTTTAGAGGAAGGCATAATTTTCCCTGCTGGCTCTTTGGGCGTGGGACCAATCCCCAGACATATGGCCATTTTTGGGCCTGGCGCGGCGCCAAGTGGGAAAGGGTGGTTTTGAGGCTGAAGGCAGCAGGAAAGCCTGAAGGCCCCAGGTCTGTGGGGTTATGCAAGCCGTTCCCAAAGAGCTTTAGAACAAGGCATAATTTTCCCTGCTGGCTCTTTGGGCGTGGGACCAATCTCCAGACATATGGCCATTTTTGTGCCTGGCGCGGCGCCAAGTGGGAAAGGGTGGTTTTGAGGCTGAAGGCAGCAGGAAAGCCTGCAGCCCCCAGGTCTGTGAGGCTACGCAAGCGGTTCCCAAAGAGCTTTAGAACAAGGCATAGTTTTCCCTGCTGGCTCTTTGGCCGTGGGACCAATCTGCAGACATATGGCCATTTATCTGCCTGGCGCGACGCCAAGTGGGAAAGGGTGGTTTTGAGGCTGAAGGCAGCAGGAAAGCCTGCAGCCCCCAGGTCTGTCGGTCCACACCAGCGGTTCCCAAAGAGCTTTAGAGCAAGGCATAGTTTTCCCTGCTGGCTCTTTGGGTGTGGGACCAATCTCCAGACATATGGCCATTATTGTGCCTGGCGCGGCGCCAAGTGGGAAAGGGTGGTTTTGAGGCTGAAGGCAGCAGGAAAGCCTGCAGCCCCAGGTCTGTGGGGCTACGCAAGCGGGTCCCAAAGAGTTTTAGAACAAAGCATAATTTTCCCTGCTGGCTCTTTGGGCGTGGGAACAATCCCCAGACATATGGCCATTTTTCTGCCTGGCGCGGCGCCAAGTGGGAAAGGGTGGTTTTGAGGCTGAAGGCAGCAGGAAAGCCTGCAGCCCCCAGGTCTGTGGGGTTATGCAAGCCGTTCCCAAAGAGCTTTAGAACAAGGCATAGTTTTCCCTGCTGCCTCTTTGGGCGTGGGACCAATCTCCAGACATGTGGCCATTTTTGTGCCTGGCGCGGCGCCAAGTGGGAAAGGGTGGTTTTGAGGCTGAAGGCAGCAGGAAAGCCTGCAGCCCTCAGGTCTGTGGGGCTACGCAAGCGGTTCCCAAAGAGCTTTAGAACAAGGCATAGTTTTCCCTGCTGGCTATTTGGGCGTGGGACCAATCTCCAGCCATATGGCCATTTTTGTGCCTGGCGCGGCGCCAAGTGGGAAAGGGTGGTTTTGAGGCTGAAGGCAGCAGGAAAGCCTGCAGCCCCCAGGTCTGTGGGGCTACGCAAGCGGTTCCCAAAGAGCTTTAGAACAAGGCATAATTTTCCCTGCTGGCTCTTTGGGCGTGGGACCAATCCCCAGACATATGGCCATTTTTGGGCCTGGCGCGGCGCCAAGTGGGAAAGGGTGGTTTTGAGGCTGAAGGCAGCAGGAAAGCCTGAAGGCCCCAGGTCTGTGGGGTTATGCAAGCCGTTCCCAAAGAGCTTTAGAACAAGGCATAATTTTCCCTGCTGGCTCTTTGGGCGTGGGACCAATCTCCAGACATATGGCCATTTTTGTGCCTGGCGCGGCGCCAAGTGGGAAAGGGTGGTTTTGAGGCTGAAGACAGCAGGAAAGCCTGCAGCCCCCAGGTCTGTGAGGCTACGCAAGCGGTTCCCAAAGAGCTTTAGAACAAGGCATAGTTTTCCCTGCTGGCTCTTTGGCCGTGGGACCAATCTGCAGACATATGGCCATTTATCTGCCTGGCGCAGCACCAAGTGGGAAAGGGTGATTTTGAGGCTGAAGGCAGCAGGAAAGCCTACAGCCCCCAGGTCTGTGGGGCTACGCAGGCGGTTCCCAAAGAGCTTTAGAACAAGGCATAATTTTCCCTGCTAGCTCTTTGGGCGGGGGACCAATCTCCAGCCATATGGCCATTTTTCTGCCTGGCGCGACGCCAAGTTGGAAAGGGTGGTTTTGAGGCTGACGGCAGCAGGAAAGCCTGCAGCCCCAAGGTCTGTGAGGCTACGCAAGCGGTTCCCAAAGAGCTTTAGAACAAGGCATAGTTTTCCCTGCTGGCTATTTGGGCGTGGGACCCATCTCCAGCCATATGGCCATTTTTGTGCCTGGCGCGGCGCCAAGTGGGAAAGGGTGGTTTTGAGGCTGACGGCAGCAGGAAAGCCTGCAGCCCCCAGGTCTGTGGGGCTACGCAAGCGGTTCCCAAAGAGCCTTAGAGGCAGGCATAATTTTCCCTGCTGGCTCTTTGGGCGTGGGACCAATCCCCAGACATATGGCCATTTTTGTGCCTGGCGCGGCGCCAAGTGGGAAAGGGTGGTTTTGAGGCTGACGGCAGCAGGAAAGCCTGAAGGCCCCAGGTCTGTGGGGTTATGCAAGCCGTTCCCAAAGAGCTTTAGAACAAGGCATAATTTTCCCTGCTGGCTCTTTGGGCGTGGGACCAATCTCCAGAAATATGGCCATTTTTGTGCCTGGCGCGACGCCAAGTGGGAAAGGGTGGTTTTGAGGCTGAAGGCAGCAGGAAAGCCTGCAGCCCCCACGTCTGTGGGGCTACGCAAGCGGTTCCCAAAGAGCTTTAGAACAAGGCATAGTTTTCCCTGCTGGCTCTTTGGGCGTGTGACCAATCCCCAGACATATGGCCATTTTTGGGCCTGGCGCGGCGCCAAGTGGGAAAGGGTGGTTTTGAGGCTGAAGGCAGCAGGAAAGCCTGCAGCCCCCAGGTCTTTCGGTCCACACCAGCGGTTCCCAAAGAGCTTTAGAGCAAGGCATAGTTTTCCCTGCTGGCTCTTTGGGTGTGGGACCAATCTCCAGACATATGGCCATTATTGTGCCTGGCGCGGCGCCAAGTGGGAAAGGGTGGTTTTGAGGCTGAAGGCAGCAGGAAAGCCTGCAGCCCCAGGTCTGTGGGGCTACGCAAGCGGGTCCCAAAGAGTTTTAGAACAAGGCATAATTTTCCCTGCTGGCTCTTTGGGCGTGGGACCAATCCCCAGACATATGGCCATTTTTCTGCCTGGCGTGGCGCCAAGTGGGAAAGGGTGGTTTTGAGGCTGAAGGCAGCAGGAAAGCCTGAAGGCCCCAGGTCTGTGGGGTTATGCAAGCCGTTCCCAAAGAGCTTTAGAACAAGGCATAGTTTTCCCTGCTGGCTCTTTGGGCGTGGGACCAATCTCCAGACATATGGCCATTTTTGTGCCTGGCGCGGCGCCAAGTGGGAAAGGGTGGTTTTGAGGCTGACGGCAGCAGGAAAGCCTGCAGCCCCCAGGTCTGTGAGGCTACGCAAGCGGTTCCCAAAGAGCTTTAGAACAAGGCATAGTTTTCCCTGCTGGCTCTTTGGCCGTGGGACCAATCTGCAGACATATGGCCATTTATCTGCCTGGCGCAGCACCAAGTGGGAAAGGGTGATTTTGAGGCTGAAGGCAGCAGGAAAGCCTACAGCCCCCAGGTCTGTGGGGCTACGCAGGCGGTTCCCAAAGAGCTTTAGAGGAAGGCATAATTTTCCCTGCTGGCTCTTTGGGCGTGGGACCAATCCCCAGACATATGTCCATTTTTGGGCCTGGCGCGGCGCCAAGTGGGAAAGGGTGGTTTTGAGGCTGAAGGCAGCAGGAAAGCCTGAAGGCCCCAGGTCTGTGGGGTTATGCAAGCCGTTCCCAAAGAGCTTTAGAACAAGGCATAATTTTCCCTGCTGGCTCTTTGGGCGTGGGACCAATCTCCAGACATATGGCCATTTTTGTGCCTGGCGCGGCGTCAAGTGGGAAAGGGTGGTTTTGAGGCTGAAGGCAGCAGGAAAGCCTGCAGCCCCCAGGTCTGTGAGGCTACGCAATCGGTTCCCAAAGAGCTTTAGAACAAGGCATAGTTTTCCCTGCTGGCTCTTTGGCCGTGGGACCAATCTGCAGACATATGGCCATTTATCTGCCTGGCGCGACGCCAAGTGGGAAAGGGTGGTTTTGAGGCTGAAGGCAGCAGGAAAGCCTGCAGCCCCCAGGTCTGTCGGTCCACACCAGCGGTTCCCAAAGAGCTTTAGAGCAAGGCATAGTTTTCCCTGCTGGCTCTTTGGGTGTGGGACCAATCTCCAGACATATGGCCATTATTGTGCCTGGCGCGGCGCCAAGTGGGAAAGGGTGGTTTTGAGGCTGAAGGCAGCAGGAAAGCCTGCAGCCCCAGGTCTGTGGGGCTACGCAAGCGGGTCCCAAAGAGTTTTAGAACAAAGCATAATTTTCCCTGCTGGCTCTTTGGGCGTGGGAACAATCCCCAGACATATGGCCATTTTTCTGCCTGGCGCGGCGCCAAGTGGGAAAGGGTGGTTTTGAGGCTGAAGGCAGCAGGAAAGCCTGAAGGCCCCAGGTCTGTGGGGTTATGCAAGCCGTTCCCAAAGAGCTTTAGAACAAGGCATAGCTTTCCCTGCTGCCTCTTTGGGCGTGGGACCAATCTCCAGACATGTGGCCATTTTTGTGCCTGGCGCGGCGCCAAGTGGGAAAGGGTGGTTTTGAGGCTGAAGGCAGCAGGAAAGCCTGCAGCCCTCAGGTCTGTGGGGCTACGCAAGCGGTTCCCAAAGAGCTTTAGAACAAGGCATAGTTTTCCCTGCTGGCTATTTGGGCGTGGGACCAATCTCCAGCCATATGGCCATTTTTGTGGCTGGCGCGGCGCCAAGTGGGAAAGGGTGGTTTTGAGGCTGAAGGCAGCAGGAAAGCCTGCAGCCCCCAGGTCTGTGGGGCTACGCAAGCGGTTCCCAAAGAGCTTTAGAGGAAGGCATAATTTTCCCTGCTGGCTCTTTGGGCGTGGGACCAATCCCCAGACATATGGCCATTTTTGGGCCTGGCGCGGCGCCAAGTGGGACAGGGTGGTTTTGAGGCTGAAGGCAGCAGGAAAGCCTGAAGGCCCCAGGTCTGTGGGGTTATGCAAGCCGTTCCCAAAGAGCTTTAGAACAAGGCATAATTTTCCCTGCTGGCTCTTTGGGCGTGGGACCAATCTCCAGACATATGGCCATTTTTGTGCCTGGCGCGGCGCCAAGTGGGAAAGGGTGGTTTTGAGGCTGAAGGCAGCAGGAAAGCCTGCAGCCCCCAGGTCTGTGAGGCTACGCAAGCGGTTCCCAAAGAGCTTTAGAACAAGGCATAGTTTTCCCTGCTGGCTCTTTGGCCGTGGGACCAATCTGCAGACATATGGCCATTTATCTGCCTGGCGCAGCACCAAGTGGGAAAGGGTGATTTTGAGGCTGAAGGCAGCAGGAAAGCCTACAGCCCCCAGGTCTGTGGGTCTACGCAGGCGGTTCCCAAAGAGCTTTAGAACAAGGCATAATTTTCCCTGCTAGCTCTTTGGGCGGGGGACCAATCTCCAGCCATATGGCCATTTTTCTGCCTGGCGCGACGCCAAGTTGGAAAGGGTGGTTTTGAGGCTGACGGCAGCAGGAAAGCCTGCAGCCCCAAGGTCTGTGAGGCTACGCAAGCGGTTCCCAAAGAGCTTTAGAACAAGGCATAGTTTTCCCTGCTGCCTCTTTGGGCGTGGGACCCATCTCCAGCCATATGGCCATTTTTGTGCCTGGCGCGGCGCCAAGTGGGAAAGGGTGGTTTTGAGGCTGACGGCAGCAGGAAAGCCTGCAGCCCCCAGGTCTGTGGGGCTACGCAAGCGGTTCCCAAAGAGCCTTAGAGGCAGGCATAATTTTCCCTGCTGGCTCTTTGGGCGTGGGACCAATCCCCAGACATATGGCCATTTTTGTGCCTGGCGCGGCGCCAAGTGGGAAAGGGTGGTTTTGAGGCAGAAGGCAGCAGGAAAGCCTGAAGGCCCCAGGTCTGTGGGGTTATGCAAGCCGTTCCCAAAGAGCTTTAGAACAAGGCATAGTTTTCCCTGCTGGCTCTTTGGCCGTGGGACCAATCTGCAGACATATGGCCATTTATCTGCCTGGCGCGACGCCAAGTGGGAAAGGGTGATTTTGAGGCTGAAGGCAGCAGGAAAGCCTACAGCCCCCAGGTCTGTGGGGCTACGCAGGCGGTTCCCAAAGAGCTTTAGAACAAGGCATAGTTTTCCCTGCTGGCTCGTTGGGCATGGAACCAATCTCCAGACATATGGCGATTTTTTTGCCTCGCGCGGTTACAAGTGGGAAAGGGTGGTTTTGAGGCTGAAGGCAGCAGGAAAGCCTGCAGCCCCCACGTCTGTGGGGCCAAGCAAGAGGTACCCAAAGAGCTTTAGAACAAGGCATAGTTTTCCCTGCTGGATCTTTGGGCAGGGGACCAATCTGCAGACATATGGCCATTTTTGTGCCTGGCGTGGCGCTAAGTGGGAAAGGGTGGTGTCGAGGCTGAAGGCAGCAGGAAAGCCCGCAGCCCCCACGTCTGTCGGTCCACACCAGTGGTTCTCAAAGAGCTTTAGAGCAAGGCATAGTTTTCCCTGCTGGCTCTTTGGGCGTGGGACCAATCTCCAGACATATGGCCATTTTTGGGCCTGGCACGGTGCCAAGTTGGAAAGGGTGGTTTTGAGGCTGACGGCAGCAGGAAAGCCTGCAGCCCCCAGGTCTGTGGGGCTAAGCAAGCAGTTCCCAAAGAGCTTTAGAACAAGGCATAGTTTTCCCTGCTGGCTCTTTGGGCGTGGGACCAGTCTCCAGACATATGGCCATTTATCTGCCTGGCGCGGCACCAAGTGGGAAAGGGTGATTTTGAGGCTGAAGGCAGCAGGAAAGCCTAGAGCCCCCAGGTCTGTGGGGCTATGCAGGCGGTTCCCAAAGAGCTTTAGAACAAGGCATAGTTTTCCCTGCTGGATCTTTGGGCACGGGACCAACCTGCAGCCATATGGTCATTTTTGTGCCTGGCGCGGCGCCAAGTGGGAAAGGGTGGTTTTGAGGCTGAAGGCAGCAGGAAAGCCTACAGCCCCCAGGTCTGTGGGGCTACGCAAGCGGTTCCCAAAGAACTTTAGAGGAAGGCATAATTTTCCCTGCTGGCTCTTTGGGCGTGGGACCAATCCCCAGACATATGTCCATTTTTGGGCCTGGCGCGGCGCCAAGTGGGAAAGGGTGGTTTTGAGGCTGAAGGCAGCAGGAAAGCCTGAAGGCCCCAGGTCTGTGGGGTTATGCAAGCGGTTCCCAAAGAGCTTTAGAACAAGGCATAATTTTCCCTGCTGGCTCTTTGGGCGTGGGACCAATCTCCAGACATATGGCCATTTTTGTGCCTGGCGCGGCGCCAAGTGGGAAAGGGTGGTTTTGAGGCTGAAGGCAGCAGGAAAGCCTGCAGCCCCCAGGTCTGTGAGGCTACGCAAGCGGTTCCCAAAGAGCTTTAGAACAAGGCATAGTTTTCCCTGCTGGCTCTTTGGCCGTGGGACCAATCTCCAGACATATGGCCATTATTCTGCCTGGCGCGACGCCAAGTGGGAAAGGGTGGTTTTGAGGCTGAAGGCAGCAGGCAAGCCTACAGCCCCCAGGTCTGTCGGTCCACACCAGCGGTTCCCAAAGAGCTTTAGAACACGGCATAGTTTTCCCTGCTGCCTCTTTGGGCGTGGGACCGATCTCCAGCCATATGGCCATTTTTGTGCCTGGCGCGGCGCCAAGTGGGAAAGGGTGGTTTTGAGGCTGACGGCAGCAGGAAAGCCTGCAGCCCCCAGGTCTGTGGGGCTACGCAAGCGGTTCCCAAAGAGCCTTAGAGGCAGGCATAATTTTCCCTGCTGGCTCTTTGGGCGTGGGACCAATCCCCAGACATATGGCCATTTTTGGGCCTGGCGCGGTGCCAAGTGGGAAAGGGTGGTTTTGAGGCTGAAGGCAGCAGGAAAGCCTGAAGGCCCCAGGTCTGTGGGGTTATGCAAGCCGTTCCCAAAGAGCTTTAGAACAAGGCATAATTTTCCATGCTGGCTCTTTGGGCGTGGGACCAATCTCCAGCCATATGGCCATTTTTGTGCCTGGCGCGGCGCCAAGTGGGAAAGGGTGGTTTTGAGGCTGAAGGCAGCAGGAAAGCCTGCAGCCCTCAGGTCTGTGGGGCTACGCAAGCGGTTCCCAAAGAGCTTTAGAACAAGGCATAGTTTTCCCTGCTGGCTATTTGGGCGTGGGACCAATCTCCAGCCATATGGCCATTTTTGTGCCTGGCGCGGCGCCAAGTGGGAAAGGGTGGTTTTGAGGCTGAAGGCAGCAGGAAAGCCTGCAGCCCCCAGGTCTGTGGGGCTACGCAAGCGGTTCCCAAAGAGCTTTAGAGGAAGGCATAATTTTCCCTGCTGGCTCTTTGGGCGTGGGACCAATCCCCAGACATATGGCCATTTTTGGGCCTGGCGCGGCGCCAAGTGGGAAAGGGTGGTTTTGAGGCTGAAGGCAGCAGGAAAGCCTGAAGGCCCCAGGTCTGTGGGGTTATGCAAGCCGTTCCCAAAGAGCTTTAGAACAAGGCATAATTTTCCCTGCTGGCTCTTTGGGCGTGGGACCAATCTCCAGACATATGGCCATTTTTGTGCCTGGCGCGGCGCCAAGTGGGAAAGGGTGGTTTTGAGGCTGAAGGCAGCAGGAAAGCCTGCAGCCCCCAGGTCTGTGAGGCTACGCAAGCGGTTCCCAAAGAGCTTTAGAACAAGGCATAGTTTTCCCTGCTGGCTCTTTGGCCGTGGGACCAATCTGCAGACATATGGCCATTTATCTGCCTGGCGCGACGCCAAGTGGGAAAGGGTGGTTTTGAGGCTGAAGGCAGCAGGAAAGCCTGCAGCCCCCAGGTCTGTCGGTCCACACCAGCGGTTCCCAAAGAGCTTTAGAGCAAGGCATAGTTTTCCCTGCTGGCTCTTTGGGTGTGGGACCAATCTCCAGACATATGGCCATTATTGTGCCTGGCGCGGCGCCAAGTGGGAAAGGGTGGTTTTGAGGCTGAAGGCAGCAGGAAAGCCTGCAGCCCCAGGTCTGTGGGGCTACGCAAGCGGGTCCCAAAGAGTTTTAGAACAAAGCATAATTTTCCCTGCTGGCTCTTTGGGCGTGGGAACAATCCCCAGACATATGGCCATTTTTCTGCCTGGCGCGGCGCCAAGTGGGAAAGGGTGGTTTTGAGGCTGAAGGCAGCAGGAAAGCCTGCAGCCCCCAGGTCTGTGGGGTTATGCAAGCCGTTCCCAAAGAGCTTTAGAACAAGGCATAGTTTTCCCTGCTGCCTCTTTGGGCGTGGGACCAATCTCCAGACATGTGGCCATTTTTGTGCCTGGCGCGGCGCCAAGTGGGAAAGGGTGGTTTTGAGGCTGAAGGCAGCAGGAAAGCCTGCAGCCCTCAGGTCTGTGGGGCTACGCAAGCGGTTCCCAAAGAGCTTTAGAACAAGGCATAGTTTTCCCTGCTGGCTATTTGGGCGTGGGACCAATCTCCAGCCATATGGCCATTTTTGTGCCTGGCGCGGCGCCAAGTGGGAAAGGGTGGTTTTGAGGCTGAAGGCAGCAGGAAAGCCTGCAGCCCCCAGGTCTGTGGGGCTACGCAAGCGGTTCCCAAAGAGCTTTAGAACAAGGCATAATTTTCCCTGCTGGCTCTTTGGGCGTGGGACCAATCCCCAGACATATGGCCATTTTTGGGCCTGGCGCGGCGCCAAGTGGGAAAGGGTGGTTTTGAGGCTGAAGGCAGCAGGAAAGCCTGAAGGCCCCAGGTCTGTGGGGTTATGCAAGCCGTTCCCAAAGAGCTTTAGAACAAGGCATAATTTTCCCTGCTGGCTCTTTGGGCGTGGGACCAATCTCCAGACATATGGCCATTTTTGTGCCTGGCGCGGCGCCAAGTGGGAAAGGGTGGTTTTGAGGCTGAAGACAGCAGGAAAGCCTGCAGCCCCCAGGTCTGTGAGGCTACGCAAGCGGTTCCCAAAGAGCTTTAGAACAAGGCATAGTTTTCCCTGCTGGCTCTTTGGCCGTGGGACCAATCTGCAGACATATGGCCATTTATCTGCCTGGCGCAGCACCAAGTGGGAAAGGGTGATTTTGAGGCTGAAGGCAGCAGGAAAGCCTACAGCCCCCAGGTCTGTGGGGCTACGCAGGCGGTTCCCAAAGAGCTTTAGAACAAGGCATAATTTTCCCTGCTAGCTCTTTGGGCGGGGGACCAATCTCCAGCCATATGGCCATTTTTCTGCCTGGCGCGACGCCAAGTTGGAAAGGGTGGTTTTGAGGCTGACGGCAGCAGGAAAGCCTGCAGCCCCAAGGTCTGTGAGGCTACGCAAGCGGTTCCCAAAGAGCTTTAGAACAAGGCATAGTTTTCCCTGCTGGCTATTTGGGCGTGGGACCCATCTCCAGCCATATGGCCATTTTTGTGCCTGGCGCGGCGCCAAGTGGGAAAGGGTGGTTTTGAGGCTGACGGCAGCAGGAAAGCCTGCAGCCCCCAGGTCTGTGGGGCTACGCAAGCGGTTCCCAAAGAGCCTTAGAGGCAGGCATAATTTTCCCTGCTGGCTCTTTGGGCGTGGGACCAATCCCCAGACATATGGCCATTTTTGTGCCTGGCGCGGCGCCAAGTGGGAAAGGGTGGTTTTGAGGCTGACGGCAGCAGGAAAGCCTGAAGGCCCCAGGTCTGTGGGGTTATGCAAGCCGTTCCCAAAGAGCTTTAGAACAAGGCATAATTTTCCCTGCTGGCTCTTTGGGCGTGGGACCAATCTCCAGAAATATGGCCATTTTTGTGCCTGGCGCGACGCCAAGTGGGAAAGGGTGGTTTTGAGGCTGAAGGCAGCAGGAAAGCCTGCAGCCCCCACGTCTGTGGGGCTACGCAAGCGGTTCCCAAAGAGCTTTAGAACAAGGCATAGTTTTCCCTGCTGGCTCTTTGGGCGTGTGACCAATCCCCAGACATATGGCCATTTTTGGGCCTGGCGCGGCGCCAAGTGGGAAAGGGTGGTTTTGAGGCTGAAGGCAGCAGGAAAGCCTGCAGCCCCCAGGTCTTTCGGTCCACACCAGCGGTTCCCAAAGAGCTTTAGAGCAAGGCATAGTTTTCCCTGCTGGCTCTTTGGGTGTGGGACCAATCTCCAGACATATGGCCATTATTGTGCCTGGCGCGGCGCCAAGTGGGAAAGGGTGGTTTTGAGGCTGAAGGCAGCAGGAAAGCCTGCAGCCCCAGGTCTGTGGGGCTACGCAAGCGGGTCCCAAAGAGTTTTAGAACAAGGCATAATTTTCCCTGCTGGCTCTTTGGGCGTGGGACCAATCCCCAGACATATGGCCATTTTTCTGCCTGGCGTGGCGCCAAGTGGGAAAGGGTGGTTTTGAGGCTGAAGGCAGCAGGAAAGCCTGAAGGCCCCAGGTCTGTGGGGTTATGCAAGCCGTTCCCAAAGAGCTTTAGAACAAGGCATAGTTTTCCCTGCTGGCTCTTTGGGCGTGGGACCAATCTCCAGACATATGGCCATTTTTGTGCCTGGCGCGGCGCCAAGTGGGAAAGGGTGGTTTTGAGGCTGACGGCAGCAGGAAAGCCTGCAGCCCCCAGGTCTGTGAGGCTACGCAAGCGGTTCCCAAAGAGCTTTAGAACAAGGCATAGTTTTCCCTGCTGGCTCTTTGGCCGTGGGACCAATCTGCAGACATATGGCCATTTATCTGCCTGGCGCAGCACCAAGTGGGAAAGGGTGATTTTGAGGCTGAAGGCAGCAGGAAAGCCTACAGCCCCCAGGTCTGTGGGGCTACGCAGGCGGTTCCCAAAGAGCTTTAGAACAAGGCATAATTTTCCCTGCTAGCTCTTTGGGCGGGGGACCAATCTCCAGCCATATGGCCATTTATCTGCCTGGCGCGACGCCAAGTGGGAAAGGGTGGTTTTGAGGCTGACGGCAGCAGGAAAGCCTGCAGCCCCAAGGTCTGTGAGGCTACGCAAGCGGTTCCCAAAGAGCTTTAGAACAAGGCATAGTTTTCCCTGCTGGCTATTTGGGCGTGGGACCCATCTCCAGCCATATGGCCATTTTTGTGCCTGGCGCGGCGCCAAGTGGGAAAGGGTGGTTTTGAGGCTGACGGCAGCAGGAAAGCCTGCAGCCCCCACGTCTGTGGGGCTACGCAATCGGTTCCCAAAGAGCCTTAGAGGCAGGCATAATTTTCCCTGCTGGCTCTTTGGGCGTGGGACCAATCCCCAGACATATGGCCATTTTTGTGCCTGGCGCGGCGCCAAGTGGGAAAGGGTGGTTTTGAGGCAGAAGGCAGCAGGAAAGCCTGAAGGCCCCAGGTCTGTGGGGTTATGCAAGCCGTTCCCAAAGAGCTTTAGAACAAGGCATAGTTTTCCCTGCTGGCTCTTTGGCCGTGGGACCAATCTGCAGACATATGGCCATTTATCTGCCTGGCGCGACGCCAAGTGGGAAAGGGTGGTTTTGAGGCTGAAGGCAGCAGGAAAGCCTGCAGCCCCCAGGTCTGTCGGTCCACACCAGCGGTTCCCAAAGAGCTTTAGAGCAAGGCATAGTTTTCCCTGCTGGCTCTTTGGGTGTGGGACCAATCTCCAGACATATGGCCATTATTGTGGCTGGCGCGGCGCCAAGTGGGAAAGGGTGGTTTTGAGGCTGAAGGCAGCAGGAAAGCCTGCAGCCCCAGGTCTGTGGGGCTACGCAAGCGGGTCCCAAAGAGTTTTAGAACAAAGCATAATTTTCCCTGCTGGCTCTTTGGGCGTGGGAACAATCCCCAGACATATGGCCATTTTTCTGCCTGGCGCGGCGCCAAGTGGGAAAGGGTGGTTTTGAGGCTGAAGGCAGCAGGAAAGCCTGAAGGCCCCAGGTCTGTGGGGTTATGCAAGGCGTTCCCAAAGAGCTTTAGAACAAGGCATAGTTTTCCCTGCTGCCTCTTTGGGCGTGGGACCAATCTCCAGACATGTGGCCATTTTTGTGCCTGGCGCGGCGCCAAGTGGGAAAGGGTGTTTTTGAGGCTGAAGGCAGCAGGAAAGCCTGCAGCCCTCAGGTCTGTGGGGCCAAGCAAGCGGTTCCCAAAGAGCTTTAGAACAAGGCATAGTTTTCCCTGCTGGCTATTTGGGCGTGGGACCCATCTCCAGCCATATGGCCATTTTTGTGCCTGGCGCGGCGCCAAGTGGGAAAGGGTGGTTTTGAGGCTGAAGGCAGCAGGAAAGCCTGCAGCCCCCACGTCTGTGGGGCTACGCAAGCGGTTCCCAAAGAGCTTTAGAGGAAGGCATAATTTTCCCTGCTGGCTCTTTGGGCGTGGGACCAATCCCCAGACATATGGCCATTTTTGGGCCTGGCGCGGCGCCAAGTGGGAAAGGGTGGTTTTGAGGCTGAAGGCAGCAGGAAAGCCTGAAGGCCCCAGGTCTGTGGGGTTATGCAAGCCGTTCCCAAAGAGCTTTAGAACAAGGCATAATTTTCCCTGCTGGCTCTTTGGGCGTGGGACCAATCTCCAGACATATGGCCATTTTTGTGCCTGGCGCGGCGCCAAGTGGGAAAGGGTGGTTTTGAGGCTGAAGGCAGCAGGAAAGCCTGCAGCCCCCAGGTCTGTGAGGCTACGCAAGCGGTTCCCAAAGAGCTTTAGAACAAGGCATAGTTTTCCCTGCTGGCTCTTTGGCCGTGGGACCAATCTGCAGACATATGGCCATTTATCTGCCTGGCGCAGCACCAAGTGGGAAAGGGTGATTTTGAGGCTGAAGGCAGCAGGAAAGCCTACAGCCCCCAGGTCTGTGGGGCTACGCAGGCGGTTCCCAAAGAGCTTTAGAGCAAGGCATAGTTTTCCCTGCTGGCTCTTTGGGCGTGGGACCCAATCTCCAGCCATATGGCCATTTTTCTGCCTGGCGCGGCGCCAAGTGGGAAAGGGTGGTTTTGAGGCTGACGGCAGCAGGAAAGCCTGCAGCCCCCAGGTCTGTGGGGCTACGCAAGCGGTTCCCAAAGAGCCTTAGAGGCAGGCATAATTTTCCCTGCTGGCTCTTTGGGCGTGGGACCAATCCCCAGACATATGGCCATTTTTGTGCCTGGCACGGCGCCAAGTGGGAAAGGGTGGTTTTGAGGCAGAAGGCAGCAGGAAAGCCTGAAGGCCCCAGGTCTGTGGGGTTATGCAAGCCGTTCCCAAAGAGCTTTAGAACAAGGCATAATTTTCCCTGCTGGCTCTTTGGGCGTGGGACCAATCTCCAGCCATATGGCCATTTTTGTGCCTGGCGCGGCGCCAAGTGGGAAAGGGTGGTTTTGAGGCTGAAGGCAGCAGGAAAGCCTGCAGCCCCCACGTCTGTGGGGCTACGCAAGCGGTTCCCAAAGAGCTTTAGAACAAGGCATAGTTTTCCCTGCTGGCTCTTTGGGCGTGTGACCAATCCCCAGACATATGGCCATTTTTGGGCCTGGCGCGGCGCCAAGTGGGAAAGGGTGGTTTTGAGGCTGAAGGCAGCAGGAAAGCCTGCAGCCCCCAGGTCTTTCGGTCCACACCAGCGGTTCCCAAAGAGCTTTAGAGCAAGGCATAGTTTTCCCTGCTGGCTCTTTGGGTGTGGGACCAATCTCCAGACATATGGCCATTTTTCTGCCTGGCGCAGCACCAAGTGGGAAAGGGTGATTTTGAGGCTGAAGGCAGCAGGAAAGCCTACAGCCCCCAGGTCTGTGGGGCTACGCAGGCGGTTCCCAAAGAGCTTTAGAACAAGGCATAATTTTCCCTGCTAGCTCTTTGGGCGGGGGACCAATCTCCAGCCATATGGCCATTTTTCTGCCTGGCGCGACGCCAAGTTGGAAAGGGTGGTTTTGAGGCTGACGGCAGCAGGAAAGCCTGCAGCCCCAAGGTCTGTGAGGCTACGCAAGCGGTTCCCAAAGAGCTTTAGAACAAGGCATAGTTTTCCCTGCTGGCTATTTGGGCGTGGGACCCATCTCCAGCCATATGGCCATTTTTGTGCCTGGCGCGGCGCCAAGTGGGAAAGGGTGGTTTTGAGGCTGACGGCAGCAGGAAAGCCTGCAGCCCCCAGGTCTGTGGGGCTACGCAAGCGGTTCCCAAAGAGCCTTAGAGGCAGGCATAATTTTCCCTGCTGGCTCTTTGGGCGTGGGACCAATCCCCAGACATATGGCCATTTTTGTGCCTGGCACGGCGCCAAGTGGGAAAGGGTGGTTTTGAGGCTGAAGGCAGCAGGAAAGCCTGCAGCCCCCAGGTCTGTGGGGCTACGCAAGCGGTTCCCAAAGAGCTTTAGAACAAGGCATAATTTTCCCTGCTGGCTCTTTGGGCGTGGGACCAATCCCCAGACATATGGCCATTTTTGGGCCTGGCGCGGCGCCAAGTGGGAAAGGGTGGTTTTGAGGCTGAAGGCAGCAGGAAAGCCTGAAGGCCCCAGGTCTGTGGGGTTATGCAAGCCGTTCCCAAAGAGCTTTAGAACAAGGCATAATTTTCCCTGCTGGCTCTTTGGGCGTGGGACCAATCTCCAGACATATGGCCATTTTTGTGCCTGGCGCGGCGCCAAGTGGGAAAGGGTGGTTTTGAGGCTGAAGGCAGCAGGAAAGCCTGCAGCCCCCAGGTCTGTGGGGCTACGCAAGCGGTTCCCAAAGAGCTTTAGAACAAGGCATAATTTTCCCTGCTGGCTCTTTGGGCGTGGGACCAATCCCCAGACATATGGCCATTTTTGGGCCTGGCGCGGCGCCAAGTGGGAAAGGGTGGTTTTGAGGCTGAAGGCAGCAGGAAAGCCTGAAGGCCCCAGGTCTGTGGGGTTATGCAAGCCGTTCCCAAAGAGCTTTAGAACAAGGCATAATTTTCCCTGCTGGCTCTTTGGGCGTGGGACCAATCTCCAGACATATGGCCATTTTTGTGCCTGGCGCGGCGCCAAGTGGGAAAGGGTGGTTTTGAGGCTGAAGACAGCAGGAAAGCCTGCAGCCCCCAGGTCTGTGAGGCTACGCAAGCGGTTCCCAAAGAGCTTTAGAACAAGGCATAGTTTTCCCTGCTGGCTCTTTGGCCGTGGGACCAATCTGCAGACATATGGCCATTTATCTGCCTGGCGCAGCACCAAGTGGGAAAGGGTGATTTTGAGGCTGAAGGCAGCAGGAAAGCCTACAGCCCCCAGGTCTGTGGGGCTACGCAGGCGGTTCCCAAAGAGCTTTAGAACAAGGCATAATTTTCCCTGCTAGCTCTTTGGGCGGGGGACCAATCTCCAGCCATATGGCCATTTTTCTGCCTGGCGCGACGCCAAGTTGGAAAGGGTGGTTTTGAGGCTGACGGCAGCAGGAAAGCCTGCAGCCCCAAGGTCTGTGAGGCTACGCAAGCGGTTCCCAAAGAGCTTTAGAACAAGGCATAGTTTTCCCTGCTGGCTATTTGGGCGTGGGACCCATCTCCAGCCATATGGCCATTTTTGTGCCTGGCGCGGCGCCAAGTGGGAAAGGGTGGTTTTGAGGCTGACGGCAGCAGGAAAGCCTGCAGCCCCCAGGTCTGTGGGGCTACGCAAGCGGTTCCCAAAGAGCCTTAGAGGCAGGCATAATTTTCCCTGCTGGCTCTTTGGGCGTGGGACCAATCCCCAGACATATGGCCATTTTTGTGCCTGGCGCGGCGCCAAGTGGGAAAGGGTGGTTTTGAGGCTGACGGCAGCAGGAAAGCCTGAAGGCCCCAGGTCTGTGGGGTTATGCAAGCCGTTCCCAAAGAGCTTTAGAACAAGGCATAATTTTCCCTGCTGGCTCTTTGGGCGTGGGACCAATCTCCAGAAATATGGCCATTTTTGTGCCTGGCGCGGCGCCAAGTGGGAAAGGGTGGTTTTGAGGCTGAAGGCAGCAGGAAAGCCTGCAGCCCCCACGTCTGTGGGGCTACGCAAGCGGTTCCCAAAGAGCTTTAGAACAAGGCATAGTTTTCCCTGCTGGCTCTTTGGGCGTGTGACCAATCCCCAGACATATGGCCATTTTTGGGCCTGGCGCGGCGCCAAGTGGGAAAGGGTGGTTTTGAGGCTGAAGGCAGCAGGAAAGCCTGCAGCCCCCAGGTCTTTCGGTCCACACCAGCGGTTCCCAAAGAGCTTTAGAGCAAGGCATAGTTTTCCCTGCTGGCTCTTTGGGTGTGGGACCAATCTCCAGACATATGGCCATTATTGTGCCTGGCGCGGCGCCAAGTGGGAAAGGGTGGTTTTGAGGCTGAAGGCAGCAGGAAAGCCTGCAGCCCCAGGTCTGTGGGGCTACGCAAGCGGGTCCCAAAGAGTTTTAGAACAAGGCATAATTTTCCCTGCTGGCTCTTTGGGCGTGGGACCAATCCCCAGACATATGGCCATTTTTCTGCCTGGCGTGGCGCCAAGTGGGAAAGGGTGGTTTTGAGGCTGAAGGCAGCAGGAAAGCCTGAAGGCCCCAGGTCTGTGGGGTTATGCAAGCCGTTCCCAAAGAGCTTTAGAACAAGGCATAGTTTTCCCTGCTGGCTCTTTGGGCGTGGGACCAATCTCCAGACATATGGCCATTTTTGTGCCTGGCGCGGCGCCAAGTGGGAAAGGGTGGTTTTGAGGCTGACGGCAGCAGGAAAGCCTGCAGCCCCCAGGTCTGTGAGGCTACGCAAGCGGTTCCCAAAGAGCTTTAGAACAAGGCATAGTTTTCCCTGCTGGCTCTTTGGCCGTGGGACCAATCTGCAGACATATGGCCATTTATCTGCCTGGCGCAGCACCAAGTGGGAAAGGGTGATTTTGAGGCTGAAGGCAGCAGGAAAGCCTACAGCCCCCAGGTCTGTGGGGCTACGCAGGCGGTTCCCAAAGAGCTTTAGAACAAGGCATAATTTTCCCTGCTAGCTCTTTGGGCGGGGGACCAATCTCCAGCCATATGGCCATTTATCTGCCTGGCGCGACGCCAAGTGGGAAAGGGTGGTTTTGAGGCTGACGGCAGCAGGAAAGCCTGCAGCCCCAAGGTCTGTGAGGCTACGCAAGCGGTTCCCAAAGAGCTTTAGAACAAGGCATAGTTTTCCCTGCTGGCTATTTGGGCGTGGGACCCATCTCCAGCCATATGGCCATTTTTGTGCCGGCGCGGCGCCAAGTGGGAAAGGGTGGTTTTGAGGCTGACGGCAGCAGGAAAGCCTGCAGCCCCCACGTCTGTGGGGCTACGCAAGCGGTTCCCAAAGAGCCTTAGAGGCAGGCATAATTTTCCCTGCTGGCTCTTTGGGCGTGGGACCAATCCCCAGACATATGGCCATTTTTGTGCCTGGCGCGGCGCCAAGTGGGAAAGGGTGGTTTTGAGGCAGAAGGCAGCAGGAAAGCCTGAAGGCCCCAGGTCTGTGGGGTTATGCAAGCCGTTCCCAAAGAGCTTTAGAACAAGGCATAGTTTTCCCTGCTGGCTCTTTGGCCGTGGGACCAATCTGCAGACATATGGCCATTTATCTGCCTGGCGCGACGCCAAGTGGGAAAGGGTGGTTTTGAGGCTGAAGGCAGCAGGAAAGCCTGCAGCCCCCAGGTCTGTCGGTCCACACCAGCGGTTCCCAAAGAGCTTTAGAGCAAGGCATAGTTTTCCCTGCTGGCTCTTTGGGTGTGGGACCAATCTCCAGACATATGGCCATTATTGTGGCTGGCGAGGCGCCAAGTGGGAAAGGGTGGTTTTGAGGCTGAAGGCAGCAGGAAAGCCTGCAGCCCCAGGTCTGTGGGGCTACGCAAGCGGGTCCCAAAGAGTTTTAGAACAAAGCATAATTTTCCCTGCTGGCTCTTTGGGCGTGGGAACAATCCCCAGACATATGGCCATTTTTCTGCCTGGCGCGGCGCCAAGTGGGAAAGGGTGGTTTTGAGGCTGAAGGCAGCAGGAAAGCCTGAAGGCCCCAGGTCTGTGGGGTTATGCAAGCCGTTCCCAAAGAGCTTTAGAACAAGGCATAGTTTTCCCTGCTGCCTCTTTGGGCGTGGGACCAATCTCCAGACATGTGGCCATTTTTGTGCCTGGCGCGGCGCCAAGTGGGAAAGGGTGTTTTTGAGGCTGAAGGCAGCAGGAAAGCCTGCAGCCCTCAGGTCTGTGGGGCCAAGCAAGCGGTTCCCAAAGAGCTTTAGAACAAGGCATAGTTTTCCCTGCTGGCTATTTGGGCGTGGGACCCATCTCCAGCCATATGGCCATTTTTGTGCCTGGCGCGGCGCCAAGTGGGAAAGGGTGGTTTTGAGGCTGAAGGCAGCAGGAAAGCCTGCAGCCCCCACGTCTGTGGGGCTACGCAAGCGGTTCCCAAAGAGCTTTAGAGGAAGGCATAATTTTCCCTGCTGGCTCTTTGGGCGTGGGACCAATCCCCAGACATATGGCCATTTTTGGGCCTGGCGCGGCGCCAAGTGGGAAAGGGTGGTTTTGAGGCTGAAGGCAGCAGGAAAGCCTGAAGGCCCCAGGTCTGTGGGGTTATGCAAGCCGTTCCCAAAGAGCTTTAGAACAAGGCATAATTTTCCCTGCTGGCTCTTTGGGCGTGGGACCAATCTCCAGACATATGGCCATTTTTGTGCCTGGCGCGGCGCCAAGTGGGAAAGGGTGGTTTTGAGGCTGAAGGCAGCAGGAAAGCCTGCAGCCCCCAGGTCTGTGAGGCTACAGAAGCGGTTCCCAAAGAGCTTTAGAACAAGGCATAGTTTTCCCTGCTGGCTCTTTGGCCGTGGGACCAATCTGCAGACATATGGCCATTTATCTGCCTGGCGCAGCACCAAGTGGGAAAGGGTGATTTTGAGGCTGAAGGCAGCAGGAAAGCCTACAGCCCCCAGGTCTGTGGGGCTACGCAGGCGGTTCCCAAAGAGCTTTAGAACAAGGCATAATTTTCCCTGCTAGCTCTTTGGGCGGGGGACCAATCTCCAGCCATATGGCCATTTTTCTGCCTGGCGCGACGCCAAGTTGGAAAGGGTGGTTTTGAGGCTGACGGCAGCAGGAAAGCCTGCAGCCCCAAGGTCTGTGAGGCTACGCAAGCGGTTCCCAAAGAGCTTTAGAGCAAGGCATAGTTTTCCCTGCTGGCTCTTTGGGCGTGGGACCCATCTCCAGCCATATGGCCATTTTTGTGCCTGGCGCGGCGCCAAGTGGGAAAGGGTGGTTTTGAGGCTGACGGCAGCAGGAAAGCCTGCAGCCCCCAGGTCTGTGGGGCTACGCAAGCGGTTCCCAAAGAGCCTTAGAGGCAGGCATAATTTTCCCTGCTGGCTCTTTGGGCGTGTGACCAATCCCCAGACATATGGCCATTTTTGGGCCTGGCGCGGCGCCAAGTGGGAAAGGGTGGTTTTGAGGCTGAAGGCAGCAGGAAAGCCTGCAGCCCCCAGGTCTTTCGGTCCACACCAGCGGTTCCCAAAGAGCTTTAGAGCAAGGCATAGTTTTCCCTGCTGGCTCTTTGGGTGTGGGACCAATCTCCAGACATATGGCCATTTTTCTGCCTGGCGCAGCACCAAGTGGGAAAGGGTGATTTTGAGGCTGAAGGCAGCAGGAAAGCCTACAGCCCCCAGGTCTGTGGGGCTACGCAGGCGGTTCCCAAAGAGCTTTAGAACAAGGCATAATTTTCCCTGCTAGCTCTTTGGGCGGGGGGCCAATCTCCAGCCATATGGCCATTTTTCTGCCTGGCGCGACGCCAAGTTGGAAAGGGTGGTTTTGAGGCTGACGGCAGCAGGAAAGCCTGCAGCCCCAAGGTCTGTGAGGCTACGCAAGCGGTTCCCAAAGAGCTTTAGAACAAGGCATAGTTTTCCCTGCTGGCTATTTGGGCGTGGGACCCATCTCCAGCCATATGGCCATTTTTGTGCCTGGCGCGGCGCCAAGTGGGAAAGGGTGGTTTTGAGGCTGACGGCAGCAGGAAAGCCTGCAGCCCCCAGGTCTGTGGGGCTACGCAAGCGGTTCCCAAAGAGCCTTAGAGGCAGGCATAATTTTCCCTGCTGGCTCTTTGGGCGTGGGACCAATCCCCAGACATATGGCCATTTTTGGGCCTGGCGCGGCGCCAAGTGGGAAAGGGTGGTTTTGAGGCTGAAGGCAGCAGGAAAGCCTGCAGCCCCCAGGTCTGTCGGTCCACACCAGCGGTTCCCAAAGAGCTTTAGAGCAAGGCATAGTTTTCCCTGCTGGCTCTTTGGGTGTGGGACCAATCTCCAGACATATGGCCATTATTGTGCCTGGCGCGGCGCCAAGTGGGAAAGGGTGGTTTTGAGGCTGAAGGCAGCAGGAAAGCCTGCAGCCCCAGGTCTGTGGGGCTACGCAAGCGGGTCCCAAAGAGCTTTAGAACAAGGCATAATTTTCCCTGCTGGCTCTTTGGGCGTGGGACCAATCCCCAGACATATGGCCATTTTTCTGCCTGGCGTGGCGCCAAGTGGGAAAGGGTGGTTTTGAGGCTGAAGGCAGCAGGAAAGCCTGAAGGCCCCAGGTCTGTGGGGTTATGCAAGCCGTTCCCAAAGAGCTTTAGAACAAGGCATAGTTTTCCCTGCTGCCTCTTTGGGCGTGGGACCAATCTCCAGACATGTGGCCATTTTTGTGCCTGGCGCGGCGCCAAGTGGGAAAGGGTGGTTTTGAGGCTGAAGGCAGCAGGAAAGCCTGCAGCCCTCAGGTCTGTGGGGCCAAGCAAGCGGTTCCCAAAGAGCTTTAGAACAAGGCATAGTTTTCCCTGCTGGCTATTTGGGCGTGGGACCCATCTCCAGCCATATGGCCATTTTTGTGCCTGGCGCGGCGCCAAGTGGGAAAGGGTGGTTTTGAGGCTGAAGGCAGCAGGAAAGCCTGCAGCCCCCAGGTCTGTGGGGCTACGCAAGCGGTTCCCAAAGAGCTTTAGAGGAAGGCATAATTTTCCCTGCTGGCTCTTTGGGCGTGGGACCAATCCCCAGACATATGGCCATTTTTGGGCCTGGCGCGGCGCCAAGTGGGAAAGGGTGGTTTTGAGGCTGAAGGCAGCAGGAAAGCCTGAAGGCCCCAGGTCTGTGGGGTTATGCAAGCCGTTCCCAAAGAGCTTTAGAACAAGGCATAATTTTCCCTGCTGGCTCTTTGGGCGTGGGACCAATCTCCAGACATATGGCCATTTTTGTGCCTGGCGCGGCGCCAAGTGGGAAAGGGTGGTTTTGAGGCTGAAGGCAGCAGGAAAGCCTGCAGCCCCCAGGTCTGTGAGGCTACGCAAGCGGTTCCCAAAGAGCTTTAGAACAAGGCATAGTTTTCCCTGCTGGCTCTTTGGCCGTGGGACCAATCTGCAGACATATGGCCTTTTTTGTGCCTGGCGCAGCACCAAGTGGGAAAGGGTGGTTTTGAGGCTGAAGGCAGCAGGAAAGCCTGCAGCCCCCAGGTCTGTGGGGCTACGCAAGCGGTTCCCAAAGAGCTTTAGAACAAGGCATAATTTTCCCTGCTGGCTCTTTGGGCGTGGGACCAATCCCCAGACATATGGCCATTTTTGTGCCTGGCGCGGCGCCAAGTGGGAAAGGGTGGTTTTGAGGCTGAAGGCAGCAGGGAGGCCTGAAGGCCCCAGGTCTGTGGGGCTACGCAGGCGGTTCCCAAAGAGCTTTAGAACAAGGCAGAATTTTCCCTGCTGGCTCTTTGGGCAGGGGACCAATCTCCAGACATATGGCCATTTTTGTGCCCGGCACGTTGCCAAGTGGGAAAGGGTGGTTTTGAGGCTGACGGCAGCAGGAAAGCCTGCAGCCCCCAGGTCTGTGGGGCTACGCAAGCGGTTCCCAAAGAGCTTTAGAACAAGGCATACTTTTCCATGCTGGCTATTTGGGCGTGGGACCCATCTCCAGCCATATGGCCATTTTTGTGCCTGGCGCGGCGCCAATTGGTAAAGGGTGGTTTTGAGGCTGAAGGCAGCAGGAAAGCCTGCAGCCCCCACGTCTGTGGGGCTACGCAAGCGGTTCCCAAAGAGCCTTAGAGGAAGGCATAATTTTCCCTGCTGGCTCTTTGGGCGTGGGACCAATCCCCAGACATATGGCCATTTTTGTGCCTGGCGCGGCGCCAAGTGGGAAAGGGTGGTTTTGAGGCTGAAGGCAGCAGGAAAGCCTGCAGCCCCCACGTCTGTGAGGCTACGCAAGCGGTTCCCAAAGAGCTTTAGAACAAGGCATAGTTTTCCCTGCTGGCTCTTTGGGCGTGGGACCAATCCCCAGACATATGGCCATTTTTGGGCCTGGCGCGGCGCCAAGTGGGAAAGGGTGGTTTTGAGGCTGAAGGCGCAGGAAAGCCTGCAGCCCCCAGGTCTGTCGGTCCACACCAGCGGTTCCCAAAGAGCTTTAGAGCAAGGCATAGTTTTCCCTGCTGGCTCTTTGGGTGTGGGACCAATCTCCAGACATATGGCCATTATTCTGCCTGGCGCGGCGCCAAGTGGGAAAGGGTGGTTTTGAGGCTGAAGGCAGCAGGAAAGCCTGCAGCCCCCAGGTGTGTGGGGCTACGCAAGCGGTTCCCAAAGAGCCTTAGAGGCAGGCATAATTTTCCCTGCTGGCTCTTTGGGCGTGGGACCAATCCCCAGACATATGGCCATTTTTGGGCCTGGCGCGGCGCCAAGTGGGAAAGGGTGGTTTTGAGGCAGAAGGCAGCAGGAAAGCCTGAAGGCCCCAGGTCTGTGGGGTTATGCAAGCCGTTCCCAAAGAGCTTTAGAACAAGGCATAATTTTCCATGCTGGCTATTTGGGCGTGGGACCAATCTCCAGCCATATGGCCATTTTTGTGCCTGGCGCGGCGCCAAGTGGGAAAGGGTGGTTTTGAGGCTGAAGGCAGCAGGAAAGCCTGCAGGCCCCAGGTCTGTGGGGCTACGCAAGCGGTTCCCAAAGAGTTTTAGAACAAGGCATAGTTTTCCCTGCTGGCTCTTTCGGCGTGGGACCAATCTCCAGACATATGGCCATTTTTGTGCCCGGCGCGGCGCCAAGTGGTAAAGGGTGGTTTTGAGGCTGACGGCAGCAGGAAAGCCTGCAGCCCCCACGTCTGTGGGGCTACGCAAGCGGTTCCCAAAGAGCCTTAGAGGCAGGCATAATTTTCCCTGCTGGCTCTTTGGGCGTGGGACCAATCCCCAGACATATGGCCATTTTTGTGCCTGGCGCGGCGCCAAGTGGGAAAGGGTGGTTTTGAGGCTGAAGGCAGCAGGAAAGCCTGCAGCCCCCAGGTCTGTGGGGCTACGCAAGCGGTTCCCAAAGAGCTTTAGAACAAGGCATAGTTTTCCCTGCTGGCTCTTTGGGCGTGGGACCAATCTCCAGACATATGGCCATTTTTGTGCCCGGCACGGTGCCAAGTTGGAAAGGGTGGTTTTGAGGCTGACGGCAGCAGGAAAGCCTGCAGCCCCCAGGTCTGTGGGGCTACGCAAGAGGTTGCCAAAGAGCTTTAGAGCAAGGCATAGTTTTCCCTGCTGGCTATTTGGGCGTGGGACCAATCTCCAGCCATATGGCCATTTTTGTGCATGGCGCGGCGCCAAGTGGGAAAGGGTGGTTTTGAGGCTGAAGGCAGCAGGAAAGCCTGCAGCCCCCAGGTCTGTGGGGCTACGCAAGCGGTTCCCAAAGAGCTTTAGAGGAAGGCATAATTTTCCCTGCTGGCTCTTTGGGCGTGGGACCAATCCCCAGACATATGGCCATTTTTGGGCCTGGCGCGGCGCCAAGTGGGAAAGGGTGGTTTTGAGGCTGAAGGCAGCAGGAAAGCCTGAAGGCCCCAGGTCTGTGAGGCTACGCAAGCGGTTCCCAAAGAGCTTTAGAACAAGGCATAGTTTTCCCTGCTGGATCTTTGGCCGTGGGACCAATCTCCAGACATATGGCCATTTATCTGCCTGGCGCAGCACCAAGTGGGAAAGGGTGATTTTGAGGCTGAAGGCAGCAGGAAAGCCTACAGCCCCCAGGTCTGTGGGGCTACGCAGGCGGTTCCCAAAGAGCTTTAGAACAAGGCATAATTTTCCCTGCTAGCTCTTTGGGCGGGGGACCAATCTCCAGCCATATGGCCATTTTTCTGCCTGGTGCGACGCCAAGTGGGAAAGGGTGGTTTTGAGGCTGACGGCAGCAGGAAAGCCTGCAGCCCCAAGGTCTGTGAGGCTACGCAAGCGGTTCCCAAAGAGCTTTAGAACAAGGCATAGTTTTCCCTGCTGGCTATTTGGGCGTGGGACCCATCTCCAGCCATATGGCCATTTTTGTGCCTGGCGCGGCGCCAAGTGGGAAAGGGTGGTTTTGAGGCTGACGGCAGCAGGAAAGCCTGCAGCCCCCACGTCTGTGGGGCTACGCAATCGGTTCCCAAAGAGCCTTAGAGGCAGGCATAATTTTCCCTGCTGGCTCTTTGGGCGTGGGACCAATCCCCAGACATATGGCCATTTTTGGGCCTGGCGTGGCGCCAAGTGGGAAAGGGTGGTTTTGAGGCAGAAGGCAGCAGGAAAGCCTGAAGGCCCCAGGTCTGTGGGGTTATGCAAGCCGTTCCCAAAGAGCTTTAGAACAAGGCATAATTTTCCCTGCTGGCTATTTGGGCGTGGGACCAATCTCCAGCCATATGGCCATTTTTGTGCCTGGCGCGGCGCCAAGTGGGAAAGGGTGGTTTTGAGGCTGAAGGCAGCAGGAAAGCCTGCAGCCCCCACGTCTGTGGGTCTACGCAAGCGGTTCCCAAAGAGCTTTAGAACAAGGCATAGTTTTCCCTGCTGGCTCTTTGGGTGTGGGACCAATCCCCAGACATATGGCCATTTTTGGGCCTGGCGCGGCGCCAAGTGGGAAAGGGTGGTTTTGAGGCTGAAGGCAGCAGGAAAGCCTGAAGGCCCCAGGTCTGTGGGGTTATGCAAGCCGTTCCCAATGAGCTTTAGAACAAGGCATAATTTTCCCTGCTGGCTCTTTGGGCGTGGGACCAATCTCCAGCCATATGGCCATTTTTGTGCCTGGAGCGGCGCCAAGTGGGAAAGGGTGGTTTTGAGGCTGAAGGCAGCAGGAAAGCCTGCAGCCCCCACGTCTGTCGGTCCACACCAGCGGTTCCCAAAGAGCTTTAGAACAAGGCACAGTTGTCCCTGCTGGCTCTTTGGGTGTGGGACCAATCTCCAGACATATGGCCTTTTTTGTGCCTGGCGCGGCGCCAAGTGGGAAAGGGTGGTTTTGAGGCAGAAGGCAGCAGGAAATCCTGCAGGCCTCAGGTCTGTGGGGCTACGCAAGCGGTTCCCAAAGAGCTTTAGAACAAGGCATAATTTTCCATGCTGGCTATTTGGGCGTGGGACCAATCTCCAGCCATATGGCCATTTTTGTGCCTGGCGCGGCGCCAAGTGGGAAAGGGTGGTTTTGAGGCTGAAGGCAGCAGGAAAGCCTGCAGCCTCCACGTCTGTGGGGCTACGCAAGCGGTTCCCAAAGAGCTTTAGAACAAGGCATAGTTTTCCCTGCTGGCTCTTTGGGCGTGGGACCAATCCCCAGACATATGGCCATTTTTGGGCCTGGCGCGGCGCCAAGTGGGAAAGGGTGGTTTTGAGGCTGAAGGCAGCAGGAAAGCCTGCAGCCCCCAGGTCTGTGGGGCTACGCAAGCGGTTCCCAAAGAGTTTTAGAACAAGGCATAATTTTCCCTGCTGGCTCTTTGGGCGTGGGACCAATCCCCAGACATATGGCCATTTTTCTGCCTGGCGCGGCGCCAAGTGGGAAAGGGTGGTTTTGAGGCTGAAGGCAGCAGGAAAGCCTGCAGCCCCCAGGTCTGTGGGGCTACGCAAGCGGTTCCCAAAGAGCTTTAGAACAAGGCATAGTTTTCCCTGCTGGCTCTTTGGGCGTGGGACCAATCTCCAGACATATGGCCATTTTTGTGCCCGGCACGGTGCCAAGTTGGAAAGGGTGGTTTTGAGGCTGACGGCAGCAGGAAAGCCTGCAGCCCCCAGGTCTGTGGGGCTACGCAAGAGGTTGCCAAAGAGCTTTAGAACAAGGCATAATTTTCCCTGCTGGCTATTTGGGCGTGGGACCCATCTCCAGCCATATGGCCATTTTTGTGCCTGGCGCGGCGCCAAGTGGGAAAGGGTGGTTTTGAGGCTGAAGGCAGCAGGAAAGCCTGCAGCCCCCAGGTCTGTGGGGCTACGCAAGCGGTTCCCAAAGAGCCTTAGAACAAGGCATAATTTTCCCTGCTGGCTCTTTGGGCGTGGGACCAATCCCCAGACATATGGCCATTTTTGGGCCTGGCGCGGCGCCAAGTGGGAAAGGGTGGTTTTGAGGCTGAAGGCAGCAGGAAAGCCTGCAGGCCCCAGGTCTGTGAGGCTACGCAAGCGGTTCCCAAAGAGCTTTAGAACAAGGCATAGTTTTCCCTGCTGGCTCTTTGGGCGTGGGACCAATCTCCAGACATATGGCCATTTATCTGCCTGGCGCAGCACCAAGTGGGAAAGGGTGATTTTGAGGCTGAAGGCAGCAGGAAAGCCTACAGCCCCCAGGTCTGTGGGGCTACGCAGGCGGTTCCCAAAGAGCTTTAGAACAAGGCATAATTTTCCCTGCTAGCTCTTTGGGCGGGGGACCAATCTCCAGCCATATGGCCATTTTTCTGCCTGGTGCGACGCCAAGTGGGAAAGGGTGGTTTTGAGGCTGACGGCAGCAGGAAAGCCTGCAGCCCCAAGGTCTGTGAGGCTACGCAAGCGGTTCCCAAAGAGCTTTAGAACAAGGCATAGTTTTCCCTGCTGGCTATTTGGGCGTGGGACCCATCTCCAGCCATATGGCCATTTTTGTGCCTGGCGCGGCGCCAAGTGGGAAAGGGTGGTTTTGAGGCTGACGGCAGCAGGAAAGCCTGCAGCCCCCACGTCTGTGGGGCTACGCAATCGGTTCCCAAAGAGCCTTAGAGGCAGGCATAATTTTCCCTGCTGGCTCTTTGGGCGTGGGACCAATCCCCAGACATATGGCCATTTTTGGGCCTGGCGTGGCGCCAAGTGGGAAAGGGTGGTTTTGAGGCAGAAGGCAGCAGGAAAGCCTGAAGGCCCCAGGTCTGTGGGGTTATGCAAGCCGTTCCCAAAGAGCTTTAGAACAAGGCATAATGTTCCCTGCTGGCTATTTGGGCGTGGGACCAATCTCCAGGCATATGGCCATTTTTGTGCCTGGCGCGGCGCCAAGTGGGAAAGGGTGGTTTTGAGGCTGAAGGCAGCAGGAAAGCCTGCAGCCCCCACGTCTGTGGGTCTACGCAAGCGGTTCCCAAAGAGCTTTAGAACAAGGCATAGTTTTCCCTGCTGGCTCTTTGGGTGTGGGACCAATCCCCAGACATATGGCCATTTTTGGGCCTGGCGCGGCGCCAAGTGGGAAAGGGTGGTTTTGAGGCTGAAGGCAGCAGGAAAGCCTGAAGGCCCCAGGTCTGTGGGGTTATGCAAGCCGTTCCCAATGAGCTTTAGAACAAGGCATAATTTTCCCTGCTGGCTCTTTGGGCGTGGGACCAATCTCCAGACATATGGCCATTTTTGTGCCTGGAGCGGCGCCAAGTGGGAAAGGGTGGTTTTGAGGCTGAAGGCAGCAGGAAAGCCTGCAGCCCCCACGTCTGTGGGGCTACGCAAGCGGTTCCCAAAGAGCCTTAGAGGAAGGCATAATTTTCCCTGCTGGCTCTTTGGGCGTGGGACCAATCCCCAGACATATGGCCATTTTTGTGCCTGGCGCGGCGCCAAGTGGGAAAGGGTGGTTTTGAGGCTGAAGGCAGCAGGAAAGCCTGCAGCCCCCAGGTCTGTGAGGCTACGCAAGCGGTTCCCAAAGAGCTTTAGAGGAAGGCATAATTTTCCCTGCTGGCTATTTGGGCGTGGGACCAATCTGCAGACATATGGCCATTTTTCTCCCTTGCGCAGCAGCAAGTGGGAAAGGGTGATTTTGAGGCTGAAGGCAGCAGGAAAGCCTACAGCCCCCAGGTCTGTGGGGCTACGCAGGCGGTTCCCAAAGAGCTTTAGAACAAGGCATAATTTTCCCTGCTGGCTCTTTGGGCGTGGGACCAATCTCCAGACATATGGCCATTATTCTGACTGGCGCGACGCCAAGTGGGAAAGGGTGGTTTTGAGGCTGAAGGCAGCAGGCAAGCCTACAGCCCCCAGGTCTGTGGGGCTACGCAAGCGGTTCCCAAAGAGCTTTAGAACAAGGCATAGTTTTCCCTGCTGCCTCTTTGGGTGTGGGACCAATCTCCAGACATATGGCCATTTTTGTGCCGGCGCGGCGCCAAGTGGGAAAGGGTGGTTTTGAGGCTGAAGGCAGCAGGAAAGCCTGCAGCCCCAAGGTCTGTGAGACTACGCAAGCGGTTCCCAAAGAGCTTTAGAACAAGGCATAGTTTTCCCTGCTGGCTATTTGGGCGTGGGACCGATCTCCAGCCATATGGCCATTTTTGTGCCTGGCGCGGCGCCAAGTGGTAAAGGGTGGTTTTGAGGCTGACGGCAGCAGGAAAGCCTGCAGCCCCCAGGTCTGTGGGGCTACGCAAGCGGTTCCCAAAGAGCCTTAGAGGCAGGCATAATTTTCCCTGCTGGCTCTTTGGGCGTGGGACCAATCCCCAGACATATGGCCATTTTTGGGCCTGGCGCGGCGCCAAGTGGGAAAGGGTGGTTTTGAGGCTGAAGGCAGCAGGAAAGCCTGAAGGCCCCAGGTCTGTGGGGTTATGCAAGCCGTTCCCAAAGAGCTTTAGAACAAGGCATAATTTTCCCTGCTGGCTATTTGGGCGTGGGACCAATCTCCAGCCATATGGCCATTTTTGTGCCTGGCGCGGCGCCAAGTGGTAAAGGGTGGTTTTGAGGCTGAAGGCAGCAGGAAAGCCTGCAGGCCCCAGGTCTGTGGGGCTACGCAAGCGGTTCCCAAAGAGCTTTAGAACAAGGCATAGTTTTCCCTGCTGGCTCTTTCGGCGTGGGAGCAATCTCCAGACATATGGCCATTTTTGTGCCCGGCACGATGCCAAGTGGGAAAGGGTGGTTTTGAGGCTGACGGCAGCAGGAAAGCCTGCAGCCCCCACGTCTGTGGGGCTACGCAAGCGGTTCCCAAAGAGCTTTAGAACAAGGCATAGTTTTCCCTGCTGGCTCTTTGGGCGTGGGACCAATCTCCAGACATATGGCCATTTTTGGGCCTGGCGCGGCGCCAAGTGGGAAAGGGTGGTTTTGAGGCTGAAGGCGCAGGAAAGCCTGCAGCCCCCAGGTCTGTCGGTCCACACCAGCGGTTCCCAAAGAGCTTTAGAGCAAGGCATAGTTTTCCCTGCTGGCTCTTTGGGTGTGGGACCAATCTCCAGACATATGGCCATTATTCTGCCTGGCGCGGCGCCAAGTGGGAAAGGGTGGTTTTGAGGCTGAAGGCAGCAGGAAAGCCTGCAGCCCCAGGTCTGTGGGGCTGCGCAAGCGTTTCCCAAAGAGTTTTAGAACAAGGCATAATTTTCCCTGCTGGCTCTTTGGGCGTGGGACCAATCCCCAGACATATGGCCATTTTTGTGCCTGGCGCGGCGCCAAGTGGGAAAGGGTGGTTTTGAGGCTGAAGGCAGCAGGAAAGCCTGCAGCCCCCAGGTCTGTGGGGCTACGCAAGCGGTTCCCAAAGAGCTTTAGAACAAGGCATAGTTTTCCCTGCTGGCTATTTGGGCGTGGGACCCATCTCCAGCCATATGGCCATTTTTGTGCCTGGCGCGGCGCCAAGTGGTAAAGGGTGGTTTTGAGGCTGACGGCAGCAGAAAAGCCTGCAGCCCCCACGTCTCTGGGGCTACGCAAGCGGTTCCCAAAGAGCCTTAGAGGCAGGCATAATTTTCCCTGCTGGCTCTTTGGGCGTGGGACCAATCCCCAGACATATGGCCATTTTTGGGCCTGGCGCGGCGCCAAGTGGGAAAGGGTGGTTTTGAGGCAGAAGGCAGCAGGAAAGCCTGAAGGCCCCAGGTCTGTGGGGTTATGCAAGCCGTTCCCAAAGAGCTTTAGAACAAGGCATAATTTTCCATGCTGGCTATTTGGGCGTGGGACCAATCTCCAGCCATATGGCCATTTTTGTGCCTGGCGCGGCGCCAAGTGGGAAAGGGTGGTTTTGAGGCTGAAGGCAGCAGGAAAGCCTGCAGGCCCCAGGTCTGTGGGGCTACGCAAGCGGTTCCCAAAGAGCTTTAGAACAAGGCATAGTTTTCCCTGCTGGCTCTTTCGGCGTGGGACCAATCTCCAGACATATGGCCATTTTTGTGCCCGGCGCGGCGCCAAGTGGTAAAGGGTGGTTTTGAGGCTGACGGCAGCAGGAAAGCCTGCAGCCCCCACGTCTGTGGGGCTACGCAAGCGGTTCCCAAAGAGCCTTAGAGGCAGGCATAATTTTCCCTGCTGGCTCTTTGGGCGTGGGACCAATCCCCAGACATATGGCCATTTTTGGGCCTGGCGCGGCGCCAAGTGGGAAAGGGTGGTTTTGAGGCTGAAGGCAGCAGGAAAGCCTGAAGGCCCCAGGTCTGTGGGGTTATGCAAGCCGTTCCCAAAGAGCTTTAGAACAAGGCATAATTTTCCATGCTGGCTATTTGGGCGTGGGACCAATCTCCAGCCATATGGCCATTTTTGTGCCTGGCGCGGCGCCAAGTGGGAAAGGGTGGTTTTGAGGCTGAAGGCAGCAGGAAAGCCTGCAGCCTCCACGTCTGTGGGGCTACGCAAGCGGTTCCCAAAGAGCTTTAGAACAAGGCATAGTTTTCCCTGCTGGCTCTTTGGGCGTGGGACCAATCCCCAGAAATATGGCCATTTTTGGGCCTGGCGCGGCGCCAAGTGGGAAAGGGTGGTTTTGAGGCTGAAGGCGCAGGAAAGCCTGCAGCCCCCAGGTCTGTCGGTCCACACCAGCGGTTCCCAAAGAGCTTTAGAGCAAGTCATAGTTTTCCCTGCTGGCTCTTTGGGTGTGGGACCAATCTCCAGACATATGGCCATTATTCTGCCTGGCGCGGCGCCAAGTGGTAAAGGGTGGTTTTGAGGCTGAAGGCAGCAGGAAAGCCTGCAGCCCCCAGGTCTGTGGGGCTACGCAAGCGGTTCCCAAAGAGCCTTAGAGGCAGGCATAATTTTCCCTGCTGGCTCTTTGGGCGTGGGACCAATCCCCAGACATATGGCCATTTTTCTGCCTGGCGCGGCGCCAAGTGGGAAAGGGTGGTTTTGAGGCTGAAGGCAGCAGGAAAGCCTGCAGCCCCCAGGTCTGTGGGGCTACGCAAGCGGTTCCCAAAGAGCTTTAGAACAAGGCATAGTTTTCCCTGCTGGCTCTTTGGGCAGGGGACCAACCTGCAGCCATATGGCCATTTTTGTGCCGGTGCGGCGCCAAGTGCTAAAGGGTGGTTTTGAGGCTGACGGCAGCAGGAAAGCCTGCAGGCCCCAGGTCTGTGGGGCTACGCAAGCGGTTCCCAAAGAGCTTTAGAGCAAGGCATAGTTTTCCCTGCTGGCTATTTGGGCGTGGGACCCATCTCCAGCCATATGGCCATTTTTGTGCCTGGCGCGGCGCCAAGTGGTAAAGGGTGGTTTTGAGGCTGACGGCAGCAGAAAAGACTGCAGCCCCCACGTCTCTGGGGCTACGCAAGCGGTTCCCAAAGAGCCTTAGAGGCAGGCATAATTTTCCCTGCTGGCTCTTTGGGCGTGGGACCAATCCCCAGACATATGGCCATTTTTGGGCCTGGCGCGGCGCCAAGTGGGAAAGGGTGGTTTTGAGGCAGAAGGCAGCAGGAAAGCCTGAAGGCCCCAGGTCTGTGGGGTTATGCAAGCCGTTCCCAAAGAGCTTTAGAACAAGGCATAATTTTCCATGCTGGCTATTTGGGCGTGGGACCAATCTCCAGCCATATGGCCATTTTTGTGCCTGGCGCGGCGCCAAGTGGGAAAGGGTGGTTTTGAGGCTGAAGGCAGCAGGAAAGCCTGCAGGCCCCAGGTCTGTGGGGCTACGCAAGCGGTTCCCAAAGAGCTTTAGAACAAGGCATAGTTTTCCCTGCTGGCTCTTTCGGCGTGGGACCAATCTCCAGACATATGGCCATTTTTGTGCCCGGCGCGGCGCCAAGTGGTAAAGGGTGGTTTTGAGGCTGACGGCAGCAGGAAAGCCTGCAGCCCCCACGTCTGTGGGGCTACGCAAGCGGTTCCCAAAGAGCCTTAGAGGCAGGCATAATTTTCCCTGCTGGCTCTTTGGGCGTGGGACCAATCCCCAGACATATGGCCATTTTTGGGCCTGGCGCGGCGCCAAGTGGGAAAGGGTGGTTTTGAGGCTGAAGGCAGCAGGAAAGCCTGAAGGCCCCAGGTCTGTGGGGTTATGCAAGCCGTTCCCAAAGAGCTTTAGAACAAGGCATAATTTTCCCTGCTGGCTATTTGGGCGTGGGACCAATCTCCAGCCATATGGCCATTTTTGTGCCTGGCGCGGCGCCAAGTGGGAAAGGGTGGTTTTGAGGCTGAAGGCAGCAGGAAAGCCTGCAGCCTCCACGTCTGTGGGGCTACGCAAGCGGTTCCCAAAGAGCTTTAGAACAAGGCATAGTTTTCCCTGCTGGCTCTTTGGGCGTGGGACCAATCCCCAGAAATATGGCCATTTTTGGGCCTGGCGCGGCGCCAAGTGGGAAAGGGTGGTTTTGAGGCTGAAGGCGCAGGAAAGCCTGCAGCCCCCAGGTCTGTCGGTCCACACCAGCGGTTCCCAAAGAGCTTTAGAGCAAGTCATAGTTTTCCCTGCTGGCTCTTTGGGTGTGGGACCAATCTCCAGACATATGGCCATTATTCTGCCTGGCGCGGCGCCAAGTGGTAAAGGGTGGTTTTGAGGCTGAAGGCAGCAGGAAAGCCTGCAGCCCCAGGTCTGTGGGGCTACGCAAGCGGTTCCCAAAGAGTTTTAGAACAAGGCATAATTTTCCCTGCTGGCTCTTTGGGCGTGGGACCAATCCCCAGACATATGGCCATTTTTCTGCCTGGCGCGGCGCCAAGTGGGAAAGGGTGGTTTTGAGGCTGAAGGCAGCAGGAAAGCCTGCAGCCCCCAGGTCTGTGGGGCTACGCAAGCGGTTCCCAAAGAGCTTTAGAACAAGGCATAGTTTTCCCTGCTGGCTCTTTGGGCAGGGGACCAACCTGCAGCCATATGGCCATTTTTGTGCCGGTGCGGCGCCAAGTGCTAAAGGGTGGTTTTGAGGCTGACGGCAGCAGGAAAGCCTGCAGGCCCCAGGTCTGTGGGGCTACGCAAGCGGTTCCCAAAGAGCTTTAGAACAAGGCATAGTTTTCCTTCCTGGCTCTTTGGGCGTGGGACCAATCTCCAGACATATGGCCATTTTTGTGCCTGGCGCGGCGCCAAGTGGGAAAGGGTGGTTTTGAGGCTGAAGGCAGCAGGAAAGCCTGCAGCCCCCAGGTCTGTGGGGCTACGCAAACGGTTCCCAAAGAGCTTTAGAGCAAGGCATAGTTTTCCCTGCTGGCTATTTGGGCGTGGGACCCATCTCCAGCCATATGGCCATTTTTGTGCCTGGCGCGGCGCCAAGTGGTAAAGGGTGGTTTTGAGGCTGACGGCAGCAGGAAAGCCTGCAGCCCCCACGTCTGTGGGGCTACGCAAGCGGTTCCCAAAGAGCCTTAGAGGCAGGCATAATTTTCCCTGCTGGCTCTTTGGGCGTGGGACCAATCCCCAGACATATGGCCATTTTTGGGCCTGGCGCGGCGCCAAGTGGGAAAGGGTGGTTTTGAGGCTGAAGGCAGCAGGAAAGCCTGAAGGCCCCAGGTCTGTGGGGTTATGCAAGCCGTTCCCAAAGAGCTTTAGAACAAGGCATAATTTTCCATGCTGGCTATTTGGGCGTGGGACCAATCTCCAGCCATATGGCCATTTTTGTGCCTGGCGCGGCGCCAAGTGGGAAAGGGTGGTTTTGAGGCTGAAGGCAGCAGGAAAGCCTGCAGCCTCCACATCTGTGGGGCTACGCAAGCGGTTCCCAAAGAGCTTTAGAACAAGGCATAGTTTTCCCTGCTGGCTCTTTGGGCGTGGGACCAATCCCCAGAAATATGGCCATTTTTGGGCCTGGCGCGGCGCCAAGTGGGAAAGGGTGGTTTTGAGGCTGAAGGCGCAGGAAAGCCTGCAGCCCCCAGGTCTGTCGGTCCACACCAGCGGTTCCCAAAGAGCTTTAGAGCAAGGCATAGTTTTCCCTGCTGGCTCTTTGGGTGTGGGACCAATCTCCAGACATATGGCCATTATTCTGCCTGGCGCGGCGCCAAGTGGTAAAGGGTGGTTTTGAGGCTGAAGGCAGCAGGAAAGCCTGCAGCCCCAGGTCTGTGGGGCTACGCAAGCGGTTCCCAAAGAGTTTTAGAACAAGGCATAATTTTCCCTGCTGGCTCTTTGGGCGTGGGACCAATCCCCAGACATATGGCCATTTTTGGGCCTGGCGCGGCGCCAAGTGGGAAAGGGTGGTTTTGAGGCTGAAGGCAGCAGGAAAGCCTGCAGCCCCCAGGTCTGTGGGGCTACGCAAGCGGTTCCCAAAGAGCTTTAGAACAAGGCATAGTTTTCCCTGCTGGCTCTTTGGGCAGGGGACCAACCTGCAGCCATATGGCCATTTTTGTGCCGGTGCGGCGCCAAGTGCTAAAGGGTGGTTTTGAGGCTGACGGCAGCAGGAAAGCCTGCAGCCCCCAGGTCTGTGGGGCTACGCAAGCGGTTCCCAAAGAGCTTTAGAACAAGGCATAGTTTTCCTTCCTGGCTCTTTGGGCGTGGGACCAATCTCCAGACATATGGCCATTTTTGTGCCTGGCGCGGCGCCAAGTGGGAAAGGGTGGTTTTGAGGCTGAAGGCAGCAGGAAAGCCTGCAGCCCCCAGGTCTGTGGGGCTACGCAAGCGGTTCCCAAAGAGCTTTAGAACAAGGCATAGTTTTCCCTGCTGGCTATTTGGGCGTGGGACCCATCTCCAGCCATATGGCCATTTTTGTGCCTGGCGCGGCGCCAAGTGGTAAAGGGTGGTTTTGAGGCTGACGGCAGCAGGAAAGCCTGCAGCCCCCACGTCTGTGGGGCTACGCAAGCGGTTCCCAAAGAGCCTTAGAGGCAGGCATAATTTTCCCTGCTGGCGCTTTGGGCGTGGGACCAATCCCCAGACATATGGCCATTTTTGGGCCTGGCGCGGCGCCAAGTGGGAAAGGGTGGTTTTGAGGCAGAAGGCAGCAGGAAAGCCTGAAGGCCCCAGGTCTGTGGGGTTATGCAAGCCGTTCCCAAAGAGCTTTAGAACAAGGCATAATTTTCCCTGCTGGCTCTTTGGGCGTGGGACCAATCTCCAGCCATATGGCCATTTTTGTGCCTGGCGCGGCGCCAAGTGGGAAAGGGTGGTTTTGAGGCTGAAGGCAGCAGGAAAGACTGCAGGCCCCAGGTCTGTGGGGCTACGCAAGCGGTTCCCAAAGAGCTTTAGAACAAGGCATAGTTTTCCCTGCTGGCTCTTTCGGCGTGGGACCAATCTCCAGACATATGGCCATTTTTGTGCCCGGCACGATGCCAAGTGGGAAAGGGTGGTTTTGAGGCTGACGGCAGCAGGAAAGCCTGCAGCCTCCACGTCTGTGGGGCTACGCAAGCGGTTCCCAAAGAGCTTTAGAACAAGGCATAGTTTTCCCTGCTGGCTCTTTGGGCGTGGGACCAATCCCCAGACATATGGCCATTTTTGGGCCTGGCGCGGCGCCAAGTGGGAAAGGGTGGTTTTGAGGCTGAAGGCGCAGGAAAGCCTGCAGCCCCCAGGTCTGTCGGTCCACACCAGCGGTTCCCAAAGAGCTTTAGAGCAAGGCATAGTTTTCCCTGCTGGCTCTTTGGGTGTGGGACCAATCTCCAGACATATGGCCATTATTCTGCCTGGCGCGGCGCCAAGTGGGAAAGGGTGGTTTTGAGGCTGAAGGCAGCAGGAAAGCCTGCAGCCCCAGGTCTGTGGGGCTACGCAAGCGGTTCCCAAAGAGTTTTAGAACAAGGCATAATTTTCCCTGCTGGCTCTTTGGGCGTGGGACCAATCCCCAGACATATGGCCATTTTTCTGCCTGGCGCGGCGCCAAGTGGGAAAGGGTGGTTTTGAGGCTGAAGGCAGCAGGAAAGCCTGCAGCCCCCAGGTCTGTGGGGCTACGCAAGCGGTTCCCAAAGAGCTTTAGAACAAGGCATAGTTTTCCCTGCTGGCTCTTTGGGCGTGGGACCAATCTCCAGACATATGGCCATTTTTGTGCCCGGCACGGTGCCAAGTTGGAAAGGGTGGTTTTGAGGCTGACGGCAGCAGGAAAGCCTGAAGGCCCCACGTCTGCGTGGCTACGCAAGCGGTTCCCAAAGAGCTTTAGAACAAGGCATAATTTTCCCTGCTGGATCTTTGGGCAGGGGACCAACCTGCAGCCATATGGCCATTTTTGTGCCGGTGCGGCGCCAAGTGCTAAAGGGTGGTTTTGAGGCTGACGGCAGCAGGAAAGCCTGCAGGCCCCAGGTCTGTGGGGCTACGCAAGCGGTTCCCAAAGAGCTTTAGAACAAGGCATAGTTTTCCTTCCTGGCTCTTTGGGCGTGGGACCAATCTCCAGACATATGGCCACTTTTGTGCCGGCACGGCGCCAAGTGGGAAAGGGTGGTTTTGAGGCAGAAGGCAGCAGGAAATCCTGCAGGCCTCAGGTCTGTGGGGCTACGCAAGCGGTTCCCAAAGAGCTTTAGAACAAGGCATAGTTTTCCCTGCTGCCTCTTTGGGCGTGGGACCAATCTCCAGACATATGGCCATTTTTGTGCCGGCGCGGAGCCAAGTGGGAAAGGGTGGTTTTGAGGCTGACGGCAGCAGGAGAGCCTGCAGCCCCAAGGTCTGTGAGGCTACGCAAGCGGTTCCCAAAGAGCTTTAGAACAAGGCATAATTTTCCCTGCTGGCTCTTTGGGCGGGGGACCAATCTCCAGACATATGGCCATTATTGTGCCTGGCACGGCGCCAAGTGGGAAAGGGTGGTTTTGAGGCTGAAGGCAGCAGGAAAGCCTGCAGCCCCCACGTCTGTGGGGCTACGCAAGCGGTTCCCAAAGAGCTTTAGAACAAGGCATAGTTTTCCCTGCTGGCTCTTTGGGCGTGGGACCAATCCCCAGACATATGGCCATTTTTGGGCCTGGCGCGGCGCCAAGTGGGAAAGGGTGGTTTTGAGGCTGAAGGCGCAGGAAAGCCTGCAGCCCCCAGGTCTGTCGGTCCACACCAGCGGTTCCCAAAGAGCTTTAGAGCAAGGCATAGTTTTCCCTGCTGGCTCTTTGGGTGTGGGACCAATCTCCAGCCATATGGCCATTATTCTGCCTGGCGCGGCGCCAAGTGGGAAAGGGTGGTTTTGAGGCTGAAGGCAGCAGGAAAGCCTGCAGCCCCCAGGTCTGTGGGGCTACGCAAGCGGTTCCCAAAGAGCTTTAGAACAAGGCATAGTTTTCCCTGCTGGCTCTTTGGGCGTGGGACCAATCTCCAGACATATGGCCATTTTTGTGCCCGGCACGGTGCCAAGTTGGAAAGGGTGGTTTTGAGGCTGACGGCAGCAGGAAAGCCTGAAGGCCCCACGTCTGCGTGGCTACGTAAGCGGTTCCCAAAGAGCTTTAGAACAAGGCATAATTTTCCCTGCTGGATCTTTGGGCAGGGGACCAACCTGCAGCCATATGGCCATTTTTGTGCCGGTGCGGCGCCAAGTGCTAAAGGGTGGTTTTGAGGCTGACGGCAGCAGGAAAGCCTGCAGGCCCCAGGTCTGTGGGGCTACGCAAGCGGTTCCCAAAGAGCTTTAGAACAAGGCATAGTTTTCCTTCCTGGCTCTTTGGGCGTGGGACCAATCTCCAGACATATGGCCACTTTTGTGCCGGCACGGCGCCAAGTGGGAAAGGGTGGTTTTGAGGCAGAAGGCAGCAGGAAATCCTGCAGGCCTCAGGTCTGTGGGGCTACGCAAGCGGTTCCCAAAGAGCTTTAGAACAAGGCATAGTTTTCCCTGCTGCCTCTTTGGGCGTGGGACCAATCTCCAGACATATGGCCATTTTTGTGCCGGCGCGGAGCCAAGTGGGAAAGGGTGGTTTTGAGGCTGACGGCAGCAGGAAAGCCTGCAGCCCCAAGGTCTGTGAGGCTACGCAAGCGGTTCCCAAAGAGCTTTAGAACAAGGCATAATTTTCCCTGCTGGCTCTTTGGGCGTGGGACCAATCTCCAGACATATGGCCATTATTGTGCCTGGCACGGCGCCAAGTGGGAAAGGGTGGTTTTGAGGCTGAAGGCAGCAGGAAAGCCTGCAGCCCCCACGTCTGTGGGGCTACGCAAGCGGTTCCCAAAGAGCTTTAGAACAAGGCACAGTTTTCCCTGCTAGCTCTTTTGGCGGGGGACCAATCTCCAGACATATGGCCATTTTTGGGCCTGGCGCGGCGCCAAGTGGGAAAGGGTGGTTTTGAGGCTGAAGGCAGCAGGAAATCCTGCAGGCCCCAGGTCTGTGGGGCTAGGCAAGCGGTTCCCAAAGAGCTTTAGAGCAAGGCATAATTTTCCCTGCTGGCTCTTTGGGCGTGGGACCAATCCCCAGACATATGGCCATTTTTGGGCCTGGCGCGGCGCCAAGTGGGAAAGGGTGGTTTTGAGGCAGAAGGCAGCAGGAAAGCCTGAAGGCCCCAGGTCTGTGGGGTTATGCAAGCCGTTCCCAAAGAGCTTTAGAACAAGGCATAATTTTCCCTGCTGGCTATTTGGGCGTGGGACCAATCTCCAGCCATATGGCCATTTTTGTGCCTGGCGCGGCGCCAAGTGGGAAAGGGTGGTTTTGAGGCTGAAGGCAGCAGGAAAGCCTGCAGTCCCCAGGTCTGTGGGGCTACGCAAGCGGTTCCCAAAGAGCTTTAGAACAAGGCAGAATTTTCCCTGCTGGCTCTTTGGGCAGGGGACCAATCTCCAGACATATGGCCATTTTTGTGCCCGGCACGTTGCCAAGTGGGAAAGGGTGGTTTTGAGGCTGACGGCAGCAGGAAAGCCTGCAGCCCCCAGGTCTGTGGGGCTACGCAAGCGATTCCCAAAGAGCTTTAGAACAAGGCATACTTTTCCATGCTGGCTATTTGGGCGTGGGACCCATCTCCAGCCATATGGCCATTTTTGTGCCTGGCGCGGCGCCAATTGGTAAAGGGTGGTTTTGAGGCTGAAGGCAGCAGGAAAGCCTGCAGCCCCCAGGTCTGTGAGGCTACGCAAGCGGTTCCCAAAGAGCCTTAGAGGAAGGCATAATTTTCCCTGCTGGCTCTTTGGGCGTGGGACCAATCCCCAGACATATGGCCATTTTTGTGCCTGGCGCGGCGCCACCTGGGAAAGGGTGGTTTTGAGGCTGAAGGCAGCAGGAAAGCCTGCAGCCCCCAGGTCTGTGAGGCTACGCAAGCGGTTCCCAAAGAGCTTTAGAACAAGGCATAGTTTTCCCTGCTGGCTATTTGGGCGTGGGACCAATCTCCAGACATATGGCCATTTTTCTCCCTTGCGCAGCAGCAAGTGGGAAAGGGTTATTTTGAGGCTGAAGGCAGCAGGAAAGCCTACAGCCCCCAGGTCTGTGGGGCTACGCAGGCGGTTCCCAAAGAGCTTTAGAACAAGGCATAATTTTCCCTGCTGGCTCTTTGGGCGTGGGACCAATCTCCAGACATATGGCCAGTATTCTGCCTGGCGCGACGCCAAGTGGGAAAGGGTGGTTTTGAGGCTGAAGGCAGCAGGCAAGCCTACAGCCCCCAGGTCTGTGGGGCTACGCAAGCGGTTCCCAAAGAGCTTTAGAACAAGGCATAGTTTTCCCTGCTGCCTCTTCGGGCGTGGGACCAATCTCCAGACATATGGCCATTTTTGTGCCGGCGCGGCGCCAAGTGGGAAAGGGTGGTTTTGAGGCTGAAGGCAGCAGGAAAGCCTGCAGGCCCCAGGTCTGTGGGGCTACGCAAGCGGTTCCCAAAGAGCTTTAGAACAAGGCATAGTTTTCCCTGCTGGCTCTTTCGGCGTGGGAGCAATCTCCAGACATATGGCCATTTTTGTGCCCGGCACGATGCCAAGTGGGAAAGGGTGGTTTTGAGGCTGAAGGCAGCAGGAAAGCCTGCAGCCCCCACGTCTGTGGGGCTACGCAAGCGGTTCCCAAAGAGCTTTAGAACAAGGCATAGTTTTCCCTGCTGGCTCTTTGGGCGTGGGACCAATCCCCAGACATATGGCCATTTTTGGGCCTGGCGCGGCGCCAAGTTGGAAAGGGTGGTTTTGAGGCTGAAGGCGCAGGAAAGCCTGCAGCCCCCAGGTCTGTCGGTCCACACCAGCGGTTCCCAAAGAGCTTTAGAGCAAGGCATAGTTTTCCCTGCTGGCTCTTTGGGCGTGGGACCAATCCCCAGACATATGGCCATTTTTCTGCCTGGCGCGGCGCCAAGTGGGAAAGGGTGGTTTTGAGGCTGAAGGCAGCAGGAAAGCCTGCAGCCCCCAGGTCTGTGGGGCTACGCAAGCGGTTCCCAAAGAGCTTTAGAACAAGGCATAGTTTTCCCTGCTGGCTCTTTGGGCGTGGGACCAATCTCCAGACATATGGCCATTTTTGTGCCCGGCACGGTGCCAAGTTGGAAAGGGTGGTTTTGAGGCTGACGGCAGCAGGAAAGCCTGAAGGCCCCACGTCTGTGGGGCTACGCAAGCGGTTCCCAAAGAGCTTTAGAACAAGGCATAGTTTTCCTTCCTGGCTCTTTGGGCGTGGGACCAATCTCCAGACATATGGCCACTTTTGTGCCGGCACGGCGCCAAGTGGGAAAGGGTGGTTTTGAGGCAGAAGGCAGCAGGAAATCCTGCAGGCCTCAGGTCTGTGGGGCTACGCAAGCGGTTCCCAAAGAGCTTTAGAACAAGGCATAGTTTTCCCTGCTGCCTCTTTGGGCGTGGGACCAATCTCCAGACATATGGCCATTTTTGTGCCGGCGCGGAGCCAAGTGGGAAAGGGTGGTTTTGAGGCTGACGGCAGCAGGAGAGCCTGCAGCCCCAAGGTCTGTGAGGCTACGCAAGCGGTTCCCAAAGAGCTTTAGAACAAGGCATAATTTTCCCTGCTGGCTCTTTGGGCGTGGGACCAATCTCCAGACATATGGCCATTATTGTGCCTGGCACGGCGCCAAGTGGGAAAGGGTGGTTTTGAGGCTGAAGGCAGCAGGAAAGCCTGCAGCCCCCACGTCTGTGGGGCTACGCAAGCGGTTCCCAAAGAGCTTTAGAACAAGGCATAGTTTTCCCTGCTGGCTCTTTGGGCGTGGGACCAATCCCCAGACATATGGCCATTTTTGGGCCTGGCGCGGCGCCAAGTGGGAAAGGGTGGTTTTGAGGCTGAAGGCGCAGGAAAGCCTGCAGCCCCCAGGTCTGTCGGTCCACACCAGCGGTTCCCAAAGAGCTTTAGAGCAAGGCATAGTTTTCCCTGCTGGCTCTTTGGGTGTGGGACCAATCTCCAGCCATATGGCCATTATTCTGCCTGGCGCGGCGCCAAGTGGGAAAGGGTGGTTTTGAGGCTGAAGGCAGCAGGAAAGCCTGCAGCCCCAGGTCTGTGGGGCTACGCAAGCGGTTCCCAAAGAGTTTTAGAACAAGGCATAATTTTCCCTGCTGGCTCTTTGGGCGTGGGACCAATCCCCAGACATATGGCCATTTTTCTGCCTGGCGCGTCGCCAAGTGGGAAAGGGTGGTTTTGAGGCTGAAGGCAGCAGGAAAGCCTGCAGCCCCCAGGTCTGTGGGGCTACGCAAGCGGTTCCCAAAGAGCTTTAGAACAAGGCATAGTTTTCCCTGCTGGCTCTTTGGGCGTGGGACCAATCTCCAGACATATGGCCATTTTTGTGCCCGGCACGGTGCCAAGTTGGAAAGGGTGGTTTTGAGGCTGACGGCAGCAGGAAAGCCTGAAGGCCCCACGTCTGCGTGGCTACGCAAGCGGTTCCCAAAGAGCTTTAGAACAAGGCATAATTTTCCCTGCTGGATCTTTGGGCAGGGGACCAACCTGCAGCCATATGGCCATTTTTGTGCCGGTGCGGCGCCAAGTGCTAAAGGGTGGTTTTGAGGCTGACGGCAGCAGGAAAGCCTGCAGGCCCCAGGTCTGTGGGGCTACGCAAGCGGTTCCCAAAGAGCTTTAGAACAAGGCATAGTTTTCCTTCCTGGCTCTTTGGGCGTGGGACCAATCTCCAGACATATGGCCACTTTTGTGCCGGCACGGCGCCAAGTGGGAAAGGGTGGTTTTGAGGCAGAAGGCAGCAGGAAATCCTGCAGGCCTCAGGTCTGTGGGGCTACGCAAGCGGTTCCCAAAGAGCTTTAGAACAAGGCATAGTTTTCCCTGCTGCCTCTTTGGGCGTGGGACCAATCTCCAGACATATGGCCATTTTTGTGCCGGCGCGGAGCCAAGTGGGAAAGGGTGGTTTTGAGGCTGACGGCAGCAGGAAAGCCTGCAGCCCCAAGGTCTGTGAGGCTACGCAAGCGGTTCCCAAAGAGCTTTAGAACAAGGCATAATTTTCCCTGCTGGCTCTTTGGGCGTGGGACCAATCTCCAGACATATGGCCATTATTGTGCCTGGCACGGCGCCAAGTGGGAAAGGGTGGTTTTGAGGCTGAAGGCAGCAGGAAAGCCTGCAGCCCCCACGTCTGTGGGGCTACGCAAGCGGTTCCCACAGAGCTTTAGAACAAGGCACAGTTTTCCCTGCTAGCTCTTTTGGCGGGGGACCAATCTCCAGACATATGGCCATTTTTGTGTGAGGCGCGGCGCCAAGTGGGAAAGGGTGGTTTTGAGGCTGAAGGCAGCAGGAAATCCTGCAGGCCCCAGGTCTGTGGGGCTAGGCAAGCGGTTCCCAAAGAGCTTTAGAGCAAGGCATAATTTTCCCTGCTGGCTCTTTGGGCGTGGGACCAATCCCCAGACATATGGCCATTTTTGGTCCTGGCGCGGCGCCAAGTGGGAAAGGGTGGTTTTGAGGCAGAAGGCAGCAGGAAAGCCTGAAGGCCCCAGGTCTGTGGGGTTATGCAAGCCGTTCCCAAAGAGCTTTAGAACAAGGCATAATTTTCCCTGCTGGCTATTTGGGCGTGGGACCAATCTCCAGCCATATGGCCATTTTTGTGCCTGGCGCGGCGCCAAGTGGGAAAGGGTGGTTTTGAGGCTGACGGCAGCAGGAAAGCCTGCAGCCCCCAGGTCTGTGGGGCTACGCAAGCGGTTCCCAAAGAGCTTTAGAACAAGGCAGAATTTTCCCTGCTGGCTCTTTGGGCAGGGGACCAATCTCCAGACATATGGCCATTTTTGTGCCCGGCACGTTGCCAAGTGGGAAAGGGTGGTTTTGAGGCTGACGGCAGCAGGAAAGCCTGCAGCCCCCAGGTCTGTGGGGCTACGCAAGCGGTTCCCAAAGAGCTTTAGAACAAGGCATACTTTTCCATGCTGGCTATTTGGGCGTGGGACCCATCTCCAGCCATATGGCCATTTTTGTGCCTGGCGCGGCGCCAATTGGTAAAGGGTGGTTTTGAGGCTGAAGGCAGCAGGAAAGCCTGCAGCCCCCACGTCTGTGGGGCTACGCAAGCGGTTCCCAAAGAGCCTTAGAGGAAGGCATAATTTTCCCTGCTGGCTCTTTGGGCGTGGGACCAATCCCCAGACATATGGCCATTTTTGTGCCTGGCGCGGCGCCACCTGGGAAAGGGTGGTTTTGAGGCTGAAGGCAGCAGGAAAGCCTGCAGCCCCCAGGTCTGTGAGGCTACGCAAGCGGTTCCCAAAGAGCTTTAGAACAAGGCATAGTTTTCCCTGCTGGCTATTTGGGCGTGGGACCAATCTCCAGACATATGGCCATTTTTCTCCCTTGCGCAGCAGCAAGTGGGAAAGGGTTATTTTGAGGCTGAAGGCAGCAGGAAAGCCTACAGCCCCCAGGTCTGTGGGGCTACGCAGGCGGTTCCCAAAGAGCTTTAGAACAAGGCATAATTTTCCCTGCTGGCTCTTTGGGCGTGGGACCAATCTCCAGACATATGGCCATTATTCTGCCTGGCGCGACGCCAAGTGGGAAAGGGTGGTTTTGAGGCTGAAGGCAGCAGGCAAGCCTACAGCCCCCAGGTCTGTGGGGCTACGCAAGCGGTTCCCAAAGAGCTTTAGAACAAGGCATAGTTTTCCCTGCTGCCTCTTCGGGCGTGGGACCAATCTCCAGACATATGGCCATTTTTGTGCCGGCGCGGCGCCAAGTGGGAAAGGGTGGTTTTGAGGCTGAAGGCAGCAGGAAAGCCTGCAGCCCCCAGGTCTGTGGGGCTACGCAAGCGGTTCCCAAAGAGCTTTAGAACAAGGCATAGTTTTCCCTGCTGGCTCTTTGGGCGTGGGACCAATCTCCAGACATATGGCCATTTTTGTGCCCGGCACGGTGCCAAGTTGGAAAGGGTGGTTTTGAGGCTGACGGCAGCAGGAAAGCCTGAAGGCCCCACGTCTGCGTGGCTACGCAAGCGGTTCCCAAAGAGCTTTAGAACAAGGCATAATTTTCCCTGCTGGATCTTTGGGCAGGGGACCAACCTGCAGCCATATGGCCATTTTTGTGCCGGTGCGGCGCCAAGTGCTAAAGGGTGGTTTTGAGGCTGACGGCAGCAGGAAAGCCTGCAGGCCCCAGGTCTGTGGGGCTACGCAAGCGGTTCCCAAAGAGCTTTAGAACAAGGCATAGTTTTCCTTCCTGGCTCTTTGGGCGTGGGACCAATCTCCAGACATATGGCCACTTTTGTGCCGGCACGGCGCCAAGTGGGAAAGGGTGGTTTTGAGGCAGAAGGCAGCAGGAAATCCTGCAGGCCTCAGGTCTGTGGGGCTACGCAAGCGGTTCCCAAAGAGCTTTAGAACAAGGCATAGTTTTCCCTGCTGCCTCTTTGGGCGTGGGACCAATCTCCAGACATATGGCCATTTTTGTGCCGGCGCGGAGCCAAGTGGGAAAGGGTGGTTTTGAGGCTGACGGCAGCAGGAAAGCCTGCAGCCCCAAGGTCTGTGAGGCTACGCAAGCGGTTCCCAAAGAGCTTTAGAACAAGGCATAGTTTTCCCTGCTGGCTCTTTGGGCGTGGGACCAATCTCCAGACATATGGCCATTATTGTGCCTGGCACGGCGCCAAGTGGGAAAGGGTGGTTTTGAGGCTGAAGGCAGCAGGAAAGCCTGCAGCCCCCACGTCTGTGGGGCTACGCAAGCGGTTCCCACAGAGCTTTAGAACAAGGCACAGTTTTCCCTGCTAGCTCTTTTGGCGGGGGACCAATCTCCAGACATATGGCCATTTTTGTGTGAGGCGCGGCGCCAAGTGGGAAAGGGTGGTTTTGAGGCTGAAGGCAGCAGGAAATCCTGCAGGCCCCAGGTCTGTGGGGCTAGGCAAGCGGTTCCCAAAGAGCTTTAGAGCAAGGCATAATTTTCCCTGCTGGCTCTTTGGGCGTGGGACCAATCCCCAGACATATGGCCATTTTTGTGCCTGGCGCGGCGCCAAGTGGGAAAGGGTGGTTTTGAGGCAGAAGGCAGCAGGAAAGCCTGAAGGCCCCAGGTCTGTGGGGTTATGCAAGCCGTTCCCAAAGAGCTTTAGAACAAGGCATAATTTTCCCTGCTGGCTATTTGGGCGTGGGACCAATCTCCAGCCATATGGCCATTTTTGTGCCTGGCGCGGCGCCAAGTGGGAAAGGGTGGTTTTGAGGCTGAAGGCAGCAGGAAAGCCTGCAGCCCCCAGGTCTGTGGGGCTACGCAAGCGGTTCCCAAAGAGCTTTAGAACAAGGCAGAATTTTCCCTGCTGGCTCTTTGGGCAGGGGACCAATCTCCAGACATATGGCCATTTTTGTGCCCGGCACGTTGCCAAGTGGGAAAGGGTGGTTTTGAGGCTGACGGCAGCAGGAAAGCCTGCAGCCCCCAGGTCTGTGGGGCTACGCAAGCGGTTCCCAAAGAGCTTTAGAACAAGGCATACTTTTCCATGCTGGCTATTTGGGCGTGGGACCCATCTCCAGCCATATGGCCATTTTTGTGCCTGGCGCGGCGCCAATTGGTAAAGGGTGGTTTTGAGGCTGAAGGCAGCAGGAAAGCCTGCAGCCCCCAGGTCTGTGGGGCTACGCAAGCGGTTCCCAAAGAGCCTTAGAGGAAGGCATAATTTTCCCTGCTGGCTCTTTGGGCGTGGGACCAATCCCCAGACATATGGCCATTTTTGTGCCTGGCGCGGCGCCAAGTGGGAAAGGGTGGTTTTGAGGCTGAAGGCAGCAGGAAAGCCTGCAGCCCCCAGGTCTGTGAGGCTACGCAAGCGGTTCCCAAAGAGCTTTAGAACAAGGCATAGTTTTCCCTGCTGGATCTTTGGGCGTGGGACCAATCTCCAGACATATGGCCATTTTTCTCCCTTGCGCAGCAGCAAGTGGGAAAGGGTGATTTTGAGGCTGAAGGCAGCAGGAAAGCCTACAGCCCCCAGGTCTGTGGGGCTACGCAGGCGGTTCCCAAAGAGCTTTAGAACAAGGCATAATTTTCCCTGCTGGCTCTTTGGGCGTGGGACCAATCTCCAGACATATGGCCATTATTCTGCCTGGCGCGACGCCAAGTGGGAAAGGGTGGTTTTGAGGCTGAAGGCAGCAGGCAAGCCTACAGCCCCCAGGTCTGTGGGGCTACGCAAGCGGTTCCCAAAGAGCTTTAGAACAAGGCATAGTTTTCCCTGCTGCCTCTTCGGGCGTGGGACCAATCTCCAGACATATGGCCATTTTTGTGCCGGCGCGGCGCCAAGTGGGAAAGGGTGGTTTTGAGGCTGAAGGCAGCAGGAAAGCCTGCAGGCCCCAGGTGTGTGGGGCTACGCAAGCGGTTCCCAAAGAGCTTTAGAACAAGGCATAGTTTTCCCTGCTGGCTCTTTCGGCGTGGGAGCAATCTCCAGACATATGGCCATTTTTGTGCCCGGCACGATGCCAAGTGGGAAAGGGTGGTTTTGAGGCTGAAGGCAGCAGGAAAGCCTGCAGCCCCCACGTCTGTGGGGCTACGCAAGCGGTTCCCAAAGAGCTTTAGAACAAGGCATAGTTTTCCCTGCTGGCTCTTTGGGCGTGGGACCAATCCCCAGACATATGGCCATTTTTGGGCCTGGCGCGGCGCCAAGTTGGAAAGGGTGGTTTTGAGGCTGAAGGCGCAGGAAAGCCTGCAGCCCCCAGGTCTGTCGGTCCACACCAGCGGTTCCCAAAGAGCTTTAGAGCAAGGCATAGTTTTCCCTGCTGGCTCTTTGGGCGTGGGACCAATCTCCAGACATATGGCCATTATTCTGCCTGGCGCGGCGCCAAGTGGGAAAGGGTGGTTTTGAGGCTGAAGGCAGCAGGAAAGCCTGCAGCCCCAGGTCTGTGGGGCTACGCAAGCGGTTCCCAAAGAGTTTTAGAACAAGGCATAATTTTCCCTGCTGGCTCTTTGGGCGTGGGACCAATCCCCAGACATATGGCCATTTTTGTGCCTGGCGCGGCGCCAAGTGGGAAAGGGTGGTTTTGAGGCTGAAGGCAGCAGGAAAGCCTGCAGCCCCCAGGTCTGTGGGGCTACTCAAGCGGTTCCCAAAGAGCTTTAGAACAAGGCATAGTTTTCCCTGCTGGCTCTTTGGGCGTGGGACCCATCTCCAGCCATATGGCCATTTTTGTGCCTGGCGCGGCGCCAAGTGGGAAAGGGTGGTTTTGAGGCTGACGGCAGCAGGAAAGCCTGCAGCCCCACGTCTGTGGGGCTACGCAAGCGGTTCCCAAAGAGCCTTAGAGGCAGGCATAATTTTCCCTGCTGGCTCTTTGGGCGTGGGACCAATCCCCAGACATATGGCCATTTTTGGGCCTGGCGCGGCGCCAAGGGGGAAAGGGTGGTTTTGAGGCAGAAGGCAGCAGGAAAGCCTGAAGGCCCCAGGTCTGTGGGGTTATGCAAGCCGTTCCCAAAGAGCTTTAGAACAAGGCATAATTTTCCATGCTGGCTATTTGGGCGTGGGACCAATCTCCAGCCATATGGCCATTTTTGTGCCTGGCGCGGCGCCAAGTGGGAAAGGGTGGTTTTGAGGCTGAAGGCAGCAGGAAAGCCTGCAGGCCCCAGGTCTGTGGGGCTACGCAAGCGGTTCCCAAAGAGCTTTAGAACAAGGCATAGTTTTCCCTGCTGGCTCTTTCGGCGTGGGACCAATCTCCAGACATATGGCCATTTTTGTGCCCGGCACGTTGCCAAGTGGGAAAGGGTGGTTTTGAGGCTGACGGCAGCAGGAAAGCCTGCAGCCCCCACGTCTGTGGGGCTACGCAAGCGGTTCCCAAAGAGCTTTAGAACAAGGCATAGTTTTCCCTGCTGACTCTTTGGGCGTGGGACCAATCCCCAGACATATGGCCATTTTTGGGCCTGGCGCGGCGCCAAGTGGGAAAGGGTGGTTTTGAGGCTGAAGGCGCAGGAAAGCCTGCAGCCCCCAGGTCTGTCGGTCCACACCAGCGGTTCCCAAAGAGCTTTAGAGCAAGGCATAGTTTTCCCTGCTGGCTCTTTGGGTGTGGGACCAATCTCCAGACATATGGCCATTATTCTGCCTGGCGCGGCGCCAAGTGGGAAAGGGTGGTTTTGAGGCTGAAGGCAGCAGGAAAGCCTGCAGCCCCAGGTCTGTGGGGCTACGCAAGCGGTTCCCAAAGAGTTTTAGAACAAGGCATAATTTTCCCTGCTGGCTATTTGGGCGTGGGACCAATCTCCAGCCATATGGCCATTTTTGTGCCTGGCGCGGCGCCAAGTGGGAAAGGGTGGTTTTGAGGCTGAAGGCAGCAGGAAAGCCTGCAGCCCCCAGGTGTGTGGGGCTACGCAAGCGGTTCCCAAAGAGCTTTAGAACAAGGCAGAATTTTCCCTGCTGGCTCTTTGGGCGTGGGACCAATCTCCAGACATATGGCCATTTTTGTGCCCGGCACGTTGCCAAGTGGGAAAGGGTGGTTTTGAGGCTGACGGCAGCAGGAAAGCCTGCAGCCCCCAGGTCTGTGGGGCTACGCAAGCGGTTCCCAAAGAGCTTTAGAACAAGGCATACTTTTCCATGCTGGCTATTTGGGCGTGGGACCCATCTCCAGCCATATGGCCATTTTTGTGCCTGGCGCGGCGCCAATTGGTAAAGGGTGGTTTTGAGGCTGAAGGCAGCAGGAAAGCCTGCAGCCCCCAGGTCTGTGGGGCTACGCAAGCGGTTCCCAAAGAGCCTTAGAGGAAGGCATAATTTTCCCTGCTGGCTCTTTGGGCGTGGGACCAATCCCCAGACATATGGCCATTTTTGGGCCTGGCGCGGCGCCACCTGGGAAAGGGTGGTTTTGAGGCTGAAGGCAGCAGGAAAGCCTGCAGCCCCCAGGTCTGTGAGGCTACGCAAGCGGTTCCCAAAGAGCTTTAGAACAAGGCATAGTTTTCCCTGCTGGATCTTTGGGCGTGGGACCAATCTCCAGACATATGGCCATTTTTCTCCCTTGCGCAGCAGCAAGTGGGAAAGGGTGATTTTGAGGCTGAAGGCAGCAGGAAAGCCTACAGCCCCCAGGTCTGTGGGGCTACGCAGGCGGTTCCCAAAGAGCTTTAGAACAAGGCATAATTTTCCCTGCTGGCTCTTTGGGCGTGGGACCAATCTCCAGACATATGGCCATTATTCTGCCTGGCGCGACGCCAAGTGGGAAAGGGTGGTTTTGAGGCTGAAGGCAGCAGGCAAGCCTACAGCCCCCAGGTCTGTGGGGCTACGCAAGCGGTTCCCAAAGAGCTTTAGAACAAGGCATAGTTTTCCCTGCTGCCTCTTCGGGCGTGGGACCAATCTCCAGACATATGGCCATTTTTGTGCCGGCGCGGCGCCAAGTGGGAAAGGGTGGTTTTGAGGCTGAAGGCAGCAGGAAAGCCTGCAGGCCCCAGGTCTGTGGGGCTACGCAAGCGGTTCCCAAAGAGCTTTAGAACAAGGCATAGTTTTCCCTGCTGTCTCTTTCGGCGTGGGAGCAATCTGCAGACATATGGCCATTTTTGTGCCCGGCACGATGCCAAGTGGGAAAGGGTGGTTTTGAGGCTGAAGGCAGCAGGAAAGCCTGCAGCCCCCACGTCTGTGGGGCTACGCAAGCGGTTCCCAAAGAGCTTTAGAACAAGGCATAGTTTTCCCTGCTGGCTCTTTGGGCGTGGGACCAATCCCCAGACATATGGCCATTTTTGGGCCTGGCGCGGCGCCAAGTTGGAAAGGGTGGTTTTGAGGCTGAAGGCGCAGGAAAGCCTGCAGCCCCCAGGTCTGTCGGTCCACACCAGCGGTTCCCAAAGAGCTTTAGAGCAAGGCATAGTTTTCCCTGCTGGCTCTTTGGGCGTGGGACCAATCTCCAGACATATGGCCATTATTCTGCCTGGCGCGGCGCCAAGTGGGAAAGGGTGGTTTTGAGGCTGAAGGCAGCAGGAAAGCCTGCAGCCCCAGGTCTGTGGGGCTACGCAAGCGGTTCCCAAAGAGTTTTAGAACAAGGCATAATTTTCCCTGCTGGCTCTTTGGGCGTGGGACCAATCCCCAGACATATGGCCATTTTTGTGCCTGGCGCGGCGCCAAGTGGGAAAGGGTGGTTTTGAGGCTGAAGGCAGCAGGAAAGCCTGCAGCCCCCAGGTCTGTGGGGCTACTCAAGCGGTTCCCAAAGAGCTTTAGAACAAGGCATAGTTTTCCCTGCTGGCTCTTTGGGCGTGGGACCCATCTCCAGCCATATGGCCATTTTTGTGCCTGGCGCGGCGCCAAGTGGGAAAGGGTGGTTTTGAGGCTGACGGCAGCAGGAAAGCCTGCAGCCCCACGTCTGTGGGGCTACGCAAGCGGTTCCCAAAGAGCCTTAGAGGCAGGCATAATTTTCCCTGCTGGCTCTTTGGGCGTGGGACCAATCCCCAGACATATGGCCATTTTTGGGCCTGGCGCGGCGCCAAGGGGGAAAGGGTGGTTTTGAGGCAGAAGGCAGCAGGAAAGCCTGAAGGCCCCAGGTCTGTGGGGTTATGCAAGCCGTTCCCAAAGAGCTTTAGAACAAGGCATAATTTTCCATGCTGGCTATTTGGGCGTGGGACCAATCTCCAGCCATATGGCCATTTTTGTGCCTGGCGCGGCGCCAAGTGGGAAAGGGTGGTTTTGAGGCTGAAGGCAGCAGGAAAGCCTGCAGGCCCCAGGTCTGTGGGGCTACGCAAGCGGTTCCCAAAGAGCTTTAGAACAAGGCATAGTTTTCCCTGCTGACTCTTTGGGCGTGGGACCAATCCCCAGACATATGGCCATTTTTGGGCCTGGCGCGGCGCCAAGTGGGAAAGGGTGGTTTTGAGGCTGAAGGCGCAGGAAAGCCTGCAGCCCCCAGGTCTGTCGGTCCACACCAGCGGTTCCCAAAGAGCTTTAGAGCAAGGCATAGTTTTCCCTGCTGGCTCTTTGGGTGTGGGACCAATCTCCAGACATATGGCCATTATTCTGCCTGGCGCGGCGCCAAGTGGGAAAGGGTGGTTTTGAGGCTGAAGGCAGCAGGAAAGCCTGCAGCCCCAGGTCTGTGGGGCTACGCAAGCGGTTCCCAAAGAGTTTTAGAACAAGGCATAATTTTCCCTGCTGGCTCTTTGGGCGTGGGACCAATCTCCAGCCATATGGCCATTTTTGTGCCTGGCGCGGCGCCAAGTGGGAAAGGGTGGTTTTGAGGCTGAAGGCAGCAGGAAAGCCTGCAGCCCCCAGGTCTGTGGGGCTACGCAAGCGGTTCCCAAAGAGCTTTAGAACAAGGCATAGTTTTCCCTGCTGGCTCTTTGGGCGTGGGACCAATCTCCAGACATATGGCCATTTTTGTGCCCGGCACGGTGCCAAGTTGGAAAGGGTGGTTTTGAGGCTGACGGCAGCAGGAAAGCCTGAAGGCCCCACGTCTGCATGGCTACGCAAGCGGTTCCCAAAGAGCTTTAGAACAAGGCATAATTTTCCCTGCTGGATCTTTGGGCAGGGGACCAACCTGCAGCCATATGGCCATTTTTGTGCCGGTGCGGCGCCAAGTGCTAAAGGGTGGTTTTGAGGCTGACGGCAGCAGGAAAGCCTGCAGGCCCCAGGTCTGTGGGGCTACGCAAGCGGTTCCCAAAGAGCTTTAGAACAAGGCATAGTTTTCCTTCCTGGCTCTTTGGGCATGGGACCAATCTCCAGACATATGGCCATTTTTGTGCCGGCACGGCGCCAAGTGGGAAAGGGTGGTTTTGAGGCAGAAGGCAGCAGGAAATCCTGCAGGCCTCAGGTCTGTGGGGCTACGCAAGCGGTTCCCAAAGAGCTTTAGAACAAGGCATAGTTTTCCCTGCTGGCTCTTTGGGCGTGGGACCAATCTCCAGACATATGGCCATTTTTTTGCCGGCGCGGAGCCAAGTGGGAAAGGGTGGTTTTGAGGCTGACGGCAGCAGGAAAGCCTGCAGCCCCAAGGTCTGTGAGGCTACGCAAGCGGTTCCCAAAGAGCTTTAGAACAAGGCATAATTTTCCCTGCTGGCTCTTTGGGCGTGGGACCAATCTCCAGACATATGGCCATTTTTGTGCCTGGCGCGGCGCCAAGTGTGAAAGGGTGGTTTTGAGGCTGAAGGCAGCAGGAAATCCTGCAGGCCCCAGGTCTGTGGGGCTAGGCAAGCGGTTCCCAAAGAGCTTTAGAGCAAGGCATAGTTTTCCCTGCTGGCTCTTTGGGCGGGGGACCAATCTCCAGACATACGGCCATTTTTGTGCCTGGCGCGGCGCCAAGTGGGAAAGGGTGGTTTTGAGGCTGAAGGCAGCAGAAAAGCCTGAAGGCCCCAGGTCTGTGGGGTTATGCAAGCTGTTCCCAAAGAGCTTTAGAGCAAGGCATAATTTTCCCTGCTGGCTCTTTGGGTGTGGGACCAATCTCCAGACATATGGCCATTTTTGTGCCTTGCGCGGCGCCAAGTGGGAAAGGGTGGTTTTGAGGCTGACGGCAGCAGGAAAGCCTACAGCCCCCACGTCTGTGCGGCTAAGCAAGCGGTTCCCAAAGGGCTTCAGAACAAGGCATGGTTTTCCCTGCTGGCTCGATGGGCGTGGGACCAATCTCCAGACATATGGCCATTTTTGTGCCTGGCGCGGCGCCAAGAGGGAAAGGGTGGTTTTGAGGCTGACGGCAGCAGGAAAGCCTACAGCCCCCAGGTCTGTGGGGCTACGCAAGCGGTTCCCAAAGGGCTTCAGAACAAGGCATGGTTTTCCCTGCTGGCTCTTTGGGCGTGGGACCAATCTCCAGACATATGGCCATTTTTGTGCCTGGCGCGGCGCCAAGTGGGAAAGGGTGGTGTCGAGGCTGAAGGCGCAGGAAAGCCTGCAGCCCCCAGGTCTGTCGGTCCACACCAGCGGTTCCCAAAGAGCTTTAGAGCAAGGCATAGTTTTCCCTGCTGGCTCTTTGGGCGTGGGACCAATCTCCAGACATATGGCCATTATTCTGCCTGGCGCGGCGCCAAGTGGGAAAGGGTGGTTTTGAGGCTGAAGGCAGCAGGAAAGCCTGCAGCCCCAGGTCTGTGGGGCTACGCAAGCGGTTCCCAAAGAGTTTTAGAACAAGGCATAATTTTCCCTGCTGGCTCTTTGGGCGTGGGACCAATCCCCAGACATATGGCCATTTTTGTGCCTGGCGCGGCGCCAAGTGGGAAAGGGTGGTTTTGAGGCTGAAGGCAGCAGGAAAGCCTGCAGCCCCCAGGTCTGTGGGGCTACTCAAGCGGTTCCCAAAGAGCTTTAGAACAAGGCATAGTTTTCCCTGATGGCTATTTGGGCGTGGGACCCATCTCCAGCCATATGGCCATTTTTGTGCCTGGCGCGGCGCCAAGTGGGAAAGGGTGGTTTTGAGGCTGACGGCAGCAGGAAAGCCTGCAGCCCCCAGGTCTGTGGGGCTACGCAAGCGGTTCCCAAAGAGCCTTAGAGGCAGGCATAATTTTCCCTGCTGGCTCTTTGGGCGTGGGACCAATCCCCAGACATATGGCCATTTTTGGGCCTGGCGCGGCGCCAAGGGGGAAAGGGTGGTTTTGAGGCAGAAGGCAGCAGGAAAGCCTGAAGGCCCCAGGTCTGTGGGGTTATGCAAGCCGTTCCCAAAGAGCTTTAGAACAAGGCATAATTTTCCATGCTGGCTCTTTGGGCGTGGGACCAATCTCCAGCCATATGGCCATTTTTGTGCCTGGCGCGGCGCCAAGTGGGAAAGGGTGGTTTTGAGGCTGAAGGCAGCAGGAAAGCCTGCAGGCCCCAGGTCTGTGGGGCTACGCAAGCGGTTCCCAAAGAGCTTTAGAACAAGGCATAGTTTTCCCTGCTGGCTCTTTCGGCGTGGGACCAATCTCCAGACATATGGCCATTTTTGTGCCCGGCACGTTGCCAAGTGGGAAAGGGTGGTTTTGAGGCTGACGGCAGCAGGAAAGCCTGCAGCCTCCACGTCTGTGGGGCTACGCAAGCGGTTCCCAAAGAGCTTTAGAACAAGGCATAGTTTTCCCTGCTGACTCTTTGGGCGTGGGACCAATCCCCAGACATATGGCCATCTTTGGGCCTGGCGCGGCGCCAAGTGGGAAAGGGTGGTTTTGAGGCTGAAGGCGCAGGAAAGCCTGCAGCCCCCAGGTCTGTCGGTCCACACCAGCGGTTCCCAAAGAGCTTTAGAGCAAGGCATAGTTTTCCCTGCTGGCTCTTTGGGTGTGGGACCAATCTCCAGACATATGGCCATTATTCTGCCTGGCGCGGCGCCAAGTGGGAAAGGGTGGTTTTGAGGCTGAAGGCAGCAGGAAAGCCTGCAGCCCCAGGTCTGTGGGGCTACGCAAGCGGTTCCCAAAGAGTTTTAGAACAAGGCATAATTTTCCCTGCTGGCTCTTTGGGCGTGGGACCAATCTCCAGCCATATGGCCATTTTTGTGTGAGGCGCGGCGCCAAGTGGGAAAGGGTGGTTTTGAGGCTGAAGGCAGCAGGAAAGCCTGCAGCCCCCAGGTCTGTGGGGCTACGCAAGCGGTTCCCAAAGAGCTTTAGAACAAGGCATAGTTTTCCCTGCTGGCTCTTTGGGCGTGGGACCAATCTCCAGACATATGGCCATTTTTGTGCCCGGCACGGTGCCAAGTTGGAAAGGGTGGTTTTGAGGCTGACGGCAGCAGGAAAGCCTGAAGGCCCCACGTCTGCATGGCTACGCAAGCGGTTCCCAAAGAGCTTTAGAACAAGGCATAATTTTCCCTGCTGGATCTTTGGGCAGGGGACCAACCTGCAGCCATATGGCCATTTTTGTGCCGGTGCGGCGCCAAGTGCTAAAGGGTGGTTTTGAGGCTGACGGCAGCAGGAAAGCCTGCAGGCCCCAGGTCTGTGGGGCTACGCAAGCGGTTCCCAAAGAGCTTTAGAACAAGGCATAGTTTTCCTTCCTGGCTCTTTGGGCATGGGACCAATCTCCAGACATATGGCCATTTTTGTGCCGGCGCGGAGCCAAGTGGGAAAGGGTGGTTTTGAGGCAGAAGGCAGCAGGAAATCCTGCAGGCCTCAGGTCTGTGGGGCTACGCAAGCGGTTCCCAAAGAGCTTTAGAACAAGGCATAGTTTTCCCTGCTGGCTCTTTGGGCGTGGGACCAATCTCCAGACATATGGCCATTTTTGTGCCGGCGCGGAGCCAAGTGGGAAAGGGTGGTTTTGAGGCTGACGGCAGCAGGAAAGCCTGCAGCCCCAAGGTCTGTGAGGCTACGCAAGCGGTTCCCAAAGAGCTTTAGAACAAGGCATAATTTTCCCTGCTGGCTCTTTGGGCGTGGGACCAATCTCCAGACATATGGCCATTTTTGTGCCTGGCGCGGTGCCAAGTGTGAAAGGGTGGTTTTGAGGCTGAAGGCAGCAGGAAATCCTGCAGGCCCCAGGTCTGTGGGGCTAGGCAAGCGGTTCCCAAAGAGCTTTAGAGCAAGGCATAGTTTTCCCTGCTGGCTCTTTGGGCGGGGGACCAATCTCCAGACATACGGCCATTTTTGTGCCTGGCGCGGCGCCAAGTGGGAAAGGGTGGTTTTGAGGCTGACGGCAGCAGGAAAGCCTACAGCCCCCAGGTCTGTGCGGCTAAGCAAGCGGTTCCCAAAGGGCTTCAGAACAAGGCATGGTTTTCCCTGCTGGCTCGATGGGCGTGGGACCAATCTCCAGACATATGGCCATTTTTGTGCCTGGCGCGGCGCCAAGAGGGAAAGGGTGGTTTTGAGGCTGACGGCAGCAGGAAAGCCTACAGCCCCCACGTCTGTGGGGCTACGCAAGCGGTTCCCAAAGGGCTTCAGAACAAGGCATGGTTTTCCCTGCTGGCTCTTTGGGCGTGGGACCAATCTCCAGACATATGGCCATTTTTGTGCCTGGCGCGGCGCCAAGTGGGAAAGGGTGGTGTCGAGGCTTAAGGCGCAGGAAAGCCTGCAGGCCCCAGGTCTGTGGGGCTACACAAGCGGTTCCCAAAGAGCTTTAGAACAAGGCATAGTTTTCCCTGCTGGCTCGTTGGGGATTGGACCAATCTCTAGACATATGGCCATTTTTTTGCCTGGCGCGGCGCCAAGTGGGAAAGGGTGGTTTTGAGGCTGAAGGCAGCAGGAAAGCCTGCAGCCCCCACGTCTGTGGGGCTACGCAAGCGGTTCCCAAAGAGCCTTAGAACAAGGCATAATTTTCCCTGCTGGCTCTTTGGGCGTGGGACCAATCCCCAGACATATGGCCATTTTTGGGCCTGGCGCGGCGCCAAGTGGGAAAGGGTGGTTTTGAGGCTGAAGGCAGCAGGAAAGCCTGAAGGCCCCAGGTCTGTGGGGTTATGCAAGCCGTTCCCAAAGAGCTTTAGAACAAGGCATAATTTTCCATGCTGGCTATTTGGGCGTGGGACCAATCTCCAGCCATATGGCCATTTTTGTGCCTGGCGCGGCGCCAAGTGGGAAAGGGTGGTTTTGAGGCTGAAGGCAGCAGGAAAGCCTGCAGCCCCAGGTCTGTGGGGCTACGCAAGCGGTTCCCAAAGAGTTTTAGAACAAGGCATAATTTTCCCTGATGGCTCTTGGGCGTGGGACCAATCCCCAGACATATGGCCATTTTTCTGCCTGGCGCGGCGCCAAGTGGGAAAGGGTGGTTTTGAGGCTGAAGGCAGCAGGAAAGCCTGCAGCCCCCAGGTCTGTGGGGCTACGCAAGCGGTTCCCAAAGAGCTTTAGAACAAGGCATAATTTTCCCTGCTGGCTCTTTGGGCGTGGGACCAATCTCCAGACATATGGCCATTTTTGTGCCCGGCACGGTGCCAAGTTGGAAAGGGTGGTTTTGAGGCTGACGGCAGCAGGAAAGCCTGAAGGCCCCACGTCTGCGTGGCTACGCAAGCGGTTCCCAAAGAGCTTTAGAACAAGGCATAATTTTCCCGGCTGGATCTTTGGGCAGGGGACCAACCTGCAGCCATATGACCATTTTTGTGCCTGGCGCGGCGCCAAGTGGGAAAGGGTGGTTTTGAGGCTGAAGGCAGCAGGAAAGCCTGCAGCCCCCAGGTCTGTGGGGCTACGCAAACGGTTCCCAAAGAGCTTTAGAACAAGGCATAGTTTTCCCTGCTGGCTCTTTGGGCGTGGGACCAGTCTCCAGACACATGGCCATTTTTGGGCCCGGCACGTTGCCAAGTGGGAAAGGGTGGTTTTGAGGCTGACGGCAGCAGGAAAGCCTGCAGCCCCCACGTCTGTAGGGCTACGCAAGCGGTTCCCAAAGAGCTTTAGAACAAGTCATAGTTTTCCCTGATGGCTCTTTGGGCGTGGGACCCATCTCCAGCCATATGGCCATTTTTGTGCCTGGCACGGCGCTAATTGGTAAAGGGTGGTTTTGAGGCTGAAGGCAGCAGGAAAGCCTGCAGCCCCCAGGTCTGTGGGGCTACGCAAGCGGTTCCCAAAGAGCCTTAGAACAAGGCATAATTTTCCCTGCTGGCTCTTTGGGCGTGGGACCAATCCCCAGACATATGGCCATTTTTGTGTGAGGCGCGGCGCCAAGTGGGAAAGGGTGGTTTTGAGGCTGAAGGCAGCAGGAAAGCCTGAAGGCCCCAGGTCTGTGGGGTTATGCAAGCCGTTCCCAAAGAGCTTTAGAACAAGGCATAATTTTCCCTGCTGGCTCTTTGGGCGTGGGACCAATCTCTAGACATATGGCCATTTTTCTGCCTGGCGCGGCGCCAAGTGGGAAAGGGTGGTTTTGAGGCTGAAGGCAGCAGGAAAGCCTACAGCCCCCAGTTCTGTGAGGCTACGCAAGCGGTTCCCAAAGAGCTTTAGAACAAGGCATAGTTTTCCCTGCTGCCTCTTTGGGCGTGGGACCAATCTCCAGACATATGGCCATTTTTGTGCCGGTGCGGCGCCAAGTGCTAAAGGGTGGTTTTGAGGCTGAAGGCGCAGGAAAGCCTGCAGCCCCCCGGTCTGTCGGTCCACACCAGCGGTTCCCAAAGAGCTTTAGAGCAAGGCATAGTTTTCCCTGCTGGCTCTTTGGGTGTGGGACCAATCTCCAGACATATGGCCATTATTCTGCCTGGCGCGGCGCCAAGTGGTAAAGGGTGGTTTTGAGGCAGAAGGCAGCAGGAAAGCCTGCAGCCCCAGGTCTGTGGGGCTACGCAAGCGGTTCCCAAAGAGTTTTAGAACAAGGCATAATTTTCCCTGCTGGCTCTTTGGGCGTGGGACCAATCCCCAGACATATGGCCATTTTTCTGCCTGGCGCGGCGCCAAGTGGGAAAGGGTGGTTTTGAGGCTGAAGGCAGCAGGAAAGCCTGCAGCCCCCACGTCTGTGGGGCTACGCAAGCGGTTCCCAAAGAGCTTTAGAACAAGGCATAGTTTTCCCTGCTGGCTCTTTGGGCATGGGACCAATCTCCAGACATATGGCCATTTTTGTGCCGGTGCGGCGCCAAGTGCTAAAGGGTGGTTTTGAGGCTGACGGCAGCAGGAAAGCCTGCAGGCCCCAGGTCTGTGGGGCTACGCAAGCGGTTCCCAAAGAGCTTTAGCACAAGGCATAGTTTTCCTTCCTGGATCTTTGGGCGTGGGACCAATCTCCAGACATATGGCCATTATTGTGCCTGGCACGGCGCCAAGTGGGAAAGGGTGGTTTTGAGGCTGAAGGCAGCAGGAAAGCCTGCAGCCCCCACGTCTGTGGGGCTACGCAAGCGGTTCCCACAGAGCTTTAGAGCAAGGCACAGTTTTCCCTGCTAGCTCTTTTGGCGGGGGACCAATCTCCAGACATATGGCCATTTTTGTGCCTGGCGCGGCGCCAAGTGGGAAAGGGTGGTTTTGAGGCTGAAGGCAGCAGGAAATCCTGCAGGCCCCAGGTCTGTGGGGCTAGGCAAGCGGTTCCCAAAGAGCTTTAGAGCAAGGCATAGTTTTCCCTGCTGGCTCTTTGGGCGGGGGACCAATCTCCAGACATACGGCCATTTTTGGGCCTGGCGCGGCGCCAAGTGGGAAAGGGTGGTTTTGAGGCTGAAGGCAGCAGAAAAGCCTGAAGGCCCCAGGTCTGTGGGGTTATGCAAGCTGTTCCAAAAGAGCTTTAGAACAAGGCATAGTTTTCCCTACTGGCTCTTTGGGTGTGGGACCAATCTCCAGACATATGGCCATTTTTGTGCCTGGCGCGGCGCCAAGTGGGAAAGGGTGGTTTTGAGGCTGACGGCAGCAGGAAAGCCTACAGCCCCCAGGTCTGTGGGGCTAAGCAAGCGGTTCCCAAAGGGCTTCAGAACAAGGCATGGTTTTCCCTGCTGGCTCGATGGGCGTGGGACCAATCTCCAGACATATGGCCATTTTTGTGCCTGGCGCGGCGCCAAGTGGGAAAGGGTGGTTTTGAGGCTGACGGCAGCAGGAAAGCCTACAGCCCCCAGGTCTGTGGGGCTAAGCAAGCGGTTCCCAAAGGGCTTCAGAACAAGGCATGGTTTTCCCTGCTGGCTCTTTGGGCGTGGGACCAATCTCCAGACATATGGCCATTTTTGTGCCTGGCGCGGCGCCAAGTGGGAAAGGGTGGTGTCGAGGCTTAAGGCGCAGGAAAGCCTGCAGGCCCCAGGTCTGTGGGGCTACACAAGCGGTTCCCAAAGAGCTTTAGAACAAGGCATAGTTTTCCCTGCTGGCTCGCTGGGGATTGGACCAATCTCTAGACATATGGCCATTTTTTTGCCTGGCGCGGCGCCAAGTGGGAAAGGGTGGTTTTGAGGCTGAAGGCAGCAGGAAAGCCTGCAGCCCCCACGTCTGTGGGGCTACGCAAGCAGTTCCCAAAGAGCTTTAGAACAAGGCATAGTTTTCCCTGCTGGATCTTTCGGCAGGGGACCAACTTCCAGCCATATGGCCATTTTTGTGCCTGGTGCGGCGCCAAGTGGGAAAGGGTGGTTTCGAGGCTGAAGGCAGTAGGAAAGCCTGCAGGCCCCAGGTCTGTCGGTACACACCAGCGGTTCCCAAAGAGCTTTAGAGCAAGGCATAGTTTTCCTTCCTGGCATTTTGGGCGTGGGACCAATCTCCAGACATATGGCCATTTTTGTGCCTGGCGAGGCGCCAAGTGGGAAAGGGTGGTTTTGAGGCTGAAAGCAGCAGGAAAGCCTGCAGCCCCCAGGTCTGTGAGGCTACACAAGCGGTTCCCAAAGACCTTTAGAACAAGGCATAGTTTTCCCTGCTGGCTCTTTGGGCGTGGGACCAAACTCCAGACATATGGCCATTTTTGTGTCTGGCGTGGCGCCAAGTGGGAAAGGGTGGTTTTGAGGCTGAAGGCAGCAGAAAAGCCTGCAGGCCCCAGGTCTGTGGGGCTACGCATGCGGTTCCCAAAGAGCTTTAGAACAAGGCATAGTTTTCCCTGCTGGCTCGTTGGGCATGGGACCAATCTCCAGACATATGGCCATTTTTTTGCCTCGCGCGGTTACAATTGGGAAAGGGTGGTTTTGAGGCTGAAGGCAGCAGGAAAGCCTGCAGCCCCCACGTCTGTGGGGTTCTGCAAGCGGTTCCCAAAGAGCTTTAGAACAAGGCATAGTTTTCCCTGCTGGATCTTTGGGCAGGGGACCAACCTCCAGCCATATGGCCATTTTTGTGCCTGGCGCGGCGCCAAGTGGGAAAGGGTGGTGTCGAGGCTGAAGGCAGCAGGAAAGCCTGCAGCCCCCACGTCTGTGGGGTTATGCAAGCGGTTCCCAAAGAGCTTTAGAGCAAGGCATAGTTTTCTCTGCTGGCTCTTTGGGCGTGGGACCAATCTCCAGCCATGTGGCCATTTTTGTGCCTGGCGCGGCGCCAAGTGGTAAAGGGTGGTTTTGAGGCTGAAGGCAGCAGGAAAGCCTGCAGGCCCCAGGTCTGTGGGGCTACGCAAGCGGTTCCCAAAGAGCTTTACAAAAAGGCACAGTTGTCCCTGCTGGCTCGATGGGCGTGGGACCAATCTCCAGACATATGGCCATTTTTGTGCCTCGCGGCGCCAAGTGGTAAAGGGTGGTTTTGAGGCTCAAGGCAGCAGGAAAGCCTGCAGCCCCCAGGTCTGTGGGGCCAAGCAAGTGGTTCCCAAAGAGCTTTAGAGCAAGGCATAGTTTTCCCTGCTGGCTCTTTGGGTGTGGGACCAATATCCAGACATACGGCCATTTTTGTGCCTGGCGCGGCGCCAAGTGGGAAAGGGTGGTTTTGAGGCTGAAGGCAGCAGGAAAGCCTGAAGGCCCCAGGTCTGTGGGGTTATGCAAGCCGTTCCCAAAGAGCTTTAGAACAAGGCATAATTTTCCATGCTGGCTCTTTGGGCGTGGGACCAATCTCCAGCCATATGGCCATTTTTGTGCCTGGCGCGGCGCCAAGTGGTAAAGGGTGGTTTTGAGGCTGAAGGCAGCAGGAAAGCCTGCAGGCCCCAGGTCTGTGGGGCTACGCAAGCGGTTCCCAAAGAGCTTTAGAACAAGGCATAGTTTTCCCTGCTGGCTCTTTCGGCGTGGGACCAATCTCCAGACATATGGCCATTTTTGTGCCCGGCACGATGCCAAGTGGGAAAGGGTGGTTTTGAGGCTGACGGCAGCAGGAAAGCCTGCAGCCCCCAGGTCTGTGGGGCTACGCAAGTGGTTCCCAAAGAGCTTTAGAACAAGGCATAGTTTTCCCTGCTGGCTCTTTGGGCGTGGGACCAATCCCCAGACATATGGCCATTTTTGGGCCTGGCGCGGCGCCAAGTGGGAAAGGGTGGTTTTGAGGCTGAAGGCAGCAGGAAAGCCTGCAGCCCCAGGTCTGTGGGGCTACGCAAGCGGTTCCCAAAGAGTTTTAGAACAAGGCATAATTTTCCCTGATGGCTCTTGGGCGTGGGACCAATCCCCAGACATATGGCCATTTTTCTGCCTGGCGCGGCGCCAAGTGGGAAAGGGTGGTTTTGAGGCTGAAGGCAGCAGGAAAGCCTGCAGCCCCCAGGTCTGTGGGGCTACGCAAGTGGTTCCCAAAGAGCTTTAGAACAAGGCATAGTTTTCCCTGCTGGCTCTTTGGGCGTGGGACCAATCTCCAGACATATGGCCATTTTTGTGCCCGGCACGGTGCCAAGTTGGAAAGGGTGGTTTTGAGGCTGACGGCAGCAGGAAAGCCTGAAGGCCCCACGTCTGCGTGGCTACGCAAGCGGTTCCCAAAGAGCTTTAGAACAAGGCATAATTTTCCCTGCTGGATCTTTGGGCAGGGGACCAACCTGCAGCCATATGACCATTTTTGTGCCTGGCGCGGCGCCAAGTGGGAAAGGGTGGTTTTGAGGCTGAAGGCAGCAGGAAAGCCTGCAGCCCCCAGGTCTGTGGGGCTACGCAAACGGTTCCCAAAGAGCTTTAGAACAAGGCATAGTTTTCCCTGCTGGCTCTTTGGGCGTGGGACCAATCTCCAGACATATGGCCATTTTTGTGCCCGGCACGTTGCCAAGTGGGAAAGGGTGGTTTTGAGGCTGACGGCATCAGGAAAGCCTGCAGCCCCCACGTCTGTGGGGCTACGCAAGCGGTTCCCAAAGAGCTTTAGAACAAGGCATAGTTTTCCCTGCTGGCTCTTTGGGCGTGGGACCCATCTCCAGCCATATGGCCATTTTTGTGCCTGGCACGGCGCTAATTGGTAAAGGGTGGTTTTGAGGCTGAAGGCAGCAGGAAAGCCTGCAGCCCCCACGTCTGTGGGGCTACGAAGCGGTTCCCAAAGAGCCTTAGAACAAGGCATAATTTTCCCTGCTGGCTCTTTGGGCGTGGGACCAATCCCCAGACATATGGCCATTTTTGTGTGAGGCGCGGCGCCAAGTGGGAAAGGGTGGTTTTGAGGCTGAAGGCAGCAGGAAAGCCTGAAGGCCCCAGGTCTGTGGGGTTATGCAAGCCGTTCCCAAAGAGCTTTAGAACAAGGCATAATTTTCCCTGCTGGCTCTTTGGGCGTGGGACCAATCTCTAGACATATGGCCATTTTTGTGCCTGGCGCGGCGCCAAGTGGGAAAGGGTGGTTTTGAGGCTGAAGGCAGCAGGAAAGCCTACAGCCCCCAGTTCTGTGAGGCTACGCAAGCGGTTCCCAAAGAGCTTTAGAACAAGGCATAGTTTTCCCTGCTGCCTCTTTGGGCGTGGGACCAATCTCCAGACATATGGCCATTTTTGTGCCGGTGCGGCGCCAAGTGCTAAAGGGTGGTTTTGAGGCTGAAGGCGCAGGAAAGCCTGCAGCCCCCAGGTCTGTCGGTCCACACCAGCGGTTCCCAAAGAGCTTTAGAGCAAGGCATAGTTTTCCCTGCTGGCTCTTTGGGTGTGGGACCAATCTCCAGACATATGGCCATTATTGTGCCTGGCGCGGCGCCAAGTGGTAAAGGGTGGTTTTGAGGCAGAAGGCAGCAGGAAAGCCTGCAGCCCCAGGTCTGTGGGGCTACGCAAGCGGTTCCCAAAGAGTTTTAGAACAAGGCATAATTTTCCCTGCTGGCTCTTTGGGCGTGGGACCAATCCCCAGACATATGGCCATTTTTCTGCCTGGCGCGGCACCAAGTGGGAAAGGGTGGTTTTGAGGCTGAAGGCAGCAGGAAAGCCTGCAGCCCCCACGTCTGTGGGGCTACGCAAGCGGTTCCCAAAGAGCTTTAGAACAAGGCATAGTTTTCCCTGCTGGCTCTTTGGGCGTGGGACCAATCTCCAGACATATGGCCATTTTTGTGCCGGTGCGGCGCCAAGTGGGAAAGGGTGGTTTTGAGGCTGACGGCAGCAGGAAAGCCTGCAGGCCCCAGGTCTGTGGGGCTACGCAAGCGGTTCCCAAAGAGCTTTAGCACAAGGCATAGTTTTTCTTCCTGGCTCTTTGGGCGTGGGACCAATCTCCAGACATATGGCCATTATTGTGCCTGGCGCGGCACCAAGTGGGAAAGGGTGGTTTTGAGGCTGAAGGCAGCAGGAAAGCCTGCAGCCCCCACGTCTGTGGGGCTACGCAAGCGGTTCCCACAGAGCTTTAGAGCAAGGCACAGTTTTCCCTGCTAGCTCTTTTGGCGGGGGACCAATCTCCAGACATATGGCCATTTTTGTGCCTGGCGCGGCGCCAAGTGGTAAAGGGTGGTTTTGAGGCTGAAGGCAGCAGGAAAGCCTGCAGCCCCCAGGTCTGTGGGGCTACGCAAGCGGTTCCCAAAGAGCTTTACAAAAAGGCATAGTTGTCCCTGCTGGCTCGATGGGCGTGGGACCAATCTCCAGACATATGGCCATTTTTGTGCCTGGCGCGGCGCCAAGTGGGAAAGGGTGGTTTTGAGGATGAAAGCAGCAGGAAAGCCTGCAGGCCCCAGGTCTGTGGGGCCAAGCAAGTGGTTCCCAAAGAGCTTTAGAGCAAGGCATAGTTTTCCCTGCTGGCTCTTTGGGCGGGGGACCAATCTCCAGACATATGGCCATTTTTGTGTGAGGCGCGGCGCCAAGTGGGAAAGGGTGGTTTTGAGGCTGAAGGCAGCAGGAAAGCCTGCAGCCCCCAGGTCTGTGGGGCTACGCAAGCAGTTCCCAAAGAGCTTTAGAGCAAGGCATAGTTTTCCCTGCTGGATCTTTGGGCAGGGGACCAACTTCCAGCCATATGGCCATTTTTGTACCTGGCGCGGCGCCAAGTGGGAAAGGGTGGTTTCGAGGCTGAAGGCAGCAGGAAAGCCTGCAGCCCCCAGGTCTGTCGGTACACACCAGCGGTTCCCAAAGAGCTTTAGAGCAAGGCATAGTTTTCCTTCCTGGCTCTTTGGGCGTGGGACCAATCCCCAGACATATGGCCATTTTTGTGCCTGGCGAGGCGCCAAGTGGGAAAGGGTGGTTTTGAGGCTGAAGGCAGCAGGAAAGTCTGCAGGCCCCAGGTCTGTGGGGCTACGCATGCGGTTCCCAAAGAGCTTTAGAACAAGGCATAGTTTTCCCTGCTGGCTCGTTGGGCATGGGACCAATCTCCAGTAATATGGCCATTTTTTTCCTCGCGCGGTTACAATTGGGAAAGGGTGGTTTTGAGGCTGACGGCAGCAGGAAAGCCTGCAGCCCCCACGTCTGTGTGGCCAAGCAAGCGGTTCCCAAAGAGATTTAGAACAAGGCATAGTTTTCCCTGCTGGCTCTTTGGGCGTGGGACCAATCTCCAGCCATATGGCCATTTTTCTGCCTGGCGTGACGCCAAGTCGGAAAGGGTGGTTTTGAGGCTGAAGGCAGCAGGAAAGCCTGCAGCCCCCAGGTCTGTGGGGCTACGCAAGCGGTTCCCAAAGAGCTTTACAAAAAGGCACAGTTGTTCCTGCTGGCTTGTTGGGCGTGGGACTAATGTCCAGACATATGGCCATTTTTGTGCCCGGCACGGCGCCAAGTGGTAAAGGGTGGTTTTGAGGCTGATGGCAGCAGGAAAGCCTGCAGCCCCCACGTCTGTGGGGCTACGCAAGCGGTTCCCAAAGAGCCTTAGAGGCAGGCATAATTTTCCCTGCTGGCTCTTTGGGCGTGGGACCAATCCCCAGACATATGGCCATTTTTGGGCCTGGCGCGGCGCCAAGTGGGAAAGGGTGGTTTTGAGGCAGAAGGCAGCAGGAAAGCCTGAAGGCCCCAGGTCTGTGGGGTTATGCAAGCCGTTCCCAAAGAGCTTTAGAACAAGGCATAATTTTCCCTGCTGGCTATTTGGGCGTGGGACCAATCTCCAGCCATATGGCCATTTTTGTGCCTGGCGCGGCGCCAAGTGGGAAAGGGTGGTTTTGAGGCTGAAGGCAGCAGGAAAGCCTGCAGGCCCCAGGTCTGTGGGGCTACGCAAGCGGTTCCCAAAGAGCTTTAGAACAAGGCATAGTTTTCCCTGCTGGCTCTTTCGGCGTGGGACCAATCTCCAGACATATGGCCATTTTTGTGCCCAGCACGATGCCAAGTGGGAAAGGGTGGTTTTGAGGCTGACGGCAGCAGGAAAGCCTGCAGCCCCCACGTCTGTGGGGCTACGCAAGCGGTTCCCAAAGAGCTTTAGAACAAGGCATAATTTTCCCTGCTGGCTCGTTTGGCATGGGACCAATCCCCAGACATATGGCCATTTTTGGGCCTGGCGCGGCGCCAAGTGGGAAAGGGTGGTTTTGAGGCTGAAGGCGCAGGAAAGCCTGCAGCCCCCAGGTCTGTCGGTCCACACCAGCGGTTCCCAAAGAGCTTTAGAACAAGGCATAGTTTTCCCTGCTGGCTCGTTGGGGATTGGACCAATCTCTAGACATATGGCCATTTTTTTGCCTGGCGCGGCGCCAAGTGGGAAAGGGTGGTTTTGAGGCTGAAGGCAGCAGGAAAGCCTGCAGGCCCCAGGTCTGTGGGGCTACGCAAGCAGTTCCCAAAGAGCTTTAGAACAAGGCATAATTTTCCCTGCTGGATCTTTGGGCGTGGGACCAACTTCCAGCCATATGGCCATTTTTGTGCCTGGCGCGGCGCCAAGTGGGAAAGGGTGGTTTTGAGGCTGAAGGCAGCAGGAAAGCCTGCAGCCCCCAGGTCTGTAGGACCACGCAAGCGGTTCCCAAAGAGCTTTAGCACAAGGCATAGTTTTCCCTGCTGGCTCATTTGGGCATGGGACCAATCTCCAGACATATGGCCATTTTTTTGTCTCGCGCGGTTACAAGTGGGAAAGGGTGGTTTTGAGGCTGAAGGCAGCAGGAAAGCCTGCAGGCCCCAGGTCTGTGTGGCCAAGCAAGCGGTTCCCAAAGAGATTTAGAACAAGGCATAGTTTTCCCTGCTGGCTCTTTGGGCGTGGGACCAATCTCCAGACATATGGCCATTTTTCTGCCTGGCGTGACGCCAAGTGGGAAAGGGTGGTTTTGAGGCTGAAGGCAGCAGGAAAGCCTGCAGCCCCCAGGTCTGTCGGTACACACCAGCGGTTCCCAAAGAGCTTTAGCACCAGGCATAGTTTTCCCTGCTGGCTCATTTGGGCATGGGACCAATCTCCAGACATATGGCCATTTTTGTGCCTGGCGCGGCGCCATGTGGGAAAGGGTGGTTTTGAGGCTGAAGGCAGCAGGAAAGCCTGCAGCCCCCAGTTCTGTGGGGCCAAGCAAGCGGTTCCCAAAGAGCTTTAGAACAAGGCATAGTTTTCCCTGCTGGCTCTTTGGGCGTGGGACCAATCTCCAGCCATATGGCCATTTGTGTGCCTGGCGCGGCGCCAAGTGGGAAAGGGTGGTTTTGAGGCTGAAGGCAGCAGGAAAGCCTGCAGCCCCCACGTCTGTGGGGCTACGCAAGCGGTTCCCAAAGAGCTTTACAAAAAGGCACAGTTGTCCCTGCTTGCTCGATGGGCGTGGGACCAATCTCCAGACATATGGCCATTATTGTGCCTGGCACGGCGCCAAGTGGGAAAGGGTGGTTTTGAGGCTGAAGGCAGCAGGAAAGCCTGAAGGCCCCAGGTCTGTGGGGTTATGCAAGCCGTTCCCAAAGAGCTTTAGAGGAAGGCATACTTTTCCCTGCTGGCTCGTTGGGCATGGGACCAATCTCCAGACATATGGCCATTTTTTTGCCTCGCGCGGTTACAATTGGGAAACTGTGGTGTCGAGGCTGAAGGCAGCAGGAAAGCCTGCAGCCCCCACGTCTGTGGGGCTACGCAAGCGTTTCCCAAACAGCTTTAGAACAAGGCATGGTTTTCCCTGCTGGCTCTTTGGGCGTGGGACCAATCTCCAGACATATGGCCATTTTTTTGCCTCGCGCGGTTACAAGTGGGAAAGGGTGTTGTCGAGGCTGAAGGCAGCAGGAAAGCCTGCAGCCCCCAGGTCTGTCGGTCCACACCAGCGGTTCCCAAAGAGCTTTAGAGCAAGGCATAGTTTTCCCTGCTGGCTCTTTGGGTGTGGGACCAATCTCCAGACATATGGCCATTATTGTGCCTGGCGCGGCGCCAAGTGGGAAAGGGTGGTTTTGAGGCTGAAGGCGCAGGGAAGCCTGCAGCCCCCAGGTCTGTGGGGCTACGCAAGCGGTTCCCAAAGAGCTTTAGAGCAAGGCACAGTTTTCCCTGCTGGCTCTTTGGGCATGGGACCAATCTCCAGATATACGGCCATTTTTGTGCCTGGCGCGGCACCAAGTGGGAAAGGGTGGTTTTGAGGCTGAAGGCAGCAGGAAAGCCTGCAGCCCCCAGGTCTGTGGGGCCAAGCAAGCGGTTCCCAAAGAGCTTTACAAAAAGTCACAGTTTTCCCTGCTGGCTCTTTGGGCGTGGGACCAATCTCCAGACATACGGCCATTTTTGTGCCTGGCGCGGCGCCATGTGGGAAAGGGTGGTTTTGAGGCTGAAGGCAGCAGGAAAGCCTGCAGCCCCTACGTCTGTGGGGCCAAGCAAGCGGTTCCCAAAGAGCTGTAGAACAAGGCATAGTTTTCCCTGCTGGATCTTTGGGCAGGGGACCAACATCCAGCCATATGGCCATTTTTGTGCCTGGCGTGGCGCCAAGTGGGAAAGGTGTTGTCGAGGCTGAAGGCAGCAGGAAAGCCTGCAGCCCCCAGGTCTGTCGGACCACACCAGCGGTTCCCAAAGAGCTTTAGAGCAAGGCATAGTTTTCCCTGCTGGCTCTTTGGGTGTGGGACCAATCTCCAGACATATGGCCATTATTGTGCCTGGCGCGGCGCCAAGTGGGAAAGGGTGGTTTTGAGGCCGACGGCAGCAGGAAAGCCTGCAGCCCCCACGTCTGTGGGGCTACGCAAGCGGTTCCCAAAGAGATTTAGAGCAAGGCATAGTTTTCCCTGCTGGCTCTTTGGGCGTGGGACCAATCTCCAGACATATGTCCATTTTTGTGCCTGGCGCGGCGCCAAGTGGGAAAGGGTGGTTTTGAGGCTGAAGGCAGCAGGAAAGCCTGCAGCCCCCAGGTCTGTGGGGCTACGCAAGCGGTTCCCAAAGAGCTTTAGAGCAAGGCACAGTTTTCCCTGCTGGCTCTTTGGGCATGGGACCAATCTCCAGATATACGGCCATTTTTGTGCCTGGCGCGGCACCAAGTGGGAAAGGGTGGTTTTGAGGCTGAAGGCAGCAGGAAAGCCTGCAGCCCCCAGGTCTGTGGGGCTACGCCAGCGGTTCCCAAAGAGCTTTACAAAAAGGCACAGTTGTCCCTTCTGGCTCGTTGGGCGTGGGACCAATCTCCAGACATACGGCCATTTTTGTGCCTGGCGCGGCGCCAAGTGGGAAAGGGTGGTTTTGAGGCTGAAGGCAGCAGGAAAGCCTGAAGGCCCCAGGTCTGTGGGGTTATGCAAGCCGTTCCCAAAGAGCTTTAGAGCAAGGCATAATTTTCCCTGCTGGCTCTTTTGGTGTGGGACCAATCTCCAGACATATGGCCATTATTGTGCCTGGCGTGGCGCCAAGTGGGAAAGGGTGGTTTTGAGGCTGAAGGCAGCAGGAAAGCCTGCAGCCCCCACGTCTGTGAGGCTACACAAGCGGTTCCCAAAGAGCTTTAGAACAAGGCATAGTTTTCCCTGCTGGCTCGTTGGGCATGGGACAAATCTCCAGACATATGGCCATTTCTTTGCCTCGGGGGGTTACACGTGGGAAAGGGTGGTTTTGAGGCTGAAGGCAGCAGGAAAGCCTGCAGCCCCCACGTCTGTGGGGCCAAGCAAGCGGTTCCCAAAGAGCTTTAGAGCAAGGCATAGTTTTCCCTGCTGCCTCTTTGGGCGTGGGACCAATCTGCAGACATATGGCCATTTTTCTGCCTGGCGCGGCGCCAAGTGGGAAAGGGTGGTTTTGAGGCTGAAGGCAGCAGGAAAGCCTGCAGCCCCCACGTCTGTGGGGCTACGCAAGCGGTTCCCAAAGAGCTTTACAAAAAGGCACAGTTGTCCCTGCTGGCTCGAAGGGCGTGGCACCAATCTCCAGACATATGGCCATTTTTGTGCCTGGCGCGGCGCCAAGTGGGAAAGGGTGGTTTTGAGGCTGAAGGCAGCAGGAAAGCCTGCAGCCGCCGGGTCTGTGGGGCTACGCAAGCGTTTGCCAAAGAGCTTTAGAACAAGGCATAATTTTCCCTGCTGCCTCTTTGGGCGTGGGACCAATCTCCAGCCATATGGCCATTTTTGTGCCTGGCGTGGCGCCAAGTGGGAAAGGGTGGTGTCGAGACTGAAGGCAGCAGGAAAGCCTGCAGCCCGCAGGTCTGTCGGTCCACACCAGCGGTTCCCAAAGAGCTTTAGAGCAAGGCATAATTTTCCCTGCTGGCTCATTTGGGCATGGGACCAATCTCCAGACATATGGCCATTTTTTTGGCTCGCGCGGTTACAAGTGGGAAAGGGTGGTGTCGACGCTGAAGGCAGCAGGAAAGCCTGCAGCCCCCAGGTCTGTGGGGCTACGCAAGCGGTTCCCAAAGAGCTTTACAAAAAGGCACAGTTGTCCCTGCTTGCTCGATGCGCATGGGAGGAATCTCCAGACATATGGCCATTTTTGTGCCTGGCGCGGCGCCAAGTGGGAAAGGGTGGTTTTGAGGCTGAAGGCAGCAGGAAAGCCTGCAGCCCCCACGCCTGTGAGGCTACGCAAGCGGTTCCCAAAGAGCTTTAGAACAAGGCATAGTTTTCCCTGCTGGCTCTTTGGGCGTGGGACCAATCTCCAGACATATGGCCATTTTTGTGCCCGGCACGGTGCCAAGTTGGAAAGGGTGGTTTTGAGGCTGACGGCAGCAGGACAGCCTGCAGCCCCCAGGTCTGTGGGGCTACGCAAGCGTTTCGCGAAGAGGTTTAGAGGAAGGTATAATTTTCCCTGCTGGCTCTTTGGGCGTGGGACCAATCTCCAGATATATGGCCATTTTTGTGCCTGGCGCGGCGCCAAGTGGGAAAGGGTGGTGTCGAGGCTTAAGGCGCAGGAAAGCCTGCAGGCCCCAGGTCTGTGGGGCTACACAAGCGGTTCCCAAAGAGCTTTAGAACAAGGCATAGTTTTCCCTGCTGGCTCGTTGGGGATTGGACCAATCTCTAGACATATGGCCATTTTTTTGCCTGGCGCGGCGCCAAGTGGGAAAGGGTGGTTTTGAGGCTGAAGGCAGCAGGAAAGCCTGCAGCCCCCACGTCTGTGGGGCTACGCAAGCGGTTCCCAAAGAGCCTTAGAACAAGGCATAATTTTCCCTGCTGGCTCTTTGGGCGTGGGACCAATCCCCAGACATATGGCCATTTTTGGGCCTGGCGCGGCGCCAAGTGGGAAAGGGTGGTTTTGAGGCTGAAGGCAGCAGGAAAGCCTGAAGGCCCCAGGTCTGTGGGGTTATGCAAGCCGTTCCCAAAGAGCTTTAGAACAAGGCATAATTTTCCATGCTGGCTATTTGGGCGTGGGACCAATCTCCAGCCATATGGCCATTTTTGTGCCTGGCGCGGCGCCAAGTGGGAAAGGGTGGTTTTGAGGCTGAAGGCAGCAGGAAAGCCTGCAGCCCCAGGTCTGTGGGGCTACGCAAGCGGTTCCCAAAGAGTTTTAGAACAAGGCATAATTTTCCCTGATGGCTCTTGGGCGTGGGACCAATCCCCAGACATATGGCCATTTTTCTGCCTGGCGCGGCGCCAAGTGGGAAAGGGTGGTTTTGAGGCTGAAGGCAGCAGGAAAGCCTGCAGCCCCCAGGTCTGTGGGGCTACGCAAGCGGTTCCCAAAGAGCTTTAGAACAAGGCATAATTTTCCCTGCTGGCTCTTTGGGCGTGGGACCAATCTCCAGACATATGGCCATTTTTGTGCCCGGCACGGTGCCAAGTTGGAAAGGGTGGTTTTGAGGCTGACGGCAGCAGGAAAGCCTGAAGGCCCCACGTCTGCGTGGCTACGCAAGCGGTTCCCAAAGAGCTTTAGAACAAGGCATAATTTTCCCGGCTGGATCTTTGGGCAGGGGACCAACCTGCAGCCATATGACCATTTTTGTGCCTGGCGCGGCGCCAAGTGGGAAAGGGTGGTTTTGAGGCTGAAGGCAGCAGGAAAGCCTGCAGCCCCCAGGTCTGTGGGGCTACGCAAACGGTTCCCAAAGAGCTTTAGAACAAGGCATAGTTTTCCCTGCTGGCTCTTTGGGCGTGGGACCAGTCTCCAGACACATGGCCATTTTTGGGCCCGGCACGTTGCCAAGTGGGAAAGGGTGGTTTTGAGGCTGACGGCAGCAGGAAAGCCTGCAGCCCCCACGTCTGTGGGGCTACGCAAGCGGTTCCCAAAGAGCCTTAGAACAAGGCATAATTTTCCCTGCTGGCTCTTTGGGCGTGGGACCAATCCCCAGACATATGGCCATTTTTGTGTGAGGCGCGGCGCCAAGTGGGAAAGGGTGGTTTTGAGGCTGAAGGCAGCAGGAAAGCCTGAAGGCCCCAGGTCTGTGGGGTTATGCAAGCCGTTCCCAAAGAGCTTTAGAACAAGGCATAATTTTCCCTGCTGGCTCTTTGGGCGTGGGACCAATCTCTAGACATATGGCCATTTTTCTGCCTGGCGCGGCGCCAAGTGGGAAAGGGTGGTTTTGAGGCTGAAGGCAGCAGGAAAGCCTACAGCCCCCAGTTCTGTGAGGCTACGCAAGCGGTTCCCAAAGAGCTTTAGAACAAGGCATAGTTTTCCCTGCTGCCTCTTTGGGCGTGGGACCAATCTCCAGACATATGGCCATTTTTGTGCCGGTGCGGCGCCAAGTGCTAAAGGGTGGTTTTGAGGCTGAAGGCGCAGGAAAGCCTGCAGCCCCCCGGTCTGTCGGTCCACACCAGCGGTTCCCAAAGAGCTTTAGAGCAAGGCATAGTTTTCCCTGCTGGCTCTTTGGGTGTGGGACCAATCTCCAGACATATGGCCATTATTCTGCCTGGCGCGGCGCCAAGTGGTAAAGGGTGGTTTTGAGGCAGAAGGCAGCAGGAAAGCCTGCAGCCCCAGGTCTGTGGGGCTACGCAAGCGGTTCCCAAAGAGTTTTAGAACAAGGCATAATTTTCCCTGCTGGCTCTTTGGGCGTGGGACCAATCCCCAGACATATGGCCATTTTTCTGCCTGGCGCGGCGCCAAGTGGGAAAGGGTGGTTTTGAGGCTGAAGGCAGCAGGAAAGCCTGCAGCCCCCACGTCTGTGGGGCTACGCAAGCGGTTCCCAAAGAGCTTTAGAACAAGGCATAGTTTTCCCTGCTGGCTCTTTGGGCATGGGACCAATCTCCAGACATATGGCCATTTTTGTGCCGGTGCGGCGCCAAGTGCTAAAGGGTGGTTTTGAGGCTGACGGCAGCAGGAAAGCCTGCAGGCCCCAGGTCTGTGGGGCTACGCAAGCGGTTCCCAAAGAGCTTTAGCACAAGGCATAGTTTTCCTTCCTGGATCTTTGGGCGTGGGACCAATCTCCAGACATATGGCCATTATTGTGCCTGGCACGGCGCCAAGTGGGAAAGGGTGGTTTTGAGGCTGAAGGCAGCAGGAAAGCCTGCAGCCCCCACGTCTGTGGGGCTACGCAAGCGGTTCCCACAGAGCTTTAGAGCAAGGCACAGTTTTCCCTGCTAGCTCTTTTGGCGGGGGACCAATCTCCAGACATATGGCCATTTTTGTGCCTGGCGCGGCGCCAAGTGGGAAAGGGTGGTTTTGAGGCTGAAGGCAGCAGGAAATCCTGCAGGCCCCAGGTCTGTGGGGCTAGGCAAGCGGTTCCCAAAGAGCTTTAGAGCAAGGCATAGTTTTCCCTGCTGGCTCTTTGGGCGGGGGACCAATCTCCAGACATACGGCCATTTTTGGGCCTGGCGCGGCGCCAAGTGGGAAAGGGTGGTTTTGAGGCTGAAGGCAGCAGAAAAGCCTGAAGGCCCCAGGTCTGTGGGGTTATGCAAGCTGTTCCAAAAGAGCTTTAGAACAAGGCATAGTTTTCCCTACTGGCTCTTTGGGTGTGGGACCAATCTCCAGACATATGGCCATTTTTGTGCCTGGCGCGGCGCCAAGTGGGAAAGGGTGGTTTTGAGGCTGACGGCAGCAGGAAAGCCTACAGCCCCCAGGTCTGTGGGGCTAAGCAAGCGGTTCCCAAAGGGCTTCAGAACAAGGCATGGTTTTCCCTGCTGGCTCGATGGGCGTGGGACCAATCTCCAGACATATGGCCATTTTTGTGCCTGGCGCGGCGCCAAGTGGGAAAGGGTGGTTTTGAGGCTGACGGCAGCAGGAAAGCCTACAGCCCCCAGGTCTGTGGGGCTAAGCAAGCGGTTCCCAAAGGGCTTCAGAACAAGGCATGGTTTTCCCTGCTGGCTCTTTGGGCGTGGGACCAATCTCCAGACATATGGCCATTTTTGTGCCTGGCGCGGCGCCAAGTGGGAAAGGGTGGTGTCGAGGCTTAAGGCGCAGGAAAGCCTGCAGGCCCCAGGTCTGTGGGGCTACACAAGCGGTTCCCAAAGAGCTTTAGAACAAGGCATAGTTTTCCCTGCTGGCTCGCTGGGGATTGGACCAATCTCTAGACATATGGCCATTTTTTTGCCTGGCGCGGCGCCAAGTGGGAAAGGGTGGTTTTGAGGCTGAAGGCAGCAGGAAAGCCTGCAGCCCCCACGTCTGTGGGGCTACGCAAGCAGTTCCCAAAGAGCTTTAGAACAAGGCATAGTTTTCCCTGCTGGATCTTTCGGCAGGGGACCAACTTCCAGCCATATGGCCATTTTTGTGCCTGGTGCGGCGCCAAGTGGGAAAGGGTGGTTTCGAGGCTGAAGGCAGTAGGAAAGCCTGCAGGCCCCAGGTCTGTCGGTACACACCAGCGGTTCCCAAAGAGCTTTAGAGCAAGGCATAGTTTTCCTTCCTGGCATTTTGGGCGTGGGACCAATCTCCAGACATATGGCCATTTTTGTGCCTGGCGAGGCGCCAAGTGGGAAAGGGTGGTTTTGAGGCTGAAAGCAGCAGGAAAGCCTGCAGCCCCCAGGTCTGTGAGGCTACACAAGCGGTTCCCAAAGACCTTTAGAACAAGGCATAGTTTTCCCTGCTGGCTCTTTGGGCGTGGGACCAAACTCCAGACATATGGCCATTTTTGTGTCTGGCGTGGCGCCAAGTGGGAAAGGGTGGTTTTGAGGCTGAAGGCAGCAGAAAAGCCTGCAGGCCCCAGGTCTGTGGGGCTACGCATGCGGTTCCCAAAGAGCTTTAGAACAAGGCATAGTTTTCCCTGCTGGCTCGTTGGGCATGGGACCAATCTCCAGACATATGGCCATTTTTTTGCCTCGCGCGGTTACAATTGGGAAAGGGTGGTTTTGAGGCTGAAGGCAGCAGGAAAGCCTGCAGCCCCCACGTCTGTGGGGTTCTGCAAGCGGTTCCCAAAGAGCTTTAGAACAAGGCATAGTTTTCCCTGCTGGATCTTTGGGCAGGGGACCAACCTCCAGCCATATGGCCATTTTTGTGCCTGGCGCGGCGCCAAGTGGGAAAGGGTGGTGTCGAGGCTGAAGGCAGCAGGAAAGCCTGCAGCCCCCACGTCTGTGGGGTTATGCAAGCGGTTCCCAAAGAGCTTTAGAGCAAGGCATAGTTTTCTCTGCTGGCTCTTTGGGCGTGGGACCAATCTCCAGCCATGTGGCCATTTTTGTGCCTGGCGCGGCGCCAAGTGGTAAAGGGTGGTTTTGAGGCTGAAGGCAGCAGGAAAGCCTGCAGGCCCCAGGTCTGTGGGGCTACGCAAGCGGTTCCCAAAGAGCTTTACAAAAAGGCACAGTTGTCCCTGCTGGCTCGATGGGCGTGGGACCAATCTCCAGACATATGGCCATTTTTGTGCCTCGCGGCGCCAAGTGGTAAAGGGTGGTTTTGAGGCTCAAGGCAGCAGGAAAGCCTGCAGCCCCCAGGTCTGTGGGGCCAAGCAAGTGGTTCCCAAAGAGCTTTAGAGCAAGGCATAGTTTTCCCTGCTGGCTCTTTGGGTGTGGGACCAATATCCAGACATACGGCCATTTTTGTGCCTGGCGCGGCGCCAAGTGGGAAAGGGTGGTTTTGAGGCTGAAGGCAGCAGGAAAGCCTGAAGGCCCCAGGTCTGTGGGGTTATGCAAGCCGTTCCCAAAGAGCTTTAGAACAAGGCATAATTTTCCATGCTGGCTCTTTGGGCGTGGGACCAATCTCCAGCCATATGGCCATTTTTGTGCCTGGCGCGGCGCCAAGTGGTAAAGGGTGGTTTTGAGGCTGAAGGCAGCAGGAAAGCCTGCAGGCCCCAGGTCTGTGGGGCTACGCAAGCGGTTCCCAAAGAGCTTTAGAACAAGGCATAGTTTTCCCTGCTGGCTCTTTCGGCGTGGGACCAATCTCCAGACATATGGCCATTTTTGTGCCCGGCACGATGCCAAGTGGGAAAGGGTGGTTTTGAGGCTGACGGCAGCAGGAAAGCCTGCAGCCCCCAGGTCTGTGGGGCTACGCAAGTGGTTCCCAAAGAGCTTTAGAACAAGGCATAGTTTTCCCTGCTGGCTCTTTGGGCGTGGGACCAATCCCCAGACATATGGCCATTTTTGGGCCTGGCGCGGCGCCAAGTGGGAAAGGGTGGTTTTGAGGCTGAAGGCAGCAGGAAAGCCTGCAGCCCCAGGTCTGTGGGGCTACGCAAGCGGTTCCCAAAGAGTTTTAGAACAAGGCATAATTTTCCCTGATGGCTCTTGGGCGTGGGACCAATCCCCAGACATATGGCCATTTTTCTGCCTGGCGCGGCGCCAAGTGGGAAAGGGTGGTTTTGAGGCTGAAGGCAGCAGGAAAGCCTGCAGCCCCCAGGTCTGTGGGGCTACGCAAGTGGTTCCCAAAGAGCTTTAGAACAAGGCATAGTTTTCCCTGCTGGCTCTTTGGGCGTGGGACCAATCTCCAGACATATGGCCATTTTTGTGCCCGGCACGGTGCCAAGTTGGAAAGGGTGGTTTTGAGGCTGACGGCAGCAGGAAAGCCTGAAGGCCCCACGTCTGCGTGGCTACGCAAGCGGTTCCCAAAGAGCTTTAGAACAAGGCATAATTTTCCCTGCTGGATCTTTGGGCAGGGGACCAACCTGCAGCCATATGACCATTTTTGTGCCTGGCGCGGCGCCAAGTGGGAAAGGGTGGTTTTGAGGCTGAAGGCAGCAGGAAAGCCTGCAGCCCCCAGGTCTGTGGGGCTACGCAAACGGTTCCCAAAGAGCTTTAGAACAAGGCATAGTTTTCCCTGCTGGCTCTTTGGGCGTGGGACCAATCTCCAGACATATGGCCATTTTTGTGCCCGGCACGTTGCCAAGTGGGAAAGGGTGGTTTTGAGGCTGACGGCATCAGGAAAGCCTGCAGCCCCCACGTCTGTGGGGCTACGCAAGCGGTTCCCAAAGAGCTTTAGAACAAGGCATAGTTTTCCCTGCTGGCTCTTTGGGCGTGGGACCCATCTCCAGCCATATGGCCATTTTTGTGCCTGGCACGGCGCTAATTGGTAAAGGGTGGTTTTGAGGCTGAAGGCAGCAGGAAAGCCTGCAGCCCCCACGTCTGTGGGGCTACGAAGCGGTTCCCAAAGAGCCTTAGAACAAGGCATAATTTTCCCTGCTGGCTCTTTGGGCGTGGGACCAATCCCCAGACATATGGCCATTTTTGTGTGAGGCGCGGCGCCAAGTGGGAAAGGGTGGTTTTGAGGCTGAAGGCAGCAGGAAAGCCTGAAGGCCCCAGGTCTGTGGGGTTATGCAAGCCGTTCCCAAAGAGCTTTAGAACAAGGCATAATTTTCCCTGCTGGCTCTTTGGGCGTGGGACCAATCTCTAGACATATGGCCATTTTTGTGCCTGGCGCGGCGCCAAGTGGGAAAGGGTGGTTTTGAGGCTGAAGGCAGCAGGAAAGCCTACAGCCCCCAGTTCTGTGAGGCTACGCAAGCGGTTCCCAAAGAGCTTTAGAACAAGGCATAGTTTTCCCTGCTGCCTCTTTGGGCGTGGGACCAATCTCCAGACATATGGCCATTTTTGTGCCGGTGCGGCGCCAAGTGCTAAAGGGTGGTTTTGAGGCTGAAGGCGCAGGAAAGCCTGCAGCCCCCAGGTCTGTCGGTCCACACCAGCGGTTCCCAAAGAGCTTTAGAGCAAGGCATAGTTTTCCCTGCTGGCTCTTTGGGTGTGGGACCAATCTCCAGACATATGGCCATTATTGTGCCTGGCGCGGCGCCAAGTGGTAAAGGGTGGTTTTGAGGCAGAAGGCAGCAGGAAAGCCTGCAGCCCCAGGTCTGTGGGGCTACGCAAGCGGTTCCCAAAGAGTTTTAGAACAAGGCATAATTTTCCCTGCTGGCTCTTTGGGCGTGGGACCAATCCCCAGACATATGGCCATTTTTCTGCCTGGCGCGGCACCAAGTGGGAAAGGGTGGTTTTGAGGCTGAAGGCAGCAGGAAAGCCTGCAGCCCCCACGTCTGTGGGGCTACGCAAGCGGTTCCCAAAGAGCTTTAGAACAAGGCATAGTTTTCCCTGCTGGCTCTTTGGGCGTGGGACCAATCTCCAGACATATGGCCATTTTTGTGCCGGTGCGGCGCCAAGTGGGAAAGGGTGGTTTTGAGGCTGACGGCAGCAGGAAAGCCTGCAGGCCCCAGGTCTGTGGGGCTACGCAAGCGGTTCCCAAAGAGCTTTAGCACAAGGCATAGTTTTTCTTCCTGGCTCTTTGGGCGTGGGACCAATCTCCAGACATATGGCCATTATTGTGCCTGGCGCGGCACCAAGTGGGAAAGGGTGGTTTTGAGGCTGAAGGCAGCAGGAAAGCCTGCAGCCCCCACGTCTGTGGGGCTACGCAAGCGGTTCCCACAGAGCTTTAGAGCAAGGCACAGTTTTCCCTGCTAGCTCTTTTGGCGGGGGACCAATCTCCAGACATATGGCCATTTTTGTGCCTGGCGCGGCGCCAAGTGGTAAAGGGTGGTTTTGAGGCTGAAGGCAGCAGGAAAGCCTGCAGCCCCCAGGTCTGTGGGGCTACGCAAGCGGTTCCCAAAGAGCTTTACAAAAAGGCATAGTTGTCCCTGCTGGCTCGATGGGCGTGGGACCAATCTCCAGACATATGGCCATTTTTGTGCCTGGCGCGGCGCCAAGTGGGAAAGGGTGGTTTTGAGGATGAAAGCAGCAGGAAAGCCTGCAGGCCCCAGGTCTGTGGGGCCAAGCAAGTGGTTCCCAAAGAGCTTTAGAGCAAGGCATAGTTTTCCCTGCTGGCTCTTTGGGCGGGGGACCAATCTCCAGACATATGGCCATTTTTGTGTGAGGCGCGGCGCCAAGTGGGAAAGGGTGGTTTTGAGGCTGAAGGCAGCAGGAAAGCCTGCAGCCCCCAGGTCTGTGGGGCTACGCAAGCAGTTCCCAAAGAGCTTTAGAGCAAGGCATAGTTTTCCCTGCTGGATCTTTGGGCAGGGGACCAACTTCCAGCCATATGGCCATTTTTGTACCTGGCGCGGCGCCAAGTGGGAAAGGGTGGTTTCGAGGCTGAAGGCAGCAGGAAAGCCTGCAGCCCCCAGGTCTGTCGGTACACACCAGCGGTTCCCAAAGAGCTTTAGAGCAAGGCATAGTTTTCCTTCCTGGCTCTTTGGGCGTGGGACCAATCCCCAGACATATGGCCATTTTTGTGCCTGGCGAGGCGCCAAGTGGGAAAGGGTGGTTTTGAGGCTGAAGGCAGCAGGAAAGTCTGCAGGCCCCAGGTCTGTGGGGCTACGCATGCGGTTCCCAAAGAGCTTTAGAACAAGGCATAGTTTTCCCTGCTGGCTCGTTGGGCATGGGACCAATCTCCAGTAATATGGCCATTTTTTTCCTCGCGCGGTTACAATTGGGAAAGGGTGGTTTTGAGGCTGACGGCAGCAGGAAAGCCTGCAGCCCCCACGTCTGTGTGGCCAAGCAAGCGGTTCCCAAAGAGATTTAGAACAAGGCATAGTTTTCCCTGCTGGCTCTTTGGGCGTGGGACCAATCTCCAGCCATATGGCCATTTTTCTGCCTGGCGTGACGCCAAGTCGGAAAGGGTGGTTTTGAGGCTGAAGGCAGCAGGAAAGCCTGCAGCCCCCAGGTCTGTGGGGCTACGCAAGCGGTTCCCAAAGAGCTTTACAAAAAGGCACAGTTGTTCCTGCTGGCTTGTTGGGCGTGGGACTAATGTCCAGACATATGGCCATTTTTGTGCCCGGCACGGCGCCAAGTGGTAAAGGGTGGTTTTGAGGCTGATGGCAGCAGGAAAGCCTGCAGCCCCCACGTCTGTGGGGCTACGCAAGCGGTTCCCAAAGAGCCTTAGAGGCAGGCATAATTTTCCCTGCTGGCTCTTTGGGCGTGGGACCAATCCCCAGACATATGGCCATTTTTGGGCCTGGCGCGGCGCCAAGTGGGAAAGGGTGGTTTTGAGGCAGAAGGCAGCAGGAAAGCCTGAAGGCCCCAGGTCTGTGGGGTTATGCAAGCCGTTCCCAAAGAGCTTTAGAACAAGGCATAATTTTCCCTGCTGGCTATTTGGGCGTGGGACCAATCTCCAGCCATATGGCCATTTTTGTGCCTGGCGCGGCGCCAAGTGGGAAAGGGTGGTTTTGAGGCTGAAGGCAGCAGGAAAGCCTGCAGGCCCCAGGTCTGTGGGGCTACGCAAGCGGTTCCCAAAGAGCTTTAGAACAAGGCATAGTTTTCCCTGCTGGCTCTTTCGGCGTGGGACCAATCTCCAGACATATGGCCATTTTTGTGCCCAGCACGATGCCAAGTGGGAAAGGGTGGTTTTGAGGCTGACGGCAGCAGGAAAGCCTGCAGCCCCCACGTCTGTGGGGCTACGCAAGCGGTTCCCAAAGAGCTTTAGAACAAGGCATAATTTTCCCTGCTGGCTCGTTTGGCATGGGACCAATCCCCAGACATATGGCCATTTTTGGGCCTGGCGCGGCGCCAAGTGGGAAAGGGTGGTTTTGAGGCTGAAGGCGCAGGAAAGCCTGCAGCCCCCAGGTCTGTCGGTCCACACCAGCGGTTCCCAAAGAGCTTTAGAACAAGGCATAGTTTTCCCTGCTGGCTCGTTGGGGATTGGACCAATCTCTAGACATATGGCCATTTTTTTGCCTGGCGCGGCGCCAAGTGGGAAAGGGTGGTTTTGAGGCTGAAGGCAGCAGGAAAGCCTGCAGGCCCCAGGTCTGTGGGGCTACGCAAGCAGTTCCCAAAGAGCTTTAGAACAAGGCATAATTTTCCCTGCTGGATCTTTGGGCGTGGGACCAACTTCCAGCCATATGGCCATTTTTGTGCCTGGCGCGGCGCCAAGTGGGAAAGGGTGGTTTTGAGGCTGAAGGCAGCAGGAAAGCCTGCAGCCCCCAGGTCTGTAGGACCACGCAAGCGGTTCCCAAAGAGCTTTAGCACAAGGCATAGTTTTCCCTGCTGGCTCATTTGGGCATGGGACCAATCTCCAGACATATGGCCATTTTTTTGTCTCGCGCGGTTACAAGTGGGAAAGGGTGGTTTTGAGGCTGAAGGCAGCAGGAAAGCCTGCAGGCCCCAGGTCTGTGTGGCCAAGCAAGCGGTTCCCAAAGAGATTTAGAACAAGGCATAGTTTTCCCTGCTGGCTCTTTGGGCGTGGGACCAATCTCCAGACATATGGCCATTTTTCTGCCTGGCGTGACGCCAAGTGGGAAAGGGTGGTTTTGAGGCTGAAGGCAGCAGGAAAGCCTGCAGCCCCCAGGTCTGTCGGTACACACCAGCGGTTCCCAAAGAGCTTTAGCACCAGGCATAGTTTTCCCTGCTGGCTCATTTGGGCATGGGACCAATCTCCAGACATATGGCCATTTTTGTGCCTGGCGCGGCGCCATGTGGGAAAGGGTGGTTTTGAGGCTGAAGGCAGCAGGAAAGCCTGCAGCCCCCAGTTCTGTGGGGCCAAGCAAGCGGTTCCCAAAGAGCTTTAGAACAAGGCATAGTTTTCCCTGCTGGCTCTTTGGGCGTGGGACCAATCTCCAGCCATATGGCCATTTGTGTGCCTGGCGCGGCGCCAAGTGGGAAAGGGTGGTTTTGAGGCTGAAGGCAGCAGGAAAGCCTGCAGCCCCCACGTCTGTGGGGCTACGCAAGCGGTTCCCAAAGAGCTTTACAAAAAGGCACAGTTGTCCCTGCTTGCTCGATGGGCGTGGGACCAATCTCCAGACATATGGCCATTATTGTGCCTGGCACGGCGCCAAGTGGGAAAGGGTGGTTTTGAGGCTGAAGGCAGCAGGAAAGCCTGAAGGCCCCAGGTCTGTGGGGTTATGCAAGCCGTTCCCAAAGAGCTTTAGAGGAAGGCATACTTTTCCCTGCTGGCTCGTTGGGCATGGGACCAATCTCCAGACATATGGCCATTTTTTTGCCTCGCGCGGTTACAATTGGGAAACTGTGGTGTCGAGGCTGAAGGCAGCAGGAAAGCCTGCAGCCCCCACGTCTGTGGGGCTACGCAAGCGTTTCCCAAACAGCTTTAGAACAAGGCATGGTTTTCCCTGCTGGCTCTTTGGGCGTGGGACCAATCTCCAGACATATGGCCATTTTTTTGCCTCGCGCGGTTACAAGTGGGAAAGGGTGTTGTCGAGGCTGAAGGCAGCAGGAAAGCCTGCAGCCCCCAGGTCTGTCGGTCCACACCAGCGGTTCCCAAAGAGCTTTAGAGCAAGGCATAGTTTTCCCTGCTGGCTCTTTGGGTGTGGGACCAATCTCCAGACATATGGCCATTATTGTGCCTGGCGCGGCGCCAAGTGGGAAAGGGTGGTTTTGAGGCTGAAGGCGCAGGGAAGCCTGCAGCCCCCAGGTCTGTGGGGCTACGCAAGCGGTTCCCAAAGAGCTTTAGAGCAAGGCACAGTTTTCCCTGCTGGCTCTTTGGGCATGGGACCAATCTCCAGATATACGGCCATTTTTGTGCCTGGCGCGGCACCAAGTGGGAAAGGGTGGTTTTGAGGCTGAAGGCAGCAGGAAAGCCTGCAGCCCCCAGGTCTGTGGGGCCAAGCAAGCGGTTCCCAAAGAGCTTTACAAAAAGTCACAGTTTTCCCTGCTGGCTCTTTGGGCGTGGGACCAATCTCCAGACATACGGCCATTTTTGTGCCTGGCGCGGCGCCATGTGGGAAAGGGTGGTTTTGAGGCTGAAGGCAGCAGGAAAGCCTGCAGCCCCTACGTCTGTGGGGCCAAGCAAGCGGTTCCCAAAGAGCTGTAGAACAAGGCATAGTTTTCCCTGCTGGATCTTTGGGCAGGGGACCAACATCCAGCCATATGGCCATTTTTGTGCCTGGCGTGGCGCCAAGTGGGAAAGGTGTTGTCGAGGCTGAAGGCAGCAGGAAAGCCTGCAGCCCCCAGGTCTGTCGGACCACACCAGCGGTTCCCAAAGAGCTTTAGAGCAAGGCATAGTTTTCCCTGCTGGCTCTTTGGGTGTGGGACCAATCTCCAGACATATGGCCATTATTGTGCCTGGCGCGGCGCCAAGTGGGAAAGGGTGGTTTTGAGGCCGACGGCAGCAGGAAAGCCTGCAGCCCCCACGTCTGTGGGGCTACGCAAGCGGTTCCCAAAGAGATTTAGAGCAAGGCATAGTTTTCCCTGCTGGCTCTTTGGGCGTGGGACCAATCTCCAGACATATGTCCATTTTTGTGCCTGGCGCGGCGCCAAGTGGGAAAGGGTGGTTTTGAGGCTGAAGGCAGCAGGAAAGCCTGCAGCCCCCAGGTCTGTGGGGCTACGCAAGCGGTTCCCAAAGAGCTTTAGAGCAAGGCACAGTTTTCCCTGCTGGCTCTTTGGGCATGGGACCAATCTCCAGATATACGGCCATTTTTGTGCCTGGCGCGGCACCAAGTGGGAAAGGGTGGTTTTGAGGCTGAAGGCAGCAGGAAAGCCTGCAGCCCCCAGGTCTGTGGGGCTACGCCAGCGGTTCCCAAAGAGCTTTACAAAAAGGCACAGTTGTCCCTTCTGGCTCGTTGGGCGTGGGACCAATCTCCAGACATACGGCCATTTTTGTGCCTGGCGCGGCGCCAAGTGGGAAAGGGTGGTTTTGAGGCTGAAGGCAGCAGGAAAGCCTGAAGGCCCCAGGTCTGTGGGGTTATGCAAGCCGTTCCCAAAGAGCTTTAGAGCAAGGCATAATTTTCCCTGCTGGCTCTTTTGGTGTGGGACCAATCTCCAGACATATGGCCATTATTGTGCCTGGCGTGGCGCCAAGTGGGAAAGGGTGGTTTTGAGGCTGAAGGCAGCAGGAAAGCCTGCAGCCCCCACGTCTGTGAGGCTACACAAGCGGTTCCCAAAGAGCTTTAGAACAAGGCATAGTTTTCCCTGCTGGCTCGTTGGGCATGGGACAAATCTCCAGACATATGGCCATTTCTTTGCCTCGGGGGGTTACACGTGGGAAAGGGTGGTTTTGAGGCTGAAGGCAGCAGGAAAGCCTGCAGCCCCCACGTCTGTGGGGCCAAGCAAGCGGTTCCCAAAGAGCTTTAGAGCAAGGCATAGTTTTCCCTGCTGCCTCTTTGGGCGTGGGACCAATCTGCAGACATATGGCCATTTTTCTGCCTGGCGCGGCGCCAAGTGGGAAAGGGTGGTTTTGAGGCTGAAGGCAGCAGGAAAGCCTGCAGCCCCCACGTCTGTGGGGCTACGCAAGCGGTTCCCAAAGAGCTTTACAAAAAGGCACAGTTGTCCCTGCTGGCTCGAAGGGCGTGGCACCAATCTCCAGACATATGGCCATTTTTGTGCCTGGCGCGGCGCCAAGTGGGAAAGGGTGGTTTTGAGGCTGAAGGCAGCAGGAAAGCCTGCAGCCGCCGGGTCTGTGGGGCTACGCAAGCGTTTGCCAAAGAGCTTTAGAACAAGGCATAATTTTCCCTGCTGCCTCTTTGGGCGTGGGACCAATCTCCAGCCATATGGCCATTTTTGTGCCTGGCGTGGCGCCAAGTGGGAAAGGGTGGTGTCGAGACTGAAGGCAGCAGGAAAGCCTGCAGCCCGCAGGTCTGTCGGTCCACACCAGCGGTTCCCAAAGAGCTTTAGAGCAAGGCATAATTTTCCCTGCTGGCTCATTTGGGCATGGGACCAATCTCCAGACATATGGCCATTTTTTTGGCTCGCGCGGTTACAAGTGGGAAAGGGTGGTGTCGACGCTGAAGGCAGCAGGAAAGCCTGCAGCCCCCAGGTCTGTGGGGCTACGCAAGCGGTTCCCAAAGAGCTTTACAAAAAGGCACAGTTGTCCCTGCTTGCTCGATGCGCATGGGAGGAATCTCCAGACATATGGCCATTTTTGTGCCTGGCGCGGCGCCAAGTGGGAAAGGGTGGTTTTGAGGCTGAAGGCAGCAGGAAAGCCTGCAGCCCCCACGCCTGTGAGGCTACGCAAGCGGTTCCCAAAGAGCTTTAGAACAAGGCATAGTTTTCCCTGCTGGCTCTTTGGGCGTGGGACCAATCTCCAGACATATGGCCATTTTTGTGCCCGGCACGGTGCCAAGTTGGAAAGGGTGGTTTTGAGGCTGACGGCAGCAGGACAGCCTGCAGCCCCCAGGTCTGTGGGGCTACGCAAGCGTTTCGCGAAGAGGTTTAGAGGAAGGTATAATTTTCCCTGCTGGCTCTTTGGGCGTGGGACCAATCTCCAGATATATGGCCATTTTTGTGCCTGGCGCGGCGCCAAGTGGGAAAGGGTGGTTTTGAGGCTGAAGGCAGCAGGAAAGCCTGCAGCCCCCAGGTCTGTGGGGCTACGCAAGCGGTTCCCAAAGAGCTTTAGAACAAGGCAAAGTTTTCCTTCCTGGCTCTTTGGGCGTGGGACCAACCTCCAGACATATGGCCATTTTTGTGCCGGTGCGGTGCCAAGTGGGAAAGGGTGGTTTTGAGGCTTAAGGCGCAGGAAAGCCTGCAGGCCCCAGGTCTGTGGGGCTACGCAAGCGTTTCACAAAGAGCTTTAGAACAAGGCATAGTTTTCCCTGCTGGCTCTTTGCGCGTGGGACCAATCTCCAGACATATGGCCATTTTTGTGCCTGGCGCGGCGCCAAGTGGGAAAGGGTGGTTTTGAGGCTGACGGCAGCAGGAAAGCCTGAAGGCCCCAGGTCTGTGGGGTTATGCAAGCCGTTCCCAAAGAGCTTTAGAGCAAGGCATAATTTTCCCTGCTGGCTCTTTGGGCGTGGGACCAATCTCCAGACATATGGCCATTTTTGTGACTGGTGCGGCGCCAAGTGGGAAAGGGTGGTTTTGAGGCTGAAGGCAGCAGGAAAGCCTACAACCTCCAGGTCTGTGGGGCTACACAAGCGGTTCCCAAAGAGCTTTAGAGCAAGGCATAATTTTCCCTGCTGGCTCTTTGGGCGTGGGACCAATCTCCAGACATATGGCCATTTTTTTGCCTCGCGAGGTTAAAATTTGGAAACGGTGGTTTTGAGGCTGAAGGCTGCAGGAAAGCCTGCAGGCCCCACGTCTGTGGGGCTACGCAAGCGTTTCGCATAGAGCTTTAGAGGAAGGCATAATTTTCCCTGCTGGCTCTTTGGGTGTGGGACCAATCTCCAGACATGTGGCCATTTTTGTGCCTGACGTGGCGCCAAGTGGGAAAGGGTGGTGTCGAGGCTTAAGGCGCAGGAAAGCCTGCAGGCCCCAGGTCTGTGGGGCTACACAAGCGGTTCCCAAAGAGCTTTAGAACAAGGCATAGTTTTCCCTGCTGGCTCTTTGGGCGTGGGACCAATCTCCAGACATATGGCCATTTTTGTGCCTGGCGCGGCACCAAGTGGGAAAGGGTGGTTTTGAGGCTGACGGCAGCAGGAAAGCCTGCAGGCCCCAGGTCTGTGGGGCTACCTAAGCAGTTCCCAAAGAGGTTTAGAACAAGGCATAGTTTTCCCTGCTGGCTCTTTGGGCGTGGGACAAATCTCCAGACATATGGCCATTTTTGTGCCCGGCAAGGTGCCAAGTTGGAAAGGGTGGTTTTGAGGCTGAAGGCAGCAGGAAAGCCTGCAGCCCCCAGGTCTGTGGGGCTACGCCGGCGATTCCCAAAGAGCTTTAGAAGAAGGTATAGTTTTCCCTGCTCACTCTTTGGGCGTGGGACCAACCCCCAGACATATGGCCATTTTTGGGCCTGGCGCGGCTCCAAGTGGGAAAGCGTGGTGTCGAGGCTGAAGGCAGAAGGAAAGCCTGCAATCCACAGGTCTGTGGGGTTATGCAAGCCGTTCCCAAAGAGCTTTAGAGGAAGGCATAATTTTCCCTGCTGGCTCTTTGGGCGTGGGACCAATCTCCAGCCATATGGGCATTTTTGTGCCTGGCGCGGAACAAAGTGGGAAAGGGAGGTTTGGAGGCTGAAGGCAGCAGGAAAGCCTGAAGGCCCCAGGTCTGTGGTGCTACACAAGCGGTTCCCAAAGAGCTTTAGAACAAGGCATAGTTTTCCCTGCTGGCTCTTTGCGCGTGGGACCAATCTCCAGACATATGGCCATTTATGTGCTGGCGCGGAACAAAGTGGGAAAGGGTGGTTTTGAGGCCGAAGGCAGCAGGAAAGCCTGCAGCCCCCAGGTCTGTGAGGCTACGCAAGCGGTTCCCAAAGAGCTTTAGAACAAGGCATAGTTTTCCCTGCTGGCTCTTTGGGCGGGGGACCAATCTCCAGACATATGGCCATTTTTGTGCCTGGCGCGACACCAAGTGGGAAAGGGTGGTTTTGAGTCTGAAGGCAGCAGGAAAGCCTACAGCCCCCAGGTCTGTGGGGCTACGCAGGCGGTTGCCAAAGAGCTTTAGAACAAGGCATAGTTTTCCCTGCTGGCTCTATGGGCGTGGGACCCATCTCCAGACATATGGCCATTATTGTGCCTGGTGCGGCGCCAAGTGGGAAAGGGTGGTTTTGAGGCTGAAGGCAGCAGGAAAGCCTGCAGCCCCCAGGTCTGTGGGGCTTCGCCGGCGATTCCCAAAGAGCTTTAGAAGAAGGTATAGTTTTCCCTGCTCACTCTTTGGGCGTGGGACCAACCCCCAGACATATGGCCATTTTTGGGCCCGGCGCGGCTCCAAGTGGGAAAGCGTGGTGTCGAGGCTGAAGGCAGAAGGAAAGCCTGCAATCCACAGGTCTGTGGGGTTATGCAAGCCGTTCCCAAAGAGCTTTAGAGGAAGGCATAATTTTCCCTGCTGGCTCTTTGGGCGTGGGACCAATCTCCAGCCATATGGCCATTTTTGTGCCTGGCGCGGAACAAAGTGGGAAAGGGAGGTTTGGAGGCTGAAGGCAGCAGGAAAGCCTGAAGGCCCCAGGTCTGTGGTGCTACACAAGCGGTTCCCAAAGAGCTTTAGAACAAGGCATAGTTTTCCCTGCTGGCTCTTTGCGCGTGGGACCAATCTCCAGACATATGGCCATTTATGTGCTGGCGCGGAACAAAGTGGGAAAGGGTGGTTTTGAGGCCGAAGGCAGCAGGAAAGCCTGCAGCCCCCAGGTCTGTGAGGCTACGCAAGCGGTTCCCAAAGAGCCTTAGAGGAAGGCATAGTTTTCCCTGCTGGCTCTTTGGGCGGGGGTCCAATCTCCAGACATATGGCCATTATTGTGCCTGGTGCGGCGCCAAGTGGGAAAGGGTGGTTTTGAGGCTGAAGGCAGCAGGAAAGCCTGCAGCCCCCACGTCTGTGGGGCTATGCAGGCGGTTCCCAAAGAGCGTTAGAACAAGGCATAGTTTTCCCTGCTGGATCTTTGGGCAGGGGACCAACCTCCAGCCATATGGCCATTTTTGTGCCTGGCGTGGCGCCAAGTGGGAAAGGTGTTGTCGAGGCTGAAGGCAGCAGGAAAGCCTGCAGCCCCCAGGTCTGTCGGACCACACCAGCGGTTCCCAAAGAGCTTTAGAGCAAGGCATAGTTTTCCCTGCTGGCTCTTTGGGTGTGGGACCAATCTCCAGACATATGGCCATTATTGTGCCTGGCGCGGCGCCAAGTGGGAAAGGGTGGTTTTGAGGCCGACGGCAGCAGGAAAGCCTGCACCCCAAGGTCTGTGGGGCTACGCAAGCGGTTCCCAAAGAGATTTAGAGCAAGGCATAGTTTTCCCTGCTGGCTCTTTGGGCGTGGGACCAATCTCCAGACATATGGCCATTTTTGTGCCTGGCGCGGCGCCAAGTGGGAAAGGGTGGTTTTGAGGCTGAAGGCAGCAGGAAAGCCTGCAGCCCCCAGGTCTGTGGGGCTACGCAAGCGGTTCCCAAAGAGCTTTAGAGCAAGGCACAGTTTTCCCTGCTGGCTCTTTGGGCATGGGACCAATCTCCAGATATACGGCCATTTTTGTGCCTGGCGCGGCACCAAGTGGGAAAGGGTGGTTTTGAGGCTGAAGGCAGCAGGAAAGCCTGCAGCCCCCAGGTCTGTGGGGCTACGCCAGCGGTTCCCAAAGAGCTTTACAAAAAGGCACAGTTGTCCCTTCTGGCTCTTTGGGCGTGGGACCAATCTCCAGACATACGGCCATTTTTGTGCCTGGCGCGGCGCCAAGTGGGAAAGGGTGGTTTTGAGGCTGAAGGCAGCAGGAAAGCCTGAAGGCCCCAGGTCTGTGGGGTTATGCAAGCCGTTCCCAAAGAGCTTTAGAGCAAGGCATAATTTTCCCTGCTGGCTCTTTTGGTGTGGGACCAATCTCCAGACATATGGCCATTTTTGTGCCTGGAGCGGCGCCAAGTGGGAAAGGGTGGTTTTGAGGCTGAAGGCAGCAGGAAAGCCTGCAGCCCCCACGTCTGTGAGGCTACACAAGCGGTTCCCAAAGAGCTTTAGAACAAGGCATAGTTTTCCCTGCTGGCTCGTTGGGCATGGGACAAATCTCCAGACATATGGCCATTTCTTTGCCTCGGGGGGTTACACGTGGGAAAGGGTGGTTTTGAGGCTGAAGGCAGCAGGAAAGCCTGCAGCCCCCACGTCTGTGGGGCCAAGCAAGCGGTTCCCAAAGAGCTTTAGAGCAAGGCATAGTTTTCCCTGCTGCCTCTTTGGGCGTGGGACCAATCTGCAGACATATGGCCATTTTTCTGCCTGGCGCGGCGCCAAGTGGGAAAGGGTGGTTTTGAGGCTGAAGGCAGCAGGAAAGCCTGCAGCCCCCACGTCTGTGGGGCTACGCAAGCGGTTCCCAAAGAGCTTTACAAAAAGGCACAGTTGTCCCTGCTGGCTCGATGGGCGTGGCACCAATCTCCAGACATATGGCCATTTTTGTGCCTGGCGCGGCGCCAAGTGGGAAAGGGTGGTTTTGAGGCTGAAGGCAGCAGGAAAGCCTGCAGCCGCCGGGTCTGTGGGGCTACGGAAGCGGTTCCCAAAGAGCTTTAGAACAAGGCATAATTTTCCCTGCTGCCTCTTTGGGCGTGGGACCAATCTCCAGACATATGGCCATTTTTGTGCCAGGCGCGGCGCCAAGTGGGAAAGGGTGGTTTTGAGGCTGACGGCAGCAGGAAAGCCTGCAGCCCCCAGGTCTGTGGGGCTACGCAAGCGGTTGCCAAAGAGCTTTAGAACAAGGCATAATTTTTCCTGCTGGCTCTTTGGGCGTGGGACCAATCTCCAGCCATATGGCCATTTTTGTGCCTGGCGTGGCGCCAAGTGGGAAAGGGTGGTGTCGAGACTGAAGGCAGCAGGAAAGCCTGCAGCCTGCAGGTCTGTCGGTCCACACCAGCGGTTCCCAAAGAGCTTTAGAGCAAGGCATAATTTTCCCTGCTGGCTCATTTGGGCATGGGACCAATCTCCAGACATATAGCCATTTTTTTGGCTCGAGCGGTTACAAGTGGGAAAGGGTGGTGTCGAGGCTGAAGGCAGCAGGAAAGCCTGCAGCCCCCAGGTCTGTGGGGCTACGCAAGCGGTTCCCAAAGAGCTTTACAAAAAGGCACAGTTGTCCCTGCTTGCTCGATGCGCATGGGAGGAATCTCCAGACATATGGCCATTTTTGTGCCTGGCGCGGCGCCAAGTGGGAAAGGGTGGTTTTGAGGCTGAAGGCATCAGGAAATCCTGAAGGCCCCAGGTCTGTGGGGTTATGCAAGCCGTTCCCAAAGAGCTTTAGAACAAGGCATAATTTCCCCTGCTGGCTCGTTGGGCATGGGACCAATCTCCAGACATATGGCCATTTTTTTGCCTCACGCGGTTACAATTTGGAAACGGTGGTGTCGAGGCTGAAGGCAGCAGGAAAGCCCGCAGCCCCCACGTCTGTGGGGTTACGCAAGCGTTTCCCAAGCAGCTTTAGAACAAGGCATGTTTTTCCCTGTTGGCTCTTTGGGCGTGGGACCAATCTCCAGACATATGGCCATTTTTGTGCCCGGCACGGTGCCAAGTTGGAAAGGGTGGTTTTGAGGCTGACGGCAGCAGGACAGCCTGCAGCCCCCAGGTCTGTGGGGCTACGTAAGCGTTTCGCGAAGAGGTTAAGAGGAAGGTATAATTTTCCCTGCTGGCTATTTGGGCGTGGGACCAATCTCCAGATATATGGCCATTTTTGTGCCTGGCGCGGCGCCAAGTGGGAAAGGGTGGTTTTGAGGCTGAAGGCAGCAGGAAAGCCTGCAGCCCCCAGGTCTGTGGGGCTACGCAAGCGGTTCCCAAAGAGCTTTAGAACAAGGCAAAGTTTTCCTTCCTGGCTCTTTGGGCGTGGGACCAACCTCCAGACATATGGCCATTTTTGTGCCGGTGCGGTGCCAAGTGGGAAAGGGTGGTTTTGAGGCTTAAGGCGCAGGAAAGCCTGCAGGCCCCAGGTCTGTGGGGCTACGCAAGCGTTTCACAAAGAGCTTTAGAACAAGGCATAGTTTTCCCTGCTGGCTCTTTGCGCGTGGGACCAATCTCCAGACATATGGCCATTTTTGTGCCTGGCGCGGCGCCAAGTGGGAAAGGGTGGTTTTGAGGCTGACGGCAGCAGGAAAGCCTGAAGGCCCCAGGTCTGTGGGGTTATGCAAGACGTTCCCAAAGAGCTTTAGAGCAAGGCATAATTTTCCCTGCTGGCTCTTTGGGCGTGGGACCAATCTCCAGACATATGGCCATTTTTGTGCCTGGCGCGGCGCCAAGTGGGAAAGGGTGGTTTTGAGGCTGAAGGCAGCAGGAAAGCCTACAACCTCCAGGTCTGTGGGGCTACACAAGCGGTTCCCAAAGAGCTTTAGAGTAAGGCATGGTTTTCCCTGCTGGCTCTTTTGGCGTGGGACCAATCTGCAGACATATGGCCATTTTTGTGCCTGGCGCGGCACCAAGTGGGAAAGGGTGGTTTTGAGGCTGAAGGCAGCAGGATAGCCTACAGCCCCCAGGTCTGTGGGGTTATGCAAGCGGTTCCCAAAGAGCTTTAGAACAAAGCATAGTTTTCCCTGCTGGCTCTTTGGGCGTGGGACCAATCTCCAGCCATATGGCCATTTTTGTGCCTGGCGCGGCGCCAAGTGGGAAAGGGTTGTTTTGAGGCTTAAGGCGCAGGAAAGCCTGCAGGCCCCACGTCTGTGGGGCTACGCAAGCGGTTCCCAAACAGCTTTAGAACAAGGCATAGTTTTCCCTGCTGGCTCGTTGGGCATGGGACCAATCTCCAGCCATATGGCCATTTTTTTTCCTCGCGCGGTTATAAGTGGGAAAGGGTGGTTTTGAGGCTGAAGGCAGCAGGAAAGCCTGCAGCCCCCAGGACTGTCGGTCCACACCAGCGGTTCCCAAAGAGCTTTAGAGCAAGGCATAGTTTTCCCTGCTGGCTCTTTGGGTGTGGGACCAATCTCCAGATATATGGCCATTTTTGTGCCTGGCGCGGCGCCAAGTGGGAAAGGGTGGTTTTGAGGCTGAAGGCAGCAGGAAAGCCTGCAGCCCCCAGGTCTGTGGGGCTACGCAAGCGGTTCCCAAAGAGCTTTAGAACAAGGCAAAGTTTTCCTTCCTGGCTCTTTGGGCGTGGGACCAACCTCCAGACATATGGCCATTTTTGTGCCGGTGCGGTGCCAAGTGGGAAAGGGTGGTTTTGAGGCTTAAGGCGCAGGAAAGCCTGCAGGCCCCAGGTCTGTGGGGCTACGCAAGCGTTTCACAAAGAGCTTTAGAACAAGGCATAGTTTTCCCTGCTGGCTCTTTGCGCGTGGGACCAATCTCCAGACATATGGCCATTTTTGTGCCTGGCGCGGCGCCAAGTGGGAAAGGGTGGTTTTGAGGCTGACGGCAGCAGGAAAGCCTGAAGGCCCCAGGTCTGTGGGGTTATGCAAGACGTTCCCAAAGAGCTTTAGAGCAAGGCATAATTTTCCCTGCTGGCTCTTTGGGCGTGGGACCAATCTCCAGACATATGGCCATTTTTGTGCCTGGCGCGGCGCCAAGTGGGAAAGGGTGGTTTTGAGGCTGAAGGCAGCAGGAAAGCCTACAACCTCCAGGTCTGTGGGGCTACACAAGCGGTTCCCAAAGAGCTTTAGAGTAAGGCATGGTTTTCCCTGCTGGCTCTTTTGGCGTGGGACCAATCTGCAGACATATGGCCATTTTTGTGCCTGGCGCGGCACCAAGTGGGAAAGGGTGGTTTTGAGGCTGAAGGCAGCAGGATAGCCTACAGCCCCCAGGTCTGTGGGGTTATGCAAGCGGTTCCCAAAGAGCTTTAGAACAAAGCATAGTTTTCCCTGCTGGCTCTTTGGGCGTGGGACCAATCTCCAGCCATATGGCCATTTTTGTGCCTGGCGCGGCGCCAAGTGGGAAAGGGTTGTTTTGAGGCTTAAGGCGCAGGAAAGCCTGCAGGCCCCACGTCTGTGGGGCTACGCAAGCGGTTCCCAAACAGCTTTAGAACAAGGCATAGTTTTCCCTGCTGGCTCGTTGGGCATGGGACCAATCTCCAGCCATATGGCCATTTTTTTTCCTCGCGCGGTTATAAGTGGGAAAGGGTGGTTTTGAGGCTGAAGGCAGCAGGAAAGCCTGCAGCCCCCAGGACTGTCGGTCCACACCAGCGGTTCCCAAAGAGCTTTAGAGCAAGGCATAGTTTTCCCTGCTGGCTCTTTGGGTGTGGGACCAATCTCCAGACATATGGCCATTTTTGTGCCTGGCGCGACACCACGTGGGAAAGGGTGGTTTTGAGGCTGACGGCAGCAGGAAAGCCTGCAGCCCCCATGTCTGTGGGGCTACGCAAGCGGTTCCCAAAGAGCTTTAGAACAAGGCATAGTTATCCCTGCTGGCTCTTTGGGCGTGGGACCAATCTCCAGACATATGGCTATTTTTGTGCCGGCGCGGCACCAAGTGGGAAAGGGTGGTTTTGAGGCTGAAGGCAGCAGGAAAGCCTGCAGCCCCCAGGTCTCTGGTACTACGCAAGAGGTTCCCAAAGAGCTTTAGAACAAGGCATAGTTTTCCCTGATGGCTCGTTGGGCGTGGGACCAATCCCCAGCCATATGGCCATTTTTGTGCCTGGCGCGGCGCCAAGTGGGAAAGGGTGGTTTTGAGGCTGAAGGCAGCAGGAAAGCCTGTAGCCCCCACGTCTGTGGGGCTACGCAAGCGGTTCCCAAAGAGCTTCAGAACAAGGCATAGTTTTCCCTGCTGGCTCTTTGGGCGTGGGACCAATCTCCAGACATATGGCCATTTTTTTGTCTCGCGCGGTTACAAGTGGGAAAGGGTGGTTTTGAGGCTGAAGGCAGCAGGAAAGCCTGCAGCCCCCACGTCTGTGGGGCTACGCAAGCGGTTCCCAAAGAGTTTTAGAACAAGGCATAGTTTTCCCTGCTGGATCTTTGGGCGTGGGACCAATCTCCACACATATGGCCATTTTTGGGCCTGGTGTGGTTACAAGTGGGAAAGGGTGGTTTTGAGGCAGAAGGCAGCAGGAAAGCCTGCAGCCCCCAGGTCTGTGGGGCTACACAAGCGGTTCCCAAAGAGCTTTAGAACAAAGCATAGTTTTCCCTGCTGGCTCTTTGGTCGTGGGACCAATCTCCAGACATATGGCCATTTTTGTGCCTGGCGCAGCGCCAAGTGGGAAAGGGTTGTTTTGAGGCTTAAGGCGCAGGAAAGCCTGCAGGCCCCACGTCTGTGGGGCTACGCAAGCGGTTCCCAAAGAGCTTTAGCACAAGGCATAGTTTTCCCTGCTGGCTCGTTGGGCATGGGACCAATCTCCAGCCATATGGCCATTTTTTTGCCTCGCGCGGTTATAAGTGGGAAAGGGTGGTTTTGAGGCTGAAGGCAGCAGGAAAGCCTGCAGCCCCCAGGTCTGTCGGTCCACACCAGCAGTTCCCAAAGAGCTTTAGAGCAAGGCATAGTTTTCCCTGCTGGCTCTTTGGGTGTGGGACCAATCTCCAGACATATGGCCATTATTGTGCTTGACGCGGCACCAAGTGGGAAAGGGTGGTTTTGAGGCTGAAGGCAGCAGGAAAGCCTGCAGCCCCCAGGTCTGTGGGGCTACACAAGCTGTTCACAAAGAGCTTTAGAGCAAGGCATAGTTATCCCTGCTGGCTCTTTGGGCGTGGGACGAATCTCCAGACATATGGCCATTTTTGTGCCGGCGCGGCGCCAAGTGGGAAAGGGTGGTTTTGAGGCTGAAGGCAGCAGGAAAGCCTGCAGCCCCCAGGTCTGTGGGGCTACACAAGCGGTTCCCAAAGACCTTTAGAACAAGGCATAGTTTTCCCTGCTGGCTCTTTGGGCGTGGGACCAATCTCCAGACATATGGCCATTTTTGTGCCTGGCGCGGCACCAAGTGGGAAAGGGTGGTTTTGAGGCTGACGGCAGCAGGAAAGCCTGCAGGCCCCAGGTCTGTGGGGCTACCTAAGCAGTTCCCAAAGAGGTTTAGAACAAGGCATAGTTTTCCCTGCTGGCTCTTTGGGCGTGGGACCAATCTCCAGACATATGGCCATTTTTGTGCCCGGCAAGGTGCCAAGTTGGAAAGGGTGGTTTTGAGGCTGAAGGCAGCAGGAAAGCCTGCAGCCCCCAGGTCTGTGGGGCTACGCCGGCGATTCCCAAAGAGCTTTAGAAGAAGGTATAGTTTTCCCTGCTCACTCTTTGGGCGTGGGACCAACCCCCAGACATATGGCCATTTTTGGGCCTGGCGCGGCTCCAAGTGGGAAAGCGTGGTGTCGAGGCTGAAGGCAGAAGGAAAGCCTGCAATCCACAGGTCTGTGGGGTTATGCAAGCCGTTCCCAAAGAGCTTTAGAGGAAGGCATAATTTTCCCTGCTGGCTCTTTGGGCGTGGGACCAATCTCCAGCCATATGGGCATTTTTGTGCCTGGCGCGGAACAAAGTGGGAAAGGGAGGTTTGGAGGCTGAAGGCAGCAGGAAAGCCTGAAGGCCCCAGGTCTGTGGTGCTACACAAGCGGTTCCCAAAGAGCTTTAGAACAAGGCATAGTTTTCCCTGCTGGCTCTTTGCGCGTGGGACCAATCTCCAGACATATGGCCATTTATGTGCTGGCGCGGAACAAAGTGGGAAAGGGTGGTTTTGAGGCTGAAGGCAGCAGGAAAGCCTGCAGCCCCCAGGTCTGTGAGGCTACGCAAGCGGTTCCCAAAGAGCTTTAGAACAAGGCATAGTTTTCCCTGCTGGCTCTTTGGGCGGGGGACCAATCTCCAGACATATGGCCATTTTTGTGCCTGGCGCGACACCAAGTGGGAAAGGGTGGTTTTGAGTCTGAAGGCAGCAGGAAAGCCTACAGCCCCCAGGTCTGTGGGGCTACGCAGGCGGTTGCCAAAGAGCTTTAGAACAAGGCATAGTTTTCCCTGCTGGCTCTATGGGCGTGGGACCCATCTCCAGACATATGGCCATTATTGTGCCTGGTGCGGCGCCAAGTGGGAAAGGGTGGTTTTGAGGCTGACGGCAGCAGGAAAGCCTGCAGCCCCAAGGTCTGTGGGGCTACGCAGGCGGTTCCCAAAGAGCTTTAGAACAAGGCATAGTTTTCCCTGCTGGCTCTTTGGGTGTGGGACCAATCTCCAGACATATGGCCATTTTTGTGCCGGCGCGGCGCCAAGTGGGAAAGGGTGGTTTTGAGGCTGAAGGCAGCAGGAAAGCCTGCAGCCCCCAGGTCTGTGGGGCTACGCCGGCGATTCCCAAAGAGCTTTAGAAGAAGGTATAGTTTTCCCTGCTCACTCTTTGGGCGTGGGACCAACCCCCAGACATATGGCCATTTTTGGGCCTGGCGCGGCTCCAAGTGGGAAAGCGTGGTGTCGAGGCTGAAGGCAGAAGGAAAGCCTGCAATCCACAGGTCTGTGGGGTTATGCAAGCCGTTCCCAAAGAGCTTTAGAGGAAGGCATAATTTTCCCTGCTGGCTCTTTGGGCGTGGGACCAATCTCCAGCCATATGGCCATTTTTGTGCCTGGCGCGGAACAAAGTGGGAAAGGGAGGTTTGGAGGCTGAAGGCAGCAGGAAAGCCTGCAGCCCCCAGGTCTGTGAGGCTACGCAAGCGGTTCCCAAAGAGCCTTAGAGGAAGACATAGTTTTCCCTGCTGGCTCTTTGGGCGGGGGTCCAATCTCCAGACATATGGCCATTTTTGTGCCTGGCGCGACACCAAGTGGGAAAGGGTGGTTTTGAGTCTGAAGGCAGCAGGAAAGCCTACAGCCCCCAGGTCTGTGGGGCTACGCAGGCGGTTGCCAAAGAGCTTTAGAACAAGGCATAGTTTTCCCTGCTGGCTCTATGGGCGTGGGACCCATCTCCAGACATATGGCCATTATTGTGCCTGGTGCGGCGCCAAGTGGTAAAGGGTGGTTTTGAGGCTGAAGGCAGCAGGAAAGCCTGCAGCCCCCACGTCTGTGGGGCTACGCAAGCGGTTCCCAAAGAGCTTTAGAACAAGGCATAGTTTTCCCTGCTGGCTCTTTGGGTGTGGGACCAATCTCCAGACATATGGCCATTTTTGTGCCGGCGCGGCGCCAAGTGGGAAAGGGTGGTTTTGAGGCAGAAGGCAGCAGGAAAGCCTGCAGGCCCCAGGTCTGTGGGGTTATGCAAGCGGTTCCCAAAGAGCTTTAGAACAAGGCATAGTTTTCCCTGCTGGCTCTTTGCGCGTGGGACCAATCTCTAGACATATGGCCATTTTTGGGCCCGGTGCGGCGCCAAGTGGTAAAGGGTGGTTTTGAGGCTGAAGGCAGCAGGAAAGCCTGCAGCCCGCATGTCTGTGGTGCTACGCAAGCGGCTCCCAAAGAGCTTTAGAGCATGGCATATTTTTCCCTGCTGGCTCTTTGGGCGTGGGACCAATCTGCAGACATATGGCCATTTTTGTGCCGGCGCGGCGCCAAGTGGGAAAGGGTGGTTTTTAGGCTTAAGGCGCAGGAAAGCCTGCAGGCCCCAAGGTCTGTGGGCCTATGGAAGCGTTTCCCACAGAGCTTTAGAACAAGGCATAGTTTTCCCTGCTGGCTCTTTGCGCGTGGGACCAATCTCCAGCCATATGGCCATTTTTGTGCCTGGCGTGGCGCCAAGTGGGAAAGGGTGGTGTCGGGGCTGAAGGCAGCAGGAAAGCCTGAAGGCCCCAGGTCTGTCGGTCCACACCAGCGGTTCCCAAAGAGCTTTAGAACAAGGCATAGTTTTCCCTGCTGGCTCTTTGGGTGTGGGACCCATCTCCAGACATATGGCCATTATTGTGCCTGGTGCGGCGGCAAGTGGGAAAGGGTGGTTTTGAGGCTGAAGGCAGCAGGAAAGCCTGCAGGCCCCAGGTCTGTGAGGCTACACAGGCGGTTGCCAAAGAGCTTTAGAACAAGGCATAGTTTTCCCTGCTGCCTCTTTGGGCGTGGGACCAGTCTCCAGACATATGGCCATTTTTGTGCCAGCGCGGCGCCAAGTGGGAAAGGGTGGTTTTGAGGCTGAAGGCAGCAGGAAAGCCTACAGCCCCCAGGTCTGTGGGGTTATGCAAGCGGTTCCCAAAGAGCTTTACAACAAGGCATAGTTTTCCCTGCTGGCTCTTTGGGCGTGGGACCAATCTGCAGACATATGGCCATTTTTGTGCCTGGCGCGGCGCCAAGTGGGAAAGGGTGGTTTTGAGGCTGAAGGCAGCAGGAAAGCCTGCAGTCCCCAGGTCTGTGGGGCTACGCAAGCGTTTCCCACAGACCTTTAGAACAAGGCATAGTTTTCCCTGCTGGCTCTTTGCGCGTGGGACCAATCTCCAGACATATGGCCATTTTTGTGCCTGATGCGGCGCCAAGTGGGAAAGGGTGGTTTTGAGGCTGAAGGCAGCAGGAAAGCCTGCAGCCCCCACGTCTGTGAGGCTACGCAAGCGGTTCCCAAAGAGCTTTACAACAAGGCACACTTTTCCCTGCTGGCTCTTTCGGCGTGGGACCAATCTCCAGCCATATGGCCATTTTTGTGCTGGCGCGGAACAAAGTGGGAAAGGGTGGTTTTGAGGCTGAAGGCAGCAGGAAAGCCTGCAGCCCCCACGTCTGTGGGGCTACGCAAGCGGTTCCCAAAGAGCTTTAGAGCAAGGCATAGTTTTCCCTGATGGCTCTTTGGGTGTGGGACCAATCTGCAGACATATGGCCATTTTTGTGCCGGCGCGGCGCCAAGTGGGAAAGGGTGGTTTTGAGGCTGAAGGCAGCAGGAAAGCCTGCAGCCCCCACGTCTGTGGGGCCAAGCAAGCGGTTCCCAAAGAGCTTTAGAGCAAGGCATAGTTTTCCCTGCTGGCTCTTTGGGCGTGGGACCAATCTCCAGACATATGGCCATTTTTGTGCTGACGCGGAACAAAGTGGGAAAGGGTGGTTTTGAGGCTGAAGGCAGCAGGAAAGCCTGCAGCCCCCACGTCTGTGGGGCTACGCAAGCGGTTCCCAAAGAGCTTTAGAGCAAGGCATAGTTTTCCCTGCTGACTCTTTGCGCGTGGGACCAATCTCCAGACATATGGCCATTTTTGGGCCTGATGCGGCGCCAAGTGGGAAAGGGTGGTTTTGAGGCTGAAGGCAGCAGGAAAGCCTGCAGCCCCCACGTCTGTGAGGCTACGGAAGCGGTTCCCAAAGAGCTTTACAACAAGGCACACTTTTCCTTGCTGGCTCTTTCGGCGTGGGACCAATCTCCAGCCATATGGCCATTTTTGTGCTGGCGCGGAACAAAGTGGGAAAGGGTGGTTTTGAGGCTGAAGGCAGCAGGAAAGCCTGCAGCCCCCACGTCTGTGGGGCTACGCAAGCGGTTCCCAAAGAGCTTTAGAGCAAGGCATAGTTTTCCCTGCTGGCTCTTTGGGTGTGGGACCAATCTGCAGACATATGGCCATTTTTGTGCCTGGCGCGGCGCCAAGTGGGAAAGGGTGGTTTTGAGGCTGACGGCAGCAGGAAAGCCTGCAGCCCCCACGTCTGTGGGGCCAAGCAAGCGGTTCCCAAAGAGCTTTAGAGCAAGGCATAGTTTTCCCTGCTGGCTCTTTGGGCGTGGGACCAATCTCCAGACATATGGCCATTTTTGTGCTGACGCGGAACAAAGTGGGAAAGGGTGGTTTTGAGGCTGAAGGCAGCAGGAAAGCCTGCAGCCCCCAGGTCTGTGGGGCTACGCAAGCGTTTCCCACAGACCTTTAGAACAAGGCATAGTTTTCCCTGCTGGATCTTTGCGCGTGGGACCAATCTCCAGCCATATGGCCATTTTTGTGCCTGATGCGGCGCCAAGTGGGAAAGGGTGGTTTTGAGGCTGAAGGCAGCAGGAAAGCCTGCAGCCCCCACGTCTGTGAGGCTACGCAAGCGGTTCCCAAAGAGCTTTACAAAAAGGCACACTTTTCCCTGCTGGCTCTTTCGGCGTGGGACCAATCTCCAGCCATATGGCCATTTTTGTGCTGGCGCGGAACAAAGTGGGAAAGGGTGTTTTTGAGGCTGAAGGCAGCAGGAAAGCCTGCAGCCCCCACGTCTGTGGGGCTACGCAAGCGGTTCCCAAAGAGCTTTAGAGCAAGGCATAGTTTTCCCTGATGGCTCTTTGGGTGTGGGACCAATCTGCAGACATATGGCCATTTTTGTGCCGGCGCGGCGCCAAGTGGGAAAGGGTGGTTTTGAGGCTGAAGGCAGCAGGAAAGCCTGCAGCCCCCAGGTCTGTGGGGCTACGCAAGCGGTTCCCAAAGAGCTTTAGAGCAAGGCATAGTTTTCCCTGCTGACTCTTTGCGCGTGGGACCAATCTCCAGACATATGGCCATTTTTGGGCCTGATGCGGCGCCAAGTGGGAAAGGGTGGTTTTGAGGCTGAAGGCAGCAGGAAAGCCTGCAGCCCCCACGTCTGTGAGGCTACGGAAGCGGTTCCCAAAGAGCTTTACAACAAGGCACACTTTTCCCTGCTGGCTCTTTCGGCGTGGGACCAATCTCCAGCCATATGGCCATTTTTGTGCTGGCGCGGAACAAAGTGGGAAAGGGTGGTTTTGAGGCTGAAGGCAGCAGGAAAGCCTGCAGCCCCCACGTCTGTGGGGCTACGCAAGCGGTTCCCAAAGAGCTTTAGAGCAAGGCATAGTTTTCCCTGCTGGCTCTTTGGGTGTGGGACCAATCTGCAGACATATGGCCATTTTTGTGCCGGCGCGGCGCCAAGTGGGAAAGGGTGGTTTTGAGGCTGACGGCAGCAGGAAAGCCTGCAGCCCCCACGTCTGTGGGGCCAAGCAAGCGGTTCCCAAAGAGCTTTAGAGCAAGGCATAGTTTTCCCTGCTGGCTCTTTGGGCGTGGGACCAATCTCCAGACATATGGCCATTTTTGTGCTGACGCGGAACAAAGTGGGAAAGGGTGGTTTTGAGGCTGAAGGCAGCAGGAAAGCCTGCACCCCCACGTCTGTGGGGCTACGCAAGCGGTTCCCAAAGAGCTTTAGAGCAAGGCATAGTTTTCCCTGCTGGTTCTTTGGGTGTGGGACCAACCTCCAGCCATATGGCTATTTTTGTGCCTGGCGTGGCGCCAAGTGGGAAAGGGTGGTTTTGAGGCTGAAGGCAGCAGGAAAGCCTGCAGGCCCCAGGTCTGTGGGGTTATGCAAGCCGTTCCCAAAGAGCTTTAGAACAAGGCATAGTTTTCCCTGCTGGCTCTTTGGGTGTGGGACCAATCTCCAGCCATATGGCCATTTTTGTGCCTGGCGCGGCGCCAAGTGGGAAAGGGTGGTTTTGAGGCTGAAGGCAGCAGGAAAGCCTGCAGCCCCAAGGTCTGTGGGGCTACACAAGCGGTTCCCAAAGAGCTTTAGAACAAGGCATAATTTTCCCTGCTGGCTCTTTGGGCGTGGGACCAATCTCCAGACATATGGCCATTTTTCTGCCTGGCGCGGCGCCAAGTGGGAAAGGGTGGTTTTGAGGCTGAAGGCGCAGGAAAGCCTGCAGCCCCCAGGTCTGTGAGGCTATGCAAGCGGTTCCCAAAGAGCTTTAGAGCAAGGTATATTTTTCCCTGCTGGCTCTTTGGGCGTGGGACCAATCTCCAGCCATATGGCCATTTTTGTGCCTGGCGTGGCGCCAAGTGGGAAAGGGTGGTGTCGGGGCTGACGGCAGCAGGAAAGCCTACAGCCCGCAGGTGTGTGGGGCTACGCAAGCGGTTCCCAAAGAGCTTTACAACAAGGCACACTTTTCCCTGCTGGCTCTTTCGGCGGGGGACCAATCTCCAGACATATGGCCATTTTTGTGCTGGCGCGGAACAAAGTGGGAAAGGGTGGTTTTGAGGCTGAAGGCAGCAGGAAAGCCTGCAGCCCCCACGTCTGTGGGGCTACGCAAGCGGTTCCCAAAGAGCTTTAGAGCAAGGCATAGTTTTCCCTGCTGGCTCTTTGGGTGTGGGACCAATCTGCAGACATGTGGCCATTTTTGTGTGAGGCGCGGCGCCAAGTGGGAAAGGGTGGTTTTGAGGCTGACGGCAGCAGGAAAGCCTGCAGCCCCCACGTCTGTGGGGCCAAGCAAGCGGTTCCCAAAGAGCTTTAGAGCAAGGCATAGTTTTCCCTGCTGGCTCTTTGGGCGTGGGACCAATCTCCAGACATATGGCCATTTTTGTGCTGGCGCGGAACAAAGTGGGAAAGGGTGGTTTTGAGGCTGAAGGCAGCAGGAAAGCCTGCAGCCCCAAGGCCTGTGGGGCTACGCAAGCGGTTCCCAAAGAGCTTTAGAGCAAGGCATAGTTTTCCCTGCTGGCTCTTTGGGTGTGGGACCAACCTCCAGACATATGGCCATTTTTGTGCCTGGCGCGGCGCCAAGTGGGAAAGGGTGGTTTTGAGGCTGAAGGCAGCAGGAAAGCCTGCAGGCCCAAGGTCTGTGAGGCTACGCAAGCGTTTCCCAAAGAGCTTTAGAACAAGGCATAGTTTTCCCTGCTGGCTCTTTGGGCGTGGGACCAATCTCCAGACATATGGCCATTTTTGTGCCTGGCGCGGCGCCAAGTGGGAAAGGGTGGTTTGAGGCTGAAGGTGCAGGAAAGCCTGCAGCCCCCAGGTCTGTGGGGCTACGCGAGCGGTTCCCAAAGAGCTTTAGAGCAAGGTATATTTTTCCCTGCTGGCTCATTTGGGCGTGGGACCAATCTCCAGCCATGTAGCCATTTTTGTGCCTGGCGTGGCGCCAAGTGGGAAAGGGTGGTTTTGAGGCTGAAGGCAGCAGGAAAGCCTACAGCCCGCAGGTGTGTGGGGCTACGCAAGCGGTTCCCAAAGAGCTTTAGAGCAAGGCATAGTTTTCCCTGCTGGCTCTTTGGGTGTGGGACCCATCTCCAGACCTATGGCCATTATTGTGCCTGGCGCGGCGCCAAGTGGGAAAGGGTGGTTTTGAGGCTGAAGGCATCAGTAAAGCCTGCAGGCCCCAGGTCTGTGAGGCTACGCAAGCGGTTCCCAAAGAGCTTTAGAACAAGGCATAGTTTTCCCTGCTGGCTCTTTGGGCGTGGGACCAATCTCCAGCCATGTGGCCATTTTTGAGCCTGGCGTGGCGCCAAGTGGGAAAGGGTGGTGTAGGGGCTGACGGCAGCAGGAAAGCCTGCAGCCCCAAGGCCTGTGGGGCTACGCAAGCGGTTCCCAAAGAGCTTTAGAGCAAGGCATAGTTTTCCCTGCTGGCTCTTTGGGTGTGGGACCAACCTCCAGACATATGGCCATTTTTGTGCCTGGCGCGGCGCCAAGTGGGAAAGGGTGGTTTTGAGGCTGAAGGCAGCAGGAAAGCCTGCAGGCCCAAGGTCTGTGAGGCTACGCAAGCGTTTCCCAAAGAGCTTTAGAACAAGGCATAGTTTTCCCTGCTGGCTCTTTGGGCGTGGGACCAATCTCCAGACATATGGCCATTTTTGTGCCTGGCGCGGCGCCAAGTGGGAAAGGGTGGTTTGAGGCTGAAGGTGCAGGAAAGCCTGCAGCCCCCAGGTCTGTGGGGCTACGCGAGCGGTTCCCAAAGAGCTTTAGAGCAAGGTATATTTTTCCCTGCTGGCTCATTTGGGCGTGGGACCAATCTCCAGCCATGTAGCCATTTTTGTGCCTGGCGTGGCGCCAAGTGGGAAAGGGTGGTTTTGAGGCTGAAGGCAGCAGGAAAGCCTACAGCCCGCAGGTGTGTGGGGCTACGCAAGCGGTTCCCAAAGAGCTTTAGAGCAAGGCATAGTTTTCCCTGCTGGCTCTTTGGGTGTGGGACCCATCTCCAGACCTATGGCCATTATTGTGCCTGGCGCGGCGCCAAGTGGGAAAGGGTGGTTTTGAGGCTGAAGGCATCAGTAAAGCCTGCAGGCCCCAGGTCTGTGAGGCTACGCAAGCGGTTCCCAAAGAGCTTTAGAACAAGGCATAGTTTTCCCTGCTGGCTCTTTGGGCGTGGGACCAATCTCCAGCCATGTGGCCATTTTTGAGCCTGGCGTGGCGCCAAGTGGGAAAGGGTGGTGTAGGGGCTGACGGCAGCAGGAAAGCCTGCAACTCCAGGTCTGTAGGTCCACACCAGCGGTTCCCAAAGAGCTTTAGAACAAGGCATAATTTTCCCTGCTGGCTCTTTGGGTGTGGGACCAATCTGCAGACATGTGGCCATTTTTGTGTGAGGCGCGGCGCCAAGTGGGAAAGGGTGGTTTTGAGGCTGACGGCAGCAGGAAAGCCTGCAGCCCCCACGTCTGTGGGGCCAAGCAAGCGGTTCCCAAAGAGCTTTAGAGCAAGGCATAGTTTTCCCTGCTGGCTCTTTGGGCGTGGGACCAATCTCCAGACATATGGCCATTTTTGTGCTGACGCGGAACAAAGTGGGAAAGGGTGGTTTTGAGGCTGAAGGCAGCAGGAAAGCCTGCAGCCCCCAAGTCTGTGGGGCTACGCAAGCGGTTCCCAAAGAGCTGTAGAACAAGGCATAGTTTTCCCTGCTGGTTCTTTGGGTGTGGGACCAACCTCCAGCCATATGGCCATTTTTGTGCCTGGCGTGGCGCCAAGTGGGAAAGGGTGGTGTCGGGGCTGACGGCAGCAGGAAAGCCTACAGCCCGCAGGTGTGTGGGGCTACGCAAGCGGTTCCCAAAGAGCTTTAGAACAAGGCATAGTTTTCCCTGCTGGCTCTTTGGGCGTGGGACCAATCTCCAGACATATGGCCATTTTTGTGCAGGTGCGGAGCCAAGTGGTAAAGGGTGGTTTTGAGGCTTAAGGCGCAGGAAAGCCTGCAGGCCCCAGGTCTGTGGGGCTACGCAAGCGGTTCCCAAAGAGCTTTAGAACAAGGCATAGTTTTCCCTGCTGGCTCTTTGGGCGGGGGACCAATCTCCAGACATATGGCCATTTTTGTGCCCGGCACGGTGCCAAGTTGGAAAGGGTGGTTTTGAGGCTGAAGGCAGCAGGAAAGCCTGCAGCCCCCACGTCTCTGGGGCTACGCCGGCGATTCCCAAAGAGCTTTAGAACAAGGTATAGTTTTCCCTGCTCACTCTTTGGGCGTGGGACCAATCCCCAGACATATGGCCATTTTTGGGCCTGGCGCGGCGCCAAGTGGGAAAGGGTGGTGTCGAGGCTGAAGGCAGCAGGAAAGCCTGCAGCCCCCAGGTCTCTGGGGCTACGCAAGCGGTTCCCAAAGAGCTTTAGAACAAGGCATAGTTTTCCCTGCTGGCTCTTTGGGCGTGGGACCAATCTCCAGCCATGTGGCCATTTTTGAGCCTGGCGTGGCGCCAAGTGGGAAAGGGTGGTGTAGGGGCTGACGGCAGCAGGAAAGCCTGCAACTCCAGGTCTGTAGGTCCACACCAGCGGTTCCCAAAGAGCTTTAGAGCAAGGCATAGTTTTCCCTGCTGGCTCTTTGGGTGTGGGACCAATCTCCAGACCTATGGCCATTATTGTGCCTGGCGCGGCGCCAAGTGGGAAAGGGTGGGTTTGAGGCTGAAGGCAGCAGGAAAGCCTGCAGGCCCCAGGTCTGTGAGGCTACGCAAGCGGTTCCCAAAGAGCTTTAGAACAAGGCATAGTTTTCCCTGCTGGCTCTTTGGGCGTGGGACCAATCTCCAGACATATGGCCATTTTTGTGCTGACGCGGAACAAAGTGGGAAAGGGTGGTTTTGAGGCTGAAGGCAGCAGGAAAGCCTGCAGGCCCAAGGTCTCTGAGGCTACGCAAGCGGTTCCCAAAGAGCTTTAGAACAAGGCATAGTTTTCCCTGCTGGCTCTTTGGGCGTGGGACCAATCTCCAGACATATGGCCATTTTTGTGCTGACGCGGAACAAAGTGGGAAAGGGTGGTTTTGAGGCTGTAGGCAGCAGGAAATCCTGCAGCCACCACGTCTGTGGGGCTAAGCAAGCGTTTCCCAAAGAGCTTTAGAACAAGGCATAGTTTTCCCTGCTGGCTCTTTGGGTGTGGGACCAACCTCCAGCCATATGTCCATTTTTGTGCCTGGCGTGGCGCCAAGTGGGAAATGGTGGTGTCGGGGCTGATGGCAGCAGGAAAGCCTACAGCCCGCAGGTCTGTGGGGCTACGCAAGCGGTTCCCAAAGAGCTTTAGAACAAGGCATAGTTTTCCCTGCTGGCTCTTTGGGCGTGGGACCAATCTCCAGACATATGGCCATTTTTGTGCAGGTGCGGAGCCAAGTGGTAAAGGGTGGTTTTGAGGCTTAAGGCGCAGGAAAGCCTGCAGGCCCCAGGTCTGTGGGGCTACGCAAGCGGTTCCCAAAGAGCTTTAGAACAAGGCATGGTTTTCCCTGCTGGCTCTTTGGGCGTGGGACCAATCTCCAGCCATATGGCCATTTTTGTGTCCGGCACGGTGCCAAGTTGGAAAGGGTGGTTTTGAGGCTGAAGGCAGCAGGAAAGCCTGCAGCCCCCACGTCTGTGGGGCTACGCCGGCGATTCCCAAAGAGCTTTAGAACAACGTATAATTTTCCCTGCTCACTCTTTGGGCGTGGGACCAATCCCCAGACATATGGCCATTTTTGGGCCTGGCGCGGCGCCAAGTGGGAAAGGGTGGTGTCGAGGCTGAAGGCAGCAGGAAAGCCTGCAGCCCCCACGTCTGTGGGGCTACGCAAGCGGTTCCCAAAGAGCTTTAGAACAAGGCATAGTTTTCCCTGCTGGCTCTTTGGGCGTGGGACCAATCTCCAGCCATGTGGCCATTTTTGAGCCTGGCGTGGCGCCAAGTGGGAAAGGGTGGTGTAGGGGCTGACGGCAGCAGGAAAGCCTGCAACTCCAGGTCTGTAGGTCCACACCAGCGGTTCCCAAAGAGCTTTAGAGCAAGGCATAGTTTTCCCTGCTGGCTCTTTGGGTGTGGGACCCATCTCCAGACCTATGGCCATTTTTGTGCCTGGCGCGGCGCCAAGTGGGAAAGGGTGGGTTTGAGGCTGAAGGCATCAGTAAAGCCTGCAGGCCCCAGGTCTGTGAGGCTAGGCAAGCGGTTCCCAAAGAGCTTTAGAACAAGGCATAGTTTTCCCTGCTGGCTCTTTGGGCGTGGGACCAATCTCCAGACATATGGCCATTTTTGTGCTGGCGCGGAACAAAGTGGGAAAGGGTGGTTTTGAGGCTGAAGGCAGCAGGAAAGCCTGCAGCCCCAAGGCCTGTGGGGCTACGCAAGCGGTTCCCAAAGAGCTTTAGAGCAAGGCATAGTTTTCCCTGCTGGCTCTTTGGGTGTGGGACCAACCTCCAGACATATGGCCATTTTTGTGCCTGGCGCGGCGCCAAGTGGGAAAGGGTGGTTTTGAGGCTGAAGGCAGCAGGAAAGCCTGCAGGCCCAAGGTCTGTGAGGCTACGCAAGCGTTTCCCAAAGAGCTTTAGAACAAGGCATAGTTTTCCCTGCTGGCTCTTTGGGCGTGGGACCAATCTCCAGACATATGGCCATTTTTGTGCCTGGCGCGGCGCCAAGTGGGAAAGGGTGGTTTGAGGCTGAAGGTGCAGGAAAGCCTGCAGCCCCCAGGTCTGTGGGGCTACGCGAGCGGTTCCCAAAGAGCTTTAGAGCAAGGTATATTTTTCCCTGCTGGCTCATTTGGGCGTGGGACCAATCTCCAGCCATGTAGCCATTTTTGTGCCTGGCGTGGCGCCAAGTGGGAAAGGGTGGTTTTGAGGCTGAAGGCAGCAGGAAAGCCTACAGCCCGCAGGTGTGTGGGGCTACGCAAGCGGTTCCCAAAGAGCTTTAGAGCAAGGCATAGTTTTCCCTGCTGGCTCTTTGGGTGTGGGACCCATCTCCAGACCTATGGCCATTATTGTGCCTGGCGCGGCGCCAAGTGGGAAAGGGTGGTTTTGAGGCTGAAGGCATCAGTAAAGCCTGCAGGCCCCAGGTCTGTGAGGCTACGCAAGCGGTTCCCAAAGAGCTTTAGAACAAGGCATAGTTTTCCCTGCTGGCTCTTTGGGCGTGGGACCAATCTCCAGACATATGGCCATTTTTGTGCCTGGCGCGGAACAAAGTGGGAAAGGGTGGTTTTGAGGCTGAAGGCAGCAGGAAAGCCTGCAGCCCCAAGGCCTGTGGGGCTACGCAAGCGGTTCCCAAAGAGCTTTAGAGCAAGGCATAGTTTTCCCTGCTGGCTCTTTGGGTGTGGGACCAATCTCCAGACATATGGCCATTTTTGTGCCTGGCGCGGCGCCAAGTGGGAAAGGGTGGTTTTGAGGCTGAAGGCAGCAGGAAAGCCTGCAGGCCCAAGGTCTGTGAGGCTACGCAAGCGTTTCCCAAAGAGCTTTAGAACAAGGCATAGTTTTCCCTGCTGGCTCTTTGGGCGTGGGACCAATCTCCAGACATATGGCCATTTTTGTGCCTGGCGCGGCGCCAAGTGGGAAAGGGTGGTTTTGAGGCTGAAGGTGCAGGAAAGCCTGCAGCCCCCAGGTCTGTGGGGCTACGCAAGCGGTTCCCAAAGAGCTTTAGAGCAAGGTATATTTTTCCCAGCTGGCTCATTTGGGCGTGGGACCAATCTCCAGCCATGTAGCCATTTTTGTGCCTGGCGTGGCGCCAAGTGGGAAAGGGTGGTTTTGAGGCTGACGGCAGCAGGAAAGCCTACAGCCCGCAGGTGTGTGGGGCTACGCAAGCGGTTCCCAAAGAGCTTTAGAACAAGGCATAGTTTTCCCTGCTGCCTCTTTGGGCGGGGGACCAATCTCCAGACATATGGCCATTTTTGTGCAGGTGCGGAGCCAAGTGGTAAAGGGTGGTTTTGAGGCTTAAGGCGCAGGAAAGCCTGCAGGCCCCAGGTCTGTGGGGCTACGCAAGCGGTTGCCAAAGAGCTTTAGAACAAGGCATAGTTTTCCCTGCTGGCTCTTTGGGCGTGGGACCCATCTCCAGACATATGGCCATTTTTGTGCCCGGCACGGTGCCAAGTTGGAAAGGGTGGTTTTGAGGCTGACGGCAGCAGGAAAGCCTGCAGGCCCCAGGTCTGTGGGGCTACGCCGGCAATTCCCAAAGAGCTTTAGAACAAGGTATAGTTTTCCCTGCTCACTCTTTGGGCGTGGGACCAATCCCCAGACATATGGCCATTTTTGTGCCTGGCGCGGCGCCAAGTGGGAAAGGGTGGTTTTGAGGCTGAAGGCAGCAGGAAAGCCTGCAGCCCCCAGGTCTGTGGAGCTACGCAAGCGGTTCCCAAAGAGCTTTAGAACAAGGCATAGTTTTCCCTGCTGGCTCTTTGGGCAGGGGACCAACCTCCAGACATATGGCCATTTTTGTGCCCGGCACGTTGCCACGAGGGAAAGGGTGGTTTTGAGGCTGACGGCAGCAGGAAAGCCTGCAGCCCCCACGTCTGTGGGGCTACGCAAGCGGTTCCCAAAGAGCTTTAGAACAAGGCATAGTTTTCCCTGCTGGCTATTTGGGCGTGGGACCCATCTCCAGCCATATGGCCATTTTTGTGCCTGGCGCGGCGCCAAGTGGTAAAGGGTGGTTTTGAGGCTGAAGGCAGCAGGAAACCCTGCAGCCCCCACGTCTGTGGGGCTACGCAATCGGTTCCCAAAGAGCCTTAGAGGAAGGCGTAATTTTCCCTGCTGGCTCTTTGGGTGTGGGACCAATCCCCAGACATATGGCCATTTTTGTGCCTGGCGCGGCGCCAAGTGGGAAAGGGTGGTTTTGAGGTTGAAGGCAGCAGGAAAGCCTGAAGGCCCCAGGTCTGTGGGGTTATGCAAGCCGTTCCCAAAGAGCTTTAGAACAAGGCATAATTTTCCCTGCTGTCTCTTTGGGCGTGGGACCAATCTCTAGACATATGGCCATTTTTCTGCCTGGCGCTGCGCCAAGTGGGAAAGGGTGGTTTTGAGGCTGAAGGCAGCAGGAAAGCCTGCAGCCCCCAGGTCTGTGAGGCTACGCAAGCGGTTCCCAAAGAGCTTTAGAACAAGGCATAGTTTTCCCTGCTGGCTCTTTGGGCGTGGGACCAATCTCCAGACATATGGCCATTTATCTGCCTGGCGCAGCACCAAGTGGGAAAGGGTGATTTTGAGGCTGAAGGCAGCAGGAAAGCCTACAGCCCCCAGGTCTGTGGGGCTATGCAGGCGGTTCCCAAAGAGCTTTAGAACAAGGCATAATTTTCCCTGCTGGCTCTTTGGGCGTGGGACCAATCTCCAGACATATGGCCATTTTTGTGCCTGCTGCGGCGCCAAGTGGGAAAGGGTGGTTTTGAGGCTGAAGGCAGCAGGAAAGCCTACAGCCCCCAGGTCTGTGGGGCTACGCAAGCGGTTCCCAAAGAGCTTTAGAACAAGGCATAGTTTTCCCTGCTGCCTCTTTGGGCATGGGACCAATCTCCAGACATATGGCCATTTTTGTGCCTGGTGCGGCGCCAAGTGGGAAAGGGTGGTTTTGAGGCTGAAGGCAGCAGGAAAGCCTACAGCCCCCAGGTCTGTGGGGCTACGCAAGTGGTTCTCAAAGAGCTTTAGAGGAAGGCATAGTTTTCCCTGCTGTCTCTTTGGGCGTGGGACCCATCTCCAGCCATATGGCCATTTATGTGCCTGGCGCGGCGCCAAGTGGGAAAGGGTGGTTTTGAGGCTGAAGGCAGCAGGAAAGCCTGCAGGCCCCAGGTCTGTGGGGCTACGCAAGCGGTTCCCAAAGAGCTTTAGAACAAGGCATAGTTTTCCCTGCTGGCTCTTTGGGCGGGGGACCAACCTACAGCCATATGGCCATTTTTGTTCCTGGCGTGGCGCCAAGTGGGAAAGGGTGGTTTGGAGGCTGACGGCAGCAGCAATGCCTGCAGCCCCCACGTCTGTGGGGCTACGCAAGCGGTCCCCAAAGAGCTTTAGATCAATGCATAGTTTTCCCTGCTGGCTCTTTGGGCGTGGGACCAATCTCCAGACATATGGCCATTTTTGGGGCTGGCGCGGCGCCAAGTGGGAAAGGGTGGTTTTGAGGCTGAAGGCAGCAGGAAAGCCTGAAGGCCCCAGGTCTGTGGGGTTATGCAAGCCGTTCCCAAAGAGCTTTAGAACAAGGCATAATTTTCCCTGCTGGCTCTTTGGGCGTGGGACCAATCTCCAGACATATGGCCATTTTTCTGCGGGGCACGGTGCCAAGTGGGAAAGGGTGGTTTTGAGGCTGAAGGCAGCAGGAAAACCTGATGCCCCCAGGTCTGTGGGGTTATGCAAGCCGTTCCCAAAGAGCTTTAGAACAAGGCATAGTTTTCCCTGCTGGCTCTTTGGGCGTGGGACCAATCTCCAGACATATGGCCATTTTTGTGCCTGGCGCGGCACCAAGTGGGAAAGGGTGATTTTGAGGCTGAAGGCAGCAGGAAAGCCTACAGCCCCCAGGTCTGTGGGGCTACGCAGGCGGTTCCCAAAGAGCTTTAGAACAAGGCATAATTTTCCCTGCTGGCTCTTTGGGCAGGGGACCAACCTGCAGCCATATGGCCATATTTGTGCCTGGCGCGGCGCCAAGTGGGAAAGGGTGGTTTTGAGGCTGAAGGCAGCAGGAAAGCCTGCAGCCCCCAGGTCTGTGGGGCTACGCAAGCGGTTCCCAAAGAGCTTTAGAACAAGGCCTAATTTTCCCTGCTGGCTCTTTGGGCGTTGGACCAATCTCCAGACATATGGCCATTTTTGTGCCCGGCACGTTGCCAAGTGGGAAAGGGTGGTTTTGAGGCTGACGGCAGCAGGAAAGCCTGAAGGCCCCACGTCTGTGGGGCTACGCAAGCGGTTCCCAAAGAGACTTAGAGGAAGGCATAATTTTCCCTGCTGGCTCTTTGGGTGTGGGACCAATCCCCAGACATATGGCCATTTTTGGGCCTGGCGCGGCGCCAAGTGGGAAAGGGTGGTTTTGAGGTTGAAGGCAGCAGGAAAGCCTGAAGGCCCCAGGTCTGTGGGGTTATGCAAGCCGTTCCCAAAGAGCTTTAGAACAAGGCATAGTTTTCCCTGCTGGCTCTTTGGGCGTGGGACCAATCTCCAGACATATGGCCATTTTTGTGCCTGGCGCGGCACCAAGTGGGAAAGGGTGATTTTGAGGCTGAAGGCAGCAGGAAAGCCTACAGCCCCCAGGTCTGTGGGGCTACGCAAGCGGTTCCCAAAGAGCTTTAGAACAAGGCATAGTTTTCCCTGCTGGCTCTTTGGGCGGGGGACCAACCTACAGCCATATGGCCATTTTTGTTCCTGGCGTGGCGCCAAGTGGGAAAGGGTGGTTTGGAGGCTGACGGCAGCAGGAATGCCTGCAGCCCCCACGTCTGTGGGGCTACGCAAGCGGTCCCCAAAGAGCTTTAGATCAATGCATAGTTTTCCCTGCTGGCTCTTTGGGCGTGGGACCAATCTCCAGACATATGGCCATTTTTGTGCATGGCGCGGCGCCAAGTGGGAAAGGGTGGTTTTGAGGCTGAAGGCAGCAGGAAAGCCTGCAGGCCCCAAGGTCTGTGGGGCTACGCAAGCGGTTCCCAAAGAGCTTTAGAACAAGGCATAGTTTTCCTTCCTGGCTCTTTGGGCGTGGGACCAATCTCCAGACATATGGCCATTTTTGTGCCGGCACGGCGCCAAGTGGGAAAGGGTGGTTTTGAGGCAGAAGGCAGCAGGAAATCCTGCAGGCCTCAGGTCTGTGGGGCTACGCAAGCGGTTCCCAAAGAGCTTTAGAACAAGGCATAGTTTTCCCTGCTGGCTATTTGGGCGTGGGTCCCATCTCCAGCCATATGGCCATTTTTGTGCCTGGCGCGGCGCCAAGTGGTAAAGGGTGGTTTTGAGGCTGAAGGCAGCAGGAAACCCTGCAGCCCCCACGTCTGTGGGGCTACGCAAGCGGTTCCCAAAGAGCCTTAGAACAAGGCATAATTTTCCCTGCTGGCTCTTTGGGCGTGGGACCAATCTCCAGACATATGGCCATTTTTGGGGCTGGCGCGGCGCCAAGTGGGAAAGGGTGGTTTTGAGGCTGAAGGCAGCAGGAAAGCCTGAAGGCCCCAGGTCTGTGGGGTTATGCAAGCCGTTCCCAAAGAGCTTTAGAACAAGGCATAATTTTCCCTGCTGGCTCTTTGGGCGTGGGACCAATCTCCAGACATATGGCCATTTTTCTGCGGGGCACGGTGCCAAGTGGGAAAGGGTGGTTTTGAGGCTGAAGGCAGCAGGAAAACCTGATGCCCCCAGGTCTGTGGGGTTATGCAAGCCGTTCCCAAAGAGCTTTAGAACAAGGCATAGTTTTCCCTGCTGGCTCTTTGGGCGTGGGACCAATCTCCAGACATATGGCCATTTTTGTGCCTGGCGCGGCACCAAGTGGGAAAGGGTGATTTTGAGGCTGAAGGCAGCAGGAAAGCCTACAGCCCCAAGGTCTGTGGGGCTACGCAGGCGGTTCCCAAAGAGCTTTAGAACAAGGCATAATTTTCCCTGCTGGCTCTTTGGGCAGGGGACCAACCTGCAGCCATATGGCCATATTTGTGCCTGGCGCGGCGCCAAGTGGGAAAGGGTGGTTTTGAGGCTGAAGGCAGCAGGAAAGCCTGCAGCCCCCAGGTCTGTGGGGCTACGCAAGCGGTTCCCAAAGAGCTTTAGAACAAGGCCTAATTTTCCCTGCTGGCTCTTTGGGCGTTGGACCAATCTCCAGACATATGGCCATTTTTGTGCCCGGCACGTTGCCAAGTGGGAAAGGGTGGTTTTGAGGCTGACGGCAGCAGGAAAGCCTGAAGGCCCCACGTCTGTGGGGCTACGCAAGCGGTTCCCAAAGAGACTTAGAGGAAGGCATAATTTTCCCTGCTGGCTCTTTGGGTGTGGGACCAATCCCCAGACATATGGCCATTTTTGGGCCTGGCGCGGCGCCAAGTGGGAAAGGGTGGTTTTGAGGTTGAAGGCAGCAGGAAAGCCTGAAGGCCCCAGGTCTGTGGGGTTATGCAAGCCGTTCCCAAAGAGCTTTAGAACAAGGCATAGTTTTCCCTGCTGGCTCTTTGGGCGTGGGACCAATCTCCAGACATATGGCCATTTTTGTGCCTGGCGCGGCACCAAGTGGGAAAGGGTGATTTTGAGGCTGAAGGCAGCAGGAAAGCCTACAGCCCCCAGGTCTGTGTGGCTACGCAAGCGGTTCCCAAAGAGCTTTAGAACAAGGCATAGTTTTCCCTGCTGGCTATTTGGGCGTGGGACCCATCTCCAGCCATATGGCCATTATTGTGCCTGGCGCGGCGCCAAGTGGTAAAGGGTGGTTTTGAGGCTGAAGACAGCAGGAAACCGTGCAGCCCCCACGTCTGTGGGGCTACGCAAGCGGTTCCCAAAGAGCCTTAGAGGAAGGCATAATTTTCCCTGCTGGCTCTTTGGGCGTGGGACCAATCCCCAGACATATGGCCATTTTTGGGCCTGGCGCGGCGCCAAGTGGGAAAGGGTGGTTTTGAGGCTGAAGGCAGCAGGAAAGCCTGAAGGCACCAGGTCTGTGGGGTTATGCAAGCCGTTCCCAAAGAGCTTTAGAACAAGGCATAATTTTCCCTGCTGGCTCTTTGGGCGTGGGACCAATCTCCAGACATATGGCCATTTTTCTGCCTGGCGCGGTGCCAAGTGGGAAAGGGTGGTTTTGAGGCTGAAGGCAGCAGGAAAACCTGCAGCCGCCAGGTCTGTGGGGTTATGCAAGCCGTTCCCAAAGAGCTTTAGAGCAAGGAATAGTTTTCCCTGCTGGCTCTTTGGGCGTGGGACCAATCTCCAGACATATGGCCATTTTTGTGCCTGGCGCGGCACCAAGTGGGAAAGGGTGATTTTGAGGCTGAAGGCAGCAGGAAAGCCTACAGTCCCCAGGTCTGTGGGGCTACGCAGGCGGTTCCCAAAGAGCTTTAGAACAAGGCATAATTTTCCCTGCTGGATCTTTGGGCAGGGGACCAACCTGCAGCCATATGGCCATTTTTGTGCCTGGCGCGGCGCCAAGTGGGAAAGGGTGGTTTTGAGGCTGAAGGCAGCAGGAAAGCCTGCAGCCCCCACGTCTCTGGGGCTACGCAAGCGGTTCCCAAAGAGCTTTAGAACAAGGCCTAATTTTCCCTGCTGGCTCTTTGGGCGTTGGACCAATCTCCAGACATATGGCCATTTTTGTGCCCGGCACGGTGCCAAGTGGGAAAGGGTGGTTTTGAGGCTGAAGGCAGCAGGAAAGCCTGCAGCCCCCAGGTCTGTGGGGCTACGCAAGCGGTTCCCAAAGAGCTTTAGAACAAGGCATAATTTTCCCTGCTGGCTCTTTGGGCGTGGGACCCATCTCCAGCCATATGGCCATTTTTGTGCCTGGCGCCGCGCCAATTGGTAAAGGGTGGTTTTGAGGCTGAAGGCAGCAGGAAAGCCTGCAGCCCCCAGGTCTGTGAAGCTACGCAAGCGGTTCCCAAAGAGCCTTAGAGGAAGGCATAATTTTCCCTGCTGGCTCTTTGGGTGTGGGACCAATCCCCAGACATATGGCCATTTTTGGGCCTGGCGCGGCGCCAAGTTGGAAAGGGTGGTTTTGAGGTTGAAGGCAGCAGGAAAGCCTGAAGGCCCCAGGTCTGTGGGGTTATGCAAGCCGATCCCAAAGAGCTTTAGAACAAGGCATAGTTTTCCCTGCTGGCTCTTTGGGCGTGGGACCAATCTCCAGGCATATGGCCATTTTTGTGCCTGGCGCGGCACCAAGTGGGAAAGGGTGATTTTGAGGCTGAAGGCAGCAGGAAAGCCTACAGCCCCCAGGTCTGTGGGGCTACGCAGGCGGTTCCCAAAGAGCTTTAGAACAAGGCATAATTTTCCCTGCTGGCTCTTTGGGCAGGGGACCAACCTGCAGCCATATGGCCATTTTTGTGCCTGGCGCGGCGCCAAGTGGGAAAGGGTGGTTTTGAGGCTGAAGGCAGCAGGAAAGCCTGCAGCCCCCAGGTCTGTGGGGCTACGCAAGCGGTTCCCAAAGAGCTTTAGAACAAGGCATAGTTTTCCCTGCTGGCTCTTTGGGCGTTGGACCCATCTCCAGCCATATGGCCATTTATGTGCCTGGCGCGGCGCCAAGTGGTAAAGGGTGGTTTTGAGGCTGAAGACAGCAGGAAAGCCTGCAGCCCCCACGTCTGTGGGGCTACGCAAGCGGTTCCCAAAGAGCCTTAGAGGAAGGCATAATTTTCCCTGCTGGCTCTTTGGGTGTGGGACCAATCCCCAGACATATGGCCATTTTTGGGCCTGGCGCGGCGCCAAGTGGGAAAGGGTGGTTTTGAGGTTGAAGGCAGCAGGAAAGCCTGAAGGCCCCAGGTCTGTGGGGTTATGCAAGCCGATCCCAAAGAGCTTTAGAACAAGGCATAGTTTTCCCTGCTGGCTCTTTGGGCGTTGGACCAATCTCCAGACATATGGCCATTTTTGTGCCTGGCGCGGCACCAAGTGGGAAAGGGTGATTTTGAGGCTGAAGGCAGCAGGAAAGCCTACAGCCCCCAGGTCTGTGGGGCTACGCAGGCGGTTCCCAAAGAGCTTTAGAACAAGGCATAATTTTCCCTGCTGGCTCTTTGGGTGTGGGACCAATCCCCAGACATATGGCCATTTTTGGGCCTGGCGCGGCGCCAAGTGGGAAAGGGTGGTTTTGAGGTTGAAGGCAGCAGGAAAGCCTGAAGGCCCCAGGTCTGTGGGGTTATGCAAGCAGATCCCAAAGAGCTTTAGAACAAGGCATAGTTTTCCCTGCTGGCTCTTTGGGCGTTGGACCAATCTCCAGACATATGGCCATTTTTGTGCCCGGCACGGTGCCAAGTGGGAAAGGGTGGTTTTGAGGCTGAAGGCAGCAGGAAAGCCTGCAGCCCCCAGGTCTGTGGGGCTACGCAAGCGGTTCCCAAAGAGCTTTAGAACAAGGCATAATTTTCCCTGCTGGCTCTTTGGGCGTGGGACCAATCCCCAGACATATGGCCATTTTTGGGCCTGGCGCGGCGCCAAGTGGGAAAGGGTGGTTTTGAGGCTGAAGGCAGCAGGAAAGCCTGAAGGCCCCAGGTCTGTGGGGTTATGCAAGCCGTTCCCAAAGAGCTTTAGAACAAGGCATAATTTTCCCTGCTGGCTCTTTGGGCGTGGGACCAATCTCCAGACATATGGCCATTTTTCTGCCTGGCGCGGTGCCAAGTGGGAAACGGTGGTTTTGAGGCTGAAGGCAGCAGGAAAACCTGCAGCCGCCAGGTCTGTGGGGTTATGCAAGCCGTTCCCAAAGAGCTTTAGAGCAAGGAATAGTTTTCCCTGCTGGCTCTTTGGGCGTGGGACCAATCTCCAGACATATGGCCATTTTTGTGCCTGGCGCGGCACCAAGTGGGAAAGGGTGATTTTGAGGCTGAAGGCAGCAGGAAAGCCTACAGTCCCCAGGTCTGTGGGGCTACGCAGGCGGTTCCCAAAGAGCTTTAGAACAAGGCATAGTTTTCCCTGCTGGATCTTTGGGCAGGGGACCAACCTGCAGCCATATGGCCATTTTTGTGCCTGGCGCGGCGCCAAGTGGGAAAGGGTGGTTTTGAGGCTGAAGGCAGAAGGAAAGCCTGAAGGCCCCACGTCTCTGGGGCTACGCAAGCGGTTCCCAAAGAGCTTTAGAACAAGGCATGGTTTTCCCTGCTGGCTCTTTGGGCGTTGGACCAATCTCCAGACATATGGCCATTTTTGTGCCCGGCACGTTGCCAAGTGGGAAAGGGTGGTTTTGAGGCTGACGGCAGCAGGAAAGCCTGCAGCCCCCAGGTCTGTGGGGCTACGCAAGCGGTTCCCAAAGAGCTTTAGAACAAGGCATAATTTTCCCTGCTGGCTATTTGGGCGTGGGACCCATCTCCAGCCATATGGCCATTTTTGTGCCTGGCGCCGCGCCAATTGGTAAAGGGTGGTTTTGAGGCTGAAGGCAGCAGGAAAGCCTGCAGCTCCCAGGTCTGTGAAGCTACGCAAGCGGTTACCAAAGAGCCTTAGAGGAAGGCATAATTTTCCCTGCTGGCTCTTTGGGTGTGGGACCAATCCCCAGACATATGGCCATTTTTGGGCCTGGCGCGGCGCCAAGTGGGAAAGGGTGTTTTTGAGGTTGAAGGCAGCAGGAAAGCCTGAAGGCCCCAGGTCTGTGGGGTTATGCAAGCCGATCCCAAAGAGCTTTAGAACAAGGCATAGTTTTCCCTGCTGGCTCTTTGGGTGTGGGACCAATCTCCAGACATATGGCCATTTTTGTGCCTGGCGCGGCACCAAGTGGGAAAGGGTGATTTTGAGGCTGAAGGCAGCAGGAAAGCCTGCAGCCCCCAGGTCTGTGGGGCTACGCAGGCGGTTCCCAAAGAGCTTTAGAACAAGGCATAATTTTCCCTGCTGGCTCTTTGGGCAGGGGACCAACCTGCAGCCATATGGCCATTTTTGTGCCTGGCGCGGCGCCAAGTGGGAAAGGGTGGTTTTGAGGCTGAAGGCAGCAGGAAAGCCTGCAACCCCCACGTCTGTGGGGCTACGCAAGCGGTTCCCAAAGAGCTTTAGAACAAGGCATAGTTTTCCCTGCTGGCTCTTTGGGCGTTGGACCCATCTCCAGCCATATGGCCATTTATGTGCCTGGCGCGGCGCCAAGTTGGAAAGGGTGGTTTTGAGGCTGAAGGCAGCAGGAAAGCCTGCAGCCCACAGGTCTGTGGGGCTACGCAAGCGGTTCCCAAAGAGCTTTAGAACAAGGCATAGTTTTCCCTGCTGGCTCTTTGGGCGGGGCACCAACCTACAGCCATATGGCCATTTTTGTTCCTGGCGTGGCGCCAAGTGGGAAAGGGTGGTTTGGAGGCTGACGGCAGCCGGAATGCCTGCAGCCCCCACGTCTGTGGGGCTACGCAAGCGGTCCCCAAAGAGCTTTAGAACAAGGCATAGTTTTCCCTGCTGGCTCTTTGGGCGGGGTACCCATCTCCAGCCATATGGCCATTCCTGTGCCTTACGCGGGGCCAAGTGGGAAAGGTTGGTGTCGACGCTGACGGCAGCAGGAAAGCCTGCAGCCCCCAGGTCTGTGGGGCTACGCAAGCGGTTCCCAAAGAGCTTTAGAACAAGGCATAGTTTTCCCTGCTGGCTCTTTGGGCGTGGGACCAACCTCCAGCCATATGGCCATTTTTGTGCCGGTGCGGCGCCAAGTGGGAAAGGGTGGTTTTGAGGCTTAAGGCGCAGGAAAGCCTGCAGGCCCCAGGTCTGTGGGGCTACGTAAGCGGTTCCCAAAGAGGTTTAGAACAAGGCATAGTTTTCCCTGCTGGCTCTTTGGGCGTGGGACCCATCTCCAGCCATATGGCCATTTATGTGCCTGGCGCGGAGCCAAGTGGGAAAGGGTGGTTTTGAGGCTGAAGGAAGCAGGAAAGCCTGTAGGCCCCAGGTCTATGGGGCTACGCAAGCCGTTCCCAAAGAGCTTTAGAACAAGGCATAGTTTTCCCTGCTGGCTCTTTGGGCAGGGGAACAACCTCCAGCTATATGGCCATTTTTGTGCCTGGCGCGGCGCCAAGTGGGAAAGGGTGGTTTTGAGGCTGACGGCAGCAGGAAAGCCTGCAGCCCCCACGTCTGTGGGGCTACGCAAGCGGTTCCCAAAGAGCTTTAGACCAAGGTATAGTTTTCCCTGCTGGCTCTTTGGGCGTGGGACCAATCTCCAGACATATGGCCATTTTTGTGCCTGGCACGGCGCCAAGTGGGAAAGGGTGGTTTTGAGGCTGAAGGCAGCAGGAAAGCCTGCAGCCCCCACGTCTGTCGGTCCACGCCAGCGGTTCCCAAAGAGCTTTAGAGCAAGGCATAGTTTTCCCTGCTGGCTCTTTGGGTGTGGGACCAATCTCCAGACATATGGCCATTATTGTGCCTGGCGCGGCGCCAAGTGGGAAAGGGTGGTTTTGAGGCTGAAGGCAGCAGGAAAGCCTGAAGGCCCCAGGTCTGTGGGGTTATGCAAGCCGTTCCCAAAGAGGTTTAGAACAAGGCATAGTTTTCCCTGCTGGCTCTTTGGGCGTGGGACCAGTCTCCAGACATATTGCCATTATTGTGCCTGGTGCGGCGCCAAGTGGGAAAGGGTGGTTTTGAGCCTGAAGGCAGCAGGAAAGCCTACAGCCCCCAGGTCTGTGGGGCTACGCAAGTGGTTCCCAAAGAGCTTTAGAACAAGGCATAGTTTTCCCTGCTGGCTCTTTGGGCGTGGGACCCACCTCCAGACATATGGCCATTTATGTGCCTGGCGCGGCGCCAAGTGGGAAAGGGTGGTTTTGAGGCTGAAGACAGCAGGAAAGCCTACAGCCCCGAGGTCTGTGGGGTACGCAAGTGGTTCCCAAAGAGCTTTAGAACAAGGCATATTTTTCCCTGCTGGCTCTTTGGGCGTGGGACCCATCTCCAGCCATATGGCCATTTATGTACCTGGCGCGGCGCCAAGTGGGAAAGGGTGGTTTTGAGGCTGAAGGCAGAAGGAAAGCCTGAAGGCCCAAGGTCTGTGGGGTTATGCAAGCGGTTCCCAAAGAGCTTTAGAACAAGGCATAGTTTTCCCTGCTGGCTCTTTGGGCGTGGGAGCAATCTCCAGACATATGGCCATTTTTGTGTCAGGCGCGGCGCCAAGTGCGAAAGGGTGGTTTTGAGGCTGAAGGCAGAAGGAAAGCCTGCAGCCCCCACGTCTGTGGGGCTACGCAAGCGGTTCCCAAAGAGCTTTAGAACAAGGCATAATTTTCCCTGCTGGCTCTTTGGGCGTGGGACCAATCCCCAGACATATGGCCATTTTTGGGCCTGGCGCGGCGCCAAGTGGGAAAGGGTGGTTTTGAGGCTGACGGCAGCAGGAAAGCCTGCAGGCCCCAGGTCTGTGGGGCTACGCAAGCGGTTACCAAAGAGCTTTAGAACAAGGCATAGTTTTCCCTGCTGCCTCTTTGGGCGTGGGACCAATCTCCAGACATATGGCCATTTTTGTGCCGGTTCGTCGCCAAGTGGGAAAGGGTGGGTTTGAGGCTGAAGGCGCAGGAAAGCCTGCAGGCCCCAGGTCTGTGGGGCTACGTAAGCGGTTCCCAAAGAGCTTTAGAACAAGGCATAGTTTTCCCTGCTGGCTCTTTGGGCGTGGGACCCATCTCCAGCCATATGGCCATTTTTGTGCCTGGTGCGGCACCAAGTGGGAAAGGGTGGTTTTGAGGCTGAAGGCACCAGGAAAGCCTGCAGGCCCCAGGTCTATGGGGCTAGGCAAGCCGTTCCCAAGGAGCTTTAGACCAAGGCATAGTTTTCCCTGCTGGATCTTTGGGCAGGGGAATAACCTCCAGCTATATGGCCATTTTTGTTCCTGGCGCGGCGCCAAGTGGGAAAGGGTGGTGTCGAGGCTCACGGCAGCAGGAATGCCTGCAGCCCCCACGTCTGTGGGGCTACGCAAGCGGTTCCCAAAGAGCTTTAGAGCAAGGTATAATTTTCCCTGCTGGCTCTTTGGGCGTGGGACCAATCTCCAGACATATGGCCATTTTTGTGCCTGGTGCGGCGCCAAGTGGGAAAGGGTGGTTTTGAGGCTGAAGGCAGCAGGAAAGCCTGCAGCCCCCCCGTCTGTCGGTCCACGCCAGCGGTTACAAAAGAGCTTTAGAGCAAGGCATAGTTTTCCCTGCTGGATCTTTGGGCGTGGGACCAGTCTGCAGACATATGGCCATTTTTGTGCCTGGCGCGGCACCAAGTGGAAAAGGGTGGTTTTGAGGCTGAAGGCAGCAGGAAAGCCTGCAGCCCCCAGGTCTGTGATGCTACGCAAGCGGCTCCCAAAGAGCTTTAGAACAAGGCATAGTTTTCCCTGCTGGCTCTTTGGGCGTGGGACCCATCTCCAGACATATGGCCATTTTTGTGCCTGGCGCGGCACCAAGTGGGAAAGGGTGGTTTTGAGGCTGACGGCAGCAGGAAAGCCTACAGTTCCCAGGTCTGTGGGGCTACGCAGGCGGTTTCCAAAGAGCTTTAGAACAAGGCATAATTTCCCCTGCTGGCTCTTTGGGCGGGGGACCAATCTCCAGACATATGGCCATTTTTGTGTGAGGCGCGGCGCCAAGTGGGAAAGGGTGGTGTCGAGGCTGAAGGCAGCAGGAAAGCATGAAGGCCCCAGGTCTGTGGGGTTATGCAAGCCGTTCCCAAAGAGCTTAAGAACAAGGCATAATTTTCCCTGCTGGCTCTTTGGGCGTGGGACCAATCTCCAGACATATGGCCATTATTGTGCCTGGCGCGGCGCCAAGTGGGAAAGGGTGGTTTTGAGGCTGAAGGCAGCAGGAAAGCCTGCAGCCCCAACGTCTGTGGGGCTACGCAAGCGGTTCCCAAAGAGTTTTAGAACAAGGCATAGTTTTCCCTGCTGGCTCTTTGGGCGTGGGACCAACCTCCAGACATATGGCCATTTTTGTGCCTGGCGCGGCGCCAAGTGGTAAAGGGTGGTTTTGAGGCTGAAGGCAGCAGGAAAGCCTGCAGCCCCAACGTCTGTGAGGCTACGCAAGCGGTTCCCAAAGAGCTTTAGAACAAGGCATAGTTTTCCCTGCTGGCTCTTTGGTCGTGGGACCAATCTCCAGACATATGGCCATTATTGTGCCTGGCGCGGCGCCAAGTGGGAAAGGGTGGTTTTGAGGCTGAAGGCAGCAGGAAAGCCTGCAGCCCCCACGTCTGTGGGGCTACGCAAGCGGTTCCCAAAGAGCTTTAGAGCAAGGCATAGTTTTCCCTGCTGGCTCTTTGGGCATGGGACCCATCTCCAGCCATATGGCCATTTATGTGCCTGGCGCGGCGCTAAGTGGGAAAGGGTGGTTTTGAGGCTGAAGGCAGAAGGAAAGCCTGAAGGCCCCAGGTCTGTGGGGTTATGCAAGCGGTTTCCAAAGAGCTTTAGAACAAGGCATAGTTTTCCTTCCTGGCTCTTTGGGCGTGGGACCAATCTCCAGACATATGGCCATTTATGTGCCTGGCGCGGCACCAAGTGGGAAAGGGTGGTTTTGAGGCTGAAGGCAGCAGGAAAGCCTGCAGCCCCCAGGTCTGTGGGGCTACGTAGGCGGTTCCCAAAGAGCTTTAGAACAAGGCATAATTTTCCCTGCTGGCTCTTTGGGCGGGGGACCAATCTCCAGACATATGGCCATTTTTGTGTGAGGCGCGGCGCCAAGAGGGAAAGGGTGGTTTTGAGGCTGAAGGCAGCAGGAAAGCCTGCAGGCCCCAGGTCCGTGGGGCTGCGCAAGCGGTTCCCAAAGAGCTTTAGCACAAGGCATAGTTTTCCCTGCTGGCTCATTTGGGCATGGGACCAATCTCCAGACATATGGCCATTTTTTTGGCTCGCGCGGTTACAAGTGGGAAAGGGTGGTTTTGAGGCTGAAGGCAGCAGGAAAGCCTGCAGGCCCCAGGTCTGTGGGGCTACGCAAGCGGTTCGCAAAAAGCTTTAGAGCAAGGCATAGCTTTCCCTGCTGGCTCTTTGTGCGTGGGACCAATCTCCAGACATATGGCCATTTTTGTGTGGCGCGGCGCCAAGTGGGAAAGGGTGGTTTTGAGGCTGAAGGCAGCAGGAAAGCCTGCAGCCCCCAGGTCTGTGGGGCTACGCAAGCGGTTCCCAAAGAGCTTTAGAACAAGGCATAATTTTCCCTGCTGGCTCTTTGGGCGTGGGACCAATCTCCAGACATATGGCCATTTTTGTGCCAGCGCGGCGCCAAGTGGGAAAAAGTGGTTTTGAGGCTGAAGGCAGCAGGAATGCCAAAGCCCCAGGTCTGTGGGGCTACGCAAGCGGTTCCCAAAGAGCTTTAGAACAAGGCATAGTTTTCCCTGCTGGCTCTTTGGGCGTGGGACCAATCTCCAGACATATGCCCATTTTTGTGCCTGGTGCGGCGCCAAGTGGGAAAGGGTGGTTTTGAGGCTGAAGGCAGAAGGAAAGCCTGAAGGCCCCACGTCTGTGGGGCTACGCAAGCGGTTCCCAAAGAGCTTTAGAACAAGGCATAGTTTTCCTTCCTGGCACTTTGGGCGTGGGACCAATCTCCAGACATATGGCCATTTTTGTGCCTGGCGTGGCGCCAAGTGGGAAAGGGTGGTGTCGAGGATGACGGCAGCAGGAATGCCTGCAACTCCAGGTCTGTCGGTCCACACCAGCGGTTCCCAAAGAGCTTTACAGCAAGGCATAGTTTTCCCTGCTGGCTCTTTGGTCGTGGGACCAATCTCCAGACATATGGCCATTATTGTGCCTGGCGCGGCGCCAAGTGGGAAAGGGTGGTTTTGAGGCTGAAGGCAGCAGGAAAGCCTGCAGCCGCCACGTCTGTGGGGCTACGCAAGCGGTTCCCAAAGAGCTTTAGAACAAGGCATAATTTTCCCTGCTGGCTACTTGGGCGTGGGACCAATCCCCAGACATATGGCCATTTTTGTGTCTGGCGCGGCGCCAAGTGGAAAAGGTTGGTTTTGAGGCTGAAGGCAGCAGGAAAGCCTGCAGCCCCCAGGTCTGTGAGGCTACGCAAGCGGTTCCCAAAGAGCTTTAGAGCAAGGCATAGTTTTCCCTGCTGGCTCTTTGGGCATGGGACCCATCTCCAGCCATATGGCCATTTATGTGCCTGGCGCGGCGCTAAGTGGGAAAGGGTGGTTTTGAGGCTGAAGGCAGAAGGAAAGCCTGAAGGCCCCAGGTCTGTGGGGCTACGCAAGCGGTTCCCAAAGAGCTTTAGAACAAGGCATAGTTTTCCCTGCTGGCTCTTTGGGCGTGGGACCAATCTCCAGACATATGGCCATTTATGTGCCTGGCGCGGCACCAAGTGGGAATGGGTGGTTTTGAGGCTGAAGGCAGCAGGAAAGCCTGCAGGCCCCAGGTCTGTGGGGCTACGCAAGCGGTTCGCAAAAAGCTTTAGAGCAAGGCATAGCTTTCCCTGCTGGCTCTTTGTGCGTGGGACCAATCTCCAGGCATATGGCCAATTTTGTGTGGCGTGGCGCCAAGTGGGAAAGGGTGGTTTTGAGGCTGAAGGCGCAGGAAAGCCTGCAGCCCCCAGGTCTGTGGGGCTACGCAAGCGGTTCCCAAAGAGCTTTAGAACAAGGCATAGTTTTCCTTCCTGGCACTTTGGGCGTGGGACCAATCTCCAGACATATGGCCATTTTTGTGCCTGGCGTGGCGCCAAGTGGGAAAGGGTGGTGTCGAGGATGACGGCAGCAGGAATGCCTGCAACTCCAGGTCTGTGAGGCTACGCAAGCGGTTCCCAAAGAGCTTTAGAACAAGGCATAGTTTTCCCTGATGGCTCGTTGGGTGTGGGACCAATCCACAGCCATATGGCCATTTTTGTGGCGGCGCGGCGCCAAGTGGGAAAGGGTGGTTTTGAGGCTGAAGGCAGCAGGAAAGCCTGCAGGCCCCAGGTCTGTGGGGTTATGCAAGCCATTCCCAAAGAGCTTTAGAGCAAGGCATAATTTTCCCTGCTGGCTCTTTGGGCGGGGGACCAATCTCCAGCCATATGGCCATTTTTGTGCATGGCGCGGCGCCAAGAGGGAAAGGGTGGTTTTGAGGCTGAAGGCAGCAGGAAAGCCTGCAGCCCCCAGGTCTGTGAGGCTACGCAAGCGGTTCCCAAAGAGCTTTAGAACAAGGCATAGTTTTCCCTGCTGGCTCTTTGGGCGTGGGACCAATCTCCAGACATATGGCCATTTTTGTGCCTGGCGCGGCGCCAAGTGGGAAAGGGTGGTTTTGAGGCTGAAGGCAGCAGGAAAGCCTGCAGCCCCCAGGTCTGTGGGGCTACGCAAGCGGTTCCCAAAGAGCTTTAGAACAAGGCATGGTTTTCCATGCTAGCTCTTTGGGCGTGGGACCCATCTCCAGCCATATGGCCATTTATGTGCCTGGCGCGGCGCTAAGTGGGAAAGGGTGGTTTTGAGGCTGAAGGCAGAAGGAAAGCCTGAAGGCCCCAGGTCTGTGGGGTTATGCAAGCGGGTCCCAAAGAGCTTTAGAACAAGGCATAGTTTTCCCTGCTGGCTCTTTGGGCGGGGGACCAATCTCCAGCCATATGGCCATTTATGTGCCTGGCGCGGCACCAAGTGGGAAAGGGTGGTTTTGAGGCTGAAGGCAGAAGGAAAGCCTGAAGGCCCCAGGTCTGTGGGGCCAAGCAAGCGGTTCCCAAAGAGCTTTAGAACAAGGCATAGTTTTCCCTGCTGGCTCTTTGGGCGTGGGACCAATCTCCAGACATATGGCCATTTATGTGCCTGGCGCGGCACCAAGTGGGAATGGGTGGTTTTGAGGCTGAAGGCAGCAGGAAAGCCTGCAGGCCCCAGGACTGTGGGGCTACGCAAGCGGTTCGCAAAAAGCTTTAGAGCAAGGCATAGCTTTCCCTGCTGGCTCTTTGTGCGTGGGACCAATCTCCAGGCATATGGCCAATTTTGTGTGGCGTGGCGCCAAGTGGGAAAGGGTGGTTTTGAGGCTGAAGGCGCAGGAAAGCCTGCAGCCCCCAGGTCTGTGGGGCTACGCAAGCGGTTCCCAAAGAGCTTTAGAACAAGGCATAGTTTTCCTTCCTGGCACTTTGGGCGTGGGACCAATCTCCAGACATATGGCCATTTTTGTGCCTGGCGTGGCGCCAAGTGGGAAAGGGTGGTGTCGAGGATGACGGCAGCAGGAAAGCCTGCAGCCCCCAGGTCTGTGGGGCTATGCAAGCGGTTCCCAAAGAGCTTTAGCACAAGGCATAGTTTTCCCTGCTGGCTCATTTGGGCATGGGACCAATCTCCAGACATATGGCCATTTTTTTGGCTCGCGCGGTTACAAGTGGGAAAGGGTGGTTTTGAGGCTGAAGGCAGCAGGAAAGCCTGCAGCCCCCAGGTCTGTGGGGCCAAGCAAGCGGTTCCCAAAGAGCTTTAGAACAAGGCATAGTTTTCCCTGCTGGCTCATTTGGGCATGGGACCAATCTCCAGACATATGGCCATTTTTTTGGCTCGCGCGGTTACAAGTGGGAAAGGGTGGTTTTGAGGCTGAAGGCAGCAGGAAAGCCTGCAGCCCCCAGGTCTGTGAGGCTACGCAAGCGGTTCCCAAAGAGCTTTAGAACAAGGCATAGTTTTCCCTGCTGGCTCTTTGGGCGTGGGACCAATCTCCAGACATATGGCCATTTTTGTGCCTGGCGCGGCACCAAGTGGGAAAGGGTGGTTTTGAGGCTGAATGCAGCAGGAAAGCCTGCAGCCCCCAGGTCTCTGGGGCTACGCAAGCGGTTCCCAAAGAGCTTTAGAACAAGGCATGGTTTTCCATGCTGGCTCTTTGGGCATGGGACCCATCTCCAGCCATATGGCCATTTATGTGCCTGGCGCGGCGCTAAGTGGGAAAGGGTGGTTTTGAGGCTGAAGGCAGAAGGAAAGCCTGAAGGCCCCAGGTCTGTGGGGTTATGCAAGCGGTTCCCAAAGAGCTTTAGAACAAGGCATAGTTTTCCCTGCTGGCTCTTTGGGCGTGGGACCAATCTCCAGACATATGGCCATTTTTGTGGCAGCGCGGCGCCAAGTGGGAAAAAGTGATTTTGAGGCTGCAGGCAGCAGGAATGCCAACAGCCCCAGGTCTGTGGGGCTACGCAAGCGGTTCCCAAAGAGCTTTAGAACAAGGCATAGTTTTCCCTGCTGGCTCGTTGGGTGTGGGACCAATCCCCAGCCATATGGCCATTTTTGTGCCTGGCGCGGCGCCAAGTGGGAAAGGGTGGTTTTGAGGCTGAAGGCAGCAGGAAAGCCTGCAGGCCCCAGGTCTGTGGGGTTATGCAAGCCGTTCCCAAAGAGCTTTAGAGCAAGGCATAATTTTCCCTGCTGGCTCTTTGGGCGGGGGACCAATCTCCAGCCATATGGCCATTTTTGTGCATGGCGCGGCGCCAAGAGGGAAAGGGTGGTTTTGAGGCTGAAGGCAGCAGGAAAGCCTGCAGCCCCCAGGTCTGTGAGGCTACGCAAGCAGTTCCCAAAGAGCTTTAGAACAAGGCATAGTTTTCCCTGCTGGCTCTTTGGGCGTGGGACCAATCTCCAGACATATGGCCATTTTTGTGCCTGGCGCGGCGCCAAGTGGGAAAGGGTGGTTTTGAGGCTGAAGGCAGCAGGAAAGCCTGCAGCCCCCAGGTCTGTGGGGCTACGCAAGCGGTTCCCAAAGAGCTTTAGAACAAGGCATGGTTTTCCATGCTAGCTCTTTGGGCGTGGGACCCATCTCCAGCCATATGGCCATTTATGTGCCTGGCGCGGCGCTAAGTGGGAAAGGGTGGTTTTGAGGCTGAAGGCAGAAGGAAAGCCTGAAGGCCCCAGGTCTGTGGGGTTATGCAAGCGGTTCCCAAAGAGCTTTAGAACAAGGCATAGTTTTCCCTGCTGGCTCTTTGGGCGGGGGACCAATCTCCAGACATATGGCCATTTTTGTGCCTGGCGCGGCACCAAGTGGGAAAGGGTGGTTTTGAGGCTGAAGGCAGAAGGAAAGCCTGAAGGCCCCAGGTCTGTGGGGCCAAGCAAGCGGTTTCCAAAGAGCTTTAGAACAAGGCATAGTTTTCCCTGCTGGCTCTTTGGGCGTGGGACCAATCTCCAGACATATGGCCATTTATGTGCCTGGCGCGGCACCAAGTGGGAATGGGTGGTTTTGAGGCTGAAGGCAGCAGGAAAGCCTGCAGACCCCAGGTCTGTGGGGCTACGCAAGCGGTTCGCAAAAAGCTTTAGAGCAAGGCATAGCTTTCCCTGCTGGCTCTTTGTGCGTGGGACCAATCTCCAGGCATATGGCCAATTTTGTGTGGCGTGGCGCCAAGTGGGAAAGGGTGGTTTTGAGGCTGAAGGCGCAGGAAAGCCTGCAGCCCCCAGGTCTGTGGGGCTACGCAAGCGGTTCCCAAAGAGCTTTAGAACAAGGCATAGTTTTCCTTCCTGGCACTTTGGGCGTGGGACCAATCTCCAGACATATGGCCTTTTTTGTGCCTGGCGTGGCGCCAAGTGGGAAAGGGTGGTGTCGAGGATGACGGCAGCAGGAATGCCTGCAACTCCAGGTCTGTGAGGCTACGCAAGCGGTTCCCAAAGAGCTTTAGAACAAGGCATAGTTTTCCCTGATGGCTCGTTGGGTGTGGGACCAATCCCCAGCCATATAGCCATTTTTGTGGCGGCGCGGCGCCAAGTGGGAAAGGGTGGTTTTGAGGCTGAAGGCAGCAGGAAAGCCTGAAGGCCCCAGGTCTGTGGGGTTATGCAAGCCATTCCCAAAGAGCTTTAGAGCAAGGCATAATTTTCCCTGCTGGCTCTTTGGGCGTGGGACCAATCTCCAGCCATATGGCCATTTTTGTGCATGGCGCGGCGCCAATTGGGAAAGGGTGGTTTTGAGGCTGACGGCAGCAGGAAAGCCTACAGTTCCCAGGTCTGTGGGGCTACGCAGGCGGTTTCCAAAGAGCTTTAGAGCAAGGCATAATTTTCCCTGCTGGCTCTTTGGGCGTGGGACCAACCTCCAGACATATGGCCATTTTTGTGCCTGGCGCGGCGCCAAGTGGGAAAGGGTGGTTTTGAGGCTGAAGGCAGCAGGAAAGCCTGCAGCCCCCAGGTCTGTGGGGCTATGCAAGCGGTTCCCAAAGAGCTTTAGCACAAGGCATAGTTTTCCCTGCTGGCTCATTTGGGCATGGGACCAATCTCCAGACATATGGCCATTTTTTTGGCTCGCGCGGTTACAAGTGGGAAAGGGTGGTTTTGAGGCTGAAGGCAGCAGGAAAGCCTGCAGCCCCCAGGTCTGTGGGGCCAAGCAAGCGGTTCCCAAAGAGCTTTAGAACAAGGCATAGTTTTCCCTGCTGGCTCATTTGGGCATGGGACCAATCTCCAGACATATGGCCATTTTTTTGGCTCGCGCGGTTACAAGTGGGAAAGGGTGGTTTTGAGGCTGAAGGCAGCTGGAAAGCCTGCAGGCCCCAGGTCTGTGGGGCTACGCAAGCAGTTCCCAAAGAGCTTTAGAGGAAGGCATAGTTTTCCCTGATGGCTCGTTGGGTGTGGGACCAATCCCCAGCCATATGGCCATTTTTGTGCCTGGCGCGGCGCCAAGTGGGAAAGGGTGGTTTTGAGGCTGAAGGCAGCAGGAAAGCCCGCAGGCCTCAGGTCTGTGGGGTTATGCAAGCCGTTCCCAAAGAGCTTTAGAGCAAGGCATAATTTTCCCTGCTGGCTCTTTGGGCGTGGGACCAATCTCCAGACATATGGCCATTTTTGTGCCTGGCGCGGCGCCAAGTGGGAAAGGGTGGTTTTGAGGCTGAAGGCAGCAGGAAAGCCTGCAGCCCCCAGGTCTGTGAGGCTACGCAAGCGGTTCCCAAAGAGCTTTAGAACAAGGCATAGTTTTCCCTGCTGGCTCTTTGGGCGTGGGACCAATCTCCAGACATATGGCCATTTTTGTGCCTGGCGCGGCACCAAGTGGGAAAGGGTGGTTTTGAGGCTGAATGCAGCAGGAAAGCCTGCAGCCCCCAGGTCTCTGGGGCTACGCAAGCGGTTCCCAAAGAGCTTTAGAACAAGGCATGGTTTTCCATGCTGGCGCTTTGGGCATGGGACCCATCTCCAGCCATATGGCCATTTATGTGCCTGGCGCGGCGCCAAGTGGGAAAGGGTGGTTTTGAGGCTGAAGGCAGAAGGAAAGCCTGAAGGCCCCAGGTCTGTGGGGTTATGCAAGCCGTTCCCAAAGAGCTTTAGAGCAAGGCATAATTTTCCCTGCTGGCTCTTTGGGCGGGGGACCAATCTCCAGCCATATGGCCATTTTTGTGCATGGCGCGGCGCCAAGAGGGAAAGGGTGGTTTTGAGGCTGAAGGTAGCAGGAAAGCCTGCAGCCCCCAGGTCTGTGAGGCTACGCAAGCGGTTCCCAAAGAGCTTTAGAACAAGGCATAGTTTTCCCTGCTGGCTCTTTGGGCGTGGGACCAATCTCCAGACATATGGCCATTTTTGTGCCTGGCGCGGCGCCAAGTGGGAAAGGGTGGTTTTGAGGCTGAAGGCAGCAGGAAAGCCTGCAGCCCTCAGGTCTGTGGGGCTACGCAAGCGGTTCCCAAAGAGCTTTAGAACAAGGCATGGTTTTCCATGCTAGCTCTTTGGGCGTGGGACCCATCTCCAGCCATATGGCCATTTATGTGCCTGGCGCGGCGCTAAGTGGGAAAGGGTGGTTTTGAGGCTGAAGGCAGAAGGAAAGCCTGAAGGCCCCAGGTCTGTGGGGTTATGCAAGCGGTTCCCAAAGAGCTTTAGAACAAGGCATAGTTTTCCCTGCTGGCTCTTTGGGCGGGGGACCAATCTCCAGACATATGGCCATTTTTGTGCCTGGCGCGGCACCAAGTGGGAAAGGGTGGTTTTGACTCTGACGGCAGTAGGAAAGCCTGCAGCCCCCAGGTCTGTGGGGCTACGTAGGTGGTTCCCAAAGAGCTTTAGAACAAGGCATAATTTTCCCTGCTGGCTCTTTGGGCGTGGGACCAATCTCCAGACATGTGGCCATTTTTGTGTGAGGCGCGGCGCCAAGTGGGAAAGGGTGGTTTTGAGGCTGAAGGCAGCAGGAAAGCCTGAAGGCCCCAGGTCTGTGGGGTTATGCAAGCCGTTCCCAAAGAGCTTTAGAACAAGGCATAATTTTCCCTGCTGGATCTTTGGGCAGGGGACCAACCTGCAGCCATATGGCCATTATTGTGCCTGGCGCGGCGCCAAGTGGTAAAGGGTGGTTTTGAGGCTGAAGGCAGCAGGAAAGCCTGCAGCCCCCAGGTCTGTGAGGCTACGCAAGCGGTTCCCAAAGAGCTTTAGAACAAGGCATAGTTTTCCCTGCTGGCTCTTTGGGCGTGGGACCAATCTCCAGACATATGGCCATTTATCTGCCTGGCGCAGCACCAAGTGGGAAAGGGTGATTTTGAGGCTGAAGGCAGCAGGAAAGCCTACAGCCCCCAGGTCTGTGGGGCTATGCAGGCGGTTCCCAAAGAGCTTTAGAACAAGGCATAGTTTTCCCTGCTGGCTCTTTGGGCGTGGGACCAATCTCCAGACATATGGCCATTTTTGAGCCTGGCGCGGCGCCAAGTGGGAAAGGGTGGTTTTGAGGCTGAAGGCAGCAGGAAAGCCTGCAGGCCCCAGGTCTGTGGGGCTACGCAAGCGGTTCCCAAAAAGCTTTAGAGCAAGGCATAGCTTTCCATGCTGGCTCTTTGTGCGTGGGACCAATCTCCAGGCATATGGCCATTTTTGTGCCGGCGCGGAGCCAAGTGGGAAAGGGTGGTTTTGAGGCTGAAGGCAGCAGGAAAGCCTGCAGGCCCCAGGTCTGTGGGGCTACGCAAGCGGTTCCCAAAGAGCTTTAGAACAAGGCATAGTTTTCCCTGCTGGCTCTTTGGGCGTGGGACCAATCTCCAGACATATGGCCATTTTTGTGCCAGCGCGGCGCCAAGTGGGAAAAAGTGGTTTTGAGGCTGAAGGCAGCAGGAATGCCAACAGCCCCAGGTCTGTGGGGCTACGCAAGCGGTTCCCAAAGAGCTTTAGAACAAGGCATAGTTTTCCCTGCTGGCTCTTTGGGCGTGGGACCAATCTCCAGACATATGGCCATTTTTGTGCCTGGCGCGGCGCCAAGTGGGAAAGGGTGGTTTTGAGGCTGAAGGCAGCAGGAAAGCCTGCAGCCCCCAGGTCTGTGGGGCTACGCAAGCGGTTCCCAAAGAGCTTTAGAACAAGGCATAGTTTTCCTTCCTGGCACTTTGGGCATGGGACCAATCTCCAGCCATATGGCCATTTTTGTGCCTGGCGTGGCGCCAAGTGGGAAAGGGTGGTGTCGAGGATGACGGCAGCAGGAATGCCTGCAACTCCAGGTCTGTCGGTCCACACCACCGGTTCCCAAAGAGCTTTAGAGCAAGGCATAGTTTTCCCTGCTGGCTCTTTGGTCGTGGGACCAATCTCCAGACATATGGCCATTATTGTGCCTGGCGCGGCGCCAAGTGGGAAAGGGTGGTTTTGAGGCTGAAGGCAGCAGGAAAGCCTGCAGCCCCCACGTCTGTGGGGCTACGCAAGCGGTTCCCAAAGAGCTTTAGAACAAGGCATAATTTTCCCTGCTGGCTACTTGGGCGTGGGACCAATCCCCAGACATATGGCCATTTTTGTGCCTGGCGCGGCGCCAGTGGAAAAGGGTGGTTTTGAGGCTGAAGGCAGCAGGAAAGCCTGAAGGCCCCAGGTCTGTGGGGTTATGCAAGCCGTTCCCAAAGAGCTTTAGAACAAGGCATAATTTTCCCTGCTGGCTCTTTGGGCGTGGGACCAGTCTGCAGACATATGGCCATTTTTGTGCCTGGCGCGGCACCAAGTGGAAAAGGGTGGTTTTGAGGCTGAAGGCAGCAGGAAAGCCTGCAGCCCCCAGGTCTGTGAGGCTACGCAAGCGGTTTCCAAAGAGCTTTAGAACAAGGCATAATTTTCCCTGCTGGCTCTTTGGGCGTGGGACCAATCCCCAGACATATGGCCTTTTTTGTGCCTGGCGCGGCGCCAAGTGGGAAAGGGTGGTTTTGAGGCTGATGGCAGCAGGAAAGCCTGCAGCCCCAAGGTCTGTGAGGCTACGCAAGCGGTTCCCAAAGAGCTTTAGAACAAGGCATAGTTTTCCCTGCTGGCTCTTTGGGCGTGGGACCCATCTCCAGCCATATGGCCATTTTCGTGCCTGGCGCGGCGCCAAGTGGGAAAGGGTGGTTTTGAGGCTGAAGGCAGCAGGAAAGCCTGCAGCCCCCACGTCTGTGGGGCTACGCAATCGGTTCCCAAAGAGCCTTAGAGGCAGGCATAATTTTCCCTGCTGGCTCTTTGGGCGTGGGACCAATCCCCAGACATATGGCCATTTTTGGGCCTGGCGTGGCGCCAAGTGGGAAAGGGTGGTTTTGAGGCTGAAGGCAGCAGGAAAGCCTGAAGGCCCCAGGTCTGTGGGGTTATGCAAGCCGTTCCCAAAGAGCTTTAGAACAAGGCATAATTTTCCCTGCTGGCTATTTGGGCGTGGGACCAATCTCCAGCCATATGGCCATTTTTGTGCCTGGCGCGGCGCCAAGTGGGAAAGGGTGGTTTTGAGGCTGAAGGCAGCAGGAAAGCCTGCAGCCCCCACGTCTGTCGGTCCACACCAGCGGTTCCCAAAGAGCTTTAGAAGAAGGCATAGTTTTGCCTGCTGGCTCTTTGGGTGTGGGACCAATCTCCAGACATATGGCCTTTTTTGTGCCTGGCGCGGCGCCAAGTGGGAAAGGGTGGTTTTGAGGCTGAAGGCAGCAGGAAAGCCTGCAGCCCCCACGTCTGTGGGGCTACGCAAGCGGTTCCCAAAGAGCTTTAGAACAAGGCATAATTTTCCCTGCTGGCTCTTTGGGCGTGGGACCAATCCCCAGACATATGGCCATTTTTGTGCCTGGCGCGGCGCCAAGTGGGAAAGGGTGGTTTTGAGGCTGAAGGCAGCAGGGAGGCCTGAAGGCCCCAGGTCTGTGGGGCTACGCAGGCGGTTCCCAAAGAGCTTTAGAACAAGGCAGAATTTTCCCTGCTGGCTCTTTGGGCAGGGGACAAATCTCCAGACATATGGCCATTTTTGTGCCCGGTACGTTGCCAAGTGGGAAAGGGTGGTTTTGAGGCTGACGGCAGCAGGAAAGCCTGCAGCCCCCAGGTCTGTGGGGCTACGCAAGCGGTTCCCAAAGAGCTTTAGAACAAGGCATACTTTTCCATGCTGGCTATTTGGGCGTGGGACCCATCTCCAGCCATATGGCCATTTTTGTGCCTGGCGCGGCGCCAATTGGTAAAGGGTGGTTTTGAGGCTGAAGGCAGCAGGAAAGCCTGCAGCCCCCACGTCTGTGGGGCTACGCAAGCGGTTCCCAAAGCGCCTTAGAGGAAGGCATAATTTTCCCTGCTGGCTCTTTGGGCGTGGGACCAATCCCCAGACATATGGCCATTTTTGTGCCTGGCGCGGCGCCAAGTGGGAAAGGGTGGTTTTGAGGCTGAAGGCAGCAGGAAAGCCTGCAGCCCCCAGGTCTGTGAGGCTACGCAAGCGGTTCCCAAAGAGCTTTAGAACAAGGCATAGTTTTCCCTGCTGGCTATTTGGGCGTGGGACCAATCTGCAGACATATGGCCATTTTTCTCCCTTGCGCAGCAGCAAGTGGGAAAGGGTGATTTGAAGGCTGAAGGCAGCAGGAAAGCCTGCAGCCCCCAGGTCTGTGGGGCTACGCAAGCGGTTCCCAAAGAGCTTTAGAACAAGGCATAGTTTTCCCTGCTGGCTATTTGGGCGTGGGACCCATCTCCAGCCATATGGCCATTTTTGTGCCTGGCGCGGCGCCAAGTGGTAAAGGGTGGTTTTGAGGCTGACGGCAGCAGGAAAGCCTGCAGCCCCCAGGTCTGTGGGGCTACGCAAGCGGTTCCCAAAGAGCCTTAGAGGCAGGCATAATTTTCCCTGCTGGCTCTTTGGGCGTGGGACCAATCCCCAGACATATGGCCATTTTTGGGCCTGGCGCGGCGCCAAGTGGGAAAGGGTGGTTTTGAGGCAGAAGGCAGCAGGAAAGCCTGAAGGCCCCACGTCTGTGGGGTTATGCAAGCCGTTCCCAAACAGCTTTAGAACAAGGCATAATTTTCCATGCTGGCTATTTGGGCGTGGGACCAATCTCCAGCCATATGGCCATTTTTGTGCCTGGCGCGGCGCCAAGTGGGAAAGGGTGGTTTTGAGGCTGAAGGCAGCAGGAAAGCCTGCAGGCCCCAGGTCTGTGGGGCTACGCAAGCGGTTCCCAAAGAGCTTTAGAACAAGGCATAGTTTTCCCTGCTGGCTCTTTCGGCGTGGGACCAATCTCCAGACATATGGCCATTTTTGTGCCCGGCACGATGCCAAGTGGGAAAGTGTGGTTTTGAGGCTGACGGCAGCAGGAAAGCCTGCAGCCTCCACGTCTGTGGGGCTACGCAAGCGGTTCCCAAAGAGCTTTAGAACAAGGCATAGTTTTCCCTGCAGGCTCTTTGGGCGTGGGACCAATCCCCAGGCATATGGCCATTTTTGGGCCTGGCGCGGCGCCAAGTGGGAAAGGGTGGTTTTGAGGCTGAAGGCGCAGGAAAGCCTGCAGCCCCCAGGTCTGTCGGTCCACACCAGCGGTTCCCAAAGAGCTTTAGAGCAAGGCATAGTTTTCCCTGCTGGCTCTTTGGGTGTGGGACCAATCTCCAGACATATGGCCATTATTGTGCCTGGCGCGGCGCCAAGTGGGAAAGGGTGGTTTTGAGGCTGAAGGCAGCAGGAAAGCCTGCAGCCCCAGGTCTGTGGGGCTACGCAAGCGGTTCCCAAAGAGTTTTAGAACAAGGCATAATTTTCCCTGCTGGCTCTTTGGGCGTGGGACCAATCCCCAGACATATGGCCATTTTTCTGCCTGGCGCGGCGCCAAGTGGGAAAGGGTGGTTTTGAGGCTGAAGGCAGCAGGAAAGCCTGCAGCCCCCAGGTCTGTGGGGCTACGCAAGCGGTTCCCAAAGAGCTTTAGAACAAGGCATAGTTTTCCCTGCTGGCACTTTGGGCGTGGGACCAATCTCCAGACATATGGCCATTTTTGTGCCCGGCACGGTGCCAAGTTGGAAAGGGTGGTTTTGAGGCTGACGGCAGCAGGAAAGCCTGAAGGCCCCACGTCTGCGTGGCTACGCAAGCGGTTCCCAAAGAGCTTTAGAACAAGGCATAGTTTTCCCTGCTGGCACTTTGGGCGTGGGACCAATCTCCAGACATATGGCCATTTTTGTGCCCGGCACGGTGCCAAGTTGGAAAGGGTGGTTTTGAGGCTGACGGCAGCAGGAAAGCCTGAAGGCCCCACGTCTGCGTGGCTACGCAAGCGGTTCCCAAAGAGCTTTAGAACAAGGCATAATTTTCCCTGCTGGCTCTTTGGTCGTGGGACCAACCTGCAGCCATATGGCCATTATTGTGCCTGGCACGGCGCCAAGTGGGAAAGGGTGGTTTTGAGGCTGAAGGCAGCAGGAAAGCCTGCAGCCCCCACGTCTGTGGGGCTACGCAAGCAGTTCCCACAGAGCTTTAGAGCAAGGCACAGTTTTCCCTGCTAGCTCTTTTGGCGGGGGACCAATCTCCAGACATATGGCCATTTTTGTGCCTGGCGCGGCGCCAAGTGGGAAAGGGTGGTGTCGAGGCTTAAGGCGCAGGAAAGCCTGCAGGCCCCAGGTCTGTGGGGCTAGGCAAGCGGTTCCCAAAGAGCTTTAGAACAAGGTATAGTTTTCCCTGCTGGCTCGTTAGGGATTGGACCAATCTCTAGACATATGGCCATTTTTTTGCCTGGCGCGGCGCCAAGTGGGAAAGGGTGGTTTTGAGGCTGAAGGCAGCAGGAAAGCCTGCAGCCCCCACGTCTGTGGGGTTATGCAAGCCGTTCCCAAAGAGATTTAGAACAAGGCATAATTTTCCCTGCTGGCTATTTGGGCGTGGGACCAATCTCCAGCCATATGGCCATTTTTGTGCCTGGCGCGGCGCCAAGTGGGAAAGGGTGGTTTTGAGGCTGAAGGCAGCAGGAAAGCCTGCAGCCCCCACGTCTGTGGGGCTACGCAAGCGGTTCCCAAAGAGCTTTAGAACAAGGCATAATTTTCCCTGCTGGCTATTTGGGCGTGGGACCAATCTCCAGCCATATGGCCATTTTTGTGCCTGGCGCGGCGCCAAGTGGGAAAGGGTGGTTTTGAGGCTGAAGGCAGCAGGAAAGCCTGCAGCCCCCAGGTCTGTGGGGCTACGCAAGCGGTTCCCAAAGAGCTTTAGAACAAGGCATACTTTTCCATGCTGGCTATTTGGGCGTCGGACCCATCTCCAGCCATATGGCCATTTTTGTGCCTGGCGCGGCGCCAATTGGTAAAGGGTGGTTTTGAGGCTGAAGGCAGCAGGAAAGCCTGCAGCCCCCACGTCTGTGGGGCTACGCAAGCGGTTCCCAAAGAGCCTTAGAGGAAGGCATAATTTTCCCTGCTGGCTCTTTGTGCGTGGGACCAATCCCCAGACATATGGCCATTTTTGTGCCTGGCGCGGCGCCAAGTGGGAAAGGGTAGTTTTGAGGCTGAAGGCAGCAGGAAAGCCTGCAGCCCCCAGGTCTGTGAGGCTACGCAAGCCGTTCCCAAAGAGCTTTAGAACAAGGCATAATTTTCCCTGCTGGCTCTTTGGGCGTGGGACCAATCTCCAGACATATGGCCATTATTCTGCCTGGCGCGACGCCAAGTGGGAAAGGGTGGTTTTGAGGCTGAAGGCAGCAGGCAAGCCTACAGCCCCCAGGTCTGTGGGGCTACGCAAGCGGTTCCCAAAGAGCTTTAGAACAAGGCATAGTTTTCCCTGCTGGCTATTTGGGCGTGGGACCAATCTCCAGACATATGGCCATTTTTGTGCCGGCGCGGCGCCAAGTGGGAAAGGGTGGTTTTGAGGCTGAAGGCAGCAGGAAAGCCTGCAGCCCCAAGGTCTGTGAGACTACGCAAGCGGTTCCCAAAGAGCTTTAGAACAAGGCATAGTTTTCCCTGCTGGCTATTTGGGCGTGGGACCGATCTCCAGCCATATGGCCATTTTTGTGCCTGGCGCGGCGCCAAGTGGGAAAGGGTGGTTTTGAGGCTGACGGCAGCAGGAAAGCCTGCAGCCCCCACGTCTGTGGGGCTACGCAAGCGGTTCCCAAAGAGCCTTAGAGGCAGGCATAATTTTCCCTGCTGGCTCTTTGGGCGTGGGACCAATCCCCAGACATATGGCCATTTTTGGGCCTGGCACGGCGCCAAGTGGTAAAGGGTGGTTTTGAGGCAGAAGGCAGCAGGAAAGCCTGAAGGCCCCAGGTCTGTGGGGTTATGCAAGACGTTCCCAAAGAGCTTTAGAACAAGGCATAATTTTCCCTGCTGGCTATTTGGGCGTGGGACCAATCTCCAGCCATATGGCCATTTTTGTGCCTGGCGCGGCGCCAAGTGGGAAAGGGTGGTTTTGAGGCTGAAGGCAGCAGGAAAGCCTGCAGGCCACAGGTCTGTGGGGCTACGCAAGCGGTTCCCAAAGAGCTTTAGAACAAGGCATAGTTTTCCCTGCTGGCTCTTTCGGCGTGGGACCAATCTCCAGACATATGGCCATTTTTGTGCCCGGCACGATGCCAAGTGGGAAAGGGTGGTTTTGAGGCTGACGGCAGCAGGAAAGCCTGCAGCCCCCATGTCTGTGGGGCTACGCAAGCGGTTCCCAAAGAGCTTTAGAACAAGGCATAGTTTTCCCTGCTGGCTCTTTGGGCGTGGGACCAATCCCCAGACATATGGCCATTTTTGGGCCTGGCGCGGCGCCAAGTGGGAAAGGGTGGTTTTGAGGCTGAAGGCGCAGGAAAGCCTGCAGCCCCCAGGTCTGTCGGTCCACACCAGCGGTTCCCAAAGAGCTTTAGAGCAAGGCATAGTTTTCCCTGCTGGCTCTTTGGGTGTGGGACCAATCTCCAGACATATGGCCATTATTCTGCCTGGCGCGGCGCCAAGTGGGAAAGGGTGGTTTTGAGGCTGAAGGCAGCAGGAAAGCCTGCAGCCCCCAGGTCTGTGGGGCTACGCAAGCGGTTCCCAAAGAGCTTTAGAACAAGGCATAGTTTTCCCTGCTGGCTCTTTGGGCGTGGGACCTATCTCCAGACATATGGCAATTTTTGTGCCCGGCACGGTGCCAAGTTGGAAAGGGTGGTTTTGAGGCTGACGGCAGCAGGAAAGCCTGAAGGCCCCACGTCTGCGTGGCTACGCAAGCGGTTCCCAAAGAGCTTTAGAACAAGGCATAATTTTCCCTGCTGGATCTTTGGGCAGGGGACCAACCTGCAACCATATGACCATTTTTGTGCCTGGCGCGGCGCCAAGTGGGAAAGGGTGGTTTTGAGGCTGAAGGCAGCAGGAAAGCCTGCAGGCCCCAGGTCTGTGGGGCTACGCAAGCGGTTCCCAAAGAGCTTTAGAACAAGGCATAGTTTTCCCTGCTGGCTCTTTGGGCATGGGACCAGTCTCCAGACATATGGCCATTTTTGTGCCCGGCACGTTGCCAAGTGGGAAAGGGTGGTTTTGAGGCTGACGGCATCAGGAAAGCCTGCAGCCCCCAGGTCTGTGGGGCTACGCAAGCGGTTCCCAAAGAGCTTTAGAACAAGGCATAGTTTTCCCTGCTGGCTCTTTGGGCGTGGGACCAGTCTCCAGACATATGGCCATTTTTGTGCCTGGCGCGGCGCTAATTGGTAAAGGGTGGTTTTGAGGCTGAAGGCAGCAGGAAAGCCTGCAGCCCCCACGTCTGTGGGGCTAGGCAAGCGGTTCCCAAAGAGCTTTAGAACAAGGCATAATTTTCCCTGCTGGCTCTTTGGGCGTGGGACCAATCCCCAGACATATGGCCATTTTTGGGCCTGGCGCGGCGCCAAGTGGGAAAGGGTGGTTTTGAGGCTGAAGGCAGCAGGAAAGCCTGAAGGCCCCAGGTCTGTGGGGTTATGCAAGCCGTTCCCAAAGAGCTTTAGAACAAGGCATATTTTTCCCTGCTGGCTCTTTGGGCGTGGGACCAATCCCCAGACATATGGCCATTTTTGTGCCGGTGCGACGCCAAGTGGGAAAGGGTGGTTTTGAGGCTGAAGGCGCAGGAAAGCCTGCAGCCCCCAGGTCTGTCGGTCCACACCAGCGGTTCCCAAAGAGCTTTAGAGCAAGGCATAGTTTTCCCTGCTGGCTCTTTGGGTGTGGGACCAATCTCCAGACATATGGCCATTATTCTGCCTGGCGCGGCGCCAAGTGGGAAAGGGTGGTTTTGAGGCTGACGGCAGCAGGAAAACCTGCAGCCCCCAGGTCTGTGGGGCTACGCAAGCGGTTCCCAAAGAGCTTTAGAACAAGGCATACTTTTCCATGCTGGCTATTTGGGCGTGGGACCCATCTCCAGCCATATGGCCATTTTTGTGCCTGGCGCGGCGCCAATTGGTAAAGGGTGGTTTTGAGGCTGAAGGCAGCAGGAAAGCCTGCAGCCCCCACGTCTGTGGGGCTACGCAAGCGGTTCCCAAAGAGCCTTAGAGGAAGGCATAATTTTCCCTGCTGGCTCTTTGGGCGTGGGACCAATCCCCAGACATATGGCCATTTTTGTGCCTGGCGCGGCGCCAAGTGGGAAAGGGTGGTTTTGAGGCTGAAGGCAGCAGGAAAGCCTTCAGCCTCCAGGTCTGTGAGGCTACGCAAGCGGTTCCCAAAGAGCTTTAGAACAAGGCATAGTTTTCCCTGCTGGCTATTTGGGCGTGGGACCAATCTGCAGACATATGGCCATTTTTCTCCCTTGCGCAGCAGCAAGTGGGAAAGGGTGATTTTGAGGCTGAAGGCAGCAGGAAAGCCTACAGCCCCCAGGTCTGTGGGGCTACGCAAGCGGTTCCCAAAGAGCTTTAGAACAAGGCATAGTTTTCCCTGCTGCCTCTTTGGGCGTGGGACCAATCTCCAGACATATGGCCATTTTTGTGCCGGCGCGGCGCCAAGTGGGAAAGGGTGGTTTTGAGGCTGACGGCAGCAGGAAAGCCTGCAGCCCCAAGGTCTGTGAGACTACGCAAGCGGTTCCCAAAGAGCTTTAGAACAAGGCATAGTTTTCCCTGCTGGCTATTTGGGCGTGGGACCGATCTCCAGCCATATGGCCATTTTTGTGCCTGGCGCGGCGCCAAGTGGTAAAGGGTGGTTTTGAGGCTGACGGCAGCAGGAAAGCCTGCAGCCCCCACGTCTGTGGGGCTACGCAAGCGGTTCCCAAAGAGCCTTAGAGGCAGGCATAATTTTCCCTGCTGGCTCTTTGGGCGTGGGACCAATCCCCATACATATGGCCATTTTTGTGCCTGGCGCGGCGCCAAGTGGGAAAGGGTGGTTTTGAGGCAGAAGGCAGCAGGAAAGCCTGAAGGCCCCAGGTCTGTGGGGTTATGCAAGCCGTTCCCAAAGAGCTTTAGAACAAGGCATAATTTTCCCTGCTGGCTCTTTGGGCGTGGGACCAATCTCCAGACATATGGCCATTTTTGGGCCTGGCGCGGCGCCAAGTGGGAAAGGGTGGTTTTGAGGCTGAAGGCAGCAGGAAAGCCTGCAGGCCCCAGGTCTGTGGGGCTACGCAAGCGGTTCCCAAAGAGCTTTAGAACAAGGCATAGTTTTCCCTGCTGGCTCTTTCGGCGTGGGACCAATCTCCAGACATATGGCCATTTTTGTGCCCGGCACGATGCCAAGTGGGAAAGGGTGGTTTTGAGGCTGACGGCAGCAGGAAAGCCTGCAGCCCCCACGTCTGTGGGGCTACGCAAGCGGTTCCCAAAGAGCTTTAGAACAAGGCATAGTTTTCCCTGCTGGCTCTTTGGGCGTGGGACCAATCTCCAGACATATGGCCATTTTTGGGCCTGGCGCGGCGCCAAGTGGGAAAGGGTGGTTTTGAGGCTGAAGGCGCAGGAAAGCCTGCAGCCCCCAGGTCTGTCGGTCCACACCAGCGGTTCCCAAAGAGCTTTAGAACAAGGCATAGTTTTCCCTGCTGGCTCTTTGGGTGTGGGACCAATCTCCAGACATATGGCCATTATTCTGCCTGGCGCGGCGCCAAGTGGGAAAGGGTGGTTTTGAGGCTGAAGGCAGCAGGAAAGCCTGCAGCCCCAGGTCTGTGGGGCTACGCAAGCGGTTCCCAAAGAGTTTTAGAACAAGGCATAATTTTCCCTGCTGGCTCTTTGGGCGTGGGACCAATCCCCAGACATATGGCCATTTTTGTGCCTGGCGCGGCGCCAAGTGGGAAAGGGTGGTTTTGAGGCTGAAGGCAGCAGGAAAGCCTGCAGCCCCCAGGTCTGTGGGGCTACGCAAGCGGTTCCCAAAGAGCTTTAGAACAAGGCATAGTTTTCCCTGCTGGCTATTTGGGCGTGGGACCCATCTCCAGCCATATGGCCATTTTTGTGCCTGGCGCGGCGCCAAGTGGTAAAGGGTGGTTTTGAGGCTGAAGGCAGCAGGAAAGCCTGCAGCCCCCAGGTCTGTGGGGCTACGCAAGCGGTTCCCAAAGAGCCTTAGAGGCAGACATAATTTTCCCTGCTGGCTCTTTGGGCGTGGGACCAATCCCCAGACATATGGCCGTTTTTGGGCCTGGCGCGGCGCCAAGTGGGAAAGGGTGTTTTTGAGGCAGAAGGCAGCAGGAAAGCCTGAAGGCCCCAGGTCTGTGGGGTTATGCAAGCCGTTCCCAAAGAGCTTTAGAACAAGGCATAATTTTCCATGCTGGCTATTTGGGCGTGGGACCAATCTCCAGACATATGGCCATTTTTGTGCCTGGCACGATGCCAAGTGGGAAAGGGTGGTTTTGAGGCTGACGGCAGCAGGAAAGCCTGCAGCCTCCACGTCTGTGGGGCTACGCAAGCGGTTCCCAAAGAGCTTTAGAACAAGGCATAGTTTTCCCTGCTGGCTCTTTGGGCGTGGGACCAATCCCCAGACATATGGCCATTTTTGGGCCTGGCGCGGCGCCAAGTGGGAAAGGGTGGTTTTGAGGCTGAAGGCGCAGGAAAGCCTGCAGCCCCCAGGTCTGTCGGTCCACACCAGCGGTTCCCAAAGAGCTTTAGAGCAAGGCATAGTTTTCCCTGCTGGCTCTTTGGGTGTGGGACCAATCTCCAGACATATGGCCATTATTCTGCCTGGCGCGGCGCCAAGTGGGAAAGGGTGGTTTTGAGGCTGAAGGCAGCAGGAAAGCCTGCAGCCCCAGGTCTGTGGGGCTACGCAAGCGGTTCCCAAAGAGTTTTAGAACAAGGCATAATTTTCCCTGCTGGCTCTTTGGGCGTGGGACCAATCCCCAGACATATGGCCATTTTTCTGCCTGGCGCGGCGCCAAGTGGGAAAGGGTGGTTTTGAGGCTGAAGGCAGCAGGAAAGCCTGCAGCCCCCAGGTCTGTGGGGCTACGCAAGCGGTTCCCAAAGAGCTTTAGAACAAGGCATAGTTTTCCCTGCTGGCTCTTTGGGCGTGGGACCAATCTCCAGACATATGGCCATTTTTGTGCCCGGCACGGTGCCAAGTGGGAAAGGGTGGTTTTGAGGCTGACGGCAGCAGGAAAGCCTGAAGGCCCCACGTCTGCGTGGCTACGCAAGCGGTTCCCAAAGAGCTTTAGAACAAGGCATAATTTTCCCTGCTGGATCTTTGGGCAGGGGACCAACCTGCAGCCATATGGCCATTTTTGTGCCGGTGCGGCGCCAAGTGCTAAAGGGTGGTTTTGAGGCTGACGGCAGCAGGAAAGCCTGCAGGCCCCAGGTCTGTGGGGCTACGCAAGCGGTTCCCAAAGAGCTTTAGAACAAGGCATAGTTTTCCTTCCTGGCTCTTTGGGCGTGGGACCAATCTCCAGACATATGGCCATTTTTGTGCCGGGGCGGCGCCAAGTGGGAAAGGGTGGTTTTGAGGCAGAAGGCAGCAGGAAATCCTGCAGGCCTCAGGTCTGTGGGGCTACGCAAGCGGTTCCCAAAGAGCTTTAGAACAAGGCATAGTTTTCCCTGCTGGCTCTTTGGGCGTGGGACCAATCTCCAGACATATGGCCATTTTTGTGCCTGGCGCGGCGCCAAGTGGGAAAGGGTGGTTTTGAGGCTGAAGGCAGCAGGAAATCCTGCAGGCCCCAGGTCTGTGGGGCTAGGCAAGCGGTTCCCAAAGAGCTTTAGAGCAAGGCATAGTTTTCCCTGCTGGCTCTTTGGGCGGGGGACCAATCTCCAGACATACGGCCATTTTTGTGCCTGGCGCGGCGCCAAGTGGGAAAGGGTGGTTTTGAGGCTGAAGGCAGCAGAAAAGCCTGAAGGCCCCAGGTCTGTGGGGTTATGCAAGCTGTTCCCAAAGAGCTTTAGAGCAAGGCATAATTTTCCCTGCTGGCTCTTTGGGTGTGGGACCAATCTCCAGACATATGGCCATTTTTGTGCCTGGCGCGGCGCCAAGTGGGAAAGGGTGGTTTTGAGGCTGACGGCAGCAGGAAAGCCTACAGCCCCCACGTCTGTGGGGCTAAGCAAGCGGTTCCCAAAGGGCTTCAGAACAAGGCATGGTTTTCCCTGCTGGCTCTTTGGGCGTGGGACCAATCTCCAGACATATGGCCATTTTTGTGCCTGGCGCGGCGCCAAGTGGGAAAGGGTGGTTTTGAGGCTGACGGCAGCAGGAAAGCCTACAGCCCCCACGTCTGTGGGGCTAAGCAAGCGGTTCCCAAAGGGCTTCAGAACAAGGCATGGTTTTCCCTGCTGGCTCTTTGGGCGTGGGACCAATCTCCAGACATATGGCCATTTTTGTGCCTGGCGCGGCGCCAAGTGGGAAAGGGTGGTGTCGAGGCTTAAGGCGCAGGAAAGCCTGCAGGCTCCAGGTCTGTGGGGCTACACAAGCGGTTCCCAAAGAGCTTTAGAACAAGGCATAGTTTTCCCTGCTGGCTCGTTGGGGATTGGACCAATCTCTAGACATATGGCCATTTTTGTGCCTGGCGCGGCGCCAAGTGGGAAAGGGTGGTTTTGAGGCTGAAGGCAGCAGGAAAGCCTGCAGCCCCCACGTCTGTGGGGCTACGCAAGCGGTTCCCAAAGAGCCTTAGAGGCAGACATAATTTTCCCTGCTGGCTCTTTCGGCGTGGGACCAATCCCCAGACATATGGCCATTTTTGGGCCTGGCGCGGCGCCAAGTGGGAAAGGGTGGTTTTGAGGCTGACGGCAGCAGGAAAGCCTACAGCCCCCACGTCTGTGGGGCTAAGCAAGCGGTTCCCAAAGGGCTTCAGAACAAGGCATGGTTTTCCCTGCTGGCTCTTTGGGCGTGGGACCAATCTCCAGACATATGGCCATTTTTGTGCCTGGCGCGGCGCCAAGTGGGAAAGGGTGGTGTCGAGGCTTAAGGCGCAGGAAAGCCTGCAGGCCCCAGGTCTGTGGGGCTACACAAGCGGTTCCCAAAGAGCTTTAGAACAAGGCATAGTTTTCCCTGCTGGATCTTTGGGCAGGGGACCAACCTGCAGCCATATGGCCATTTTTGTGCCGGTGCGGCGCCAAGTGCTAAAGGGTGGTTTTGAGGCTGACGGCAGCAGGAAAGCCTGCAGGCCCCAGGTCTGTGGGGCTACGCAAGCGGTTCCCAAAGAGCTTTAGAACAAGGCATAGTTTTCCTTCCTGGCTCTTTGGGCGTGGGACCAATCTCCAGACATATGGCCATTTTTGTGCCGGGGCGGCGCCAAGTGGGAAAGGGTGGTTTTGAGGCAGAAGGCAGCAGGAAATCCTGCAGGCCTCAGGTCTGTGGGGCTACGCAAGCGGTTCCCAAAGAGCTTTAGAACAAGGCATAGTTTTCCCTGCTGCCTCTTTGGGCGTGGGACCAATCTCCAGACATATGGCCATTTTTGTGCCTGGCGCGGCGCCAAGTGGGAAAGGGTGGTTTTGAGGCTGAAGGCAGCAGGAAATCCTGCAGGCCCCAGGTCTGTGGGGCTAGGCAAGCGGTTCCCAAAGAGCTTTAGAGCAAGGCATAGTTTTCCCTGCTGGCTCTTTGGGCGGGGGACCAATCTCCAGACATACGGCCATTTTTGTGCCTGGCGCGGCGCCAAGTGGGAAAGGGTGGTTTTGAGGCTGAAGGCAGCAGAAAAGCCTGAAGGCCCCAGGTCTGTGGGGTTATGCAAGCTGTTCCCAAAGAGCTTTAGAGCAAGGCATAATTTTCCCTGCTGGCTCTTTGGGTGTGGGACCAATCTCCAGACATATGGCCATTTTTGTGCCTGGCGCGGCGCCAAGTGGGAAAGGGTGGTTTTGAGGCTGACGGCAGCAGGAAAGCCTACAGCCCCCACGTCTGTGGGGCTAAGCAAGCGGTTCCCAAAGGGCTTCAGAACAAGGCATGGTTTTCCCTGCTGGCTCGATGGGCGTGGGACCAATCTCCAGACATATGGCCATTTTTGTGCCTGGCGCGGCGCCAAGTGGGAAAGGGTGGTTTTGAGGCTGACGGCAGCAGGAAAGCCTACAGCCCCCACGTCTGTGGGGCTAAGCAAGCGGTTCCCAAAGGGCTTCAGAACAAGGCATGGTTTTCCCTGCTGGCTCTTTGGGCGTGGGACCAATCTCCAGACATATGGCCATTTTTGTGCCTGGCGCGGCGCCAAGTGGGAAAGGGTGGTGTCGAGGCTTAAGGCGCAGGAAAGCCTGCAGGCTCCAGGTCTGTGGGGCTACACAAGGGGTTCCCAAAGAGCTTTAGAACAAGGCATAGTTTTCCCTGCTGGCTCGTTGGGGATTGGACCAATCTCTAGACATATGGCCATTTTTGTGCCTGGCGCGGCGCCAAGTGGGAAAGGGTGGTTTTGAGGCTGAAGGCAGCAGGAAAGCCTGCAGCCCCCACGTCTGTGGGGCTACGCAAGCGGTTCCCAAAGAGCCTTAGAGGCAGACATAATTTTCCCTGCTGGCTCTTTCGGCGTGGGACCAATCCCCAGACATATAGCCATTTTTGGGCCTGGCGCGGCGCCAAGTGGGAAAGGGTGGTTTTGAGGCTGACGGCAGCAGGAAAGCCTACAGCCCCCACGTCTGTGGGGCTAAGCAAGCGGTTCCCAAAGGGCTTCAGAACAAGGCATGGTTTTCCCTGCTGGCTCTTTGGGCGTGGGACCAATCTCCAGACATATGGCCATTTTTGTGCCTGGCGCGGCGCCAAGTGGGAAAGGGTGGTGTCGAGGCTTAAGGCGCAGGAAAGCCTGCAGGCCCCAGGTCTGTGGGGCTACACAAGCGGTTCCCAAAGAGCTTTAGAACAAGGCATAGTTTTCCCTGCTGGCTCGTTGGGGATTGGACCAATCTCTAGACATATGGCCATTTTTGTGCCTGGCGCGGCGCCAAGTGGGAAAGGGTGGTTTTGAGGCTGAAGGCAGCAGGAAAGCCTGCAGCCCCCACGTCTGTGGGGCTACGCAAGCGGTTCCCAAAGAGCCTTAGAGGCAGACATAATTTTCCCTGCTGGCTCTTTGGGCGTGGGACCAATCCCCAGACATATGGCCATTTTTGGGCCTGGCGCGGCGCCAAGTGGGAAAGGGTGGTTTTGAGGCTGAAGGCAGCAGGAAAGCCTGAAGGCCCCAGGTCTGTGGGGTTATGCAAGCCGTTCCCAAAGAGCTTTAGAACAAGGCATAATTTTCCATGCTGGCTATTTGGGCGTGGGACCAATCTCCAGCCATATGGCCATTTTTGTGCCTGGCGCGGCGCCAAGTGGGAAAGGGTGGTTTTGAGGCTGAAGGCAGCAGGAAAGCCTGCAGGCCCCAGGTCTGTGGGGCTACGCAAGCGGTTCCCAAAGAGCTTTAGAACAAGGCATAGTTTTCCCTGCTGGCTCTTTGGGCGTGGCACCAATCTCCAGACATATGGCCATTTTTGTGCCCGGCACGATGCCAAGTGGGAAAGGGTGGTTTTGAGGCTGACGGCAGCAGGAAAGCCTGCAGCCCCCAGGTCTGTGGGGCTACGCAAGCGGTTCCCAAAGAGCTTTAGAACAAGGCATAGTTTTCCCTGCTGGCTCTTTGGGCGTGGGACCAATCCCCAGACATATGGCCATTTTTGGGCCTGGTGCGGCGCCAAGTGGGAAAGGGTGGTTTTGAGGCTGAAGGCGCAGGAAAGCCTGCAGCCCCCAGGTCTGTCGGTCCACACCAGCGGTTCCCAAAGAGCTTTAGAACAAGGCATAGTTTTCCCTGCTGGCTCTTTGGGTGTGGGACCAATCTCCAGACATATGGCCATTATTCTGCCTGGCGCGGCGCCAAGTGGGAAAGGGTGGTTTTGAGGCTGAAGGCAGCAGGAAAGCCTGCAGCCCCAGGTCTGTGGGGCTACGCAAGCGGTTCCCAAAGAGTTTTAGAACAAGGCATAATTTTCCCTGCTGGCTCTTGGGCGTGGGACCAATCCCCAGACATATGGCCATTTTTCTGCCTGGCGCGGCGCCAAGTGGGAAAGGGTGGTTTTGAGGCTGAAGGCAGCAGGAAAGCCTGCAGCCCCCAGGTCTGTGGGGCTACGCAAGCGGTTCCCAAAGAGCTTTAGAACAAGGCATAGTTTTCCCTGCTGGCTCTTTGGGCGTGGGACCAATCTCCAGACATATGGCCATTTTTGTGCCCGGCACGGTGCCAAGTTGGAAAGGGTGGTTTTGAGGCTGACGGCAGCAGGAAAGCCTGAAGGCCCCACGACTGCGTGGCTACGCAAGCGGTTCCCAAAGAGCTTTAGAACAAGGCATAATTTTCCCTGCTGGATCTTTGGGCAGGGGACCAACCTGCAGCCATATGACTATTTTTGTGCCTGGCGCGGCGCCAAGTGGGAAAGGGTGGTTTTGAGGCTGAAGGCAGCAGGAAAGCCTGCAGCCCCCAGGTCTGTGGGGCTACGCAAGCGGTTCCCAAAGAGCTTTAGAACAAGGCATAGTTTTCCCTGCTGGCTCTTTGGGCGTGGGACCAGTCTCCAGACATATGGCCATTTTTGTGCCCGGCACGTTGCCAAGTGGGAAAGGGTGGTTTTGAGGCTGACGGCAGCAGGAAAGCCTGCAGCCCACAGGTCTGTGGGGCTACGCAAGCCGTTCCCAAAGAGCTTTAGAACAAGGCATAGTTTTCCCTGCTGGCTCTTTGGGCGTGGGACCAGTCTCCAGACATATGGACATTTTTGTGCCTGGCGCGGCGCTAATTGGTAAAGGGTGGTTTTGAGGCTGAAGGCAGCAGGAAAGCCTGCAGCCCCCACGTCTGTGGGGCTACGCAAGCGGTTCCCAAAGAGCCTTAGAACAAGGCATAATTTTCCCTGCTGGCTCTTTGGGCGTGGGACCAATCCCCAGACATATGGCCATTTTTGGGCCTGGCGCGGCGCCAAGTGGGAAAGGGTGGTTTTGAGGCTGAAGGCAGCAGGAAAGCCTACAGCCCCCAGGTCTGTGAGGCTACGCAAGCGGTTCCCAAAGAGCTTTAGAACAAGGCATAGTTTTCCCTGCTGCCTCTTTGGGCGTGGGACCAATCTCCAGACATATGGCCATTTTTGTGCCGGTGCGGCGCCAAGTGCTAAAGGGTGGTTTTGAGGCTGAAGGCAGCAGGAAAGCCTGCAGCCCCCAGGTCTGTCGGTCCACACCAGCGGTTCCCAAAGAGCTTTAGAGCAAGGCATAGTTTTCCCTGCTGGCTCTTTGGGTGTGGGACCAATCTCCAGACATATGGCCATTATTCTGCCTGGCACGGCGCCAAGTGGGAAAGGGTGGTTTTGAGGCTGAAGGCAGCAGGAAAGCCTGCAGCCCCCACGTCTGTGGGGCTACGCAAGCGGTTCCCACAGAGCTTTAGAGCAAGGCACAGTTTTCCCTGCTAGCTCTTTTGGCGGGGGACCAATCTCCAGACATATGGCCATTTTTGTGCCTGGCGCGGCGCCAAGTGGGAAAGGGTGGTTTTGAGGCTGAAGGCAGCAGGAAATCCTGCAGGCCCCAGGTCTGTGGGGCTAGGCAAGCGGTTCCCAAAGAGCTTTAGAGCAAGGCATAGTTTACCCTACTGGCTCTTTGGGCGGGGGACCAATCTCCAGACATACGGCCATTTTTGTGCCTGGCGCGGCGCCAAGTGGGAAAGGGTGGTTTTGAGGCTGAAGGCAGCAGAAAAGCCTGAAGGCCCCAGGTCTGTGGGGTTATGCAAGCTGTTCCCAAAGAGCTTTAGAGCAAGGCATAATTTTCCCTACTGGCTCTTTGGGTGTGGGACCAATCTCCAGACATATGGCCATTTTTGTGCCTGGCGCGGCGCCAAGTGGGAAAGGGTGGTTTTGAGGCTGACGGCAGCAGGAAAGCCTACAGCCCCCAGGTCTGTGGGGCTAAGCAAGCCGTTCCCAAAGAGCTTCAGAACAAGGCACGGTTTTCCCTGCTGGCTCGATGGGCGTGGGACCAATCTCCAGACATATGGCCATTTTTGTGCCTGGCGCGGCGCCAAGTGGGAAAGGGTGGTTTTGAGGCTGACGGCAGCAGGAAAGCCTACAGCCCCCAGGTCTGTGGGGCTAAGCAAGCGGTTCCCAAAGGGCTTCAGAACAAGGCATGGTTTTCCCTGCTGGCTCTTTGGGCGTGGGACCAACCTCCAGCCATATGGCCATTTTTGTGCCTGGCGCGGCGCCAAGTGGGAAAGGGTGGTGTCGAGGCTTAAGGCGCAGGAAAGCCTGCAGGCCCCAGGTCTGTGGGGCTACACAAGCGGTTCCCAAAGAGCTTTAGAACAAGGCATAGTTTTCCCTGCTGGCTCGCTGGGGATTGGACCAATCTCTAGACATATGGCCATTTTTTTGCCTGGCGCGGCGCCAAGTGGGAAAGGGTGGTTTTGAGGCTGAAGGCAGCAGGAAAGCCTGCAGCCCCCAGGTCTGTGGGGCTATGCAAGCAGTTCCCAAAGAGCTTTAGAACAAGGCATAGTTTTCCCTGCTGGATCTTTGGGCAGGGGACCAACTTCCAGCCATATGGCCATTTTTGTGCCTGGCGCGGCGCCAAGTGGGAAAGGGTGGTTTCGAGGCTGAAGGCCGCAGGAAAGCCTGCAGCCCCCAGGTCTGTCGGTACACACCAGCGGTTCCCAAAGAGCTTTAGAGCAAGGCATAGTTTTCCTTCCTGGCTCTTTGGGCGTGGGACCAATATCCAGACACATGGCCATTTTTGTGCCTGGCGAGGCGCCAAGTGGGAAAGGGTGGTTTTGAGGCTGAAAGCTGCAGGAAAGCCTGCAGCCCCCAGGTCTGTGAGGCTACACAAGCGGTTCCCAAAGACCTTTAGAACAAGGCATAGTTTTCCCTGCTGGCTCTTTGGGCGTGGGACCAAACTCCAGACATATGGCCATTTTTGTGTCTGGCGTGGCGCCAAGTGGGAAAGGGTGGTTTTGAGGCTGAAGGCAGCAGAAAAGCCTGCAGGCCCCAGGTCTGTGGGGCTACGCATGCGGTTCCCAAAGAGCTTTAGAACAAGGCATAGTTTTCCCTGCTGGATCTTTGGGCAGGGGACCAACCTCCAGCCATATGGCCATTTTTTTGCCTCGCGCGGTTACAATTGGGAAAGGGTGGTTTTGAGGCTGAAGGCAGCAGGAAAGCCTGCAGCCCCCACGTCTGTGGGGCTACGCAAGCGGTTCCCAAAGAGCTTTAGAACAAGGCATAGTTTTCCCTGCTGGATCTTTGGGCAGGGGACCAACCTCCAGCCATATGGCCATTTTTGTGCCTGGCGCGGCGCCAAGTGGGAAAGGGTGGTGTCGAGGCTGAAGGCAGCAGGAAAGCCTGCAGCCCCCAGGTCTGTGGGACCACGCAAGCGGTTCCCAAAGAGCTTTAGCACAAGGCATAGTTTTCCCTGCTGGCTCATTTGGGCATGGGACCAATCTCCAGACATATGGCCATTTTTTTGTCTCGCGCGGTTACAAGTGGGAAAGGGTGGTTTTGAGGCTGAAGGCAGCAGGAAAGCCTGCAGGCCCCAGGTCTGTGTGGCCAAGCAAGCGGTTCCCAAAGAGCTTTAGAACAAGGCATAGTTTTCCCTGCTGGCTCTTTGGGCGTGGGACCAATCTCCAGCCATATGGCCATTTTTGTGCCTGGCGTGACGCCAAGTGGGAAAGGGTGGTTTTGAGGCTGAAGGCAGCAGGAAAGCCTGCAGCCCCCAGGTCTGTGGGGCTACGCAAGCGGTTCCCAAAGAGCTTTACAAAAAGGCACAGTTGTTCCTGCTGGCTTGTTGGGCGTGGGACTAATGTCCAGACATATGGCCATTTTTGTGCCCGGCACGGTGCCAAGTTGGAAAGGGTGGTTTTGAGGCTGATGGCAGCAGGAAAGCTTGCAGCCCCCAGGTCTGTGGGGCTACGCAAGCGGTTCCCAAAGAGCTTTAGAACAAGGCATAGTTCTCCCTGCTGCCTCTTTGGGCGTGGGACCAATCTCCAGACATATGGCCATTATTGTGCCTGGCACGGCACCAAGTGGGAAAGGGTGGTTTTGAGGCTGAAGGCAGCAGGAAAGCCTGCAGCCCCCAGGTCTGTGGGGCTACGCAAGCGGTTCCCAAAGAGCTTTAGAGCAAGGCACAGTTTTCCCTGCTAGCTCTTTGGGCGGGGGACCAATCTCCAGACATACGGCCATTTTTGTGCCTGGCGCGGCACCAAGTTGGAAAGGGTGGGTTTGAGGCTGAAGGCAGCAGGAAAGCCTGAAGGCCCCAGGTCTGTGGGGTTATGCAAGCCGTTCCCAAAGAGCTTTAGAACAAGGCATAATTTTCTCTGCTGGCTCTTTGGGCGTGGGACCAATCTCCAGCCATATGGCCATTTTTGTGCCTGGCGCGGCGCCAAGTGGGAAAGGGTGGTTTTGAGGCTGAAGGCAGCAGGCAAGACTACAGCCCCCAGGTCTGTGGGGCTACGCAGGCGGTTCCCAAAGAGCTTTAGAACAAGGCATAGTTTTCCCTGCTGGCTCTTTGGGCGTGGGACCAATCCCCAGACATATGGCCATTTTTGGGCCTGGCGCGGCGCCAAGTGGGAAAGGGTGGTTTTGAGGCAGAAGGGAGCAGGAAAGCCTGAAGGCCCCAGGTCTGTGGGGTTATGCAAGCCGTTCCCAAAGAGCTTTAGAACAAGGCATAGTTTTCCCTGCTGGCTCTTTGGGCGTTGGACCAATCTCCAGCCATATGGCCATTTTTGTGCCTGGCGCGGCGCAAGTGGGAAAGGTTGGTTTTGAGGCTGAAGGCAGCAGGAAAGCCTGCAGGCCCCAGGTCTGTGGGGCTACGCAAGCGGTTCCCAAAGAGCTTTAGAACAAGGCATAGTTTTCCCTGCTGGCTCTTTCGGCGTGGGACCAATCTCCAGACATATGGCCATTTTTGTGCCCGGCACGATGCCAAGTGGGAAAGGGTGGTTTTGAGGCTGACGGCAGCAGGAAAGCCTGCAGCCCCCACGTCTGTGGGGCTACGCAAGCGGTTCCCAAAGAGCTTTAGAACAAGGCATAATTTTCCCTGCTGGCTCTTTGGGCGTGGGACCAATCCCCAGACATATGGCCATTTTTGTGCCTGGCGCGGCGCCAAGTGGGAAAGGGTGGTTTTGAGGCTGAAGGCGCAGGAAAGCCTGCAGCCCCCAGGTCTGTCGGTCCACACCAGCGGTTCCAAAAGAGCTTTAGAGCAAGGCATAGTTTTCCCTGCTGGCTCTTTGGGTGTGGGACCAATCTCCAGACATATGGCCATTATTCTGCCTGGCGCGGCGCCAAGTGGGAAAGGGTGGTTTTGAGGCTGAAGGCAGCAGGAAAGCCTGCAGCCCCAGGTCTGTGGGGCTACGCAAGCGGTTCCCAAAGAGTTTTAGAACAAGGCATAATTTTCCCTGCTGGCTCTTTGGGCGTGGGACCAATCCCCAGACATATGGCCATTTTTCTGCCTGGCGCGGCGCCAAGTGGTAAAGGGTGGTTTTGAGGCTGAAGGCAGCAGGAAAGCCTGCAGCCCCCAGGTCTGTGGGGCTACGCAAGCGGTTCCCAAAGAGCTTTAGAACAAGGCATAGTTTTCCCTGCTGGCTCTTTGGGCGTGGGACCAATCTCCAGACATATGGCCATTTTTGTGCCCGGCACGGTGCCAAGTTGGAAAGGGTGGTTTTGAGGCTGACGGCAGCAGGAAAGCCTGAAGGCCCCATGTCTGCGTGGCTACGCAAGCGGTTCCCAAAGAGCTTTAGAACAAGGCATAATTTTCCCTGCTGGATCTTTGGGCAGGGGACCAACCTGCAGCCATATGGCCATTTTTGTGCCTGGCGCGGCGCCAAGTGGGAAAGGGTGGTTTTGAGGCTGAAGGCAGCAGGAAAGCCTGCAGCCCCCAGGTCTGTGGGGCTACGCAAGCGGTTCCCAAAGAGCTTTAGAACAAGGCATAGTTTTCCCTGCTGGCTCTTTGGGCGTGGGACCAGTCTCCAGACATATGGCCATTTTTGTGCCCGGCACGTTGCCAAGTGGGAAAGGGTGGTTTTGAGGCTGACGGCATCAGGAAAGCCTGCAGCCCCCACGTCTGTGGGTCTACGCAAGCGGTTCCCAAAGAGCTTTACAACAAGGCATAGTTTTCCCTGCTGGCTCTTTGGGCGTGGGACCCATCTCCAGCCATATGGCCATTTTTGTGCCTGGCGCGGCGCTAATTGGTAAAGGGTGGTTTTGAGGCTGAAGGCAGCAGGAAAGCCTGCAGCCCCCAGGTCTGTGGGGCTACGCAAGCGGTTCCCAAAGAGCCTTAGAGGAAGGCATAATTTTCCCTGCTGGCTCTTTGGGCGTGGGACCAATCTCCAGACATACGGCCATTTTTGTGCCTGGCGCGGCGCCAAGTGGGAAAGGGTGGTTTTGAGGCTGAAGGCAGCAGGAAAGCCTGAAGGCCCCAGGCCTGTGGGGTTATGCAAGCCGTTCCCAAAGAGCTTTAGAACAAGGCATAATTTTCCCTGCTGGCTCTTTGGGCGTGGGACCAGTCTGCAGACATATGGCCATTTTTCTGCCTGGCGCGGCGCCAAGTGGGAAAGGGTGGTTTTGAGGCTGAAGGCAGCAGGAAAGCCTACAGCCCCCAGGTCTGTGAGGCTACGCAAGCGGTTCCCAAAGAGCTTTAGAACAAGGCATAGTTTTCCCTGCTGCCTCTTTGGGCGTGGGACCAATCTCCAGACATATGGCCATTTTTGTGCCGGTGCGGCGCCAAGTACTAAAGGGTGGTTTTGAGGCTGACGGCAGCAGGAAAGCCTGCAGGCCCCAGGTCTGTGGGGCTACGCAAGCGGTTCCCAAAGAGCTTTAGAACAAGGCATAGTTTTCCTTCCTGGCTCTTTGGGCGTGGGACCAATCTCCAGACATATGGCCATTTTTGTGCCGGCGCGGCGCCAAGTGGGAAAGGGTGGTTTTGAGGCTGACGGCAGCAGGAAAGCCTGCAGCCCCAAGGTCTGTGAGGCTACGCAAGCGGTTCCCAAAGAGCTTTACAACAAGGCATAGTTTTCCCTGCTGACTCTTTGGGCGTGGGACCAATCTCCAGACATATGGCCATTATTGTGCCTGGCACGGCGCCAAGTGGGAAAGGGTGGTTTTGAGGCTGAAGGCAGCAGGAAAGCCTGCAGCCCCCAGGTCTGTGGGGCTACGCAAGCGGTTCCCACAGAGCTTTAGAGCAAGGCACAGTTTTCCCTGCTAGCTCTTTTGGCGGGGGACCAATCTCCAGACATATGGCCATTTTTGGGCCTGGCGCGGCACCAAGTGGAAAAGGGTGGTTTTGAGGCTGAAGGCAGCAGGAAAGCCTGCAGGCCCCAGGTCTGTGGGGTTATGCAAGCCGTTCCCATGGAGCTTCAGAGCAAGGCACAGTTGTCCCTGCTGGCTCGTTGGGCGTGGGACCAATCTCCAGCCATATGGCCATTTTTGTGCCTGGCGCGGCGCCAAGTGGGAAAGGGTGGTTTTGAGGCTGACGGCAGCAGGAAAGCCTGCAGCCCCCAGGTCTGTGGCGCTACGCAAGCGGTTCCCAAAGAGCTTTACAAAAAGGCACAGTTGTCCCTGCTGGCTCGATGGGCGTGGGACCTAATCTCCAGACATATGGCCATTTTTGTGCCTGGCGCGGCGCCAAGTGGGAAAGGGTGGTTTTGAGGCTGAAGGCAGCAGGAAATCCTGCAGGCCCCAGGTCTGTGGGGCTAGGCAAGCGGTTCCCAAAGAGCTTTAGAACAAGGCATAGTTTTCCCTGCTGGCTCTTTGGGCGGGGGACCAATCTCCAGACATACGGCCATTTTTGTGTGAGGCGCGGCGCCAAGTAGGAAAGGGTGGTTTTGAGGCTGAAGGCAGCAGAAAAGCCTGAAGGCCCCAGGTCTGTGGGGTTATGCAAGCTGTTCCCAAAGAGCTTTAGAGCAAGGCATAATTTTCCCTACTGGCTCTTTGGGTGTGGGACCAATCTCCAGACATATGGCCATTTTTGTGCCTGGCGCGGCGCCAAGTGGGAAAGGGTGGTTTTGAGGCTGACGGCAGCAGGAAAGCCTACAGCCCCCAGGTCTGTGGGGCTAAGCAAGCGGTTCTCAAAGGGCTTCAGAACAAGGCATGGTTTTCCCTGCTGGCTCGATGGGCGTGGGACCAATCTCCAGACATATGGCCATTTTTGTGCCTGGCGCGGCGCCAAGTGGGAAAGGGTGGTTTTGAGGCTGACGGCAGCAGGAAAGCCTACAGCCCCCAGGTCTGTGGGGCTAAGCAAGCGGTTCCCAAAGGGCTTCAGAACAAGGCATGGTTTTCCCTGCTGGCTCTTTGGGCGTGGGACCAATCTCCAGACATATGGCCATTTTTGTGCCTGGCGCGGCGCCAAGTGGGAAAGGGTGGTGTCGAGGCTTAAGGCGCAGGAAAGCCTGCAGGCCCCAGGTCTGTGGGGCTACACAAGCGGTTCCCAAAGAGCTTTAGAACAAGGCATAGTTTTCCCTGCTGGCTCGTTGGGGATTGGACCAATCTCTAGACATATGGCCATTTTTTTGCCTGGCGCGGCGCCAAGTGGGAAAGGGTGGTTTTGAGGCTGAAGGCAGCAGGAAAGCCTGCAGCCCCCACGTCTGTGGGGCTACGCAAGCAGTTCCCAAAGAACTTTAGAACAAGGCATAGTTTTCCCTGCTGGATCTTTGGGCAGGGGACCAACTTCCAGCCATATGGCCATTTTTGTGCCTGGCGCGGCGCCAAGTGGGAAAGGGTGGTTTCGAGGCTGAAGGCAGCAGGAAAGCCTGCAGCCCCCAGGTCTGTCGGTACATACCAGCGGTTCCCAAAGAGCTTTAGAGCAAGGCATAGTTTTCCTTCCCGGCTCTTTGGGCGTGGGACCAATATCCAGACATACGGCCATTTTTGTGCCTGGCGAGGCGCCAAGTGGGAAAGGGTGGTTTTGAGGCTGAAAGCAGCAGGAAAGCCTGCAGCCCCCAGGTCTGTGAGGCTACACAAGCGGTTCCCAAAGACCTTTAGAACAAGGCATAGTTTTCCCTGCTGGCTCTTTGGGCGTGGGACCAAACTCCAGACATATGGCCATTTTTGTGTCTGGCGTGGCGCCAAGTGGGAAAGGGTGGTTTTGAGGCTGAAGGCAGCAGAAAAGCCTGCAGCCCCCAGGTCTGTGAGGCTACACAAGCGGTTCCCAAAGACCTTTAGAACAAGGCATAGTTTTCCCTGCTGGCTCGTTGGGCATGGGACCAATCTCCAGCCATATGGCCATTTTTTTGCCTCGCGCGGTTACAATTGGGAAAGGGTGGTTTTGAGGCTGAAGGCAGCAGGAAAGCCTGCAGCCCCCACGTCTGTGGGGCTACGCAAGCGGTTCCCAAAGAGCTTTAGAACAAGGCATAGTTTTCCCTGCTGGATCTTTGGGCAGGGGACCAACCTCCAGCCATATGGCCATTTTCGTGCCTGGCGCGGCGCCAAGTGGGAAAGGGTGGTTTTGAGGCTGAAGGCAGCAGGAAAGCCTGCAGCCCCCAGGTCTGTAGGACCACGCAAGCGGTTCCCAAAGAGCTTTAGCACAAGGCATAGTTTTCCCTGCTGGCTCATTTGGGCATGGGACCAACATCCAGACATATGGCCATTTTTTTTTCTCGCGCGGTTACAAGTGGGAAAGGGTGGTTTTGAGGCTGAAGGCAGCAGGAAAGCCTGCAGGCCCCAGGTCTGTGTGGCCAAGCAAGCGGTTCCCAAAGAGATTTAGAACAAGGCATAATTTTCCCTGCTGGCTCTTTGGGCGTGGGACCAATCTACAGACATATGGCCATTTTTCTGCCTGGCGTGACGCCAAGTGGGAAAGGGTGGTTTTGAGGCTGACGGCAGCAGGAAAGCCTGCAGCCCCAAGGGCTGTGAGGCTACGCAAGCGGTTCCCAAAGAGCTTTACAACAAGGCATAGTTTTCCCTGCTGACTCTTTGGGCGTGGGACCAATCTCCAGACATTTGGCCATTATTGTGCCTGGCACGGCGCCAAGTGGGAAAGGGTGGTTTTGAGGCTGAAGGCAGCAGGAAAGCCTGCAGCCCCCACGTCTGTGGGGCTACGCAAGCGGTTCCCAAAGAGCTTTAGAACAAGGCACAGTTTTCCCTGCTAGCTCTTTGGGCGTCGGACCAATCTCCAGACATACGGCCATTTTTGTGCCTGGCGCGGCACCAAATTGGAAAGGGTGGGTTTGAGGCTGAAGGCAGCAGGCAAGCCTACAGCCCCCAGGTCTGTGGGGCTACGCAGGCGGTTCCCAAAGAGCTTTAGAACAAGGCATAGTTTTCCCTGCTGGCTCTTTGGGCGTGGGACCAATCTCCAGACATATGGCCATTTTTGTGCCGGCGCGGCGCCAAGTGGGAAAGGGTGGTTTTGAGGCTGACGGCAGCAGGAAAGCCTGCAGCCCCAAGGTCTGTGAGGCTACGCAAGCGGTTCCCAAAGAGCTTTAGAACAAGGCATAGTTTTCCCTGCTGGCTATTTGGGCGTGGGACCCATCTCCAGCCATATGGCCATTTTTGTGCCTGGCGCGGCGCCAATTGCTAAAGGGTGGTTTTGAGGCTGAAGGCAGCAGGCAAGCCTACAGCCCCCAGGTCTGTGGGGCTACGCAAGCGGTTCCCAAAGAGCCTTAGAGGCAGGCATAATTTTCCCTGCTGGCTCTTTGGGCGTGGGACCAATCCCCAGACATATGGCCATTTTTGGGCCTGGCGCGGCGCCAAGTGGGAAAGGGTGGTTTTGAGGCAGAAGGGAGCAGGAAAGCCTGAAGGCCCCAGGTCTGTGGGGTTATGAAAGCCGTTCCCAAAGAGCTTTAGAACAAGGCATAATTTTCCCTGCTGGCTATTTGGGCGTGGGACCAATCTCCAGCCATATGGCCATTTTTGTGCCTGGCGCGGCGCAAGTGGGAAAGGGTGGTTTTGAGGCTGAAGGCAGCAGGAAAGCCTGTAGGCCCCAGGTCTGTGGGGCTACGCAAGCGGTTCCCAAAGAGCTTTAGAACAAGGCATAGTTTTCCCTGCTGGCTCTTTCGGCGTGGGACCAATCTCCAGACATATGGCCATTTTTGTGCCCGGCACGATGCCAAGTGGGAAAGGGTGGTTTTGAGGCTGACGGCAGCAGGAAAGCCTGCAGCCCCCACGTCTGTGGGGCTACGCAAGCGGTTCCCAAAGAGCTTTAGAACAAGGCATAATTTTCCCTGCTGGCTCTTTGGGCGTGGGACCAATCCCCAGACATATGGCCATTTTTGGGCCTGGCGCGGCGCCAAGTGGGAAAGGGTGGTTTTGAGGCTGAAGGCGCAGGAAAGCCTGCAGCCCCCAGGTCTGTCGGTCCACACCAGCGGTTCCCAAAGAGCTTTAGAGCAAGGCATAGTTTTCCCTGCTGGCTCTTTGGGTGTGGGACCAATCTCCAGACATATGGCCATTATTCTGCCTGGCGCGGCGCCAAGTGGGAAAGGGTGGTTTTGAGGCTGAAGGCAGCAGGAAAGCCTGCAGCCCCAGGTCTGTGGGGCTACGCAAGCGGTTCCCAAAGAGTTTTAGAACAAGGCATAATTTTCCCTGCTGGCTCTTTGGGCGTGGGACCAATCCCCAGACATATGGCCATTTTTCTGCCTGGCGCGGCGCCAAGTGGGAAAGGGTGGTTTTGAGGCTGAAGGCAGCAGGAAAGCCTGCAGCCCCCAGGTGTGTGGGGCTACGCAAGCGGTTCCCAAAGAGCTTTAGAACAAGGCATAGTTTTCCCTGCTGGCTCTTTGGGCGTGGGACCAATCTCCAGACATATGGCCATTTTTGGGCCCGGCACGGTGCCAAGTTGGAAAGGGTGGTTTTGAGGCTGACGGCAGCAGGAAAGCCTGAAGGCCCCATGTCTGCGTGGCTACGCAAGCGGTTCCCAAAGAGCTTTAGAACAAGGCATAATTTTCCCTGCTGGATCTTTGGGCAGGGGACCAACCTGCAGCCATATGACCATTTTTGTGCCTGGCGCGACGCCAAGTGGGAAAGGGTGGTTTTGAGGCTGAAGGCAGCAGGAAAGCCTGCAGCCCCCACGTCTGTGGGGCTACGCAAGCGGTCCCCAAAGAGCTTTAGAACAAGGCATAGTTTTCCCTGCTGGCTCTTTGGGCGTGGGACCAGTCTCCAGACATATGGCCATTTTTGTGCCCGGCACGTTGCCAAGTGGGAAAGGGTGGTTTTGAGGCTGACGGCATCAGGAAAGCCTGCAGCCCCCACGTCTGTGGGGCTACGCAAGCGGTTCCCAAAGAGCTTTACAACAAGGCATAGTTTTCCCTGCTGGCTCTATGGGCGTGGGACCCATCTCCAGACATATGGCCATTATTGTGCCTGGCGCGGCGCTAATTGGTAAAGGGTGGTTTTGAGGCTGAAGGCAGCAGGAAAGCCTGCAGCCCCCAGGTCTGTGGGGCTACGCAAGCGGTTCCCAAAGAGCCTTAGAGGAAGGCATAATTTTCCCTGCTGGCTCTTTGGGCGTGGGACCAATCTCCAGACATACGGCCATTTTTGTGCCTGGCGCGGCGCCAAGTGGGAAAGGGTGGTTTTGAGGCTGAAGGCAGCAGGAAAGCCTGAAGGCCCCAGGCCTGTGGGGTTATGCAAGCCGTTCCCAAAGAGCTTTAGAACAAGGCATAATTTTCCCTGCTGGCTCTTTGGGCGTGGGACCAGTCTGCAGACATATGGCCATTTTTCTGCCTGGCGCGGCGCCAAGTGGGAAAGGGTGGTTTTGAGGCTGAAGGCAGCAGGAAAGCCTACAGCCCCCAGGTCTGTGGGCCCAAGCAAGCGGTTCCCAAAGAGCTTTAGAACAAGGCATAGTTTTCCCTGCTGCCTCTTTGGGCGTGGGACCAGTCTGCAGACATATGGCCATTTTTGTGCCGGTGCGGCGCCAAGTACTAAAGGGTGGTTTTGAGGCTGACGGCAGCAGGAAAGCCTGCAGGCCCCAGGTCTGTGGGGCTACGCAAGCGGTTCCCAAAGAGCTTTAGAACAAGGCATAGTTTTCCCTGCTGGCTCTTTGGGCGGGGGACCAATCTCCAGACATACGGCCATTTTTGTGTGAGGCGCGGCGCCAAGTAGGAAAGGGTGGTTTTGAGGCTGAAGGCAGCAGAAAAGCCTGAAGGCCCCAGGTCTGTGGGGTTATGCAAGCTGTTCCCAAAGAGCTTTAGAGCAAGGCATAATTTTCCCTACTGGCTCTTTGGGTGTGGGACCAATCTCCAGACATATGGCCATTTTTGTGCCTGGCGCGGCGTCAAGTGGGAAAGGGTGGTTTTGAGGCTGACGGCAGCAGGAAAGCCTACAGCCCCCAGGTCTGTGGGGCTAAGCAAGCGGTTCTCAAAGGGCTTCAGAACAAGGCATGGTTTTCCCTGCTGGCTCGATGGGCGTGGGACCAATCTCCAGACATATGGCCATTTTTGTGCCTGGCGCGGCGCCAAGTGGGAAAGGGTGGTTTTGAGGCTGACGGCAGCAGGAAAGCCTACAGCCCCCAGGTCTGTGGGGCTAAGCAAGCGGTTCCCAAAGGGCTTCAGAACAAGGCATGGTTTTCCCTGCTGGCTCTTTGGGCGTGGGACCAATCTCCAGACATATGGCCATTTTTGTGCCTGGCGCGGCGCCAAGTGGGAAAGGGTGGTGTCGAGGCTTAAGGCGCAGGAAAGCCTGCAGGCCCCAGGTCTGTGGGGCTACACAAGCGGTTCCCAAAGAGCTTTAGAACAAGGCATAGTTTTCCCTGCTGGCTCGTTGGGGATTGGACCAATCTCTAGACATATGGCCATTTTTTTGCCTGGCGCGGCGCCAAGTGGGAAAGGGTGGTTTTGAGGCTGAAGGCAGCAGGAAAGCCTGCAGCCCCCACGTCTGTGGGGCTACGCAAGCAGTTCCCAAAGAACTTTAGAACAAGGCATAGTTTTCCCTGCTGGATCTTTGGGCAGGGGACCAACTTCCAGCCATATGGCCATTTTTGTGCCTGGCGCGGCGCCAAGTGGGAAAGGGTGGTTTCGAGGCTGAAGGCAGCAGGAAAGCCTGCAGCCCCCAGGTCTGTCGGTACATACCAGCGGTTCCCAAAGAGCTTTAGAGCAAGGCATAGTTTTCCTTCCTGGCTCTTTGGGCGTGGGACCAATATCCAGACATACGGCCATTTTTGTGCCTGGCGAGGCGCCAAGTGGGAAAGGGTGGTTTTGAGGCTGAAAGCAGCAGGAAAGCCTGCAGCCCCCAGGTCTGTGAGGCTACACAAGCGGTTCCCAAAGACCTTTAGAACAAGGCATAGTTTTCCCTGCTGGCTCTTTGGGCGTGGGACCAATCTCCAGACATATGGCCATTTTTGTGTCTGGCGTGGCGCCAAGTGGGAAAGGGTGGTTTTGAGGCTGAAGGCAGCAGAAAAGCCTGCAGCCCCCAGGTCTGTGAGGCTACACAAGCGGTTCCCAAAGACCTTTAGAACAAGGCATAGTTTTCCCTGCTGGCTCGTTGGGCATGGGACCAATCTCCAGCCATATGGCCATTTTTTTGCCTCGCGCGGTTACAATTGGGAAAGGGTGGTTTTGAGGCTGAAGGCAGCAGGAAAGCCTGCAGCCCCCACGTCTGTGGGGCTACGCAAGCGGTTCCCAAAGAGCTTTAGAACAAGGCATAGTTTTCCCTGCTGGATCTTTGGGCAGGGGACCAACCTCCAGCCATATGGCCATTTTCGTGCCTGGCGTGGCGCCAAGTGGGAAAGGGTGGTTTTGAGGCTGAAGGCAGCAGGAAAGCCTGCAGCCCCCAGGTCTGTAGGACCACGCAAGCGGTTCCCAAAGAGCTTTAGCACAAGGCATAGTTTTCCCTGCTGGCTCATTTGGGCATGGGACCAATCTCCAGACATATGGCCATTTTTTTGTCTCGCGCGGTTACAAGTGGGAAAGGGTGGTTTTGAGGCTGAAGGCAGCAGGAAAGCCTGCAGGCCCCAGGTCTGTGTGGCCAAGCAAGCGGTTCCCAAAGAGATTTAGAACAAGGCATAATTTTCCCTGCTGGCTCTTTGGGCGTGGGACCAATCTACAGACATATGGCCATTTTTCTGCCTGGCGTGACGCCAAGTGGGAAAGGGTGGTTTTGAGGCTGACGGCAGCAGGAAAGCCTGCAGCCCCAAGGTCTGTGAGGCTACGCAAGCGGTTCCCAAAGAGCTTTACAACAAGGCATAGTTTTCCCTGCTGGCTCTTTGGGCGTGGGACCAATCTCCAGACATATGGCCATTATTGTGCCTGGCACGGCGCCAAGTGGGAAAGGGTGGTTTTGAGGCTGAAGGCAGCAGGAAAGCCTGCAGCCCCCACGTCTGTGGGGCTACGCAAGCGGTTCCCACAGAGCTTTAGAGCAAGGCACAGTTTTCCCTGCTAGCTCTTTTGGCGGGGGACCAATCTCCAGACATATGGCCATTTTTGGGCCTGGCGCGGCACCAAGTGGAAAAGGGTGGGTTTGAGGCTGAAGGCAGCAGGAAAGCCTGAAGGCCCCAGGTCTGTGGGGTTATGCAAGCCGTTCCCAAGGAGCTTCAGAGCAAGGCACAGTTGTCCCTGCTGGCTCGTTGGGCGTGGGACCAATCTCCAGCCATATGGCCATTTTTGTGCCTGGCGCGGCGCCAAGTGGGAAAGGGTGGTTTTGAGGCTGAAGGCAGCAGGAAAGCCTGCAGCCCCCAGGTCTGTGGGGCTACGCAAGCGGTTCCCAAAGAGCTTTACAAAAAGGCACAGTTGTCCCTGCTGGCTCGATGGGCGTGGGACCTAATCTCCAGCCATATGGCCATTTTTGTGCCTGGCGCGGCGCCAAGTGGGAAAGGGTGGTTTTGAGGCTGAAGGCAGCAGGAAAGCCTGCAGCCCCCACGTCTGTGGGGCTACGCAAGCGGTTCCCAAAGAGCTTTACAAAAAGGCACAGTTGTCCCTGCTGGCTCGATGGGCGTGGGACCAATCTCCAGACATATGGCCATTTTTGTGCCTGGCGCGGCGCCAAGTGGGAAAGGGTAGTTTTGAGGATGAAAGCAGCAGGAAAGCCTGCAGGCCCCAGGTCTGTGGGGCCAAGCAAGTGGTTCCCAAAGAGCTTTAGAGCAAGGCATAGTTTTCCCTGCTGGCTCTTTGGGCGGGGGACCAATCTCCAGACATATGGCCAGTTTTGTGCCTGGCGCGGCGCCAAGTGGGAAAGGGTGGTTTTGAGGCTGAAGGCAGCAGAAAAGCCTGCAGCCCCCAGGTCTGTGAGGCTACACAAGCGGTTCCCAAAGACCTTTAGAACAAGGCATAGTTTTCCCTGCTGGCTCTTTGGGCATGGGACCAATCTCCAGCCATATGGCCATTTTTTTGCCTCGCGTGGTTACAATTGGGAAAGGGTGGTTTTGAGGCTGAAGGCAGCAGGAAAGCCTGCAGCCCCCACGTCTGTGGGGCTACGCAAGCGGTTCCCAAAGAGCTTTAGAACAAGGCATAGTTTTCCCTGCTGGATCTTTGGGCAGGGGACCAACTTCCAGCCATATGGCCATTTTTGTGCCTGGCGCGGCGCCAAGTGGGAAAGGGTGGTGTCGAGGCTGAAGGCAGCAGGAAAGCCTGCAGCCCCCACGTCTGTGGGGCTACGCAAGCAGTTCCCAAAGAGCTTTAGAACAAGGCATAGTTTTCCCTGCTGGATCTTTGGGCAGGGGACCAACCTCCAGCCATATGGCCATTTTTCTGCCTGGCGCGGCGCCAAGTGGGAAAGGGTGGTTTCGAGGCTGAAGGCAGCAGGAAAGCCTGCAGCCCCCAGGTCTGTCGGTACACACCAGCGGTTGCCAAAGAGCTTTAGAGCAAGGCATAGTTTTCCTTCCTGGCTCTTTGGGCAGGGGACCAATATCCAGACATATGGCCATTTTTGTGCCTGGCGAGGCGCCAAGTGGGAAAGGGTGGTTTTGAGGCTGAAGGCAGCAGGAAAGCCTGCAGCCCCCAGGTCTGTGGGGCTACGCAAGCGGTTCCCAAAGAGCTTTACATAAAGGCACAGTTGTCCCTGCTGGCTCGATGGGCGTGGGACCAATCTCCAGACATACGGCCATTTTTGTGCCTGGCGCGGCGCCAAGTGGGAAAGGGTGGTTTTGAGGCTGAAGGCAGCAGAAAAGCCTGCAGGCCCCAGGTCTGTGGGGCTACGCATGCGGTTCCCAAAGAGCTTTAGAACAAGGCATAGTTTTCCCTGCTGGCTCGTTGGGCATGGGACCAATCTCCAGACATATGGCCATTTTTTTGCCTCGCGCGGTTACAATTGGGAAAGGGTGGTTTTGAGGCTGAAGGCAGCAGGAAAGCCTGCAGCCCCCACGTCTGTGGGGCTACGCAAGCGGTTCCCAAAGAGCTTTAGAACAAGGCATAGTTTTCCCTGCTGGATCTTTGGGCAGGGGACCAACCTCCAGCCATATGGCCATTTTTGTGCCTGGCGTGGCGCCAAGTGGGAAAGGGTGGTGTCGAGGCTGAAGGCAGCAGGAAAGCCTGCAGCCCCCAGGTCTGTGGGACCACGCAAGCGGTTCCCAAAGAGCTTTAGCACAAGGCATAGTTTTCCCTGCTGGCTCATTTGGGCATGGGACCAATCTCCAGACATATGGCCATTTTTTTGTCTCGCGCGGTTACAAGTGGGAAAGGGTGGTTTTGAGGCTGAAGGCAGCAGGAAAGCCTGCAGGCCCCAGGTCTGTGTGGCCAAGCAAGCGGTTCCCAAAGAGCTTTAGAACAAGGCATAGTTTTCCCTGCTGGCTCTTTGGGCGTGGGACCAATCTCCAGACATATGGCCATTTGTGTGCCTGGCGCGGCGCCAAGTGGGAAAGGGTGGTTTTGAGGCTGAAGGCAGCAGGAAAGCCTGCAGCCCCCAGGTCTGTGGGGCTACGCAAGCGGTTCCCAAAGAGCTTTACAAAAAGGCACAGTTGTCCCTGCTGGCTCTTTGGGCGTGGGACCAATCTCCAGACATATGGCCATTATTGTGCCTGGCACGGCGCCAAGTGGGAAAGGGTGGTGTCGAGGCTGAAGGCAGCAGGAAAGCCTGAAGGCCCCAGGTCTGTGGGGTATGCAAGCCGTTCCCAAAGAGCTTTAGAGGAAGGCATACTTTTCCCTGCTGGCTCGTTGGGCATGGGACCAATCTCCAGACATATGGCCATTTTTTTGCCTCGCGCGGTTACAATTGGGAAACGGTGGTGTCGAGGCTGAAGGCAGCAGGAAAGCCTGCAGCCCCCACGTCTGTGGGGCTACGCAAGCGTTTCCCAAACAGCTTTAGAACAAGGCATGGTTTTCCCTGCTGGCTCTTTGGGCGTGGGACCAATCTCCAGACATATGGCCATTTTTTTGCCTCGCGCGGTTACAAGTGGGAAAGGGTGTTGTCGAGGCTGAAGGCAGCAGGAAAGCCTGCAGCCCCCAGGTCTGTCGGTCCACACCAGCGGTTCCCAAAGAGCTTTAGAGCAAGGCATAGTTTTCCCTGCTGGCTCTTTGGGCATGGGACCAATCTCCAGATATACGGCCATTTTTGTGCCTGGCGCGGCACCAAGTGGGAAAGGGTGGTTTTGAGGCTGAAGGCAGCAGGAAAGCCTGCAGCCCCCAGGTCTGTGGGGCCAAGCAAGCGGTTCCCAAAGAGCTTTACAAAAAGTCACAGTTGTCCCTTCTGGCTCTTTGGGCGTGGGACCAATCTCCAGACATACGGCCATTTTTGTGCCTGGCGCGGCGCCATGTGGGAAAGGGTGGTTTTGAGGCTGAAGGCAGCAGGAAAGCCTGAAGGCCCCAGGTCTGTGGGGTTATGCAAGCCGTTCCCAAAGAGCTTTAGAGCAAGGCATAATTTTCCCTGCTGGCTCTTTTGGTGTGGGACCAATCTCCAGACATATGGCCATTATTGTGCCTGGCGCGGCGCCAAGTGGGAAAGGGTGGTTTTGAGGCTGAAGGCAGCAGGAAAGCCTGCAGCCCCCAAGTCTGTGAGGCTACACAAACGGTTCCCAAAGAGCTTTAGAACAAGGCATAGTTTTCCCTGCTGGCTCGTTGGGCATGGGACCAATCTCCAGACATATGGCCATTTCTTTGCCTCGGGCGGTTACACGTGGGAAAGGGTGGTTTTGAGGCTGAAGGCAGCAGGAAAGCCTGCAGCCCCCACGTCTGTGGGGCCAAGCAAGCGGTTCCCAAAGAGCTTTAGAGCAAGGCATAGTTTTCCTTGCTGGCTCTTTGGGCGTGGGACCAATCTCCAGACATATGGCCATTTTTGTGCCTGGTGCGGCGCCAAGTGGGAAAGGGTGGTTTTGAGGCTGAAGGCAGCACGGAAGTCTGCAGCCCCCACGTCTGTGGGGCTACGCAAGCGGTTCCCAAAGAGCTTTACAAAAAGGCACAGTTGTCCCTGCTGGCTCGATGGGCGTGGCACCAATCTCCAGCCATATGGCCATTTTTGTGCCTGGCGCGGCGCCAAGTGGGAAAGGGTGGTTTTGAGGCTGAAGGCAGCAGGAAAGCCTGCAGCCCCCACGTCTGTGGGGCTACGCAAGCCGTTCCCAAAGAGCTTTAGAACAAGGCATGGTTTTCCCTGCTGGCTCTTTGGGCGTGGGACCAATCTCCAGACATATGGCCATTTTTTTGCCTCGCGCGGTTAAAATTTGGAAACGGTGGTTTTGAGGCTGAAGGCAGCAGGAAAGCCTGCAGGCCCCACGTCTGTGGGGCTACGCAAGCGTTTCGCATAGAGCTTTAGAGGAAGGCATAAATTTCCCTGCTGGCTCTTTGGGCGTGGGACCAATCTCCAGACATGTGGCCATTTTTGTGCCTGACGTGGCGCCAAGTGGGAAAGGCTGGTGTCGAGGCTTAAGGCGCAGGAAAGCCTGCAGGCCCCAGGTCTGTGGGGCTACGCAAGCGGTTCCCAAAGAGCTTTAGCACAAGGCATAGTTTTCCCTGCTGGCTCGTTGGGCATGGGACCAATCTCCAGACATATGGCCATTTCTGTGCCTGGCGTGGCGCCAAGTGGGAAAGGGTGGTGTCGAGGCTGAAGGCAGCAGGAAAGCCTGAAGGCCCCAGGTCTGTTGGTCCACACCAGCGGTTCCCAAAGAGCTTTAGAGCAAGGCATAGTTTTCCCTGCTGGCTCTTTGGGTGTGGGACCCATCTCCAGACATATGGCCATTATTGTGCCTGGCGCGGCGCCAAGTGGGAAAGGGTGGTTTTGAGGCTGAAGGTAGCAGGAAAGCCTGCAGGCCCCAGGTCTATGGGGCTAAGCAAGCGGTTGCCAAAGAGCTTTAGAACAAGGCATAGTTTTCCATGCTGGCTCTTTGGGCGTGGGACCCATCTCCAGACATATGGCCATTTTTGTGCCTGGCGCGGTGCCAAGTGGGAAAGGGTGGTTTTGAGGCTGAAGGCAGCAGGAAAGCCTGCAGCCCCCAGGTCTGTGGGGCTACGCAAGCGGTTCCCAAAGAGCTTTACAAAAAGGCACAGTCGTCCCTGCTGGCTCTTTGGGCGTGGGACCAATCTCCAGACATATGGCCATTTTTGTGCCTGGCGCGGCGCCAAGTGGGAAAGGGTGGTGTCGAGGCTTAAGGCGCAGGAAAGCCTGCAGGCCCCAGGTCTGTGGGGCTACGCAAGCGGTTCCCAAAGAGCTTTAGAACAAGGCATAGTTTTCCCTGCTGGCTCTTTGGGCGTGGGACCAATCTCCAGACATATGGCCATTATTGTGCCTGGCGCGGTGCCAAGTGGGAAAGGGTGGTTTTGAGGCTGAAGGCAGCAGGAAAGCCTGCAGCCCCCACGTCTGTGGGGCTACGCAAGAGGTTCCCAAAGAGCTTTAGAACAAGGCATAATTTTCCCTGCTGGCTACTTGGGCGTGGGACCAATCCCCAGACATATGGCCATTTTTGTGCCTGGCGCGGCGCCAAGTGGGAAAGGGTGGTTTTGAGGCTGAAGGCAGCAGGAAAGCCTGAAGGCCCCAGGTCTGTGGGGTTATGCAAGCCGTTCCCAAAGAGCTTTAGAAAAAGGCATAATTTTCCCTGTTGGCTTTTTGGGCGTGGGACCAGTCTGCAGACATATGGCCATTTTTGTGCCTGGCGCGGCACCAAGTGGGAAAGGGTGGTTTTGAGGCTGACGGCAGCAGGAAAGCCTACAGTTCCCAGCTCTGTGGGGCTACGCAGGCGGTTTCCAAATAGCTTTAGAACAAGGCATAATTTTCCCTGCTGGATCTTTGGGCAGGGGACCAATCTCCAGGCATATGGCCATTTTTTTGGCTCGCGCGGTTACAAGTGGGAAAGGGTGGTTTTGAGGCTGAAGGCAGCAGGAAAGCCTGCAGCCCCCAGGTCTGTGGGGCCAAGCAAGCGGTTCCCAAAGAGCTTTAGAACAAGGCATAGTTTTCCCTGCTGGATCTTTGGGCAGGGGACCAATCTCCAGCCATATGGCCATTTTTCTGCCTGGCGCGGTGCCAAGTGGGAAAGGGTGGTTTTGAGGCTGAAGGCAGCAGGAAAGCCTGCAGGCTCCAGGTCTGTGGGGTTATGCAAGCCGTTCCCAAAGAGCTTTAGCACAAGGCATACTTTTCCCTGCTGGCTCATTTGGGCATTGGACCAATCTCCAGACATATGGCCATTTTTTTGGCTCGCGCGGTTACAAGTGGGAAAGGGTGGTTTTGAGGCTGAAGGCAGCAGGAAACCCTGCAGCCCCAGGTCTGTGGGGCCAAGCAAGCGGTTCCCAAAGAGCTTTAGAACAAGGCATAGTATTCCCTGCTGGCTCTTTGGGCAGGGGACCAATCTCCAGCCATATGGCCATTTTTGTGCCTGGCGCGGTGCCAAGTGGGAAAGGGTGGTTTTGAGGCTGAAGGCAGCAGGAAAGCCTGCAGGCCCCAGGTCTGTGGGGCTACGCAGGCGGTTCCCAAAGAGCTTTAGAACAAGGCATAGTTTTCCCTGCTGGCTCTTTGGGCGTGGGACCAATCCCCTTCCATATGGCCATTTTTCTGCCTGGCGCGGCGCCAAGTGGGAAAGGGTGGTTTTGAGGCTGAAGGCAGCAGGTAAGCCTGAAGGCCCCAGGTCTGTGGGGTTATGCAAGCCGTTCCCAAAGAGCTTTAGAGCAAGGCATAATTTTCCCTGCTGGCTCTTTGGGCGTGGGACCAATCTCCAGCCATATGGCCATTTTTGTGCATGGCGCGGCGCCAAGTGGGAAAGGGTGGTTTTGAGGCTGAAGGCAGCAGGAAAGCCTGCAGCCCCCACGCCTGTGAGGCTACGCAAGCGGTTCCCAAAGAGCTTTAGAACAAGGCATAGTTTTCCCCGCTGGCTCTTTGGGCGTGGGGCCAATCTCCAGACATATGGCCATTTTTGTGCCTGGCACGGCGCCAAATGGGAAAGGGTGGTTTTGAGGCTTAAGGCGCAGGAAAGCCTGCAGGCCCCAGGTCTGTGGGGCTACGCAAGCGGTTCCCAAAGAGCTTTAGAACAAGGCATAGTTTTCCCTGCTGGCTCTTTGGACGTGGGACCCATCTCCAGACATATGGCTATTTTTGTGCCTGGCGTGGCGCCAAGTGGGAAAGGGTGGTTTTGAGGCTGAAGGCAGCAGGAAATCCTACAGCCCCCAGGTCTGTGGGGCTACGCAAGCGGTTCCCAAAGAGCTTTAGAACAAGGCATAGTTTTCCCTGCTGGCTCTTTGGACGTGGGACCCATCTCCAGACATATGGCTATTTTTGTGCCTGGCGTGGCGCCAAGTGGGAAAGGGTGGTTTTGAGGCTGAAGGCAGCAGGAAAGCCTGCAGCCCCCAGGCCTGTGGGGCTACGCAAGCGGTTCCCAAAGAGGTTTAGAACAAGGCATAGTTTTCCCTGCTGGCTCTTTGGGCGTGGGACCCATCTCCAGACATATGGCCATTTTTGTGCCTGGCGCGGCGCCAAGTAGGAAAGGGTGGTTTTGAGGCTGAAGGCAGCAGGAAAGCCTGCAGGCTCCAGGTCTGTGGGGTTATGCAAGCCGTTCCCAAAGAGCTTTAGGACAAGGCATACTTTTCCCTGCTGGCTCATTTGGGCATGGGACCAATCTCCAGACATATGGCAATTTTTTTGGCTCGCGCGGTTACAAGTGGGAAAGGGTGGTTTTGAGGCTGAAGGCAGCAGGAAAGCCTGCAGCCCCCAGGTCTGTGGGGCCAAGCAAGCGGTTCCCAAAGAGCTTTAGAACAAGGCATAGTTTTCCCTGCTGGCTCTTTGGGCAGGGGACCAATCTCCAGCCATATGGCCATTTTTGTGCCTGGCGCGGCACCAAGTGGTAAAGGGTGGTTTTGAGGCTGAAGGCAGCAGGAAAGCCTGCAGGCCCCAGGTCTGTGGGGCTACGCAAGCAGTTCCCAAAGAGCTTTAGAACAAGGCATAGTTTTCCCTGATGGCTCGTTGGGCGTGGGACCAATCCCCAGCCATATGGCCATTTTTGTGCCTGGCGCGGCGCCAAGTGGGAAAGGGTGGTTTTGAGGCTGAAGGCAGCAGGAAAGCCTGCAGGCCCCAGGTCTGTGGGGTTATGCAAGCCGTTCCCAAAGAGCTTTAGAGCAAGGCATAATTTTCCCTGCTGGCTCTTTGGGCGTGGGACCAATCTCCAGCCATATGGCCATTTTTGTGCCTGGCGCGGCGCCAAGTGGGAAAGGGTGGTTTTGAGGCTGAAGGCAGCAGGAAAGCCTGCAGCCCCCAGGTCTGTGAGGCTACGCAAGCGGTTCCCAAAGAGCTTTAGAACAAGGCATAGTTTTCCCTGCTGGCTCTTTGGGCGTGGGACCAATCTCCAGACATATGGCCATTTTTGTGCCTAGCACGGCGCCAAGTGGGAAAGGGTGATTTTGAGGCTTAAGGCAGCAGGAAATCCTGCAGGCCCCAGGACTGTGGGGCTACGCAAGAGGTTCCCAAAGAGGTTTAGAACAAGGCATAGTTTTCCCTGCTGGCTCTTTGGGCGTGGGACCCATCTCCAGACATATGACCATTTTTGTGTGAGGCGCGGCGCCAAGTGGGAAAGGGTGGTTTTGAGGCTGAAGGCAGCAGGAAAGCCTGAAGGCCCCAGGTCTGTGGGGTTATGCAAGCCATTCCCAAAGAGCTTTAGAACAAGGCATAGTTTTCCCTGCTGGCTCTTTGGGCGTGGGACCAATCTCCAGACATATGGTTATTTTTGTGCCAGCGCGGCGCCAAGTGGTAAAGGGTGGTTTTGAGGCTGAAGGCAGCAGGAAATCCTACAGCCCCCAGGTCTGTGGGGCTACGCAGGCGGTTCCCAAAGAGCTTTAGAACAAGGCATAGTTTTCCCTGCTGGCTCTTTGGGCGGGGGACCAATCTCCAGCCATGTGGCCATTTTTGTGCCTGGCGCAGCGCCAAGTGGGAAAGGGTGGTTTTGAGGCTGACGGCAGCAGGAAAGCCTGCAGCCCCCACGTCTGCAGGGCTACACAAGCGGTTCCCAAAGAGCTTTAGAACAAGGCATAGTTTTCCCTGCTGGCTCATTTGGGCATGGGACCAATCTCCAGACATATGGCCATTTTTTTGTCTCGCGCGGTTACAAGTGGGAAAGGGTGGTTTTGAGGCTGAAGGCAGCAGGAAAGCCTGCAGCCCCCAGGTCTGTGGGGCCAAGCAAGCGGTTCCCAAAGAGCTTTAGAACAAGGCATAGTTTTCCCTGCTGGCTCTTTGGGCGTGGGACCAATCTCCAGACATATGGCCATTTTTCTGCCTGGCGCGGTGCCAAGTGGGAAAGGGTGGTTTTGAGGCTGAAGGCAGCAGGAAAGCCTGCAGGCCCCAGGTCTGTGGGGCTACGCAAGCAGTTCCCAAAGAGCTTTAGAACAAGGCATAGTTTTCCCTGCTGGCTCGTTGGGCGTGGGACCAATCCCCTTCCATATGGCCATTTTTATGCCTGGCGCGGCGCCAAGTGGGAAAGGGTGGTTTTGAGGCTGAAGGCAGCAGGAAAGCCTGCAGGCCCCAGGTCTGTGGGGTTATGCAAGCCGTTCCCAAAGAGCTTTAGAGCAAGGCATAATTTTCCCTGCTGGCTCTTTGGGCGTGGGACCAATCTCCAGCCATATGGCCATTTTTGTGCATGGCGCGGCGCCAAGTGGGAAAGGGTGGTTTTGAGGCTGAAGGCAGCAGGAAAGCCTGCAGCCCCCACGTCTGTGAGGCTACGCAAGCGGTTCCCAAAGAGCTTTAGAACAAGGCATAGTTTTCCCCGCTGGCTCTTTGGGCGTGGGGCCAATCTCCAGACATATGGCCATTTTTGTGCCTGGCACGGCTCCAAATGGGAAAGGGTGGTTTTGAGGCTTAAGGCGCAGGAAAGCCTGCAGGCCCCAGGTCTGTGGGGCTACGCAAGCGGTTCCCAAAGAGCTTTAGAACAAGGCGTATTTTTCCCTGCTGGCTCTTTGGACGTTGGACCCATCTCCAGACATATGGCTATTTTTGTGCCTGGCGTGGCGCCAAGTGGGAAAGGGTGGTTTTGAGGCTGAAGGCAGCAGGAAATCCTACAGCCCCCAGGTCTGTGGGGCTACGCAAGCGGTTCCCAAAGAGCTTTAGAACAAGGCATAGTTTTCCCTGCTGGCTCTTTGGGCGTGGGACCAATCTCCAGACAAATGGCCATTTTTGTGCCGGTGCGGCGCCAAGTGGGAAAGGGTGGTTTTGAGGCTGAAGGCAGCAGGAAAGCCTGCAGCCCCCAGGTCTGTGGGGCTACGCAAGCGGTTCCCTAAGAGGTTTAGAACAAGGCATAGTTTTCCCTGCTGGCTCTTTGGGCGTGGGACCCATCTCCAGACATATGGCCATTTTTGTGACTGGTGCGGCGCCAAGTGGGAAAGGGTGGTTTTCAGGCTGACGGCAGCAGGAAAGCCTGCAGCCCCCAGGTGTGTGGGGCTACGCAAGTGGTTCCCAAAGAGCTTTAGAACAAGGCATAGTTTTCCCTGCTGGCTCTTTGGGCGTGGGACCGATCTCCAGACATATGGCCATTTTTGTGTGAGGCGCGGCGCCAAGTGGGAAAGGGTGATTTTGAGGCTGAAGGCAGCAGGAAAGCCTGCAGCCCCCAGGTCCGTGGGGCTGCGCAAGCGGTTCCCAAAGAGCTTTAGAACAAGGCATAGTTTTCCCTGCTGGCTCATTTGGGCATGCGACCAATCTCCAGACATATGGCCATTTTTTTGGCTCGCGCGGTTACAAGTGGGAAAGGGTGGTTTTGAGGCTGAAGGCAGCAGGAAAGCCTGCAGCCCCCAGGTCTGTGGGGCCAAGCAAGCCATTCCCAAAGAGCTTTAGAACAAGGCATAGTTTTCCCTGCTGGCTCTTTGAGCGTGGGACCAATCTCCAGCCATATGGCCATTTTTCTGCCTGGCGCGGCGCCAAGTGGGAAAGGGTGGTTTTGAGGCTGAAGGCAGCAGGAAAGCCTGCAGCCCCCAGGTCTGTCGGTCCACACCAGCGGTTCCCAAAGAGCTTTAGAGCAAGGCATAATTTTCCCTGCTGGCTCTTTGGGTGTGGGACCAATCTCCAGACATATGGCCATTATTGTGCCTGGCGCGGCGCCAAGTGGGAAAGGGTGGTGTCGAGGCTTAAGGCGCAGGAAAGCCTGTAGGCCCCAGGTCTGTGGGGCTACGCAAGCGGTTCCCAAAGAGCTTTAGAACAAGGCATAGTTTTCCCTGCTGGCTCATTTGGGCATGGGACCAATATCCAGACATATGGCCATTTTTTTGGCTCGCGCGGTTACAAGTGGGAAAGGGTGGTTTTGAGGCTGAAGGCAGCAGGAAAGCCTGAAGGCCCCACGTCTGTGGGGCTACGCAAGCGGTTCCCAAAGAGCTTTAGAACAAGGCATAGTTTTCCCTGCTGGATCTTTGGGCAGGGGACCAACTTCCAGCCATATGGCCATTTTTGTGCCTGGCGCGGCGCCAAGTGGTAAAGGGTGGTTTTGAGGCTGAAGGCAGCAGGAAAGCCTGCAGCCCCCAGGTCTGTCGGTCCACACCAGCGGTTCCCAAAGAGCTTTAGAGCAAGGCATAGTTTTCCCTGCTGGCTCTTTGGGCGTGGGACCAATCCCCAGACATATGGCCATTTTTGTGTCTGGCGTGGCGCCAAGTGGGAAAGGGTGGTTTTGAGGCTGAAGGCAGCAGGAAAGCCTGCAGCCCCAAGGTCTCTGAGGCTACACAAGGGGTTCCCAAAGAGCTTTAGAACAAGGCATAGTTTTCCCTGCTGGCTCTTTGGGCGTGGGACCAATCCCCAGACATATGGCCATTTTTGTGTCTGGCGTGGCGCCAAGTGGGAAAGGGTGGTGTCGAGGCTTAAGGCGCAGGAAAGCCTGCATGCCCCAGGTCTGTGGGGCTACGCAAGCGGTTCCCAAAGAGCTTTAGAACAAGGCATAGTTTTCCCTGCTGGCTCATTTGGGCATGGGACCAATCTCCAGACATATGGCCATTTTTTTGCCTCGCGCGGTTACAATTGGGAAACGGTGGTTTTGAGGCTGAAGGCAGCAGGAAAGCCTGCAGCCCCCAGGTCTGTGGGGCCAAGCAAGCGGTTCCCAAAGAGCTTCAGAACAAGGCATAGTTTTCCCTGCTGGCTCTTTGGGCAGGGGACCAACCTCCAGCCATATGGCCATTTTTGTGCCTGGCGCGGCGCCAAGTGGGAAAGGGTGGTGTCGAGGCTGAAGGCAGCAGGAAAGCCTGCAGCCCCCAGGTCTGTCTGTCCACACCAGCGGTTCCCAAAGAGCTTTAGAGCAAGGCATAGTTGTCCCTGCTGGCTCTTTGGGCGTGGGACCAATCTCCAGACATATGGCCATTTTTGTGCCTGGCGCGGCGCCAAGTGGGAAAGGGTGGTTTTGAGGCTGAAGGCAGCAGGAAAGCCTGTAGGCCCCAGGTCTATGGGGCTACGCAAGCGGTTCCCAAACAGCTTTAGAACAAGGCATTGTTTTTCCTGCTGGCTCTTTGGGTAGGGGACCAATCTCCAGCCATATGGCCATTTTTGTGCCTGGCGCGGCGCCAGTTGGGAAAGGGTGGTTTTGAGGCTGAAGGCAGCAGGAAAGCCTGCTGCCCCCAGGTCTGTGGGGCTACGCAAGCGGTTCCCAAAGAGCTTTACAAAAAGGCACAGTTGTCCCTGGTGGCTCGTTGGGCGTGGGACCAATCTCCAGACATATGGCCATTTTTGTGCCTGGCGCGGCGCCAAGTGGGAAAGGGCGGTTTTGAGGCTGAAGGCAGCAGAAAAGCCTGAAGGCCCCAGGTCTGTGGGGTTATGCAAGCGGTTCCCAAAGAGCTTTAGAGCAAGGCATAATTTTCCCTGCTGGCTCTTTGGGTGTGGGACCAATCTCCTGACATATGGCCATTATTGTGCCTGGCGCGGCGCCAAGTGGGAAAGGGTGGTTTTGAGGCTGAAGGCAGCAGGAAAGCCTGCAGCCCCCAGGTCTGTGAGGCTACACAAGCGGTTCCCAAAGAGCTTTAGAACAAGGCATAGTTTTCCCTGCTGGCTCTTTGGGCGTGGGACCAATCCCCAGACATATGGCCATTTTTGTGCCTGGCACGGCACCAAGTGGAAAAGGGTGGTTTTGAGGCTGAAGGGAGCAGGAAAGCCTGAAGGCCCCAGGTCTGTGGGGCTACGCAGGCGGTTGCCAAAGAGCTTTAGAACAAGGTATAGTTTTCCCTGCTGACTATTTGGGCGTGGGACCAATCTCCAGACATATGGCCATTTTTGTGCCTGGCGCGGCACCAAGTGGGAAAGGGTGGTTTTGAGGCTGACGGCAGCAGGAAAGCCTGCAGCCCCCAGGTCTGTGGGGCTACGCAAGCTGTTCCCAAAGAGCTTCAGAACAAGGCATGGTTTTCCCTGCTGTCTCTTTGGGCGTGGGACCAATCTCCAGACATATGGCCATTTTTGTGCCCGGCACGGTGCCAAGTGGGAAAGGGTGGTTTTGAGGCTGAAGACAGCAGGAAAGCCTGCAGCCCCCAGGTCTGTCGGTCCACACCAGCGGTTCCCAAAGAGCTTTAGAGCAAGGCATAGTTTTCCCTGCTGGCTCTTTGGGCGTGGGACCAATCTCCAGACATATGGCCATTTTTGTGCCTGGCGCGGCGCCAAGTGGGAAAGGGTGGTTTTGAGGCTGAAGGCATTAGGAAAGCCTGCAGCCCCAAGGTCTGTGGGGCTACGCAAGCGGTTCCCAAAGAGCTTTAGAGCAAGGCATAGTTTTCCTTCCTGGCTCTTTGGGCGTGGGACCAATCTCCAGACATATGGCCATTTTTGTGCCTGGCGCGGGGCCATGTGGTAAAGGGTGGTGTCGAGGCTGAAGGCAGCAGGAAAGCCTGCAGCCCCCAGGTCTGTCGGTCCACACCAGCGGTTCCCAAAGAGCTTTAGAGCAAGGCATAGTTTTCCCTGCTGGCTCTTTGGGCGTGGGACCAATCTCCAGACATACGGCCATTTTTTTGGCTCGCGCGGTTACAAGTGGGAAAGGGTGGTTTTGAGGCTGAAGGCAGCAGGAAAGCCTGCAGCCCCCAGGTCTGTGGGGCCAAGCAAGCGGTTCCCAAAGAGTTTTAGAACAAGGCATAGTTTTCCCTGCTGGCTCTTTGGGCGTGGGACCAATCTCCAGACATATGGCCATTTTTGTGCCTGGCGCGGCGCCAAGTGGGAAAGGGTGGTGTCGAGGCTGAAGGCAGCAGGAAAGCCTGCAGCCCCCAGGTCTGTTGGTCCACACCAGCGGTTCCCAAAGAGCTTTAGAGCAAGGCATAGTTTTCCCTGCTGGCTCTTTGGGTGTGGGACCGGACCAATCTCCAGACATATGGCCATTTTTGTGCCTGGCGCGGCGCCAAGTGGGAAAGGGTGGTTTTGAGGCTGAAGGCAGCAGGAAAGCCTGTAGGCCCCAGGTCTATGGGGCTACGCAAGCGGTTCCCAAAGAGCTTTAGAACAAGGCATAGTTTTCCCTGCTGGCTCTTTGGGCGTGGGACCAATCTCCAGACATATGGCCATTTTTGTGCCTGGCGCGGCGTCAAGTGGGAAAGGGTGGTTTTGAGGCTGAAGGCAGCAGGAAAGCCTGCAGCCCCCAGGTCTGTTGGTCCACACCAGGAGTTCCCAAAGAGCTTTAGAGCAAGGCATAGTTTTCCCTGCTGGCTCTTTGGGTGTGGGACCAATCTCCAGACATATGGCCATTTTTGTGCCTGGCGCGGCGCCAAGTGGGAAAGGGTGGTTTTGAGGCTGAAGGCAGCAGGAAAGCCTGTAGGCCCCAGGTCTATGGGGCCAAGCAAGCGGTTCCCAAAGAGCTTTAGAACAGGGCATAGTTTTCCCTGCTGGATCTTTGGGCAAGGGACCAACCTCCAGCCATATGGCCATTTTTGTGCCTGGCGTGGCGCCAAGTGGGAAAGGGTGGTGTCGAGGCTGAAGGCAGCAGGAAAGCCTGCAGCCCCCAGGTCTGTCGGTCCACACCAGCGGTTCCCAAAGAGCTTTAGAGGAAGGCATAGTTTTCCCTGCTGGCTCTTTGGGCGTGGGACCAATCTCCAGACATACGGCCATTTTTTTGGCTCGCGCGGTTACAAGTGGGAAAGGGTGGTTTTGAGGCTGAAGGCAGCAGGAAAGCCTGCAGCCCCCAGGTCTGTGGGGCCAAGCAAGCGGTTCCCAAAGAGCTTTAGAACAAGGCATAGTTTTCCCTGCTGGCTCTTTGGGCGTGGGACCAATCTCCAGACATATGGCCATTTTTGTGCCTGGCGCGGCGCCAAGTGGGAAAGGGTGGTTTTGAGGCTGAAGGCAGCAGGAAAGCCTGCATCCCCCAGGTCTGTGGGGCTACGCAAGCGGGTCCCAAAGAGCTTTACAAAAAGGCACAGTTGTCCCTGCTGGCTCTTTGGGCGTGGGACGAATCTCCAGACATATGGCCATTTTTGTGCCTGGCGCGGCGCTAAGTGGGAAAGGGTGGTTTTGAGGCTGACGGCAGCAGGAAAGCCTGCAGCCCCCAGGTCTGTGGGGCTAAGCAAGCGTTTCGCAAAGAGCTTTAGAGGAAGGCATAATTTTCCCTGCTGGCTCTTTGGGCGTGGGACCAATCTCCAGACATATGGCCATTTTTGGGCCTGGCGTGGCGCCAAGTGGGAAAGGGTGTTGTCGAGGCTTAAGGCGCAGGAAAGCCTGCAGGCCCCAGGTCTGTGGGGCTACGCAAGCAGTTCCAAAAGAGCTTTAGAAAAAGGCATAGTTTTCCCTGCTGGATCTTTGGGCAAGGAACCAACCTCCAGCCATATGGCCATTTTTGTGCCTGGCGTGGCGCCAAGTGGGAAAGGGTGGTGTCGAGGCTGAAGGCAGCAGGAAAGCCTGCAGCCCCCAGGTCTGTCGGTCCACACCAGCGGTTCCCAAAGAGCTTTAGAGCAAGGCATAGTTTTCCCTGCTGGCTCTTTGGGCGGGGGACCAATCTCCAGACATACGGCCATTTTTTTGGCTCGCGCGGTTACAAGTGGGAAAGGGTGGTTTTGAGGCTGAAGTCAGCAGGAAAGCCTGTAGCCCCCAGGTCTGTGGGGCCAAGCAAGCGGTTCCCAAAAAGCTTTAGAGCAAGGCATAGTTTTCCCTGCTGGCTCTTTGGGCGTGGGACCAATCTCCAGACATATGGCCATTTTTGGGCCTGGCGCGGCGCCAAGTGGGAAAGGGTGGTTTTGAGGCTGAAGGCAGCAGGAAAGCCTGCATCCCCCAGGTCTGTGGGGCTACGCAAGCGGTTCCCAAAGAGCTTTACAAAAAGGCACGGTTGTCCCTGCTGGCTCGATGGGCGTGGGACCAATCTCCAGACATACGGCCATTATTGTGCCAGGCACGGCGCCAAGTGGGAAAGGGTGGTTTTGAGGCTGACGGCAGCAGGAAAGCCTGCAGCCCCCAGGTCTGTGGGGCTAAGCAAGCGTTTCGCAAAGAGCTTTAGAGGAAGGCATAATTTTCCCTGCTGGCTCTTTGGGCGTGGGACCAATCTCCAGACATATGGCCATTTTTGGGCCTGGCATGGCGCCAAGTGGGAAAGGGTGGTGTCGAGGCTTAAGGCGCAGGAAAGCCTGCAGGCCCCAGGTCTGTGGGGCTACGCAAGCGGTTCCCAAAGAGCTTTAGAAAAAGGCATAGTTTTCCCTGCTGGATCTTTGGGCAAGGAACCAACCTCCAGCCATATGGCCATTTTTGTGCCTGGCGTGGCGCCAAGTGGGAAAGGGTGGTTTTGAGGCTGAAGGCAGCAGGAAAGCCTGCAGCCCCCAGGTCTGTCGGTCCACACCAGCGGTTCCCAAAGAGCTTTAGAGCAAGGCATAGTTTTCCCTGCTGGCTCTTTGGGCGGGGGACCAATCTCCAGACATACGGCCATTTTTTTGGCTCGCGCGGTTACAAGTGGGAAAGGGTGGTTTTGAGGCTGAAGTCAGCAGGAAAGCCTGTAGCCCCCAGGTCTGTGGGGCCAAGCAAGCGGTTCCCAAAAAGCTTTAGAGCAAGGCATAGTTTTCCCTGCTGGCTCTTTGGGCGTGGGACCAATCTCCAGACATATGGCCATTATTGTGCCTGGCGCGGCGCCAAGTGGGAAAGGGTGGTTTTGAGGCTGAAGGCAGCAGGAAAGCCTGCATCCCCCAGGTCTGTGGGGCTACGCAAGCGGTTCCCAAAGAGCTTTACAAAAAGGCACGGTTGTCCCTGCTGGCTCTTTGGGCGTGGGACCAATCTCCAGACATACGGCCATTATTGTGCCTGGCGCGGCGCCAAGTGGGAAAGGGTGGTGTCGAGGCTTAAGGCGCAGGAAAGCCTGCAGGCCTCAGGTCTGTGGGGCTACTCAAGCGGTTCCCAAAGAGCTTTAGAACAAGGCATAGTTTTCCCTGCTGGCTCGTTGGGCATGGAACCAATCTCCAGACATATGGCCATTTTTTTGCCTCGCGCGGTTACAAGTGGGAAAGGGTGGTTTTGAGGCTGAAGGCAGCAGGAAAGTCTGTAGCCCCCACGTCTGTGGGGCCAAGCAAGCGGTTCCCAAAGATCTTTAGAACAAGGCATAGTTTTCCCTGCTGGATCTTTGGGCAGGGGACCAACCTCCAGCCATATGGCCATTTTTGTGCCTGGCGTGGCGCCAAGTGGGAAAGGGTGGTGTCGAGGCTGAAGGCAGCAGGAAAGCCTGCAGCCCCCACGTCTGTGGGGCCACGCAAGCGGTTCCCAAAGAGCTTTAGCACAAGGCATACTTTTCCCTGCTGGCTCATTTGGGCATGGGACCAATCTGCAGACATATGGCCATTTTTTTGGCTCGAGCGGTTACAAGTGGGAAAGGGTGGTTTTGAGGCTGAAGGCAGCAGGAAAGCCTACAGCCCCCAGGTCTGTGGGGCTATGCAGGCGGTTCCCAAAGAGCTTTAGAACAAGGCATAGTTTTCCCTGCTGGATCTTTGGGCAGGGGACCAACCTGCAGCCATATGGCCATTTTTGTGCCTGGCGCGGCGCCAAGTGGGAAAGGGTGGTTTTGAGGCTGAAGGCAGCAGGAAAGCCTGCAGCCCCCAGGTCTGTGGGGCTACGCAAGCGGTTCCCAAAGAGCTTTAGAACAAGGCATAGTTTTCCCTGCTGGCTCTTTGGGCGTGGGACCAATCTCCAGACATATGGCCATTTTTGTGCCCGGCACGGTGCCAAGTTGGAAAGGGTGGTTTTGAGGCTGACGGCAGCAGGAAAGCCTGCAGCCCCCACGTCTGTGGGGCTACGCAAGAGGTTGCCAAAGAGCTTTAGAACAAGGCATAGTTTTCCCTGCTGGCTATTTGGGCGTGGGACCCATCTCCAGCCATATGGCCATTTTTGTGCCTGGCGCGGCGCCAAGTGGGAAAGGGTGGTTTTGAGGCTGAAGGCAGCAGGAAAGCCTGCAGCCCCCAGGTCTGTGGGGCTACGCAAGCGGTTCCCAAAGAGCTTTAGAACAAGGCATAATTTTCCCTGCTGGCTCTTTGGGCGTGGGACCAATCCCCAGACATATGGCCATTTTTGGGCCTGGCGCGGCGCCAAGTGGGAAAGGGTGGTTTTGAGGCTGAAGGCAGCAGGAAAGCCTGAAGGCCCCAGGTCTGTGGGATTATGCAAGCCGTTCCCAAAGAGCTTTAGAACAAGGCATAATTTTCCCTGATGGCTCTTTGGGCGTGGGACCAATCTCCAGACATATGGCCATTTTTGTGCCTGGCGCGGCGCCAAGTGGGAAAGGGTGGTTTTGAGGCTGAAGGCAGCAGGAAAGCCTGCAGCCCCAAGGTCTGTGAGGCTACGCAAGCGGTTCCCAAAGAGCTTTAGAACAAGGCATAGTTTTCCCTGCTGGCTCTTTGGCCGTGGGACCAATCTGCAGACATATGGCCATTTATCTGCCTGGCGCAGCACCAAGTGGGAAAGGGTGATTTTGAGGCTGAAGGCAGCAGGAAAGCCTACAGCCCCCAGGTCTGTGGGGCTACGCAGGCGGTTCCCAAAGAGCTTTAGAGGAAGGCATAATTTTCCCTGCTAGCTCTTTGGGCGGGGGACCAATCTCCAGCCATATGGCCATTTTTCTGCCTGGCGCGACGCCAAGTGGGAAAGGGTGGTTTTGAGGCTGACGGCAGCAGGAAAGCCTGCAGCCCCAAGGTCTGTGAGGCTACGCAAGCGGTTCCCAAAGAGCTTTAGAACAAGGCATAGTTTTCCCTGCTGGCTACATGGGCGTGGGACCCATCTCCAGCCATATGGCCATTTTTGTGCCTGGCGCGGCGCCAAGTGGGAAAGGGTGGTTTAGAGGCTGAAGGCAGCAGGAAAGCCTGCAGCCCCCACGTCTGTGGGGCTACGCAATCGGTTCCCAAAGAGCCTTAGAGGCAGGCATAATTTTCCCTGCTGGCTCTTTGGGCATGGGACCAATCCCCAGACATATGGCCATTTTTGGGCCTAGCGCGGCGCCAAGTGGGAAAGGGTGGTTTTGAGCCAGAAGGCAGCAGGAAAGCCTGAAGGCCCCAGGTCTGTGGGGTTATGTAAGCCATTCCCAAAGAGCTTTAGCACAAGGCATAATTTTCCCTGCTGGCTCTTTGGGCGTGGGACCAATCTCCAGCCATATGGCCATTTTTGTGCCTGGCGCGGCACCAAGTGGGAAAGGGTGGTTTTGAGGCTGAAGGCAGCAGGAAAGCCTGCAGCCCCCACGTCTGTGGGGCTACGCAAGCGGTTCCCAAAGAGCTTTAGAACAAGGCATAGTTTTCCCTGCTGGCTCTTTGGGCGTGGGACCAATCCCCAGACATATGGCCATTTTTGGGCCTGGCGCGGCGCCAAGTGGGAAAGGGTGGTTTTGAGGCTGAAGGCAGCAGGAAAGCCTGCAGCCCCCAGGTCTGTCGGTCCACACCAGCGGTTCCCAAAGAGCTTTAGAGCAAGGCATAGTTTTCCCTGCTGGCTCTTTGGGTGTGGGACCAATCTCCAGACATACAGCCATTATTGTGCCTGGCGCGGCGCCAAGTGGGAAAGGGTGGTTTTGAGGCTGAAGGCAGCAGGAAAGCCTGCAGCCCCAGGTCTGTGCGGCTACGCAAGCGGGTCCCAAAGAGTTTTAAAACAAGGCATAATTTTCCCTGCTGGCTCTTTGGGCGTGGGACCAATCCCCAGACATATGGCCATTTTTGTGCCTGGCGCGGCGCCAAGTGGGAAAGGGTGGTTTTGAGGCTGAAGGCAGCAGGAAAGCCTGAAGGCCCCAGGTCTGTGGGGTTATGCAAGCCGTTCCCAAAGAGCTTTAGAACAAGGCATAGTTTTCCCTGCTGCCTCTTTGGGCGTGGGACCAATCTCCAGACATATGGCCATTTTTGTGCCTGGCGCGGCGCCAAGTGGGAAAGGGTGGTTTTGAGGCTGAAGGCAGCAGGAAAGCCTGCAGCCCCCAGGTCTGTGGGGCTACGCAAGCGGTTCCCAAAGAGCTTTAGAACAAGGCATAGTTTTCCCTGCTGGCTCTTTGGGCGTGGGACCAATCTCCAGACATATGGCCATTTTTGTGCCCGGCACGGTGCCAAGTTGGAAAGGGTGGTTTTGAGGCTTAAGGCAGCAGGAAAGCCTGCAGCCCCCACGTCTGTGGGGCTACGCAAGCGGTTCCCAAAGAGCTTTAGAACAAGGCATAGTTTTCCTTCCTGGCACTTTGGGCGTGGGACCAATCTCCAGACATATGGCCATTTTTGTGCCTGGCGCGACGCCAAGTGGGAAAGGGTGGTTTTGAGGCTGAAGGCAGCAGGAAAGCCTGCAGCCCCCAGGTCTGTCGGTCCACACCAGCGGTTCCCAAAGAGCTTTAGAGCAAGGCATAGTTTTCCCTGCTGGCTCTTTGGGTGTGGGACCAATCTCCAGACATATGGCCATTATTGTGCCTGGCGCGGCGCCAAGTGGGAAAGGGTGGTTTTGAGGCTGAAGGCAGCAGGAAAGCCTGCAGCCCCAGGTCTGTGGGGCTACGCAAGCGGGTCCCAAAGAGTTTTAGAACAAAGCATAATTTTCCCTGCTGGCTCTTTGTGCGTGGGACCAATCCCCAGACATATGGCCATTTTTCTGCCTGGCGCGACGCCAAGTGGGAAAGGGTGGTTTTGAGGCTGAAGGCAGCAGGAAAGCCTGCAGCCCCCACGTCTGTGGGGCTACGCAATCGGTTCCCAAAGAGCCTTAGAGGCAGGCATAATTTTCCCTGCTGGCTCTTTGGGCATGGGACCAATCCCCAGACATATGGCCATTTTTGGGCCTGGCGCGGTGCCAAGTGGGAAAGGGTGTTTTTGAGCCAGAAGGCAGCAGGAAAGCCTGAAGGCCCCAGGTCTGTGGGGTTATGCAAGCCATTCCCAAAGAGCTTTAGAACAAGGCATAATTTTCCCTGCTGGCTATTTGGGCGTGGGACCAATCTCCAGCCATATGGCCATTTTTGTGCCTGGCGCGGCGCCAAGTGGGAAAGGGTGGTTTTGAGGCTGAAGGCAGCAGGAAAGCCTGCAGCCCCCACGTCTGTGGGGCTACGCAAGCGGTTCCCAAAGAGCTTTAGAACAAGGCATAGTTTTCCCTGCTGGCTCTTTGGGCGTGGGACCAATCCCCAGACATATGGCCATTTTTGGGCCTGGCGCGGCGCCAAGTGGGAAAGGGTGGTTTTGAGGCTGAAGGCAGCAGGAAAGCCTGCAGCCCCCAGGTCTGTCGGTCCACACCAGCGGTTCCCAAAGAGCTTTAGACCAAGGCATATTTTTCCCTGCTGGCTCTTTGGGTGTGGGACCAATCTCCAGACATACAGCCATTATTGTGCCTGGCGCGGCGCCAAGTGGGAAAGGGTGGTTTTGAGGCTGAAGGCAGCAGGAAAGCCTGCAGCCCCAGGTCTGTGGGGCTACGCAAGCGGGTCCCAAAGAGTTTTAGAACAAGGCATAATTTTCCCTGCTGGCTCTTTGGGCGTGGGACCAATCCCCAGACATATGGCCATTTTTCTGCCTGGCGCGGCGCCAAGTGGGAAAGGGTGGTTTTGAGGCTGAAGGCAGCAGGAAAGCCTGAAGGCCCCAGGTCTGTGGGGCCAAGCAAGCGGTTCCCAAAGAGCTTTAGAACAAGGCATAGTTTTCCCTGCTGCCTCTTTGGGCGTGGGACCAATCTCCAGCCATATGGCCATTTTTGTGCCTGGCGCGGCGCCAAGTGGGAAAGGGTGGTTTTGAGGCTGAAGGCAGCAGGAAAGCCTGCAGCCCCCACGTCTGTGGGGCTACGCAAGCGGTTCCCAAAAAGCTTTAGAGCAAGGCATAGCTTTCCATGCTGGCTCTTTGTGCGTGGGACCAATCTCCAGACATATGGCCATTTTTGTGCCTGGCGCGGCGCCAAGTGGGAAAGGGTGGTTTTGAGGCTGAAGGCAGCAGGAAAGCCTGCAGCCCCAAGGTCTGTGGGGCTACGCAAGCGGTTCCCAAAGAGCTTTAGAATAAGGCATAGTTTTCCCTGCTGGCTCTTTGGGCGTGGGACCAATCTCCAGACATATGGCCATTTTTGTGCCAGCGCGGCGCCAAGTGGGAAAAAGTGGTTTTGAGGCTGAAGGCAGCAGGAATGCCAACAGCTCCAGGTCTGTGGGGCTACGCAAGCGGTTCCCAAAGAGCTTTAGAACAAGGCATAGTTTTCCCTGCTGGCTCTTTGGGCGGGGTACCCATCTCCAGCCATATGGCCATTTTTGTGCCTGGCGCGGCGCCAAGTGGGAAAGGGTGGTTTTGAGGCTGAAGGCAGCAGGAAAGCCTGCAGCCCCCAGGTCTGTGGGGCTACGCAAGCGGTTCCCAAAGAGCTTTAGAACAAGGCATAGTTTTCCTTCCTGGCACTTTGGGCGTGGGACCAATCTCCAGCCATATGGCCATTTTTGTGCCTGGCGTGGCGCCAAGTGGGAAAGGGTGGTGTCGAGGATGACGGCAGCAGGAATGCCTGCAACTCCAGGTCTGTCGGTCCACACAACCGGTTCCCAAAGAGCTTTAGAGCAAGGCATAGTTTTCCCTGCTGGCTCTTTGGGCGTTGGACCAATCTCCAGACATATGGCCATTATTGTGCCTGGCGCGGCGCTAAGTGGGAAAGGGTGGTTTTGAGGCTGAAGTCAGCAGGAAAGCCTGCAGCCCCCACGTCTGTGGGGCTACGCAAGCGGTTCCCAAAGAGCTTTAGAACAAGGCATAGTTTTCCCTGCTGCCTCTTTGGGCGTGGGACCAATCTCCAGACATATGGCCATTTTTGTGCCTGGCGCGGCACCAAGTGGTAAAGGGTGGTTTTGAGGCTGAAGGCAGCAGGAAAGCCTGCAGCCCTAAGGCCTGTGGGGCTACGCAAGCGGTTCCCAAAGAGCTTTAGAACAAGGCATGGTTTTCCATGCTGGCTCTTTGGGCATGGGACCCATCTCCAGCCATATGGCCATTCATGTGCCTGGCGCGGCGCTAAGTGGGAAAGGGTGGTTTTGAGGCTGAAGGCAGAAGGAAAGCCTGAAGGCCCCAGGTCTGCGGGGTTATGCAAGCGGTTCCCAAAGAGCTTTAGAACAAGGCATAGTTTTCCCTGCTGGCTCTTTGGGCGGGGGACCAATCTCCAGACATATGGCCATTTTTGTGCCTGGCGCGGCACCAAGTGGGAAAGGGTGGTTTTGACTCTGACGGCAGTAGGAAAGCCTGCAGCCCCCAGGTCTGTGGGGCTACGCAAGCCGTTCCCAAAGAGCTTTAGAACAAGGCATAGTTTTCCCTGCTGGCTCTTTGGGCGTGGGACCAATCCCCAGACATATGGCCATTTTTGGGCCTGGCGCGGCGCCAAGTGGGAAAGGGTGGTTTTGAGGCTGAAGGCAGCAGGAAAGCCTGCAGCCCCCAGGTCTGTGAGGCTACACAAGCGGTTCCCAAAGAGCTTTAGAACAAGGCATAGTTTTCCCTGCTGGCTCTTTGGGCGTGGGACTAACCTCCAGACATATGGCCATTTTTGTGCCTGGCGCGGCACCAAGTGGTAAAGGGTGGTTTTGAGGCTGAAGGCAGCAGGAAAGCCTGCAGCCCCAAGGTCTGTGGGGCTACGCAAGCGGTTCCCAAAGAGTTTTAGAACAAGGCATAGTTTTCCCTGCTGGCTCTTTGGGCGTGGGACCAATCTCCAGACATATGGCCATTTTTGTGCCGGCGCGGCGCCAAGTGGGAAAGGGTGGTTTTGAGGCTGAAGGCAGCAGGAAAGCCTGCAGTCCCCAGGTCTGTGGGGCTACGCAAGCGGTTCCCAAAAAGCTTTAGAGCAAGGCATTGCTTTCCATGCTGGCTCTTTGTGCGTGGGACCAATCTCCAGACATATGGCCATTTTTGTGCCGGCGCGGCGCCAAGTGGGAAAGGGTGGTTTTGAGGCTGAAGGCAGCAGGAAAGCCTGCAGCCCCAAGGTCTGTGGGGCTACGCAAGCGGTTCCCAAAGAGCTTTAGAATAAGGCATAGTTTTCCCTGCTGGCTCTTTGGGCGTGGGACCAATCTCCAGACATATGGCCATTTTTGTGCCAGCGCGGCGCCAAGTGGGAAAAAGTGGTTTTGAGGCTGAAGGCAGCAGGAATGCCAACAGCCCCAGGTCTGTGGGGCTACGCAAGCGGTTCCCAAAGAGCTTTAGAACAAGGCATAGTTTTCCCTGATGGCTCTTTGGGCGGGGTACCCATCTCCAGCCATATGGCCATTTTTGTGCCTGGCGCGGCGCCAAGTGGGAAAGGGTGGTTTTGAGGCTGAAGGCAGCAGGAAAGCCTGCAGCCCCCAGGTCTCTGGGGCCAAGCAAGCGGTTCCCAAAGAGCTTTAGAACAAGGCATAGTTTTCCTTCCTGGCACTTTGGGCGTGGGACCAATCTCCAGCCATATGGCCATTTTTGTGCCTGGCGTGGCGCCAAGTGGGAAAGGGTGGTGTCGAGGATGACGGCAGCAGGAATGCCTGCAACTCCAGGTCTGTCGGTCCACACAACCGGTTCCCAAAGAGCTTTAGAGCAAGGCATAGTTTTCCCTGCTGGATCTTTGGTCGTGGGACCAATCTCCAGACATATGGCCATTATTGTGCCTGGCGCGGCGCTAAGTGGGAAAGGGTGGTTTTGAGGCTGAAGGCAGCAGGAAAGGCTGCAGCCCCCACGTCTGTGGGGCTACGCAAGCGGTTCCCAAAGAGCTTTAGAACAAGGCATAGTTTTCCCTGCTGCCTCTTTGGGCGTGGGACCAATCTCCAGACATATGGCCATTTTTGTGCCTGGCGCGGCACCAAGTGGGAAAGGGTGGTTTTGAGGCTGAAGGCAGCAGGAAAGCCTGCAGCCCTAAGGCCTGTGGGGCTACGCAAGCGGTTCCCAAAGAGCTTTAGAACAAGGCATAGTTTTCCCTGCTGGCTCTTTGGGCGTGGGACCAATCTCCAGACATATGGCCATTTTTGTGCCTGGCGCGGCGCCAAGTGGGAAAGGGTGGTTTTGAGGCTGAAGGCAGCAGGAAAGCCTGCAGGCCCCAGGTCTGTGGGGCTACGCAAGCGGTTCCCAAAAAGCTTTAGAGCAAGGCATAGCTTTCCATGCTGGCTCTTTGTGCGTGGGACCAATCTCCAGGCATATGGCCATTTTTGTGCCGGCGCGGCGCCAAGTGGGAAAGGGTGGTTTTGAGGCTGAAGGCAGCAGGAAAGCCTGCAGCCCCAAGGTCTATGGGGCTACGCAAGCGGTTCCCAAAGAGCTTTAGAACAAGGCATAGTTTTCCCTGCTGGCTCTTTGGGCGTGGGACCAATCTCCAGCCATATGGCCATTTTTGTGCCAGCGCGGCGCCAAGTGGGAAAAAGTGGTTTTGAGGCTGAAGGCAGCAGGAATGCCAACAGCCCCAGGTCTGTGGGGCTACGCAAGCGGTTCCCAAAGAGCTTTAGAACAAGGCATAGTTTTCCCTGCTGGCTCTTTGGGCGTGGGACCAATCTCCAGACATATGGCCATTTTTGTGCCTGGCGCGGCGCCAAGTGGGAAAGGGTGGTTTTGAGGCTGAAGGCAGCAGGAAAGCCTGCAGCCCCCAGGTCTGTGGGGCTACGCAAGCAGTTCCCAAAGAGCTTTAGAACAAGGCATAATTTTCCCTGCTGGCTACTTGGGCGTGGGACCAATCCCCAGACATATGGCCATTTTTGTGCCTGGCGCGGCGCCAAGTGGGAAAGGGTGATTTTGAGGCTGAAGGCAGCAGGAAAGCCTGAAGGCCCCAGGTCTGTGGGGTTATGCAAGCCGTTCCCAAAGAGCTTTAGAACAAGGCATAATTTTCCCTGCTGGCTCTTTGGGCGTGGGACCAGTCTGCAGACATATGGCCATTTTTGTGCCTGGCGCGGCGCCAAGTGGGAAAGGGTGGTTTTGAGGCTGAAGGCAGCAGGAAAGCCTGCAGCCCCCAGGTCTGTGAGGCTACGCAAGCGGTTCCCAAAGAGCTTTAGAACAAGGCATAGTTTTCCCTGCTGGCTCTTTGGGCGTGGGACCAATCTCCAGACTTATGGCCATTTTTGTGCCTGGCGCAGCGCCAAGTGGTAAAGGGTGGTTTTGAGGCTGAAGGCAGAAGGAAAGCCTGAAGGCCCCAGGTCTGTGGGGTTATGCAAGCGGTTCCCAAAGAGCTTTAGAACAAGGCATAGTTTTCCCTGCTGGCTCTTTGGGCGTGGGACCAATCTCCAGACATATGGCCATTTATGTGCCAGGCGCGGCACCAAGTGGGAAAGGGTGGTTTTGAGGCTGACGGCAGCAGGAAAGCCTGCAGCCCCCAGGTCTGTGGGGCTACGTAGGCGGTTCCCAAAGAGCTTTAGAACAAGGCATAATTTTCCCTGCTGGCTCTTTGGGCGGGAGACCAATCTCCAGACATATGGCCATTTTTGTGTGAGGCGCGGCGCCAAGTGGGAAAGGGTGGTTTTGAGGCTGAAGGCAGCAGGAAAGCCTGCAGGCCCCAGGTCCGTTGGGCTGCGCAAGCGGTTCCCAAAGAGCTTTAGCACAAGGCATAATTTTCCCTGCTGGCTCATTTGGGCATGGGACCAATCTCCAGACATATGGCCATTTTTTTGGCTCGCGCGGTTACAAGTGGGAAAGGGTGGTTTTGAGGCTGAAGGCAGCAGGAAAGCCTGCAGCCCCCAGGTCTCTGGGGCCAAGCAAGCGGTTCCCAAAGAGCTTTAGAACAAGGCATAGTTTTCCTTCCTGGCACTTTGGGCGTGGGACCAATCTCCAGCCATATGGCCATTTTTGTGCCTGGCGTGGCGCCAAGTGGGAAAGGGTGGTGTCGAGGATGACGGCAGCAGGAATGCCTGCAACTCCAGGTCTGTCGGTCCACACCACCGGTTCCCAAAGAGCTTTAGAGCAAGGCATAGTTTTCCCTGCTGGCTCTTTGGTCGTGGGACCAGTCTCCAGACATATGGCCATTATTGTGCCTGGCGCGGCGCTAAGTGGGAAAGGGTGGTTTTGAGGCTGAAGGCAGCAGGAAAGCCTGCAGCCCCCACGTCTGTGGGGCTACGCAAGCGGTTCCCAAAGAGCTTTAGAACAAGGCATAATTTTCCCTGCTGGCTCTTTGGGCGTGGGACCAATCTCCAGACATGTGGCCATTTTTGTGTGAGGCGCGGCGCCAAGTGGGAAAGGGTGGTTTTGAGGCTGAAGGCAGCAGGAAAGCCTGAAGGCCCCAGGTCTGTGGGGTTATGCAAGCCTTTCCCAAAGAGCTTTAGAACAAGGCATAATTTTCCCTGCTGGCTCTTTGGGCGTGGGACCAATCTCCAGACATATGGCCATTTATGTGCCAGGCGCGGCACCAAGTGGGAAAGGGTGGTTTTGAGGCTGACGGCAGCAGGAAAGCCTGCAGCCCCCACGTCTGTGGGGCTACGTAGGCGGTTCCCAAAGAGCTTTAGAACAAGGCATAATTTTCCCTGCTGGCTCTTTGGGCGGGAGACCAATCTCCAGACATATGGCCATTTTTGTGTGAGGCGCGGCGCCAAGTGGGAAAGGGTGGTTTTGAGGCTGAAGGCAGCAGGAAAGCCTGCAGGCCCCAGGTCCGTTGGGCTGCGCAAGCGGTTCCCAAAGAGCTTTAGCACAAGGCATAATTTTCCCTGCTGGCTCATTTGGGCATGGGACCAATCTCCAGACATATGGCCATTTTTTTGGCTCGCGCGGTTACAAGTGGGAAAGGGTGGTTTTGAGGCTGAAGGCAGCAGGAAAGCCTGCAGCCCCCAGGTCTCTGGGGCCAAGCAAGCGGTTCCCAAAGAGCTTTAGAACAAGGCATAGTTTTCCTTCCTGGCACTTTGGGCGTGGGACCAATCTCCAGCCATATGGCCATTTTTGTGCCTGGCGTGGCGCCAAGTGGGAAAGGGTGGTGTCGAGGATGACGGCAGCAGGAATGCCTGCAACTCCAGGTCTGTCGGTCCACACCACCGGTTCCCAAAGAGCTTTAGAGCAAGGCATAGTTTTCCCTGCTGGCTCTTTGGTCGTGGGACCAGTCTCCAGACATATGGCCATTATTGTGCCTGGCGCGGCGCTAAGTGGGAAAGGGTGGTTTTGAGGCTGAAGGCAGCAGGAAAGGCTGCAGCCCCCACGTCTGTGGGGCCAAGCAAGCGGTTCCCAAAGAGCTTTAGAACAAGGCATAATTTTCCCTGCTGGCTCTTTGGGCGTGGGACCAATCTCCAGACATGTGGCCATTTTTGTGTGAGGCGCGGCGCCAAGTGGGAAAGGGTGGTTTTGAGGCTGAAGGCAGCAGGAAAGCCTGCAGCCCCCACGTCTGTGGGGCCAAGCAAGCGGTTCCCAAAGAGCTTTAGAACAAGGCATAATTTTCCCTGCTGGCTCTTTGGGCGTGGGACCAATCTCCAGACATGTGGCCATTTTTGTGTGAGGCGCGGCGCCAAGTGGGAAAGGGTGGTTTTGAGGATGAAGGCAGCAGGAAAGCCTGAAGGCCCCAGGTCTGTGGGGTTATGCAAGCCTTTCCCAAAGAGCTTTAGAACAAGGCATAATTTTCCCTGCTGGCTCTTTGGGCGTGGGACCAATCTCCAGACATATGGCCATTATTGTGCCTGGCGCGGCGCCAAGTGGGAAAGGGTGGTTTTGAGGCTGAAGGCAGCAGGAAAGCCTGCAGCCCCCAGGTCTGTGAGGCTACGCAAGCGGTTCCCAAAGAGCTTTAGAACAAGGCATAGTTTTCCCTGCTGGCTCTTTGGGCGTGGGACTAACCTCCAGACATATGGCCATTTTTGTGCCTGGCGCGGCGCCAAGTGGTAAAGGGTGGTTTTGAGGCTGAAGGCAGCAGGAAAGCCTGCAGCCCCCAGGTCTGTGAGGCTACGCAAGCGGTTCCCAAAGAGCTTTAGAACAAGGCATAATTTTCCCTGCTGGCTCTTTGGGCGTGGGACCAATCTCCAGACATATGGCCATTTTTGTGCCTGGCGCGGCGCCAAGTGGGAAAGGGTGGTTTTGAGGCTGAAGGCAGCAGGAAAGCCTGCAGGCCCCAGGTCTGTGGGGCTACGCAAGCGGTTCCCAAAAAGCTTTAGAGCAAGGCATAGCTTTCCATGCTGGCTCTTTGTGCGTGGGACCAATCTCCAGGCATATGGCCATTTTTGTGCCGGCGCGGCGCCAAGTGGGAAAGGGTGGTTTTGAGGCTGAAGGCAGCAGGAAAGCCTGCAGCCCCAAGGTCTGTGGGGCTACGCAAGCGGTTCCCAAAGAGCTTTAGAACAAGGCATAGTTTTCCCTGCTGGCTCTTTGGGCGTGGGACCAATCTCCAGACATATGGCCATTTTTGTGCCAGCGCGGCGCCAAGTGGGAAAAAGTGGTTTTGAGGCTGAAGGCAGCAGGAATGCCAACAGCCCCAGGTCTGTGGGGCTACGCAAGCGGTTCCCAAAGAGTTTTAGAACAAGGCATACTTTTCCCTGCTGGCTCTTTGGGCGTGGGACCAATCTCCAGACATATGGCCATTTTTGTGCCTGGCGCGGCGCCAAGTGGGAAAGGGTGGTTTTGAGGCTGAAGGCAGCAGGAAAGCCTGCAGCCCCCACGTCTGTGGGGCTACGCAAGCGGTTCCCAAAGAGCTTTAGAGCAAGGCATAGTTTTCCTTTCTGGCACTTTGGGCGTGGGACCAATCTCCAGCCATATGGCAATTTTTGTGCCTGGCGTGGCGCCAAGAGGGAAAGGGTGGTGTCGAGGATGACGGCAGCAGGAATGCCTGCAACTCCAGGTCTGTCGGTCCACACCACCGGTTCCCAAAGAGCTTTAGAGCAAGGCATAGTTTTCCCTGCTGGCTCTTTGGTCGTGGGACCAATCTCCCGACATATGGCCATTATTGTGCCTGGCGCGGCGCCAAGTGGGAAAGGGTGGTTTTGAGGCTGAAGGCAGCAGGAAAGCCTGCAGCACCCACGTCTGTGGGGCTACGCAAGCGGTTCCCAAAGAGCTTTAGAACAAGGCATAATTTTCCCTGCTGGCTACTTGGGCGTGGGACCAATCTCCAGACATATGGCCATTTTTGTGCCTGGCGCGGCGCCAAGTGGGAAAGGGTGGTTTTGAGGCTGAAGGCAGCAGGAAAGCCTGAAGGCCCCAGGTCTGTGGGGTTATGCAAGCCGTTCCCAAAGAGCTTTAGAACAAGGCATAATTTTCCCTGCTGGCTCTTTGGGCGTGGGACCAGTCTGCAGACATATGGCCATTTTTGTGCCTGGCGCGGCACCAAGTGGGAAAGGGTGGTTTTGAGGCTGAAGGCAGCAGGAAAGCCTGCAGCCCCCAGGTCTGTGAGGCTACGCAAGCGGTTCCCAAAGAGCTTTAGAACAAGGCATAGTTTTCCCTGCTGGATCTTTGGGCGTGGGGCCAATCTCCAGACATATGGCCATTTTTGTGCCTGGCGCGGGGCCAAGTGGTAAAGGGTGGTTTTGAGGCTGAAGGCAGCAGGAAAGCCTGCATCCCCCAGGTCTGTGGGGCTACGCAAGCGGTTCCCAAAGAGCTTTAGAACAAGGCATAGTTTTCCCTGCTGGCTCTTTTGGCGTGGGACCAATCTCCAGACATATGGCCATTTTTGTGCCTGGCGTGGCGCCAAGTGGGAAAGGGTGGTTTTGAGGCTGAAGGCAGCAGGAAAGCCTGCATCCCCCACGTCTGTGGGGCTACGCAAGCGGTTCCCAAAAAGCTTTAGAGCAAGGCTTAGCTTTCCCTGGTGCCTCTTTCTGCGTGGGACCAATCTCCAGGCATATGGCCATTTTTGTGTGAGGCGCGGCGCCAAGTGGGAAAGGGTGGTTTTGAGGCTGAAGGCAGCAGGAAAGCCTGCAGGCCCCACGTCTGTGGGGCTACGCAAGCGGTTCCCAAAGAGCGTTAGAGGAAGGCATAATTTTCCCTGCTGGCTCTTTGGGCGTTGGACCAATCTCCAGCCATATGGCCCTTTTTGTGCCTGGCGTGGCGCCAAGTGGGAAAGGGTGGTTTGGAGGCTGACGGCAGCAGGAATGCCTGCAGCCCCCACGTCTGTGGGGCTACGCAAGCGGTCCCCAAAGAGCTTTAGAACAAGGCATAGTTTTCCCTGCTGGCTCTTTGGGCGTGGGACCAATCTCCAGACATATGGCCATTTTTGTGCCTGGCGCGGCGCCAAGTGGGAAAGGGTGGTTTTGAGGCTGAAGGCAGCAGGAAAGCCTACAGCCCCCAGGTCTGTGGGGTTACGCAAGCGGTTCCCAAAGAGCTTTAGAACAAGGCATGGTTTTCCCTGCTGGCTCTTTGGGCATGGGACCCATCTCCAGCCATATGGCCATTTATGTGCCTGGCGCAGCACCAAGTGGGAAAGGGTGGTTTTGAGGCTGAAGGCAGCAGGAAAGCCTGCAGCCCCCAGGCCTGTGGGGCCAAGCAAGCGGTTCCCAAAGAGCTTTAGAACAAGGCATAGTTTTCCCTGCTGGCTCTTTGGGCAGGGGACCAATCTCCAGCCATATGGCCATTTTCGTGCCTGGCGCGGTGCCAAGTGGGAAAGGGTGGTTTTGAGGCTGAAGGCAGCAGGAAAGCCTGCAGCCCCAAGGTCTGTGGGGCTACGCAAGCGGTTCCCAAAGAGCTTTAGAACAAGGCATAGTTTTCCCTGCTGGCTCTTTGGGCGTGGGACCAATCTCCAGACATATGGCCATTTTTGTGCCGGCGCGGCGCCAAGTGGGAAAGGGTGGTTTTGAGGCTGAAGGCAGCAGGAAAGCCTGCAGGCCCCAGGTCTGTGGGGCTACGCAAGCGGTTCCCAAAAAGCTTTAGAGCAAGGCATAGCTTTCCCTGCTGGCTCTTTGGGCGTGGGACCAATCTCCAGGCATATGGCCATTTTTGTGTGAGGCGCGGCGCCAAGTGGGAAAGGGTGGTTTTGAGGCTGAAGGCAGCAGGAAAGCCTGCAGGCCTCACGTCTGTGGGGCTACGCAAGCGGTTCCCAAAGAGCTTTAGAACAAGGCATAGTTTTCCCTGCTGGCTCTTTGGGCGTGGGACCAATCTCCAGACATATGGCCATTTTTGTGCCAGCGCGGCGCCAAGTGGGAAAAAGTGGTTTTGAGGCTGAAGGCAGCAGGAATGCCAACAGCCCCAGGTCTGTGGGGCTACGCAAGCGGTTCCCAAAGAGCTTTAGAACAAGGCATAGTTTTCCCTGCTGGCTCTTTGTGCGTGGGACCAATCTCCCGACATATGGCCATTTTTGTGCCTGGCGCGGCGCCAAGTGGGAAAGGGTGGTTTTGAGGCTGAAGGCAGCAGGAAAGCCTGCAGCCCCAGGTCTGTGGGGCTACGCAAGCGGTTCCCAAAGAGCTTTAGAACAAGGCACAGTTTTCCCTGCTGCCTCTTTCGGCGTGGGACCAATCTCCAGCCATATGGCCATTTTTGTGCCTGGCGTGGCGCCAAGTGGGAAAGGGTGGTGTCGAGGATGACGGCAGCAGGAATGCCTACAACTCCAGGTCTGTCGGTCCACACCAGCGGTTCCCAAAGAGCTTTAGAACAAGGCATAGTTTTCCCTGCTGGCTCTTTGGTCGTGGGACCAATCTCCAGACATATGGCCATAATTGAGCCTGGCGCGGCACCAAGTGGGAAAGGGTGGTTTTGAGGCTGAAGGCAGCAGGAAAGGCTGCAGCCCCCACGTCTGTGGGGCTACGCAAGCGGTTCCCAAAGAGCTTTAGAACAAGGCATAATTTTCCCTGCTGGCTACTTGGGCGTGGGACCAATCCCCAGACATATGGCCATTTTTGTGCCTGGCGCGGCGCCAAGTGGGACAGGGTGGTTTTGAGGCTGAAGGCAGCAGGAAAGCCTGCAGCCCCCAGGTCTGTGGGGCTACGCAAGCGGTTCCCAAAGAGCTTTAGAACAAGGCATAATTTTCCCTGCTGGCTCTTTGGGCGTGGGACCAATCTCCAGACATGTGGCCATTTTTGTGTGAGGCGCGGCGCCAAGTGGGAAAGGGTGGTTTTGAGGCTGAAGGCAGCAGGAAAGCCTGAAGGCCCCAGGTCTGTGGGGTTATGCAAGCCTTTCCCAAAGAGCTTTAGAACAAGGCATAATTTTCCCTGCTGGCTCTTTGGGCGTGGGACCAATCTCCAGACATATGGCCATTTATGTGCCAGGCGCGGCACCAAGTGGGAAAGGGTGGTTTTGAGGCTGACGGCAGCAGGAAAGCCTGCAGCCCCCACGTCTGTGGGGCTACGTAGGCGGTTCCCAAAGAGCTTTAGAACAAGGCATAATTTTCCCTGCTGGCTCTTTGGGCGGGAGACCAATCTCCAGACATATGGCCATTTTTGTGTGAGGCGCGGCGCCAAGTGGGAAAGGGTGGTTTTGAGGCTGAAGGCAGCAGGAAAGCCTGCAGGCCCCAGGTCCGTTGGGCTGCGCAAGCGGTTCCCAAAGAGCTTTAGCACAAGGCATAATTTTCCCTGCTGGCTCATTTGGGCATGGGACCAATCTCCAGACATATGGCCATTTTTTTGGCTCGCGCGGTTACAAGTGGGAAAGGGTGGTTTTGAGGCTGAAGGCAGCAGGAAAGCCTGCAGCCCCCAGGTCTCTGGGGCCAAGCAAGCGGTTCCCAAAGAGCTTTAGAACAAGGCATAGTTTTCCTTCCTGGCACTTTGGGCGTGGGACCAATCTCCAGCCATATGGCCATTTTTGTGCCTGGCGTGGCGCCAAGTGGGAAAGGGTGGTGTCGAGGATGACGGCAGCAGGAATGCCTGCAACTCCAGGTCTGTCGGTCCACACCACCGGTTCCCAAAGAGCTTTAGAGCAAGGCATAGTTTTCCCTGCTGGCTCTTTGGTCGTGGGACCAGTCTCCAGACATATGGCCATTATTGTGCCTGGCGCGGCGCTAAGTGGGAAAGGGTGGTTTTGAGGCTGAAGGCAGCAGGAAAGGCTGCAGCCCCCACGTCTGTGGGGCCAAGCAAGCGGTTCCCAAAGAGCTTTAGAACAAGGCATAATTTTCCCTGCTGGCTCTTTGGGCGTGGGACCAATCTCCAGACATGTGGCCATTTTTGTGTGAGGCGCGGCGCCAAGTGGGAAAGGGTGGTTTTGAGGCTGAAGGCAGCAGGAAAGCCTGCAGCCCCCACGTCTGTGGGGCCAAGCAAGCGGTTCCCAAAGAGCTTTAGAACAAGGCATAATTTTCCCTGCTGGCTCTTTGGGCGTGGGACCAATCTCCAGACATGTGGCCATTTTTGTGTGAGGCGCGGCGCCAAGTGGGAAAGGGTGGTTTTGAGGATGAAGGCAGCAGGAAAGCCTGAAGGCCCCAGGTCTGTGGGGTTATGCAAGCCTTTCCCAAAGAGCTTTAGAACAAGGCATAATTTTCCCTGCTGGCTCTTTGGGCGTGGGACCAATCTCCAGACATATGGCCATTATTGTGCCTGGCGCGGCGCCAAGTGGGAAAGGGTGGTTTTGAGGCTGAAGGCAGCAGGAAAGCCTGCAGCCCCCAGGTCTGTGAGGCTACGCAAGCGGTTCCCAAAGAGCTTTAGAACAAGGCATAGTTTTCCCTGCTGGCTCTTTGGGCGTGGGACTAACCTCCAGACATATGGCCATTTTTGTGCCTGGCGCGGCGCCAAGTGGTAAAGGGTGGTTTTGAGGCTGAAGGCAGCAGGAAAGCCTGCAGCCCCCAGGTCTGTGAGGCTACGCAAGCGGTTCCCAAAGAGCTTTAGAACAAGGCATAATTTTCCCTGCTGGCTCTTTGGGCGTGGGACCAATCTCCAGACATATGGCCATTTTTGTGCCTGGCGCGGCGCCAAGTGGGAAAGGGTGGTTTTGAGGCTGAAGGCAGCAGGAAAGCCTGCAGGCCCCAGGTCTGTGGGGCTACGCAAGCGGTTCCCAAAAAGCTTTAGAGCAAGGCATAGCTTTCCATGCTGGCTCTTTGTGCGTGGGACCAATCTCCAGGCATATGGCCATTTTTGTGCCGGCGCGGCGCCAAGTGGGAAAGGGTGGTTTTGAGGCTGAAGGCAGCAGGAAAGCCTGCAGCCCCAAGGTCTGTGGGGCTACGCAAGCGGTTCCCAAAGAGCTTTAGAACAAGGCATAGTTTTCCCTGCTGGCTCTTTGGGCGTGGGACCAATCTCCAGACATATGGCCATTTTTGTGCCAGCGCGGCGCCAAGTGGGAAAAAGTGGTTTTGAGGCTGAAGGCAGCAGGAATGCCAACAGCCCCAGGTCTGTGGGGCTACGCAAGCGGTTCCCAAAGAGTTTTAGAACAAGGCATAGTTTTCCCTGCTGGCTCTTTGGGCGTGGGACCAATCTCCAGACATATGGCCATTTTTGTGCCTGGCGCGGCGCCAAGTGGGAAAGGGTGGTTTTGAGGCTGAAGGCAGCAGGAAAGCCTGCAGCCCCCACGTCTGTGGGGCTACGCAAGCGGTTCCCAAAGAGCTTTAGAGCAAGGCATAGTTTTCCTTTCTGGCACTTTGGGCGTGGGACCAATCTCCAGCCATATGGCAATTTTTGTGCCTGGCGTGGCGCCAAGAGGGAAAGGGTGGTGTCGAGGATGACGGCAGCAGGAATGCCTGCAACTCCAGGTCTGTCGGTCCACACCACCGGTTCCCAAAGAGCTTTAGAGCAAGGCATAGTTTTCCCTGCTGGCTCTTTGGGCGTGGGACCAATCTCCCGACATATGGCCATTATTGTGCCTGGCGCGGCGCCAAGTGGGAAAGGGTGGTTTTGAGGCTGAAGGCAGCAGGAAAGCCTGCAGCACCCACGTCTGTGGGGCTACGCAAGCGGTTCCCAAAGAGCTTTAGAACAAGGCATAATTTTCCCTGCTGGCTACTTGGGCGTGGGACCAATCTCCAGACATATGGCCATTTTTGTGCCTGGCGCGGCGCCAAGTGGGAAAGGGTGGTTTTGAGGCTGAAGGCAGCAGGAAAGCCTGAAGGCCCCAGGTCTGTGGGGTTATGCAAGCCGTTCCCAAAGAGCTTTAGAACAAGGCATAATTTTCCCTGCTGGCTCTTTGGGCGTGGGACCAGTCTGCAGACATATGGCCATTTTTGTGCCTGGCGCGGCACCAAGTGGGAAAGGGTGGTTTTGAGGCTGAAGGCAGCAGGAAAGCCTGCAGCCCCCAGGTCTGTGAGGCTACGCAAGCGGTTCCCAAAGAGCTTTAGAACAAGGCATAGTTTTCCCTGCTGGATCTTTGGGCGTGGGGCCAATCTCCAGACATATGGCCATTTTTGTGCCTGGCGCGGGGCCAAGTGGTAAAGGGTGGTTTTGAGGCTGAAGGCAGCAGGAAAGCCTGCATCCCCCAGGTCTGTGGGGCTACGCAAGCGGTTCCCAAAGAGCTTTAGAACAAGGCATAGTTTTCCCTGCTGGCTCTTTTGGCGTGGGACCAATCTCCAGACATATGGCCATTTTTGTGCCTGGCGTGGCGCCAAGTGGGAAAGGGTGGTTTTGAGGCTGAAGGCAGCAGGAAAGCCTGCATCCCCCACGTCTGTGGGGCTACGCAAGCGGTTCCCAAAAAGCTTTAGAGCAAGGCTTAGCTTTCCCTGGTGCCTCTTTCTGCGTGGGACCAATCTCCAGGCATATGGCCATTTTTGTGTGAGGCGCGGCGCCAAGTGGGAAAGGGTGGTTTTGAGGCTGAAGGCAGCAGGAAAGCCTGCAGGCCCCACGTCTGTGGGGCTACGCAAGCGGTTCCCAAAGAGCGTTAGAGGAAGGCATAATTTTCCCTGCTGGCTCTTTGGGCGTTGGACCAATCTCCAGCCATATGGCCCTTTTTGTGCCTGGCGTGGCGCCAAGTGGGAAAGGGTGGTTTGGAGGCTGACGGCAGCAGGAATGCCTGCAGCCCCCACGTCTGTGGGGCTACGCAAGCGGTCCCCAAAGAGCTTTAGAACAAGGCATAGTTTTCCCTGCTGGCTCTTTGGGCGTGGGACCAATCTCCAGACATATGGCCATTTTTGTGCCTGGCGCGGCGCCAAGTGGGAAAGGGTGGTTTTGAGGCTGAAGGCAGCAGGAAAGCCTACAGCCCCCAGGTCTGTGGGGTTACGCAAGCGGTTCCCAAAGAGCTTTAGAACAAGGCATGGTTTTCCCTGCTGGCTCTTTGGGCATGGGACCCATCTCCAGCCATATGGCCATTTATGTGCCTGGCGCAGCACCAAGTGGGAAAGGGTGGTTTTGAGGCTGAAGGCAGCAGGAAAGCCTGCAGCCCCCAGGCCTGTGGGGCCAAGCAAGCGGTTCCCAAAGAGCTTTAGAACAAGGCATAGTTTTCCCTGCTGGCTCTTTGGGCAGGGGACCAATCTCCAGCCATATGGCCATTTTCGTGCCTGGCGCGGTGCCAAGTGGGAAAGGGTGGTTTTGAGGCTGAAGGCAGCAGGAAAGCCTGCAGCCCCAAGGTCTGTGGGGCTACGCAAGCGGTTCCCAAAGAGCTTTAGAACAAGGCATAGTTTTCCCTGCTGGCTCTTTGGGCGTGGGACCAATCTCCAGACATATGGCCATTTTTGTGCCGGCGCGGCGCCAAGTGGGAAAGGGTGGTTTTGAGGCTGAAGGCAGCAGGAAAGCCTGCAGGCCCCAGGTCTGTGGGGCTACGCAAGCGGTTCCCAAAAAGCTTTAGAGCAAGGCATAGCTTTCCCTGCTGGCTCTTTGGGCGTGGGACCAATCTCCAGGCATATGGCCATTTTTGTGCCAGCGCGGCGCCAAGTGGGAAAAAGTGGTTTTGAGGCTGAAGGCAGCAGGAATGCCAACAGCCCCAGGTCTGTGGGGCTACGCAAGCGGTTCCCAAAGAGCTTTAGAACAAGGCATAGTTTTCCCTGCTGGCTCTTTGTGCGTGGGACCAATCTCCCGACATATGGCCATTTTTGTGCCTGGCGCGGCGCCAAGTGGGAAAGGGTGGTTTTGAGGCTGAAGGCAGCAGGAAAGCCTGCAGCCCCAGGTCTGTGGGGCTACGCAAGCGGTTCCCAAAGAGCTTTAGAACAAGGCACAGTTTTCCCTGCTGCCTCTTTCGGCGTGGGACCAATCTCCAGCCATATGGCCATTTTTGTGCCTGGCGTGGCGCCAAGTGGGAAAGGGTGGTGTCGAGGATGACGGCAGCAGGAATGCCTACAACTCCAGGTCTGTCGGTCCACACCAGCGGTTCCCAAAGAGCTTTAGAACAAGGCATAGTTTTCCCTGCTGGCTCTTTGGTCGTGGGACCAATCTCCAGACATATGGCCATAATTGAGCCTGGCGCGGCACCAAGTGGGAAAGGGTGGTTTTGAGGCTGAAGGCAGCAGGAAAGGCTGCAGCCCCCACGTCTGTGGGGCTACGCAAGCGGTTCCCAAAGAGCTTTAGAACAAGGCATAATTTTCCCTGCTGGCTACTTGGGCGTGGGACCAATCCCCAGACATATGGCCATTTTTGTGCCTGGCGCGGCGCCAAGTGGGACAGGGTGGTTTTGAGGCTGAAGGCAGCAGGAAAGCCTGCAGCCCCCAGGTCTGTGGGGCTACGCAAGCGGTTCCCAAAGAGCTTTAGAACAAGGCATAGTTTTCCCTGCTGGCTCTTTGGGCGTGGGACCAATCTCCAGACATATGGCCATTTTTGTGCCAGCGCGGCGCCAAGTGGGAAAAAGTGGTTTTGAGGCTGAAGGCAGCAGGAATGCCAACAGCCCCAGGTCTGTGGGGCTACGCAAGCGGTTCCCAAAGAGCTTTAGAACAAGGCATAGTTTTCCCTGCTGGCTCTTTGTGCGTGGGACCAATCTCCCGACATATGGCCATTTTTGTGCCTGGCGCGGCGCCAAGTGGGAAAGGGTGGTTTTGAGGCTGAAGGCAGCAGGAAAGCCTGCAGCCCCAGGTCTGTGGGGCTACGCAAGCGGTTCCCAAAGAGCTTTAGAACAAGGCACAGTTTTCCCTGCTGCCTCTTTCGGCGTGGGACCAATCTCCAGCCATATGGCCATTTTTGTGCCTGGCGTGGCGCCAAGTGGGAAAGGGTGGTGTCGAGGATGACGGCAGCAGGAATGCCTACAACTCCAGGTCTGTCGGTCCACACCAGCGGTTCCCAAAGAGCTTTAGAACAAGGCATAGTTTTCCCTGCTGGCTCTTTGGTCGTGGGACCAATCTCCAGACATATGGCCATAATTGAGCCTGGCGCGGCACCAAGTGGGAAAGGGTGGTTTTGAGGCTGAAGGCAGCAGGAAAGGCTGCAGCCCCCACGTCTGTGGGGCTACGCAAGCGGTTCCCAAAGAGCTTTAGAACAAGGCATAATTTTCCCTGCTGGCTACTTGGGCGTGGGACCAATCCCCAGACATATGGCCATTTTTGTGCCTGGCGCGGCGCCAAGTGGGACAGGGTGGTTTTGAGGCTGAAGGCAGCAGGAAAGCCTGCAGCCCCCAGGTCTGTGGGGCTACGCAAGCAGATCCCAAAGAGCTTTAGAACAAGGCATAATTTTCCCTGCTGGCTCTTTGGGTGTGGGACCAATCTCCAGACATATGGCCATTTTTGTGCCTGGCGCGGCACCAAGTGGAAAAGGGTGGTTTTGAGGCTGAAGGCAGCAGGAAAGCCTGCAGCCCCCAGGTCTGTGGGGCTACGCAAGCGGTTCCCAAAGAGCTTTAGAGCAAGGCATAGTTTTCCTTCCTGGCACTTTGGGCGTGGGACCAATCTCCAGCCATATGGCCATTTTTGTGCCTGGCGTGGCGCCAAGAGGGAAAGGGTGGTGTCGAGGATGACGGCAGCAGGAATGCCTGCAACTCCAGGTCTGTCGGTCCACACCACCGGTTCCCAAAGAGCTTTAGAGCAAGGCATAGTTTTCCCTGCTGGCTCTTTGGTCGTGGGACCAATCTCCCGACATATGGCCATTATTGTGCCTGGCGCGGCGCCAAGTGGGAAAGGGTGGTTTTGAGGCTGAAGGCAGCAGGAAAGCCTGCAGCACCCACGTCTGTGGGGCTACGCAAGCGGTTCCCAAAGAGCTTTAGAACAAGGCATAATTTTCCCTGCTGGCTACTTGGGCGTGGGACCAATCTCCAGACATATGGCCATTTTTGTGCCTGGCGCGGCGCCAAGTGGGAAAGGGTGGTTTTGAGGCTGAAGGCAGCAGGAAAGCCTGAAGGCCCCAGGTCTGTGGGGTTATGCAAGCCGTTCCCAAAGAGCTTTAGAACAAGGCATAATTTTCCCTGCTGGCTCTTTGGGCGTGGGACCAGTCTGCAGACATATGGCCATTTTTGTGCCTGGCGCGGCACCAAGTGGGAAAGGGTGGTTTTGAGGCTGAAGGCAGCAGGAAAGCCTGCAGCCCCCAGGTCTGTGAGGCTACGCAAGCGGTTCCCAAAGAGCTTTAGAACAAGGCATAGTTTTCCCTGCTGGCTATTTGGGCGTGGGACCAATCTCCAGACATATGGCCATTTTTGTGCCTGGCGCGGCGCCAAGTGGGAAAGGGCGGTTTTGAGGCTGAAGGCAGCAGGAAAGCCTGCAGGCCCCAGGTCTGTGGGGTTATGCAAGCCGTTCCCAAAGAGCTTTAGAACAAGGCATAATTTTCACTGCTGGCTCTTTGGGCGTGGGACCAATCTCCAGCCATATGGCCATTTTTGTGCCTGGCGCGGCGCCAAGTGGGAAAGGGTGGTTTTGAGGCTGAAGGCAGCAGGAAAGCCTGCAGCCCCCAGGTCTGTGGGGCTACGCAAGCGGTTCCCAAAGAGCTTTAGAACAAGGCATAATTTTCCCTGCTGGCTCTTTGGGTGTGGGACCAATCTCCAGACATATGGCCATTTTTGTGCCTGGCGCGGCACCAAGTGGAAAAGGGTGGTTTTGAGGCTGAAGGCAGCAGGAAAGCCTGCAGCCCCCAGGTCTGTGGGGCTACGCAAGCGGTTCCCAAAGAGCTTTAGAGCAAGGCATAGTTTTCCTTCCTGGCACTTTGGGCGTGGGACCAATCTCCAGCCATATGGCCATTTTTGTGCCTGGCGTGGCGCCAAGAGGGAAAGGGTGGTGTCGAGGATGACGGCAGCAGGAATGCCTGCAACTCCAGGTCTGTCGGTCCACACCACCGGTTCCCAAAGAGCTTTAGAGCAAGGCATAGTTTTCCCTGCTGGCTCTTTGGTCGTGGGACCAATCTCCCGACATATGGCCATTATTGTGCCTGGCGCGGCGCCAAGTGGGAAAGGGTGGTTTTGAGGCTGAAGGCAGCAGGAAAGCCTGCAGCACCCACGTCTGTGGGGCTACGCAAGCGGTTCCCAAAGAGCTTTAGAACAAGGCATAATTTTCCCTGCTGGCTACTTGGGCGTGGGACCAATCTCCAGACATATGGCCATTTTTGTGCCTGGCGCGGCGCCAAGTGGGAAAGGGTGGTTTTGAGGCTGAAGGCAGCAGGAAAGCCTGAAGGCCCCAGGTCTGTGGGGTTATGCAAGCCGTTCCCAAAGAGCTTTAGAACAAGGCATAATTTTCCCTGCTGGCTCTTTGGGCGTGGGACCAGTCTGCAGACATATGGCCATTTTTGTGCCTGGCGCGGCACCAAGTGGGAAAGGGTGGTTTTGAGGCTGAAGGCAGCAGGAAAGCCTGCAGCCCCCAGGTCTGTGAGGCTACGCAAGCGGTTCCCAAAGAGCTTTAGAACAAGGCATAGTTTTCCCTGCTGGATCTTTGGGCGTGGGGCCAATCTCCAGACATATGGCCATTTTTGTGCCTGGCGCGGGGCCAAGTGGGAAAGGGTGGTTTTGAGGCTGAAGGCAGCAGGAAAGCCTGCATCCCCCAGGTCTGTGGGGCTACGCAAGCGGTTCCCAAAGAGCTTTAGAACAAGGCATAGTTTTCCCTGCTGGCTCTTTTGGCGTGGGACCAATCTCCAGACATATGGCCATTTTTGTGCCGGCGCGGCGCCAAGTGGGAAAGGGTGGTTTTGAGGCTGAAGGCAGCAGGAAAGCCTGCAGGCCCCAGGTCTGTGGGGCTACGCAAGCGGTTCCCAAAAAGCTTTAGAGCAAGGCTTAGCTTTCCCTGGTGCCTCTTTCTGCGTGGGACCAATCTCCAGGCATATGGCCATTTTTGTGTGAGGCGCGGCGCCAAGTGGGAAAGGGTGGTTTTGAGGCTGAAGGCAGCAGGAAAGCCTGCAGGCCCCACGTCTGTGGGGCTACGCAAGCGGTTCCCAAAGAGCTTTAGAGGAAGGCATAATTTTCCCTGCTGGCTCTTTGGGCGTTGGACCAATCTCCAGCCATATGGCCCTTTTTGTGCCTGGCGTGGCGCCATGTGGGAAAGGGTGGTTTGGAGGCTGACGGCAGCAGGAATGCCTGCAGCCCCCACGTCTGTGGGGCTAGGCAAGCGGTCCCCAAAGAGCTTTAGAACAAGGCATAGTTTTCCCTGCTGGCTCTTTGGGCGTGGGACCAATCTCCAGACATATGGCCATTTTTGTGCCTGGCGCGGCGCCAAGTGGGAAAGGGTGGTTTTGAGGCTGAAGGCAGCAGGAAAGCCTACAGCCCCCAGGTCTGTGGGGTTACGCAAGCGGTTCCCAAAGAGCTTTAGAACAAGGCATGGTTTTCCCTGCTGGCTCTTTGGGCATGGGACCAATCTCCAGCCATATGGCCATTTATGTGCCTGGCGCAGCACCAAGTGGGAAAGGGTGGTTTTGAGGCTGAAGGCAGCAGGAAAGCCTGCAGCCCCCAGGCCTGTGGGGCCAAGCAAGCGGTTCCCAAAGAGCTTTAGAACAAGGCATAGTTTTCCCTGCTGGCTCTTTGGGCAGGGGACCAATCTCCAGCCATATGGCCATTTTCGTGCCTGGCGCGGTGCCAAGTGGGAAAGGGTGGTTTTGAGGCTGAAGGCAGCAGGAAAGCCTGCAGGCCCCAGGTCTGTGGGGCTACGCAAGCAGTTCCCAAAGAGCTTTAGAACAAGGCACAGTTTTCCCTGATGGCTCGTTGGGCGTGGGACCAATCCCCAGCCATATGGCCATTTTTGTGCCTGGCGCGGCGCCAAGTGGGAAAGGGTGGTTTTGAGGCTGAAGGCAGCAGGAAAGCCTGCAGGCCCCAGGTCTGTGGGGTTATGCAAGCCGTTCCCAAACAGCTTTAGAGCAAGGCATAATTTTCCCTGCTGGCTCTTTGGGCGTGGGACCAATCTCCAGCCATATGGCCATTTTTGTGCCTGATGCGGCGCCAAGAGGGAAAGGGTGGTTTTGAGGCTGAAGGCAGCAGGAAAGCCTGCAGCCCCCAGGTCTGTGGGGCTAAGCAAGCGGTTCCCAAAGAGCTTTAGAACAAGGCATAGTTTTCCCTGCTGGCTCTTTGGGCGTGGGGCCAATCTCCAGACATATGGCCATTTTTGTGCCTGGCGCGGCGCCAAGTGGGAAAGGGTGGTTTTGAGGCTGAAGGCAGCAGGAAAGCCTGCAGCCCCAAGGTCTGTGGGGCTACGCAAGCGGTTCCCAAAGAGCTTTAGAACAAGGCATAGTTTTCCCTGCTGGCTCTTTGGGCGTGGGACCAATCTCCAGACATATGGCCATTTTTGTGCCGGCGCGGCGCCAAGTGGGAAAGGGTGGTTTTGAGGCTGAAGGCAGCAGGAAAGCCTGCAGGCCCCACGTCTGTGGGGCTACGCAAGCGGTTCCCAAAAAGCTTTAGAGCAAGGCATAGCTTTCCCTGCTGGCTCTTTGGGCGTGGGGCCAATCTCCAGACATATGGCCATTTTTGTGTGAGGCGCGGCGCCAAGTGGGAAAGGGTGGTTTTGAGGCTGAAGGCAGCAGGAAAGCCTGCAGGCCTCACGTCTGTGGGGCTACGCAAGCGGTTCCCAAAGAGCTTTAGAACAAGGCATAGTTTTCCCTGCTGGCTCTTTGGGCGTGGGACCAATCTCCAGACATATGGCCATTTTTGTGCCAGCGCGGCGCCAAGTGGGAAAAAGTGGTTTTGAGGCTGAAGGCAGCAGGAATGCCAACAGCCCCAGGTCTGTGGGGCTACGCAAGCGGTTCCCAAAGAGCTTTAGAACAAGGCATAGTTTTCCCTGCTGGCTCTTTGTGCGTGGGACCAATCTCCCGACATATGGCCATTTTTGTGCCTGGCGCGGCGCCAAGTGGGAAAGGGTGGTTTTGAGGCTGACGGCAGCAGGAAAGCCTGCAGCCCCAGGTCTGTGGGGCTACGCAAGCGGTTCCCAAAGAGCTTTAGAACAAGGCACAGTTTTCCCTGCTGCCTCTTTCGGCGTGGGACCAATCTCCAGCCATATGGCCATTTTTGTGCCTGGCGTGGCGCCAAGTGGGAAAGGGTGGTGTCGAGGATGACGGCAGCAGGAATGCCTACAACTCCAGGTCTGTCGGTCCACACCAGCGGTTCCCAAAGAGCTTTAGAACAAGGCATAGTTTTCCCTGCTGGCTCTTTGGTCGTGGGACCAATCTCCAGACATATGGCCATAATTGAGCCTGGCGCGGCACCAAGTGGGAAAGGGTGGTTTTGAGGCTGAAGGCAGCAGGAAAGGCTGCAGCCCCCACGTCTGTGGGGCTACGCAAGCGGTTCCCAAAGAGCTTTAGAACAAGGCATAATTTTCCCTGCTGGCTACTTGGGCGTGGGACCAATCCCCAGACATATGGCCATTTTTGTGCCTGGCGTGGCGCCAAGTGGGACAGGGTGGTTTTTAGGCTGAAGGCAGCAGGAAAGCCTGCAGCCCCCAGGTCTGTGGGGCTACGCAAGCGGTTCCCAAAGAGCTTTAGAACAAGGCATAATTTTCCCTGCTGGCTCTTTGGGTGTGGGACCAATCTCCAGACATATGGCCATTTTTGTGCCTGGCGCGGCACCAAGTGGAAAAGGGTGGTTTTGAGGCTGAAGGCAGCAGGAAAGCCTGCAGCCCCGAGGTCTGTGAGGCTACGCAAGCGGTTCCCAAAGAGCTTTAGAACAAGGCATAGTTTTCCCTGCTGGCTCTTTGGGCGTGGGACCAATCTCCAGACATATGGCCATTTTTGTGCCTGGCGCAGCGCCAAGTGGGAAAGGGTGGTTTTGAGGCTGAAGGCAGCAGGAAAGCCTGCAGCCCCCAGGTCTGTGGGGCTACGCAAGCGGTTCCCAAAGAGTTTTAGAACAAGGCATGGTTTTCCCTGCTGGCTCTTTGGGCATGGGACCCATCTCCAGCCATATGGCCATTTATGTGCCTGGCGCGGCGCTAAGTGGGAAAGGGTGGTTTTGAGGCTGAAGGCAGAAGGAAAGCCTGAAGGCCACAGGTCTGTGGGGTTATGCAAGCGGTTCCCAAAGAGCTTTAGAACAAGGCATAGTTTTCCCTGCTGCCTCTTTGGGCGTGGGACCAATCTCCAGACATATGGCCATTTTTGTGCCTGGCGCGGCGCCAAGTGGGAAAGGGTGGTTTTGAGGCTGACGGCAGCAGGAAAGCCTGCAGCCCCCAGGTCTGTGGGGCTACGCAAGCGGTTCCCAAAGAGCTTTAGAACAAGGCATAATTTTCCCTGCTGGCTCTTTGGGCGTGGGACCAATCTCCAGACATATGGCCATTTTTGTGTGAGGCGCGGCGCCAAGTGGGAAACGGTGGTTTTGAGGCTGAAGGCAGCAGGAAAGCCGGCAGGCCCCAGGTCCGTGGGGCTGCGCAAGGGGTTCCCAAAGAGCTTTAGCACAAGGCATAGTTTTCCCTGCTGGCTCATTTGGGCATGGGACCAATCTCCAGACATATGGCCATTTTTTTGGCTCGCGCGGTTACAAGTGGGAAAGGGTGGTTTTGAGGCTGAAGGCAGCAGGAAAGCCTGCAGCCCCCAGGTCTGTGGGGCCAAGCAAGCGGTTCCCAAAGAGCTTTAGAACAAGGCATAGTTTTCCCTGCTGGCTCTTTGGGCGGGGGACCAATCTCCAGACATATGGCCATTTTTCTGCCTGGCGCGGTGCCAAGTGGGAAAGGGTGGTTTTGAGGCTGAAGGCAGCAGGAAAGCCTGCAGGCCCCAGGTCTGTGGGGTTATGCAAGCCGTTCCCAAAGAGCTTTAGCACAAGGCATAGTTTTCCCTGATGGCTCATTTGGGCATGGGACCAATCTCCAGACATATGGCCATTTTTTTGGCTCGCGCGGTTACAAGTGGGAAAGGGTGATTTTGAGGCTGGAGGCAGCAGGAAAGCCTGCAGCCCCCACGTCTGTGGGGCCAAGCAAGCGGTTCCCAAAGAGCTTTAGAACAAGGCATAGTTTTCCCTGCTGGCTCTTTGGGCAGGGGACCAATCTCCAGCCATATGGCCATTTTTCTGCCTGGCGCGGTGCCAAGTGGGAAAGGGTGGTTTTGAGGCTGAAGGCAGCAGGAAAGCCTGCAGGCCCCAGGTCTGTGGGGCTACGCAAGCAGTTCCCAAAGAGCTTTAGAACAAGGCATAGTTTTCCCTGATGGCTCGTTGGGCGTGGGACCAATCCCCAGCCATATGGCCATTTTTGTGCCTGGCGCGGCGCCAAGTGGGAAAGGGCGGTTTTGAGGCTGAAGGCAGCAGGAAAGCCTGCAGGCCCCAGGTCTGTGGGGTTATGCAAGCCGTTCCCAAAGAGCTTTAGAGCAAGGCATAATTTTCCCTGCTGGCTCTTTGGGCATGGGACCCATCTCCAGCCATATGGCCATTTATGTGCCTGGCGCGGCGCTAAGTGGGAAAGGGTGGTTTTGAGGCTGAAGGCAGAAGGAAAGCCTGAAGGCCCCAGGTCTGTGGGGTTATGCAAGCGGTTCCCAAAGAGCTTTAGAACAAGGCATAGTTTTCCCTGCTGCCTCTTTGGGCGTGGGACCAATCTCCAGACATATGGCCATTTTTGTGCCTGGCGCGGCGCCAAGTGGGAAAGGGTGGTTTTGAGGCTGACGGCAGCAGGAAAGCCTGCAGCCCCCAGGTCTGTGGGGCTACGCAAGCGGTTCCCAAAGAGCTTTAGAACAAGGCATAATTTTCCCTGCTGGCTCTTTGGGCGTGGGACCAATCTCCAGACATATGGCCATTTTTGTGTGAGGCGCGGCGCCAAGTGGGAAACGGTGGTTTTGAGGCTGAAGGCAGCAGGAAAGCCGGCAGGCCCCAGGTCCGTGGGGCTGCGCAAGGGGTTCCCAAAGAGCTTTAGCACAAGGCATAGTTTTCCCTGCTGGCTCATTTGGGCATGGGACCAATCTCCAGACATATGGCCATTTTTTTGGCTCGCGCCGTTACAAGTGGGAAAGGGTGGTTTTGAGGCTGAAGGCAGCAGGAAAGCCTGCAGCCCCCAGGTCTCTGGGGCCAAGCAAGCGGTTCCCAAAGAGCTTTAGAACAAGGCATAGTTTTCCCTGCTGGCTCTTTGGGCAGGGGACCAATCTCCAGACATATGGCCATTTTTCTGCCTGGCGCGGTGCCAAGTGGGAAAGGGTGGTTTTGAGGCTGAAGGCAGCAGGAAAGCCTGCAGGCCCCAGGTCTGTGGGGTTATGCAAGCCGTTCCCAAAGAGCTTTAGCACAAGGCATAGTTTTCCCTGCTGGCTCATTTGGGCATGGGACCAATCTCCAGACATATGGCCATTTTTTTGGCTCGCGCGGTTACAAGTGGGAAAGGGTGATTTTGAGGCTGGAGGCAGCAGGAAAGCCTGCAGCCCCCACGTCTGTGGGGCCAAGCAAGCGGTTCCCAAAGAGCTTTAGAACAAGGCATAGTTTTCCCTGCTGGCTCTTTGGGCAGGGGACCAATCTCCAGCCATATGGCCATTTTTCTGCCTGGCGCGGTGCCAAGTTGGAAAGGGTGGTTTTGAGGCTGAAGGCAGCAGGAAAGCCTGCAGGCCCCAGGTCTGTGGGGTTATGCAAGCCGTTCCCAAAGAGCTTTAGAGCAAGGCATAATTTTCCCTGCTGGCTCTTTGGGCATGGGACCAATCTCCAGACATATGGCCATGTTTGTGCATGGCGCGGCGCCAAGTGCGAAAGGGTGGTTTTGAGGCTGAAGGCAGCAGGAAAGCCTGCATCCCCCAGGTCTGTGAGGCTACGCAAACGGTTCCCAAAGAGCTTTAGAACAAGGCATAGTTTTCCCTGCTGGCTCTTTGGGCGTGGGGCCAATCTCCAGACATATGGCCATTTTTGTGCCTGGCACGGCGCCAAGTGGGAAAGGGTGGTTTTGAGGCTTAAGGCGCAGGAAATCCTGCAGGCCGCAGGTCTGTGGGGCTACGCAAGCGGTTCCCAAAGAGCTTTAGAACAAGGCATAGTTTTCCCTGCTGGCTCTTTGGGCGTGTGACCAATCTCCAGACATATGGCCATTTATGTGCCTGGCGTGGCGCCAAGTGGGAAAGGGTGGTGTCGAGGATGACGGCAGCAGGAATGCCTACAACTCCAGGTCTGTCGGTCCACACCAGCGGTTCCCAAAGAGCTTTAGAGCAAGGCATAGTTTTCCCTGCTGGCTCTTTGGGCGTGGGACCAATCTCCAGACATATGGCCATTATTGAGCCTGGCGCGGCACCAAGTGGGAAAGGGTGGTTTTGAGGCTGAAGGCAGCAGGAAAGCCTGCAGGCCCCAGGTCTGTGGGGCTACGCAAGCAGTTCCCAAAGAGCTTTAGAACAAGGCACAGTTTTCCCTGATGGCTCTTTGGGCGTGGGACCAATCCCCAGCCATATGGCCATTTTTGTGCCTGGCGCGGCGCCAAGTGGGAAAGGGTGGTTTTGAGGCTGAAGGCAGCAGGAAAGCCTGCAGGCCCCAGGTCTGTGGGGTTATGCAAGCCGTTCCCAAAGAGCTTTAGAGCAAGGCATAATTTTCCCTGCTGGCTCTTTGGGCGTGGGACCAATCTCCAGCCATATGGCCATTTTTGTGCCTGATGCGGCGCCAAGAGGGAAAGGGTGGTTTTGAGGTTGAAGGCAGCAGGAAAGCCTGCAGCCGCCAGGTCTGTGAGGCTACGCAAGCGGTTCCCAAAGAGCTTTAGAACAAGGCATAGTTTTCCCTGCTGGCTCTTTGGGCGTGGGGCCAATCTCCAGACATATGGCCATTTTTGTGTGAGGCGCGGCGCCAAGTGGGAAAGGGTGGTTTTGAGGCTGAAGGCAGCAGGAAAGCCTGCAGCCCCAAGGTCTGTGGGGCTACGCAAGCGGTTCCCAAAGAGCTTTAGAACAAGGCATAGTTTTCCCTGCTGGCTCTTTGGGCGTGGGACCAATCTCCAGACATATGGCCATTTTTGTGCCGGCGCGGCGCCAAGTGGGAAAGGGTGGTTTTGAGGCTGAAGGCAGCAGGAAAGCCTGCAGGCCCCAGGTCTGTGGGGCTACGCAAGCGGTTCCCAAAAAGCTTTAGAGCAAGGCATAGCTTTCCCTGCTGGCTCTTTGGGCGTGGGACCAATCTCCAGGCATATGGCCATAATTGTGTGAGGCGCGGCGCCAAGTGGGAAAGGGTGGTTTTGAGGCTGAAGGCAGCAGGAAAGCCTGCAGGCCCCAGGTCTGTGGGGCTACGCAAGCGGTTCCCAAAGAGCTTTAGAACAAGGCATAGTTTTCCCTGCTGGCTCTTTGGGCGTGGGACCAATCTCCAGACATATGGCCATTTTTGTGCCAGCGCGGCGCCAAGTGGGAAAAAGTGGTTTTGAGGCTGAAGGCAGCAGGAATGCCAACAGCCCCAGGTCTGTGGGGCTACGCAAGCGGTTCCCAAAGAGCTTTAGAACAAGGCATAGTTTTCCCTGCTGGCTCTTTGGGCGTGGGACCAATCTCCAGCCATATGGCCATTTTTGTGCCTGGCGCGGCGCCAAGTGGGAAAGGGTGGTTTTGAGGCTGAAGGCAGCAGGAAAGCCGGCAGCCCCAAGGTCTGTGGGGCTACGCAAGCGGTTCCCAAAGAGCTTTAGAACAAGGCACAGTTTTCCCTGCTGCCTCTTTCGGCGTGGGACCAATCTCCAGCCATATGGCCATTTTTGTGCCTGGCGTGGCGCCAAGTGGGAACGGGTGGTGTCGAGGATGACGGCAGCAGGAATGCCTACAACTCCAGGTCTGTCGGTCCACACCAGCGGTTCCCAAAGAGCTTTAGAACAAGGCATAGTTTTCCCTGCTGGCTCTTTGGTCGTGGGACCAATCTCCAGACATATGGCCATAATTGAGCCTGGCGCGGCACCAAGTGGGAAAGGGTGGTTTTGAGGCTGAAGGCAGCAGGAAAGGCTGCAGCCCCCACGTCTGTGGGGCTACGCAAGCGGTTCCCAAAGAGCTTTAGAACAAGGCATAGTTTTCCCTCCTGGCTCTTTGGTCGTGGGACCAATCTCCAGATATATGGCCATAATTGAGCCTGGCGCGGCACCAAGTGGGAAAGGGTGGTTTTGAGGCTGAAGGCAGCAGGAAAGGCTGCAGCCCCCACGTCTGTGGGGCTACGCAAGCGGTTCCCAAAGAGCTTTAGAACAAGGCATAATTTTCCCTGCTGGCTACTTGGGCGTGGGACCAATCCCCAGACATATGGCCATTTTTGTGCCTGGCGCGGCGCCAAGTGGGACAGGGTGGTTTTGAGGCTGAAGGCAGCAGGAAAGCCTGCAGCCCCCAGGTCTGTGGGGCTACGCAAGCTGTTCCCAAAGAGCTTTAGAACAAGGCATAATTTTCCCTGCTGTCTCTTTGGGCGTGGGACCAGTCTGCAGACATATGGCCATTTTTGTGCCTGGCGCGGCACCAAGTGGAAAAGGGTGGTTTTGAGGCTGAAGGCAGCAGGAAAGCCTGCAGCCCCGAGGTCTGTGAGGCTACGCAAGCGGTTCCCAAAGAGCTTTAGAACAAGGCACAGTTTTCCCTGATGGCTCGTTGGGCGTGGGACCAATCTCCAGACATATGGCCATTTTTGTGCCTGGCGCGGCGCCAAGTGGGAAAGGGTGGTTTTGAGGCTGAAGGCAGCAGGAAAGCCTGCAGGCCCCAGGTCTGTGGGGTTATGCAAGCCGTTCCCAAAGAGCTTTAGAGCAAGGCATAATTTTCCCTGCTGGCTCTTTGGGCGTGGGACCAATCTCCAGCCATATGGCCATTTTTGTGCCTGATGCGGCGCCAAGAGGGAAAGGGTGGTTTTGAGGCTGAAGGCAGCAGGAAAGCCTGCAGCCCCCAGGTCTGTGGGGCTACGCAAGCGGTTCCCAAAGAGCTTTAGAACAAGGCATAGTTTTCCCTGCTGGCTCTTTGGGCGTGGGGCCAATCTCCAGACATATGGCCATTTTTGTGCCTGGCGCGGCGCCAAGTGGGAAAGGGTGGTTTTGAGGCTGAAGGCAGCAGGAAAGCCTGCAGCCCCCAGGTCTGTGGGGCTACGCAAGCGGTTCCCAAAGAGCTTTAGAACAAGGCATAGTTTTCCCTGCTGGCTCTTTGGGCGTGGGACCAATCTCCAGACATATGGCCATTTTTGTGCCGGCGCGGCGCCAAGTGGGAAAGGGTGGTTTTGAGGCTGAAGGCAGCAGGAAAGCCTGCAGCCCCCAGGTCTGTGGGGCTACGCAAGCGGTTCCCAAAGAGCTTTAGAACAAGGCATATTTTTCCCTGCTGGCTCTTTGGGCGTGGGACCAATCTCCCGCCATATGGCCATTTTTGTGCCTGGCGTGGCGCCAAGTGGGAAAGGGTGGTGTCGAGGATGACGGCAGCAGGAATGCCTACAACTCCAGGTCTGTCGGTCCACACCAGCGGTTCCCAAAGAGCTTTAGAACAAGGCATAGTTTTCCCTGCTGGCTCGTTGGTCGTGGGACCAATCTCCAGACATATGGCCATAATTGAGCCTGGCGCGGCACCAAGTGGGAAAGGGTGGTTTTGAGGCTGAAGGCAGCAGGAAAGGCTGCAGCCCCCACGTCTGTGGGGCTACGCAAGCGGTTCCCAAAGAGCTTTAGAACAAGGCATAATTTTCCCTGCTGGCTCTTTGGGCGTGGGACCAGTCTGCAGACATATGGCCATTTTTGTGCCTGGCGCGGCACCAAGTGGAAAAGGGTGGTTTTGAGGCTGAAGGCAGCAGGAAAGCCTGCAGCCCCGAGGTCTGTGAGGCTACGCAAGCGGTTCCCAAAGAGCTTTAGAACAAGGCATAGTTTTCCCTCCTGGCTCTTTGGGCGTGGGACCAATCTCCAGACATATGGCCATTTTTGTGCCTGGCGCAGCGCCAAGTGGGAAAGGGTGGTTTTGAGGCTGAAGGCAGCAGGAAAGCCTGCAGCCCCCAGGTCTGTGGGGCTACGCAAGCGGTTCCCAAAGAGTTTTAGAACAAGGCATGGTTTTCCCTGCTGGCTCTTTGGACGTGGGACCCATCTCCAGACATATGGCCATTTATGTGCCTGGCGTGGCGCCAAGTGGGAAAGGGTGGTGTCGAGGATGACGGCAGCAGGAATGCCTACAACTCCAGGTCTGTCGGTCCACACCAGCGGTTCCCAAAGAGCTTTAGAGCAAGGCATAGTTTTCCCTGCTGGCTCTTTGGGCGTGGGACCAATCTCCAGACATATGGCCATTATTGAGCCTGGCGCGGCGTCAAGTGGGAAAGGGTGGTTTTGAGGCTGAAGGCAGCAGGAAAGGCTGCAGCCCCCACGTCTGTGGGGCTACGCAAGCGGTTCCCAAAGAGCTTTAGAACAAGGCATAATTTTCCCTGCTGGCTACTTGGGCGTGGGACCAATCCCCAGACATATGGCCATTTTTGTGCCTGGCGCGGCGCCAAGTGGGACAGGGTGGTTTTGAGGCTGAAGGCAGCAGGAAAGCCTGCAGCCCCCAGGTCTGTGGGGCTACGCAAACGGTTCCCAAAGAGCTTTAGAACAAGGCATAATTTTCCCTGCTGGCTCTTTGGGCGTGGGACCAGTCTGCAGACATATGGCCATTTTTGTGCCTGGCGCGGCACCAAGTGGAAAAGGGTGGTTTTGAGGCTGAAGGCAGCAGGAAAGCCTGCAGCCCCCAGGTCTGTGGGGCTACGCAAGCGGTTCCCAAAGAGTTTTAGAACAAGGCATGGTTTTCCCTGCTGGCTCTTTGGGCATGGGACCCATCTCCAGACATATGGCCATTTTTGTGCCTGGCACGGCGCCAAGTGGGACAGGGTGGTTTTGAGGCTGACGGCAGCAGGAAAGCCTGCAGCCCCCAGGTCTGTGGGGCTACGTAGGCGGTTCCCAAAGAGCTTTAGAACAAGGCATAATTTTCCCTGCTGGCTCTTTGGGCGGGAGACCAATCTCCAGACATATGGCCATTTTTGTGTGTGGCGCGGCGCCAAGTGGGAAACGGTGGTTTTGAGGCTGAAGGCAGCAGGAAAGCCGGCAGGCCCCAGGTCCGTGGGGCTGCGCAAGCGGTTCCCAAAGTGCTTTAGCACAAGGCATAGTTTTCCCTGCTGGCTCATTTGGGCATGGGACCAATCTCCAGACATATGGCCATTTTTTTGGCTCGCGCGGTTACAAGTGGGAAAGGGTGGTTTTGAGGCTGAAGGCAGCAGGAAAGCCTGCAGCCCCCAGGTCTGTGGGGCCAAGCAAGCGGTTCCCAAAGAGCTTTAGAACAAGGCATAGTTTTCCCTGCTGGCTCTTTGGGTGTGGGACCAATCTCCAGACATATGGCCATTTTTCTGCCTGACGCGGTGCCAAGTGGGAAAGGGTGGTTTTGAGGCTGAAGGCAGCAGGAAAGCCTGCAGGCCCCAGGTCTGTGGGGTTCTGCAAGCTGTTCCCAAAGAGCTTTAACACAAGGCATAGTTTTCCCTGCTCGCTCATTTGGGCATGGGACCAATCTCCAGACATATGGCCATTTTTTTGGCTCGCGCGGTTACAAGTGGGAAAGGGTGGTTCTGAGGCTGAAGGCAGCAGGAAAGCCTGCAGCCCCCACGTCTGTGGGGCCAAGCAAGCGGTTCCCAAAGAGCTTTAGAACAAGGCATAGTTTTCCCTGCTGGCTCTTTGGGCAGGGGACCAATCTCCAGCCATATGGCCATTTTTCTGCCTGGCACGGTGCCAAGTGGGAAAGGGTGGTTTTGAGGCTGAAGGCAGCAGGAAAGCCTGCAGACCCCAGGTCTGTGGGGCTACGCAAGCAGTTCCCAAAGAGCTTTAGAACAAGGCATAGTTTTCCCTGATGGCTCGTTGGGCGTGGGACCAATCCCCAGACATATGACCATTTTTGTGCCTGGCGCGGCGCCAAGTGGGAAAGGGCGGTTTTGAGGCTGAAGGCAGCAGGAAAGCCTGCATCCCCCAGGTCTGTGAGGCTACACAAGCGGTTCCCAAAGAGCTTTAGAACAAGGCATAGTTTTCCCTGCTGGCTCTTTGGGCGTGGGACCAAGCTCCAGACATATGGCCATTTTTGTGCCTGGCACGGCGCCAAGTTGGAAAGGGTGGTTTTGATGCTTAAGGCGCAGGAAATCCAGCAGGCCGCAGGTCTGTGGGGCTACGCAAGCGGTTGCCAAAGAGCTTTAGAACAAGGCGTAGTTTTCCCTGCTGGCTCTTTGGACGTGGGACCCATCTCCAGACATATGGCCATTTATGTGCCTGGCGCGGCGCTAAGTGGGAAAGGGTGGTTTTGAGGCTGAAGGCAGAAGGAAAGCCTGAAGGCCCCAGGTCTGTGGGGTTATGCAAGCGGTTCCCAAAGAGCTTTAGATCAAGGCATAGTTTTCCCTGCTGCCTCTTTGGGCGTGGGACCAATCTCCAGACATATGGCCATTGTTGTGCCTGGCGCGGCAACAAGTGGGAAAGGGTGGTTTTGAGGCTGACGGCAGCAGGAAAGCCTGCAGCCCCCAGGTCTGTGCGGCTACGTAGGCGGTTCCCAAAGAGCTTTAGAACAAGGCATAATTTTCCCTGCTGGCTCTTTGGGCGGGGGACCAATCTCCAGACATATGGCCATTTTTGTGTGAGGCGCGGCGCCAAGTGGGAAACGGTGGTTTTGAGGCTGAAGGCAGCAGGAAAGCCGGCAGGCCCCAGGTCCGTGGGGCTGCGCAAGCGGTTCCCAAAGAGCTTTAGCACAAGGCATAGTTTTCCCTGCTGGCTCATTTGGGCATGGGACCAATCTCCAGACATATGGCCATTTTTTGGCTCGCGCGGTTACAAGTGGGAAAGGGTGGTTTTGAGGCTGAAGGCAGCAGGAAAGCCTGCAGCCCCCAGGTCTGTGGGGCCAAGCAAGCGGTTCCCAAAGAGCTTTAGAACAAGGCATAGTTTTCCCTGCTGGCTCTTTGGGCAGGGGACCAATCTCCAGACATATGGCCATTTTTCTGCCTGGCGCGGTGCCAAGTGGGAAAGGGTGGTTTTGAGGCTGAAGGCAGCAGGAAAGCCTGCAGCCCCCACGTCTGTGGGGTTATGCAAGCCGTTCCCAAAGAGCTTTAGCACAAGGCATAGTTTTCCCTGCTGGCTCATTTGGGCATGGGACCAATCTCCAGACATATGACCATTTTTTTGGCTCGCGCGGTTACAAGTGGGAAAGGGTGGTTTTGAGGCTGAAGGCAGCAGGAAAGCCTGCAGCCCCCAGGTCTGTGGGGCCAAGCAAGCGGTTCCCAAAGAGCTTTAGAACAAGGCATAGTTTTCCCTGCTGGCTCTTTGGGCAGGGGACCAATCTCCAGACATATGGCCATTTTTCTGCCTGGCACGGTGCCAAGTGGGAAAGGGTGGTTTTGAGGCTGAAGGCAGCAGGAAAGCCTGAAGGCCCCAGGTCTGTGGGGCTACGCAAGCAGTTCCCAAAGAGCTTTAGAACAAGGCATAGTTTTCCCTGATGGCTCGTTGGGCGTGGGACCAATCCCCAGCCATATGGCCATTTTTGTGCCTGGCGCGGCGCCAAGTGGGAAAGGGCGGTTTTGAGGCTGAAGGCAGCAGGAAAGCCTGCAGGCCCCAGGTCTGTGGGGTTATGCAAGCCGTTCCCAAAGAGCTTTAGAGCAAGGCATAGTTTTCCCTGCTGGCTCTTTGGGCGTGGGACCAATCTCCAGCCATATGGCCATTTTTGTGCATGGCGCGGCGCCAAGTGGGAAAGGGTGGTTTTGAGGCTGAAGGCAGCAGGAAAGCCTGCAGCCCCCACGTCTGTGAGGCTACGCAAACGGTTCCCAAAGAGCTTTAGAACAAGGCATAGTTTTCCCTGCTGGCTCTTTGGGCGTGGGACCAATCTCCAGACATATGGCCATTTTTGTGCCTGGCACGGCGCCAAGTGGGAAAGGGTGGTTTTGAGTCTTAAGGCGCAGGAAATCCTGCAGGCCGCAGGTCTGTGGGGCTACGCAAGCGGTTCCCAAAGAGCTTTAGAACAAGGCGTAGTTTTCCCTGCTGGCTCTTTGGACGTGGGACCCATCTCCAGACATATGGCCATTTTTCTGCCTGGCGCGGCGCCAAGTGGAAAAGGGTGGTTTTGAGGCTGAAGGCAGCAGGAAAGCCTGCAGCCCCCAGGTCTGTGGGGCTACGCAGGCGGTTGCCAAAGAGCTTTAGAACAAGGCATATTTTTCCCTGCTGGCTCTTTGGGCGGGGGACCAATCTCCAGACATATGGCCATTTTTGTGCCTGGCGCAGCGCCAAGTGGGAAAGGGTGGTTTTGAGGCTGAAGGCAGCAGGAAAGCCTACAGCCCCCAGGTCTGTGTGGCTACGCAAGCGGTTCCCAAAGAGCTTTAGAACAAGGCATAGTTTTCCCTGCTGGCTCTTTGGGCGTGGGACCAATCTCCAGACATATGGCCATTTTTGTGCCCGGCACGGTGCCAAGTTGGAAAGGGTGGTTTTGAGGCTGACGGCAGCAGGAAAGCCTGCAGCCCCCAGGTCTGTGGGGCTACGCAAGCGGTTCCCAAAGAGCTTTAGAACAAGGCATAGTTTTCCCTGCTGGCTCTTTGGCCGTGGGACCCATCTCCAGACATATGGCCATTTTTGTGTGAGGCGCGGCGCCAAGTGGGAAAGGGTGGTTTTGAGGCTGAAGGCAGCAGGAAAGCCGGCAGGCCCCAGGTCCGTGGGGCTGCGCAAGCGGTTCCCAAAGAGCTTTAGCACAAGGCATAGTTTTCCCTGCTGGCTCATTTGGGCATGGGACCAATCTCCAGACATATGGCCATTTTTTTGGCTCGCGCGGTTACAAGTGGGAAAGGGTGGTTTTGAGGCTGAAGGCAGCAGGAAAGCCTGCAGCCCCCACGTCTGTGGGGCTACGCAAGCGGTTCCCAAAGAGCTTTACAAAAAGGCCAGTTGTCCCTGCTGGCTCGATGGGCGTGGGACCAATCTCCAGACATATGGCCATTATTGTGCCTGGCGCGGTTACAAGTGGGAAAGGGTGGTTTTGAGGCTGAAGGCAGCAGGAAAGCCTGAAGGCCCCAGGTCTGTGGGGTTATGCAAGCCGTTCCCAAAGAGCTTTAGAGCAAGGCATAATTTTCCCTGCTGGCTCTTTGGGTGTGGGACCAATCTCCAGACATATGGCCATTTTTGTGCCTGGCGCGGCGCCAAGTGGGAAAGGGTGGTTTTGAGGCTGAAGGCAGCAGGAAAGCCTGCAGCCCCCACGTCTGTGGGGCTACGCAAGCGGTTCCCAAAGAGCTTTAGAACAAGGCATAGTTTTCCCTGCTGGATCTTTGGGCATGGGACCAATCTCCAGACATATGGCCATTTTTGTGCCGGTGCGGCGCCAAGTGGGAAAGGGTGGTTTTGAGGCTGAAGGCAGCAGGAAAGCCTGCAGCCCCCACGTCTGTGGGGCCACGCAAGCGGTTCCCAAAGAGCTTTAGCACAAGGCATAGTTTTCCCTGCTGGCTCATTTGGGCATGGGACCAATCTCCAGACATATGGCCATTATTGTGCCTGGCGCGGTTACAAGTGGGAAAGGGTGGTTTTGAGGCTGAAGGCAGCAGGAAAGCCTGCAGCCCCCACGTCTGTGGGGCTACGCAAGCGGTTCCCAAAGAGCTTTAGAACAAGGCATAGTTTTCCCTGCTGGCTCTTTGGGCGTTGGACCAATCTCCAGCCATATGGCCATTTTTGTGCCTGGCTCGGCCACAAGTGTTAAAGGGTGGTTTTGAGGCTGAAGGCAGCAGGAAAGCCTGCAGCCCCCAGGTCTGTGGGGCTACGCAAGCGGTTCCAAAGAGCTTTACAAAAAGGCACAGTTGTCCCTGCTGACTCGATGAGCGTGGGACCAATATCCAGACATATGGCCATTATTGTGCCTGGCACGGCGCCAAGTGGGAAAGGGTGGTTTTGAGGCTGAAGGCAGCAGGAAAGCCTGAAGGCGCCAGGTCTGTGGGGTTATGCAAGCCGTTCCCAAAGAGCTTTAGAACAAGGCATAGTTTTCCCTCCTGGCTCATTTGGGCATGGGACCAATCTCCAGACATATGGCCATTTTTTTGGCTCGCGCTTTTACAAGTGGGAAAGGGTGGTTTTGAGGCTGAAGGCAGCAGGAAAGCCTGCAGCCCCCAGGTCTGTGGGGCTACGCAAGCGGTTCCCAAAGAGCTTTAGAACAAGGCATGGTTTTCCCTGCTGGCTCTTTGGGCGTGGGACCAATCTCCAGACATATGGCCATTTTTGTGCCTGGAACGGTGCCAAGTTGGAAAGGGTAGTTTTGAGGCTGAAGGCAGCAGGAAAGTCTGCAGCCCCCACGTCTGTGGGGCCAAGCAAGCGGTTCCCAAAGAGCTTTAGAACAAGGCATAGTTTTCCCTGCTGGATCTTTGGGCAGGGGACCAACCTCCAGCCATATGGCCATTTTTGTGCCTGGCGTGGCGCCAAGTGGGAAAGGGTGGTGTCGAGGCTGAAGGCAGCAGGAAAGCCTGCAGCCCCCAGGTCTGTCGGTCCACACCAGTGGTTCCCAAAGAGCTTTAGAGCAAGGCATAGTTTTCCCTGCTGGCTCTTTGGGCGGGGGACCAATCTCCAGACATACGGCCATTTTTGTGCCTGGCGCGGCACCAAGTGGGAAAGGGTGGTTTTGAGGCTGAAGGCAGCAGGAAAGCCTGCAGCCCCCATGAATATGGGGCCACGCAAGCGGTTCCCAAAGAGCTTTAGCACAAGGCATAATTTTCCCTGCTGGCTCATTTGGGCATGGGACCAATCTCCAGACATATGGCCATTTTTTTGGCTCGCGCGGTTACAAGTGGTAAACGGTGGTTTTGAGGCTGAAGGCAGCAGGAAAGCCTGCAGCCCCCAGGTCTGTGGGGCCAAGCAAGCGGTTCCCAAAGAGCTTTAGAACAAGGCATAGTTGTCCCTGCTGGCTATTTGGGCGTGGGACCAATCTCCAGACATATGGCCATTTTTGTGCCTAGCGCGGCGCCAAGTGGGAAAGGGTCTTTTGAGGCTGAAGGCAGCAGGAAAGCCTGAAGGCCCAACGTCTGTGGCGTTATGCAAGCCGTTCCCAAAGAGCTTTAGAACAAGGCATAATTTTCCCTGCTGGCTCTTTGGGTGTGGGACCAATCTCCAGACATATGGCCATTTTTCTGCCTGGCGCGGTGCCAAGTGGGAAAGGGTGGTTTTGAGGCTGAAGGCGGCAGGAAAGCCTGAAGGCCCAACGTCTGTGGCGTTATGCAAGCCGTTCCCAAAGAGCTTTAGAACAAGGCATAGTTTTCCCTGCTGGCTCTTTGGGCGTGGGACCAATCTCCAGCCATATGGCCATTATTGTGCCTGGCGCGGCGCCAAGTGGGAAAGGGTGGTTTTGAGGCTGAAGGCAGCAGGAAAGCCTGCAGCCCCCAGGTCTGTGGGGCTACGCAAGCGGTTCCTAAAGAGCTTTAGAACAAGGCATAGTTTTCCCTGCTGGCTCTTTGGGCGTGGGACCAATCTCCAGACATATGGCCATTTTTGTGCCGGTGCGGCGCCAAGTGGGAAAGGGTGGTTTTGAGGCTCAAGGCAGCAGGAAAGCCTGCAGGCCCCACGTCTGTGGGGCTACGCAAGCGGTTCCCAAAGAGCTTTAGAACAAGGCATAGTTTTCCCTGCTGGCTCTTTGGGCGTGGGACCCATCTCCAGACATATGGGCATTTTTGTGCCCGCGCGGCGCCAAGTGGGAAAGGGTGGTTTTGATGCTGAAGGCAGCAGGAAAGCCTGAAGGCCCCAGGTCTGTGGCGTTATGCAAGCCGTTCCCAAAGAGCTTTAGAACAAGGCATAATTTTCCCTGCTGGCTCTTTGGGTGTGGGACCAATCTCCAGACATATGGCCATTTTTGTGCCTGGCGCAGTGCCAAGTGGGAAAGGGTGGTTTTGAGGCTGAAGGCAGCAGGAAAACCTGGAGCCCCCAGGTCTGTGGGGTTATGCAAGCCGTTCCCAAAGAGCTTTAGAACAAGGCATAGTTTTCCCTGCTGGCTCTTTGGGCGTGGGACCAATCTCCAGACATATGGCCATTTATCTGCCTGGCGCGGCACCAAGTGGGAAAGGGTGATTTTGAGGCTGAAGGCAGCAGGAAAGCCTACACCCCCCAGGTCTGTGGGGCTATGCAGGCGGTTCCCAAAGACCTTTAGAACAAGGCATAGTTTTCCCTGCTGGATCTTTGGGCAGGGGACCAACCTGCAGCCATATGGCCATTTTTGTGCCTGGCGCGGCGCCAAGTGGGAAAGGGTGGTTTTGAGGCTGAAGGCAGCAGGAAATCCTACAGCCCCCAGGTCTGTGGGGCTACGCAAGCGGTTCCCAAAGAGTTTTAGAACAAGGCATAATTTTCCCTGCTGGCTCTTTGGGCGTGGGACCAATCCCCAGACATATGGCCATTTTTCTGCCTGGCGCGGCGCCAAGTGGGAAAGGGTGGTTTTGAGGCTGAAGGCAGCAGGAAAGCCTGCAGCCCCCAGGTCTGTGGGGTTATGCAAGCCGTTCCCAAAGAGCTTTAGAACAAGGCATAGTTTTCCCTGCTGGCTCTTTGGGCGTGGGACCAATCTCCAGACATATGGCCATTTTTCTGCCTGGCACGGCGCCAAGTGGGAAAGGGTGGTTTTGAGGCTGAAGGCAGCAGGAAAGCCTGCAGCCCCCAGGTCTGTGGGGCCAAGCAAGCGGTTCCCAAAGAGCTTTAGAACAAGGCATAGTTTTCCCTGCTGGCTCTTTGGGCGTGGGACCAATCTCCAGACATATGGCCATTTATCTGCCTGGCGCAGCACCAAGTGGGAAAGGGTGATTTTGAGGCTGAAGGCAGCAGGAAAGCCTACAGCCCCCAGGTCTGTGGGGCTACGCAGGCGGTTCCCAAAGAGCTTTAGAACAAGGCATAATTTTCCCTGCTGGCTCTTTGGGCGTGGGACCAATCTCCAGCCATATGGCCATTTTTGTGCCGGTGCGGCGCCAAGTGGGAAAGGGTGGTTTTGAGGCTTAAGGCAGCAGGAAAGCCTGCAGCCCCCATGTCTGTGGGGCTACGCCAGCGGTTCCCAAAGAGCTTTAGAACAAGGCATAGTTTTCCTTCCTGGCTCTTTGGGCGTGGGACCAATCTCCAGACATATGGCCATTTTTGTGCCTAGCGCGGCGCCAAGTGGGAAAGGGTCTTTTGAGGCTGAAGGCAGCAGGAAAGCCTGAAGGCCCAACGTCTGTGGCGTTATGCAAGCCGTTCCCAAAGAGCTTTAGAACAAGGCATAATTTTCCCTGCTGGCTCTTTGGGTGTGGGACCAATCTCCAGACATATGGCCATTTTTCTGCCTGGCGCGGTGCCAAGTGGGAAAGGGTGGTTTTGAGGCTGAAGGCAGCAGGAAAACCTGCAGCCCCCAGGTCTGTGGGGTTATGCAAGCCGTTCCCAAAGAGCTTTAGCACAAGGCATACTTTTCCCTGCTGGCTCTTTGGGCGTGGGACCAATCTCCAGACATATGGCCATTTATCTGCCTGGCGCGGCACCAAGTGGGAAAGGGTGATTTTGAGGCTGAAGGCAGCAGGAAAGCCTACAGCCCCCAGGTCTGTGGGGCTACGCAGGCGGTTCCCAAAGAGCTTTAGAACAAGGCATAGTTTTCCCTGCTGGATCTTTGGGCAGGGGACCAACCTGCAGCCATATGGCCATTTTTGTGCCGGTGCGGCGCCAGTTGGGAAAGGGTGGTTTTGAGGCTTAAGGCAGCAGGAAAGCCTGCAGCCCCCAGGTCTGTGGGGCTACGCAAGCGGTTCCCAAAGAGCTTTAGAACAAGGCATAGTTTTCCCTGCTGGCTCTTTGGGCGTTGGACCAATCTCCAGACATATGGCCATTTTTGTGCCCGGCACGTTGCCAAGTGGGAAAGGGTGGTTTTGAGGCTGACGGCAGCAGGAAAGCCTGCAGGCATCAGGTCTGTGGGGCTACGCAAGCGGTTCCCAAAGAGCTTTAGAACAAGGCATAGTTTTCCCTGCTGGCTCTTTGGGCGTGGGACCAATCTCCAGACATATGGCCATTTTTGGGCCTGGCGCGGCGCCAAGTGGGAAAGGGTGGTTTTGAGGTTGAAGGCAGCAGGAAAGCCTGAAGGCCCCAGGTCTGTGGGGTTATGCAAGCCGTTCCCAAAGAGCTTTAGAACAAGGCATAGTTTTCCCTGCTGGCTCTTTGGGCGTGGGACCAATCTCCAGACATATGGCCATTTTTGTGCCTGGCGCGGCACCAAGTGGGAAAGGGTGATTTTGAGGCTGAAGGCAGCAGGAAAGCCTACAGCCCCCAGGTCTGTGGGGCTACGCAGGCGGTTCCCAAAGAGCTTTAGAACAAGGCATAATTTTCCCTGCTGGATCTTTGGGCAGGGGACCAAGCTGCAGCCATATGGCCATTTCTGTGTGAGGCGCGGCGCCAAGTGGGAAAGGGTGGTTTTGAGGCTGAAGGCAGCAGGAAAGCCTGCAGCCCCCAGGTCTGTGGGGCTACGCAAGCGGTTCCCAAAGAGCTTTAGAACAAGGCATAGTTTTTCCTGCTGGCTCTTTGGGCGTGGGACTCATCTCCAGACATATGGCCATTTTTGTGCCCGGCACGTTGCCAAGTGGGAAAGGGTGGTTTTGAGGCTGACGGCAGCAGGAAAGCCTGCAGACCCCAGGTCTGTGGGGCTACGCAAGCGGTTCCCAAAGAGCCTTAGAGGAAGGCATAATTTTCCCTGCTGGCTCTTTGGGTGTGGGACCAATCCCCAGACATATGGCCATTTTTGGGCCTGGCGCGGCGCCAAGTGGGAAAGGGTGGTTTTGAGGCTGAAGGCAGCAGGAAAGCCTGAAGGCCCAACGTCTGTGGCGTTATGCAAGCCGTTCCCAAAGAGCTTTAGAACAAGGCATACTTTTCCCTGCTGGCTCTTTGGGCGTGGGACCAATCTCTAGACATATGGCCATTTTTCTGCCTGGCGCGGCGCCAAGTGGGAAAGGGTGGTTTTGAGGCTGAAGGCAGCAGGAAAGCCTGCAGCCCCCAGGTCTGTGAGGCTACGCAAGCGGTTCCCAAAGAGCTTTAGAACAAGGCATAGTTTTCCCTGCTGGCTCTTTGGGCGTGGGACCAATCTCCAGACATATGGCCATTTATCTGCCTGGCGCAGCACCAAGTGGGAAAGGGTGATTTTGAGGCTGAAGGCAGCAGGAAAGCCTACAGCCCCCAGGTCTGTGGGGCTACGCAGGCGGTTGCCAAAGAGCTTTAGAACAAGGCATAGTTTTCCTTCCTGGCTCTTTGGGCGTGGGACCAATCTCCAGACATATGGCCATTTTTGTGCCGGCACGGCGCCAAGTGGGAAAGGGTGGTTTTGAGGCAGAAGGCAGCAGGAAATCCTGCAGGCCTCAGGTCTCTGGGGCTACACAAGCGGTTCCCAAAGAGCTTTAGAACAAGGCATAGTTTTCCCTGCTGGCTCTTTGGGCGTGGGACCAATCTCCAGACATATGGCCATTTTTGTGCCGGCGCGGCGCCAAGTGGGAAAGGGTGGTTTTGAGGCTGAAGGCAGCAGGAAAGCCTGCAGCCCCAAGGTCTGTGGGGCTACGCAAGCGGTTCCCAAAGAGCTTTAGAACAAGGCATAGTTTTCCCTGCTGGCTATTTGGGTGTGGGACCCGTCTCCAGCCATATGGCCATTTTTGTGCCTGGCGCGGCGCCAATTGGTAAAGGGTGGTTTTGAGGCTGAAGGCAGCAGGAAAGCCTACAGCCCCCAGGTCTGTGAGGCTACGCAAGCGGTTCCCAAAGAGCTTTAGAACAAGGCATAGTTTTCCCTGCTGGCTCTTTGGGCGTGGGACCAATCTCCAGACATATGGCCATTTTTGGGCCTGGTGCGGCGCCAAGTGGGAAAGAGTGGTTTTGAGGCTGAAGGCAGCAGGAAAGCCTGAAGGCCCCAGGTCTGTGGGGTTATGCAAGCCGTTCCCAAAGAGCTTTAGAACAAGGCATAATTTTCCCTGCTGGCTCTTTGGGCGTGGGATCAATCTCTATACATATGGCCATTTTTCTGCCTGGCGCGGCGCCAAGTGGGAAAGGGTGGTTTTGAGGCTGAAGGCAGCAGGAAAGCCTGCAGCCCCCAGGTCTGTGAGGCTACGCAAGCGGTTCCCAAAGAGCTTTAGAACAAGGCAGAGTTTTCCCTGCTGGCTCTTTGGCGGGGGACCAACCTACAGCCATATGGCCATTTTTGTTCCTGGCGTGGCGCCAAGTTGGAAAGGGTGGTTTTGAGGCTGACGGCAGCAGGAATGCCTGCAGCCCCCACGTCTGTGGGGCTACGCAAGCGGTCCCCAAAGAGCTTTAGAACAAGGCATAGTTTTCCCTGCTGGCTATTTGGGCGTGGGACCCATCTCCAGCCATATGGCCATTTTTGTGCCTGGCGCGGCGCCAAGTGGTAAAGGGTGGTTTTGAGGCTGAAGGCAGCAGGAAAGCCTACAGCCCCCAGGTCTGTGGGGCTACGCAAGCGGTTCCCAAAGAGCCTTAGAGCAAGGCATAATTTTCCCTGCTGGCTCTTTGGGCGTGGGACCAATCTCCAGACATATGGCCATTTTTGTGCCTGGCGCGGCACCAAGTGGGAAAGGGTGATTTTGAGGCTGAAGGCAGCAGGAAAGCCTACAGCCCCCAGGTCTGTGGGGCTACGCAGCGGTTCCCAAAGAGCTTTAGAACAAGGCATAATTTTCCCTGCTGGCTCTTTGGGCAGGGGACCAACCTGCAGCCATATGGCCATTTTTGTGCCTGGCGCGGCGCCAAGTGGGAAAGGGTGGTTTTGAGGCTGAAGGCAGCAGGAAAGCCTGCAGCCCCCAGGTCTGTGGGGCTACGCAAGCGGTTCCCAAAGAGCTTTAGAACAAGGCATAGTTTTCCCTGCTGGCTCTTTGGGCGTTGGACCAATCTCCAGACATATGGCCATTTTTGTGCCCGGCACGTTGCCAAGTGGGAAAGGGTGGTTTTGAGGCTGAAGGCAGCAGGAAAGCCTGCAGGCCTCAGGTCTGTGGGGCTACGCAAGCGGTTCCCAAAGAGCTTTAGAACAAGGCATAGTTTTCCCTGCTGGCTATTTGGGCGTGGGACCCATCTCCAGCCATATGGCCATTTTTGTGCCTGGCGCGGCGCCAAGTGGGAAAGGGTGGTTTTGAGGCTGAAGGCAGCAGGAAAGCCTGCAGCCCCCAGGTCTGTGGGGCTACGCAAGCGGTTCCCAAAGAGCTTTAGAACAAGGCATAGTTTTCCTTCCTGGCTCTTTGGGCGTGGGACCAATCTCCAGACATATGGCCATTTTTGTGCCGGCACGGCGCCAAGTGGGAAAGGGTGGTTTTGAGGCAGAAGGCAGCAGGAAATCCTGCAGGCCTCAGGTCTGTGGGGCTACGCAAGCGGTTCCCAAAGAGCTTTAGAACAAGGCATAGTTTTCCCTGCTGGCTATTTGGGCGTGGGACCCATCTCCAGCCATATGGCCATTTTTGTGCCTGGCGCGGCGCCAAGTGGGAAAGGGTGGTTTTGAGGCTGAAGGCAGCAGGAAAGCCTACAGCCCCCAGGACTGTGGGGCTACGCAAGCGGTTCCCAAAGAGCCTTAGAGCAAGGCATAATTTTCCCTGCTGGCTCTTTGGGCGTGGGACCAATCTCCAGACATATGGCCATTTTTGTGCCTGGCGCGGCACCAAGTGGGAAAGGGTGATTTTGAGGCTGAAGGCAGCAGGAAAGCCTACAGCCCCCAGGTCTGTGGGGCTACGCAGCGGTTCCCAAAGAGCTTTAGAACAAGGCATAATTTTCCCTGCTGGCTCTTTGGGCAGGGGACCAACCTGCAGCCATATGGCCATTTTTGTGCCTGGCGCGGCGCCAAGTGGGAAAGGGTGGTTTTGAGGCTGAAGGCAGCAGGAAAGCCTGCAGCCCCCAGGTCTGTGGGGCTACGCAAGCGGTTCCCAAAGAGCTTTAGAACAAGGCATAGTTTTCCCTGCTGGCTCTTTGGGCGTTGGACCAATCTCCAGACATATGGCCATTTTTGTGCCCGGCACGTTGCCAAGTGGGAAAGGGTGGTTTTGAGGCTGAAGGCAGCAGGAAAGCCTGCAGACCCCACGTCTGTGGGGCTACGCAAGCGGTTCCCAAAGAGCTTTAGAACAAGGCATAGTTTTCCCTGCTGGCTATTTGGGCGTGGGACCCATCTCCAGCCATATGGCCATTTTTGTGCCTGGCGCGGCGCCAATTGGTAAAGGGTGGTTTTGAGGCTGAAGGCAGCAGGAAAGCCTACAGCCCCCAGGTCTGTGAGGCTACGCAAGCGGTTCCCAAAGAGCTTTAGAACAAGGCATAGTTTTCCCTGCTGGCTCTTTGGGCGTGGGACCAATCTCCAGACATATGGCCATTTTTGTGCCGGTGCGGCGCCAAGTGGGAAAGGGTGGTTTTGAGGCTGAAGGCAGCAGGAAAGCCTGCAGGCCCCAAGGTCTGTGGGGCTACGGAAGCGGTTCCCAAAGAGCTTTAGAACAAGGCATAGTTTTCCCTGCTGGCTCTTTGGGCGTTGGACCAATCTCCAGACATATGGCCATTTTTGTGCCCGGCACGTTGCCACGAGGGAAAGGGTGGTTTTGAGGCTGACGGCAGCAGGAAAGCCTGCAGCCCCCACGTCTGTGGGGCTACGCAAGCGGTTCCCAAAGAGCTTTAGAACAAGGCATAGTTTTCCCTGCTGGCTCTTTGGGTGTGGGACCAATCCCCAGACATATGGCCATTTTTGTGCCTGGCGCGGCGCCAAGTGGGAAAGGGTGGTTTTGAGGCTGAAGGCAGCAGGAAAGCCTGAAGGCCCCAGGTCTGTGGGGTTATGCAAGCCGTTCCCAAAGAGCTTTAGAACAAGGCATAATTTTCCCTGCTGGCTCTTTGGGCGTGGGACCAATCTCTAGACATATGGCCATTTTTCTGCCTGGCGCGGCGCCAAGTGGGAAAGGGTGGTTTTGAGGCTGAAGGCAGCAGGAAAGCCTGCAGCCCCCAGGTCTGTGAGGCTACGCAAGCGGTTCCCAAAGAGCTTTAGAACAAGGCATAGTTTTCCCTGCTGGCTCTTTGGGCGTGGGACCAATCTCCAGACATATTGCCATTTATCTGCCTGGCGCATTACCAAGTGGGAAAGGGTGGTTTTGAGGCTGAAGGCAGCAGGAAAGCCTACAGCCCCCAGGTCTGTGGGGCTACGCAGGCGGTTCCCAAAGAGCTTTAGAACAAGGCATAATTTTCCCTGCTGGCTCTTTGGGCGTGGGACCAATCTCCAGACATATGGCCATTTTTGTGCCTGGCGCGGCACCAAGTGGGAAAGGGTGGTTTTGAGGCTGAAGGCAGCAGGAAAGCCTGCAGCCCCCAGGTCTGTGGGGCTACGCAAGCGGTTCCCAAAGAGCTTTAGAACAAGGCATAGTTTTCCCTGCTGCCTCTTTGGGCATGGGACCAATCTCCAGACATATGGCCATTTTTGTGCCGGTGCGGCGCCAAGTGGGAAAGGGTGGTTTTGAGGCTGAAGGCAGCAGGAAAGCCTACAGCCCCCAGGTCTGTGGGGCTACGCAAGTGGTTCCCAAAGAGCTTTAGAACAAGGCATAATTTTCCCTGCTGGCTCTTTGGGCGTGGGACCCATCTCCAGCCATATGGCCATTTATGTGCCTGGCGCGGCGCCAAGTGGGAAAGGGTGGTTTTGAGGCTGAAGGCAGCAGGAAAGCCTGCAGACCCCACGTCTGTGGGGCTACGCAAGCGGTTCCCAAAGAGCTTTAGAACAAGGCATAGTTTTCCCTGCTGGCTATTTGGGCGTGGGACCCATCTCCAGCCATATGGCCATTTTTGTGCCTGGCGCGGCGCCAATTGGTAAAGGGTGGTTTTGAGGCTGAAGGCAGCAGGAAAGCCTACAGCCCCCAGGTCTGTGAGGCTACGCAAGCGGTTCCCAAAGAGCTTTAGAACAAGGCATAGTTTTCCCTGCTGGCTCTTTGGGCGTGGGACCAATCTCCAGACATATGGCCATTTTTGTGCCGGTGCGGCGCCAAGTGGGAAAGGGTGGTTTTGAGGCTGAAGGCAGCAGGAAAGCCTGCAGGCCCCAAGGTCTGTGGGGCTACGGAAGCGGTTCCCAAAGAGCTTTAGAACAAGGCATAGTTTTCCCTGCTGGCTCTTTGGGCGTTGGACCAATCTCCAGACATATGGCCATTTTTGTGCCCGGCACGTTGCCACGAGGGAAAGGGTGGTTTTGAGGCTGACGGCAGCAGGAAAGCCTGCAGCCCCCACGTCTGTGGGGCTACGCAAGCGGTTCCCAAAGAGCTTTAGAACAAGGCATAGTTTTCCCTGCTGGCTCTTTGGGTGTGGGACCAATCCCCAGACATATGGCCATTTTTGTGCCTGGCGCGGCGCCAAGTGGGAAAGGGTGGTTTTGAGGCTGAAGGCAGCAGGAAAGCCTGAAGGCCCCAGGTCTGTGGGGTTATGCAAGCCGTTCCCAAAGAGCTTTAGAACAAGGCATAATTTTCCCTGCTGGCTCTTTGGGCGTGGGACCAATCTCTAGACATATGGCCATTTTTCTGCCTGGCGCGGCGCCAAGTGGGAAAGGGTGGTTTTGAGGCTGAAGGCAGCAGGAAAGCCTGCAGCCCCCAGGTCTGTGAGGCTACGCAAGCGGTTCCCAAAGAGCTTTAGAACAAGGCATAGTTTTCCCTGCTGGCTCTTTGGGCGTGGGACCAATCTCCAGACATATTGCCATTTATCTGCCTGGCGCATTACCAAGTGGGAAAGGGTGGTTTTGAGGCTGAAGGCAGCAGGAAAGCCTACAGCCCCCAGGTCTGTGGGGCTACGCAGGCGGTTCCCAAAGAGCTTTAGAACAAGGCATAATTTTCCCTGCTGGCTCTTTGGGCGTGGGACCAATCTCCAGACATATGGCCATTTTTGTGCCTGGCGCGGCACCAAGTGGGAAAGGGTGGTTTTGAGGCTGAAGGCAGCAGGAAAGCCTGCAGCCCCCAGGTCTGTGGGGCTACGCAAGCGGTTCCCAAAGAGCTTTAGAACAAGGCATAGTTTTCCCTGCTGCCTCTTTGGGCATGGGACCAATCTCCAGACATATGGCCATTTTTGTGCCGGTGCGGCGCCAAGTGGGAAAGGGTGGTTTTGAGGCTGAAGGCAGCAGGAAAGCCTACAGCCCCCAGGTCTGTGGGGCTACGCAAGTGGTTCCCAAAGAGCTTTAGAACAAGGCATAATTTTCCCTGCTGGCTCTTTGGGCGTGGGACCCATCTCCAGCCATATGGCCATTTATGTGCCTGGCGCGGCGCCAAGTGGGAAAGGGTGGTTTTGAGGCTGAAGGCAGCAGGAAAGCCTGCAGCCCCCACGTCTGTGGGGCTACGCAAGCGGTTCCCAAAGAGCTTTAGAACAAGGCATAGTTTTCCCTGCTGCCTCTTTGGGCATGGGACCAATCTCCAGACATATGGCCATTTTTGTGCCGGCGCGGCGCCAAGTGGGAAAGGGTGGTTTTGAGGCTGAAGGCAGCAGGAAAGCCTGCAGCCCCCAGGTCTGTGGGGCTACGCAAGCGGTTCCCAAAGAGCTTTAGAACAAGGCATAGTTTTCACTGCTGGCTCTTTGGGCGTTGGACCAATCTCCAGACATATGGCCATTTTTGTGCCCGGCACGTTGCCAAGTGGGAAAGGGTGGTTTTGAGGCTGAAGGCAGCAGGAAAGCCTGCAGACCCCACGTCTTTGGGGCTACGCAAGCGGTTCCCAAAGAGCTTTAGAACAAGGCATAGTTTTCCCTGCTGGCTATTTGGGCGTGGGACCCATCTCCAGCCATATGGCCATTTTTGTGCCTGGCGCGGCGCCAATTGGTAAAGGGTGGTTTTTCAGGCTGAAGGCAGCAGGAAAGCCTACAGCCCCCAGGTCTGTGAGGCTACGCAAGCGGTTCCCAAAGAGCTTTAGAACAAGGCATAGTTTTTCCTGCTGGCTCTTTGGGCGTGGGACCAATCTCCAGACATATGGCCATTTTTGTGCCGGTGCGGCGCCAAGTAGGAAAGGGTGGTTTTGAGGCTGAAGGCAGCAGGAAAGCCTGCAGGCCCCAAGGTCTGTGGGGCTACGCAAGCGGTTCCCAAAGAGCTTTAGAACAAGGCAAAGTTTTCCCTGCTGGCTCTTTGCGCGTTGGACCAATCTCCAGACATATGGCCATTTTTGTGCCCGGCACGTTGCCACGTGGGAAAGGGTGGTTTTGAGGCTGACGGCAGCAGGAAAGCCTGCAGCCCCCACGTCTGTGGGTCTACGCAAGCGGTTCCCAAAGAGCTTTAGAACAAGGCATAGTTTTCCCTGCTGGCTCTTTGGGCGTGGGACCCATCTCCAGACATATGGCCATTTTTGTGCCTGGCGCGGCGCCAAGTGGGAAAGGGTGGTTTTGAGGCTGAAGGCAGCAGGAAAGCCTACAGCCCCCAGGTCTGTGGGGCTACGCAAGCGGTTCCCAAAGAGCTTTAGAACAAGGCATAGTTTTCCCTGCTGGCTCTTTGGGCGTGGGAGCCATCTCCAGCCATATGGCCATTTTTGTGCCTGGCGCGGCGCCAATTGGTAAAGGGTGGTTTTGAGGCTGAAGGCAGCAGGAAAGCCTACAGCCCCCAGGTCTGTGAGGCTACGCAAGCGGTTCCCAAAGAGCTTTAGAACAAGCCATAGTTTTCCCTGCTGGCTCTTTGGGCGTGGGACCAATCTCCAGACATATGGCCATTTTTGTGCCTGGCGCGGCGCCAAGTGGGAAAGGGTGGTTTTGAGGCTGAAGGCAGCAGGAAAGCCTGCAGCCCCCAGGTCTGTGGGGCTACTCAAGCGGTTCCCAAAGAGCTTTAGAACAAGGCATAGTTTTCCCTGCTGCCTCTTTGGGCATGGGACCAATCTCCAGACATATGGCCATTTTTGTGCCGGTGCGGCGCCAAGTGGGAAAGGGTGGTTTTGAGGCTGAAGGCAGCAGGAAAGCCTACAGCCCCCAGGTCTGTGGGGCTACGCAAGCGGTTCCCAAAGAGCTTTAGAACAAGGCATAGTTTTCCCTGCTGGCTCTTTGGGCGGGGGACGAACCTACAGCCATATGGCCATTTTTGTGCCTGGCGTGGCGCCAAGTGGGAAAGGGTGGTTTGGAGGCTGACGGCAGCAGGAATGCCTGAAGCCCCCAGGTCTGTGGGGCTACGCAAGCGATCCCCAAAGAGCTTTAGAACAAGGCATAGTTTTCCCTGCTGGCTCTTTGGGCGTTGGACCAATCTCCAGACATATGGCCATTTTTGTGCCGGCGCGGCGCCAAGTGGGAAAGGGTGGTTTTGAGGCTGAAGGCAGCAGGAAAGCCTGCAGGCCCCAAGCTCTGTGGGGCTACGCAAGCGGTTCCCAAAGAGCTTTAGAACAAGGCATAGTTTTCCTTCCTGGCTCTTTGGGCGTGGGACCAATCTCCAGACATATGGCCATTTTTGTGCCGGCACGGCGCCAAGTGGGAAAGGGTGGTTTTGAGGCAGAAGGCAGCAGGAAATCCTGCAGGCCTCAGGTCTGTGGGGCTACGCAAGCGGTTCCCAAAGAGCTTTAGAACAAGGCATAGTTTTCCCTGCTGGCTCTTTGGGCGTGGGACCCATCTCCAGCCATATGGCCATTTTTGTGCCTGGCGCGGCACCAAGTGGGAAAGGGTGGTTTTGAGGCTGAAGGCAGCAGGAAACCCTGCAGCCCACACGTCTGTGCGGCTACGCAAGCGGTTCCCAAAGAGCCTTAGAGCAAGGCATAATTTTCCCTGCTGGCTCTTTGGGCGTGGGACCAATCCCCAGACATATGGCCATTTTTGTGTCTGGCGCGGCGCCAAGTGGGAAAGGGTGGTTTTGAGGCTGAAGGCAGCAGGAAAGCCTACAGCCCCCAGGTCTGTGGGGCTACGCAGGCAGTTCCCAAAGAGCTTTAGAACAAGGCATAATTTTCCCTGCTGGATCTTTGGGCAGGGGACCAACCTGCAGCCATATGGCCCTTTTTGTGCCTGGCGCGGCGCCAAGTGGGAAAGGGTGGTTTTGAGGCTGAAGGCAGCAGGAAAGCCTGCAGCCCCCAGGTCTGTGAGGCTACGCAAGCGGTTCCCAAAGAGCTTTAGAACAAGGCATAGTTTTCCCTGCTGGCTCTTTGGGCGTTGGACCAATCTCCAGACATATGGCCATTTTTGTGCCCGGCACGTTGCCAAGTGGGAAAGGGTGGTTTTGAGGCTGAAGGCAGCAGGAAAGCCTGCAGACCCCACGTCTGTGGGGCTACGCAAGCGGTTCACAAAGAGCTTTAGAACAAGGCATAGTTTTCCCTGCTGGCTCTTTGGGCGGGGCACCAATCTCCAGACATATGGCCATTTTTGTGCCGGCACGGAGCCAAGTGGGAAAGGGTGGTTTTGAGGCTGACGGCAGCAGGAAAGCCTGCAGCCCCCAGGTCTGTGGGGCTACGCAAGCGGTTCCCAAAGAGCCTTAGAGGAAGGCATAATTTTCCCTGCTGGCTCTTTGGGCGTGGGACCAATCCCCAGACATATGGCCATTTTTGGGCCTGGCGCGGCGCCAAGTGGGAAAGGGTGGTTTTGAGGCTGAAGGCAGCAGGAAAGCCTGAAGGCCCCAGGTCTGTGGGGTTATGCAAGCCGTTCCCAAAGAGCTTTAGAACAAGGCATAATTTTCGCTGCTGGCTCTTTGGGCGTGGGACCAACCTCCAGACATATGGCCATTTTTGTGCCTGGCGCGGTGCCAAGTGGGAAAGGGTGGTTTTGAGGCTGAAGGCAGCAGGAAAGCCTGCAGCCCCCAGGTCTGTGGGGCTACGCAAGCGGTTCCCAAAGAGCTTTAGAACAAGGCATAGTTTTCCCTGCTGGCTCTTTGGGCGTGGGACCAATCTCCAGACATATGGCCATTTTTGTGCCTGGCGCGGCACCAAGTGGGAAAGGGTGATTTTGAGGCTGAAGGCAGCAGGAAAGCCTACAGCCCCCAGGTCTGTGGGGCTACACAGGCGGTTCCCAAAGAGCTTTAGAACAAGGCATAATTTTCCCTGCTGGATCTTTGGGCAGGGGACCAACCTGCAGCCATATGGCCATTTTTGTGCCTGGCGCGGCGCCAAGTGGGAAAGGGTGGTTTTGAGGCTGAAGGCAGCAGGAAAGCCTGCAGGCCCCAGGTCTGTGGGGCTACGCAAGCGGTTCCCAAAGAGCTTTAGAACAAGGCATAGTTTTCCCTGCTGGCTCTTTGGGCTTGGGACCAATCTCCAGACATATGGCCATTTTTGTGCCCGGCACGTTGCCAAGTTGGAAAGGGTGGTTTTGAGGCTGACGGCAGCAGGAAAGCCTGCAGCCCCCACGTCTGTGGGGCTACGCAAGCGGTTCCCAAAGAGCTTTAGAACAAGGCATAGTTTTCCCTGCTGGCTATTTGGGCGTGCGACCCATCTCCAGCCATATGGCCATTTTTGTGCCTGGCGCGGTGCCAATTGGTAAAGGGTGGTTTTGAGGCTGAAGGCAGCAGGAAAGCCTGCAGCCCCCAGGTCTGTGGGGCTACGCAAGTGGTTCCCAAAGAGCCTTAGAGGAAGGCATAATTTTCCCTGCTGGCTCTTTGGGTGTGGGACCAATCCCCAGACATATGGCCATTTTTGTGCCTGGCGCGGCGCCAAGTGGGAAAGGGTGGTTTTGAGCTTGAAGGCAGCAGGAAAGCCTGAAGGCCCAAGGTCTGTGGGGTTATGCAAGCCGATCCCAAAGAGCTTTAGAACAAGGCATAGTTTTCCCTGCTGGCTCTTTGGGCGTGGGACCAATCTCCAGACATATGGCCATTTTTGTGCCTGGCGCGGCACCAAGTGGGAAAGGGTGGTTTTGAGGCTGAAGGCAGCAGGAAAGCCTGCAGCCCCCAGGTCTGTGGGGCTACGCAAGCGGTTCCCAAAGAGCTTTAGAACAAGGCATAATTTTCCCTGCTGGCTCTTTGGGCGTGGGACCAATCTCCAGACATATGGCCATTTTTGTGCCTGGCGCGGCACCAAGTGGGAAAGGGTGATTTTGAGGCTGAAGGCAGCAGGAAAGCCTACAGCCCCCAGGTCTGTGGGGCTACACAGGCGGTTCCCAAAGAGCTTTAGAACAAGGCATAATTTTCCCTGCTGGATCTTTGGGCAGGGGACCAACCTGCAGCCATATGGCCATTTTTGTGCCTGGCGCGGCGCCAAGTGGGAAAGGGTGGTTTTGAGGCTGAAGGCAGCAGGAAAGCCTGCAGCCCCCAGGTCTGTGGGGCTACGCAAGCGGTTCCCAAAGAGCTTTAGAACAAGGCATAGTTTTCCCTGCTGGCTCTTTGGGCGTGGGACCAATCTCCAGACATATGGCCATTTTTGTGCCCGGCACGTTGCCAAGTTGGAAAGGGTGGTTTTGAGGCTGACGGCAGCAGGAAAGCCTGCAGCCCCCACGTCTGTGGGGCTACGCAAGCGGTTCCCAAAGAGCTTTAGAACAAGGCATAGTTTTCCCTGCTGGCTATTTGGGCGTGCGACCCATCTCCAGCCATATGGCCATTTTTGTGCCTGGCGCGGTGCCAATTGGTAAAGGGTGGTTTTGAGGCTGAAGGCAGCAGGAAAGCCTGCAGCCCCCAGGTCTGTGGGGCTACGCAAGTGGTTCCCAAAGAGCCTTACAGGAAGGCATAATTTTCCCTGCTGGCTCTTTGGGTGTGGGACCAATCCCCAGACATATGGCCATTTTTGGGCCTGGCGCGGCGCCAAGTGGGAAAGGGTGGTTTTGAGGTTGAAGGCAGCAGGAAAGCCTGAAGGCCCAAGGTCTGTGGGGTTATGCAAGCCGATCCCAAAGAGCTTTAGAACAAGGCATAGTTTTCCCTGCTGCCTCTTTGGGCGTGGGACCAATCTCCAGACATATGGCCATTTTTGTGCCTGGCGCGGCACCAAGTGGGAAAGGGTGATTTTGAGGCTGAAGGCAGCAGGAAAGCCTACAGCCCCCAGGTCTGTGGGGCTACGCAGGGGGTTCCCAAAGAGCTTTAGAACAAGGCATAGTTTTCCCTGCTGGCTCTTTGGGCAGGGGACCAACCTGCAGCCATATGGCCATTTTTGTGCCTGGCGCGGCGCCAAGTGGGAAAGGGTGGTTTTGAGGCTGAAGGCAGCAGGAAAGCCTGCAGCCCCCAGGTCTGTGGGGCTACGAAAGCGGTTCCCAAAGAGCTTTAGAACAAGGCATAGTTTTCCCTGCTGGCTCTTTGGGCGTTGGACCAATCTCCAGACATATGGCCATTTTTGTGCCCGGCACGTTGCCACGTGGGAAAGGGTGGTTTTGAGGCTGACGGCAGCAAGAAAGCCTGCAGCCCCCAGGTCTGTGAGGCTACGCAAGCGGTTCCCAAAGAGCTTTAGAACAAGGCATAGTTTTCCCTGCTGGCTCTTTGGGTGTGGGACCAATCTCCAGACATATGGCCATTTATCTGCCTGGCGCAGCACCAAGTGGGAAAGGGTGATTTTGAGGCTGAAGGCAGCAGGAAAGCCTACAGCCCCCAGGTCTGTGGGGCTACGCAGGCAGTTCCCAAAGAGCTTTAGAACAAGGCATAATTTTCCCTGCTGGCTCTTTGGGCGTGGGACTAATCTCCAGACATGTGGCCATTTTTGTGCCTGGCGCGGCGCCAAGTGGGAAAGGGTGGTTTTGAGGCTGAAGGCAGCAGGAAAGCCTACAGCCCCCAGGTCTGTGGGGCTACGCAAGCGGTTCCCAAAGAGCTTTAGAACAAGGCATAGTTTTCCCTGCTGCCTCTTTGGGCATGGGACCAATCTCCAGACATATGGCCATTTTTGTGCCGGTGCGGCGCCAAGTGGGAAAGGGTGGTTTTGAGGCTGAAGGCAGCAGGAAAGCCTACAGCCCCCAGGTCTGTGGGGCTACGCAGGCGGTTCCCAAAGAGCTTTAGAACAAGGCATAGTTTTCCCTGCTGGCTCTTTGGGCGTGGGACCCATCTCCAGCCATATGGCCATTTATGTGCCTGGCGCGGCGCCAAGTGGGAAAGGGTGGTTTTGAGGCTGAAGGCAGCAGGAAAGCCTGCAGCCCCCAGGTCTGTGGGGCTACGCAAGCGGTTCCCAAAGAGCTTTAGAACAAGGCATAGTTTTCCCTGCTGGCTCTTTGGGCGTTGGACCAACCTACAGCCATATGGCCATTTTTGTTCCTGGCGTGGCGCCAAGTGGGAAAGGGTGGTTTTGAGGCTGACGGCAGCAGGAATGCCTGCAGCCCCCACGTCTGTGGGGCTACGCAAGCGGTCCCCAAAGAGCTTTAGAACAAGGCATAGTTTTCCCTGCTGGCTCTTTGGGCGTGGGACCAATCTCCAGACATATGGCCATTTTTGTGCCAGCGCGGCGCCAAGTGGGAAAGGGTGGTTTTGAGGCTGAAGGCAGCAGGAAAGACTGCAGGCCCCAAGGTCTGTGGGGCTACGCAAGCGGTTCCCAAAGAGCTTTAGAACAAGGCATAGTTTTCCTTCCTGGCTCTTTGGGCGTGGGACCAATCTCCAGACATATGGCCATTTTTGTGCCGGCACGGCGCCAAGTGGGAAAGGGTGGTTTTGAGGCTGAAGGCAGCAGGAAATCCTGCAGGCCTCAGGTCTGTGGGGCTACGCAAGCGGTTCCCAAAGAGCTTTAGAACAAGGCATAGTTTTCCCTGCTGGCTCTTTGGGCGTTGGACCAATCTCCAGACATATGGCCATTTTTGTGCCCGGCACGTTGCCACGTGGGAAAGGGTGGTTTTGAGGCTGACGGCAGCAAGAAAGCCTGCAGCCCCCAGGTCTGTGAGGCTACGCAAGCGGTTCCCAAAGAGTTTTAGAACAAGGCATAGTTTTCCCTGCTGGCTCTTTGGGCGTGGGACCAATCTCCAGACATATGGCCATTTATCTGCCTGGCGCAGCACCAAGTGGGAAAGGGTGATTTTGAGGCTGAAGGCAGCAGGATAGCCTACAGCCCCCAGGTCTGTGGGGCTACGCAAGCGGTTCCCAAAGAGCTTTAGAACAAGGCATAGTTTTCCCTGCTGCCTCTTTGGGCATGGGACCAATCTCCAGACATATGGCCATTTTTGTGCCGGTGCGGCGCCAAGTGGGAAAGGGTGGTTTTGAGGCTGAAGGCAGCAGGAAAGCCTACAGCCCCCAGGTCTGTGGGGCTACGCAGGCGGTTCCCAAAGAGCTTTAGAACAAGGCATAGTTTTCCCTGCTGGCTCTTTGGGCGTGGGACCCATCTCCAGCCATATGGCCATTTATGTGCCTGGCGCGGCGCCAAGTGGGAAAGGGTGATTTTGAGGCTGAAGGCAGCAGGAAAGCCTGCAGCCCCCAGGTCTGTGGGGCTACGCAAGCGGTTCCCAAAGAGCTTTAGAACAAGGCATAGTTTTCCCTGCTGGCTCTTTGGGCGTTGGACCAACCTACAGCCATATGGCCATTTTTGTTCCTGGCGTGGCGCCAAGTGGGAAAGGGTGGTTTGGAGGCTGACGGCAGCAGGAATGCCTGCAGCCCCCACGTCTGTGGGGCTACGCAAGCGGTCCCCAAAGAGCTTTAGAACAAGGCATAGTTTTCCCTGCTGGCTCTTTGGGCGTGGGACCAATCTCCAGACATATGGCCATTTTTGTGCCTGGCGCGGCGCCAAGTGGGAAAGGGTGGTTTTGAGGCTGAAGGCAGCAGGAAAGCCTGCAGGCCCCAAGGTCTGTGGGGCTACGCAAGCGGTTCCCAAAGAGCTTTAGAACAAGGCATAGTTTTCCCTGCTGGCTATTTGGGCGTGCGACCCATCTCCAGCCATATGGCCATTTTTGTGCCTGGCGCGGCGCAAAGTGGGAAAGGGTGGTTTTGAGGCTGAAGGCAGCAGGAAAGCCTGCAGCCCCCACGTCTGTGGGGCTACGCAAGCGGTTCCCAAAGACCCTTAGAGGAAGGCATAATTTTCCCTGCTGGCTCTTTGGGCGTGGGACCAATCCCCAGACATATGGCCATTTTTGGGCCTGGCGCGGCGCCAAGTGGGAAAGGGTGGTTTTGAGGCTGAAGGCAGCAGGAAAGCCTGAAGGCCCCAGGTCTGTGGGGTTATGCAAGCCGATCCCAAAGAGCTTTAGAACAAGGCATAGTTTTCCCTGCTGGCTCTTTGGGCGTGGGACCCATCTCCAGCCATATGGCCATTTTTGTGCCTGGCGCGGCACCAAGTGGGAAAGGGTGATTTTGAGGCTGAAGGCAGCAGGAAAGCCTACAGCCCCCAGGTCTGTGGGGCTACGCAGGCGGTTCCCAAAGAGCTTTAGAACAAGGCATAATTTTCCCTGCTGGATCTTTGGGCAGGGGACCAACCTGCAGCCATATGGCCATTTATGTGCCTGGCGCGGCGCTGAGTGGGAAAGGGTGGTTTTGAGGCTGAAGGCAGCAGGAAAGCCTGCAGCCCCCAGGTCTGTGGGGCTACGCAAGCGGTTCCCAAAGAGCTTTAGAAGAAGGCATAGTTTTCCCTGCTGGCTCTTTGGGCGTTGGACCAATCTCCAGACATATGGCCATTTTTGTGCCCGGCACGTTGCCACGTGGGAAAGGGTGGTTTTGAGGCTGACGGCAGCAGGAAAGCCTGCAGCCCCCACGTCTGTGGGGCTACGCAAGCAGTTCCCAAAGAGCTTTAGAACAAGGCATAGTTTTCCCTGCTGGCTATTTGGGCGTGGGACCCATCTCCAGCCATATGGCCATTTTTGTGCCTGGCGCGGTGCCAATTGGTAAAGGGTGGTTTTGAGGCTGAAGGCAGCAGGAAAGCCTGCAGCCCCCAGGTCTGTGGGGCTACGCAAGCGGTTCCCAAAGAGCCTTAGAGGAAGGCATAATTTTCCCTACTGGCTCTTTGGGTGTGGGACCAATCCCCAGACATATGGCCATTTTTGGGCCTGGCGCGGCGCCAAGTGGGAAAGGGTGGTTTTGAGGCTGAAGGCAGCAGGAAAGCCTGAAGGCCCCAGGTCTGTGGGGTTATGCAAGCCGTTCCCAAAGAGCTTTAGAACAAGGCATAATTTTTCCTGCTGGCTCTTTGGGCGTGGGACCAATCTCTAGACATATGGCCATTTATCTGCCTGGCGCAGCACCAAGTGGGAAAGGGTGATTTTGAGGCTGAAGGCAGCAGGAAAGCCTACAGCCCCCAGGACTGTGGGGCTACGCAGGCGGTTCCCAAAGAGTTTTAGAACAAGGCATAGTTTTCCCTGCTGGCTCTTTGGGCGTGGGACCAATCTCCAGACATATGGCCATTTATCTGCCTGGCGCAGCACCAAGTGGGAAAGGGTGATTTTGAGGCTGAAGGCAGCAGGAAAGCCTACAGCCCCCAGGACTGTGGGGCTACGCAGGCGGTTCCCAAAGAGCTTTAGAACAAGGCATAATTTTCCCTGCTGGCTCTTTGGGCGTGGGACCAATCTCCAGACATATGGCCATTTTTGTGCCTGGCGCGGCGCCAAGTGGGAAAGGGTGGTTTTGAGGCTGAAGGCAGCAGGAAAGCCTACAGCCCCCAGGTCTGTGGGGCTACGCAAGCGGTTCCCAAAGAGCTTTAGAACAAGGCATAGTTTTCCCTGCTGCCTCTTTGGGCATGGGACCAATCTCCAGACATATGGTCATTTTTGTGCCGGTGCGGCGCAAAGTGGGAAAGGGTGGTTTTGAGGCTGAAGGCAGCAGGAAAGCCTGCAGCCCCCAGGTCTGTGGGGCTACGCAAGCGGTCCCCAAAGAGCTTTAGAACAAGGCATAGTTTTCCCTGCTGGCTCTTTGGGCGGGGTACCCATCTCCAGCCATATGGCCATTTCTGTGCCTTACGCGGGGCCAAGTGGGAAAGGTTGGTGTCGACGCTGACGGCAGCAGGAAAGCCTGCAGCCCCCAGGTCTGTGGGGCTACGCAAGCGGTTCCCAAAGAGCTTTAGAACAAGGCATAGTTTTCCCTGCTGGCTCTTTGGGTGTGGGACCAATCTCCAGACATATGGCCATTTTTGTGCCGGTGCGGCGCCAAGTGGGAAAGGGTGGTTTTGAGGCTGAAGGCAGCAGGAAAGCCTGAAGGCCCCAGGTCCGTGGGTTATGCAAGCCGTTCCCAAAGAGCTTTAGAACAAGGCATAGTTTTCCCTGCTGGCTCTTTGGGCGTGGGACCAGTCTCCAGACATATGGCCATTATTGTGCCTGGCGCGGCGCCAAGTGGGAAAGGGTGGTTTTGAGGCTGACGGCAGCAGGAAAGCCTGCAGCCCCCAGGTCTGTGGGGCTACGCAAGCGGTTCCCAAAGAGCTTTAGAGCAAGGTATAGTTTTCCCTGCTGGCTCTTTGGGCGTGGGACCAATCTCCAGACATATGGCCATTTTTGTGCCTGGCGCGGCGCCAAGTGGGAAAGGGTGGTTTTGAGGCTGAAGGCAGCAGGAAAGCCTGCAGCCCCCATGTCTGTCGGTCCACGCCAGCGGTTCCCAAAGAGCTTTAGAGCAAGGCATAGTTTTCCCTGCTGGCTACTTGGGCGTGGGACCAATCCCCAGACATATGGCCATTTTTGTGCCTGGCGCAGCGCCAAGTGGGAAAGGGTGGTTTCGAGGCTGAAGGCAGCAGGAAAGCCTGAAGGCCCCAGGTCTGTGGGGTTATGCAAGCCGTTCCCAAAGAGCTTTAGAACAAGGCATAGTTTTCCCTGCTGGCTCTTTGGGCGTTGGACCAATCTCCAGACATATGGCCATTTTTGTGCCTGGCGCGGCGCCAAGTGGGAAAGGGTGGTTTTGAGGCTGAAGGCAGCAGGAAAGCCTGCAGCCCCCAGGTCTGTGGGGCTACGCAAGCGGTTCCCAAAGAGCTTTAGAACAAGGCATAGTTTTTCCTGCTGGCTCTTTGGGCGTTGGACCAATCTCCAGACATATGGCCATTTTTGTGCCCGGCACGTTGCCACGTGGGAAAGGGTGGTTTTGAGGCTGACGGCAGCAGGAAAGCCTGCAGCCCCCACGTCTCTGGGGCTACGCAAGCAGTTCCCAAAGAGCTTTAGAACAAGGCATAGTTTTCCCTGCTGGCTATTTGGGCGTGGGACCCATCTCCAGCCATATGGCCATTTTTGTGCCTGGCGCGGTGCCAATTGGTAAAGGGTGGTTTTGAGGCTGAAGGCAGCAGGAAAGCCTGCAGCCCCCACGTCTGTGGGGCTACGCAAGCTGTTCCCAAAGAGCCTTAGAGGAAGGCATAATTTTCCCTGCTGGCTCTTTGGGTGTGGGACCAATCCCCAGACATATGGCCATTTTTGGGCCTGGCGCGGCGCCAAGTGGGAAAGGGTGGTTTTGAGGCTGAAGGCAGCAGGAAAGCCTGAAGGCCCCAGGTCTGTGGGGTTATGCAAGCCGTTCCCAAAGAGCTTTAGAACAAGGCATAATTTTTCCTGCTGGCTCTTTGGGCGTGGGACCAATCTCTAGACATATGGCCATTTTTGTGCCTGGCGCGGCGCCAAGTGGGAAAGGGTGGTTTTGAGGCTGAAGGCAGCAGGAAAGCCTGCAGCCCCCAGGTCTGTGAGGCTACGTAGGCGGTTCCCAAAGAGTTTTAGAACAAGGCATAGTTTTCCCTGCTGGCTCTTTGGGCGTGGGACCAATCTCCAGACATATGGCCATTTATCTGCCTGGCGCAGCACCAAGTGGGAAAGGGTGATTTTGAGGCTGAAGGCAGCAGGAAAGCCTACAGCCCCCAGGACTGTGGGGCTACGCAGGCGGTTCCCAAAGAGCTTTAGAACAAGGCATAATTTTCCCTGCTGGCTCTTTGGGCGTGGGACCAATCTCCAGACATATGGCCATTTTTGTGCCAGGCGCGGCGCCAAGTGGGAAAGGGTGGTTTTGAGGCTGAAGGCAGCAGGAAAGCCTACAGCCCCCAGGTCTGTGGGGCTACGCAAGCGGTTCCCAAAGAGCTTTAGAACAAGGCATAGTTTTCCCTGCTGCCTCTTTGGGCATGGGACCAATCTCCAGACATATGGTCATTTTTGTGCCGGTGCGGCGCCAAGTGGGAAAGGGTGGTTTTGAGGCTGAAGGCAGCAGGAAAGCCTGCAGCCCCCAGGTCTGTGGGGCTACGCAAGCGGTCCCCAAAGAGCTTTAGAACAAGGCATAGTTTTCCCTGCTGGCTCTTTGGGCGGGGTACCCATCTCCAGCCATATGGCCATTTCTGTGCCTTACGCGGGGCCAAGTGGGAAAGGTTGGTGTCGACGCTGACGGCAGCAGGAAAGCCTGCAGCCCCCAGGTCTGTGGGGCTACGCAAGCGGTTCCCAAAGAGCTTTAGAACAAGGCATAGTTTTCCCTGCTGGCTCTTTGGGCGGGGGACCAATCTCCAGACATATGGCCATTTTTGTGCCGGTGCGGCGCCAAGTGGGAAAGGGTGGTTTTGAGGCTTAAGGCAGCAGGAAAGCCTGCAGCCCCCACGTCTGTGTGGCTACGCAAGCGGTTCCCAAAGAGGTTTAGAACAAGGCATAGTTTTCCCTGCTGGCTCTTTGGGTGTGGGACCAATCTCCAGACATATGGCCATTATTGTGCCTGGCGCGGCGCCAAGTGGGAAAGGGTGGTTTTGAGGCTGAAGGCAGCAGGAAAGCCTGAAGGCCCCAGGTCCGTGGGTTATGCAAGCCGTTCCCAAAGAGCTTTAGAACAAGGCATAGTTTTCCCTGCTGGCTCTTTGGGCGTGGGACCAGTCTCCAGACATATGGCCATTATTGTGCCTGGCGCGGCGCCAAGTGGGAAAGGGTGGTTTTGAGGCTGACGGCAGCAGGAAAGCCTGCAGCCCCCACGTCTGTGGGGCTACGCAAGCGGTTCCCAAAGAGCTTTAGACCAAGGTATAGTTTTCCCTGCTGGCTCTTTGGGCGTGGGACCAATCTCCAGACATATGGCCATTTTTGTGCCTGGCGCGGCGCCAAGTGGGAAAGGGTGGTTTTGAGGCTGAAGGCAGCAGGAAAGCCTGCAGCCCCCATGTCTGTCGGTCCACGCCAGCGGTTCCCAAAGAGCTTTAGAGCAAGGCATAGTTTTCCCTGCTGGCTACTTGGGCGTGGGACCAATCCCCAGACATATGGCCATTTTTGTGCCTGGCGCGGCGCCAAGTGGGAAAGGGTGGTTTCGAGGCTGAAGGCAGCAGGAAAGCCTGAAGGCCCCAGGTCTGTGGGGTTATGCAAGCCGTTCCCAAAGAGCTTTAGAACAAGGCATAGTTTTCCCTGCTGGCTCTTTGGGCGTTGGACCAATCTCCAGACATATGGCCATTTTTGTGCCTGGCGCGGCACCAAGTGGGAAAGGGTGATTTTGAGGCTGAAGGCAGCAGGAAAGCCTACAGCCCCCAGGTCTGTGGGGCTACGCAGGCGGTTCCCAAAGAGCTTTAGAACAAGGCATAATTTTCCCTGCTGGCTCTTTGGGCGTGGGACCAATCTCCAGACATATGGCCATTTTTGTGCCTGGCGCGGCGCCAAGTGGGAAAGGGTGGTTTTGAGGCTGAAGGCAGCAGGAAAGCCTACAGCCCCCAGGTCTGTGGGGCTACGCAAGCGGTTCCCAAAGAACTTTAGAACAAGGCATAGTTTTCCCTGCTGCCTCTTTGGGCATGGGACCAATCTCCAGACATATGGCCATTTTTGTGCCGGTGCGGCGACAAGTGGGAAAGGGTGGTTTTGAGGCTGAAGGCAGCATGAAAGCCTGCAGCCCCCAGGTCTGTGGGGCGACGCAAGCGGTCCCCAAAGAGCTTTAGAACAAGGCATAGTTTTCCCTGCTGGCTCTTTGGGCGGGGTACCCATCTCCAGCCATATGGCCATTTCTGTGCCTTACGCAGGGCCAAGTGGGAAAGGTTGGTGTCGACGCTGACGGCAGCAGGAAAGCCTGCAGCCCCCAGGTGTGTGGGGCTACGCAAGCGGTTCCCAAAGAGCTTTAGAACAAGGCATAGTTTTCCCTGCTGGCTCTTTGGGCGGGGGACCAACCTCCAGCCATATGGCCATTTTTGTGCCGGTGCGGCGCCAAGTGGGAAAGGGTGGTTTTGAGGCTTAAGGCAGCAGGAAAGCCTGCAGCCCCCACGTCTGTGTGGCTACGCAAGCGGTTCCCAAAGAGGTTTAGAACAAGGCATAGTTTTCCCTGCTGGCTCTTTGGGTGTGGGACCAATCTCCAGACATATGGCCATTATTGTGCCTGGCGCGGCGCCAAGTGGGAAAGGGTGGTTTTGAGGCTGAAGGCAGCAGGAAAGCCTGAAGGCCCCAGGTCCGTGGGTTATGCAAGCCGTTCCCAAAGAGCTTTAGAACAAGGCATAGTTTTCCCTGCTGGCTCTTTGGGCGTGGGACCAGTCTCCAGACATATGGCCATTATTGTGCCTGGCGCGGCGCCAAGTGGGAAAGGGTGGTTTTGAGGCTGACGGCAGCAGGAAAGCCTGCAGCCCCCACGTCTGTGGGGCTACGCAAGCGGTTCCCAAAGAGCTTTAGACCAAGGAATAGTTTTCCCTGCTGGCTCTTTGGGCGTGGGACCAATCTCCAGACATATGGCCATTTTTGTGACTGGCGCGGCGCCAAGTGGGAAAGGGTGGTTTTGAGGCTGAAGGCAGCAGGAAAGCCTGCAGCCCCCATGTCTGTCGGTCCACGCCAGCGGTTCCCAAAGAGCTTTAGAGCAAGGCATAGTTTTCCCTGCTGGCTACTTGGGCGTGGGACCAATCCCCAGACATATGGCCATTTTTGTGCCTGGCGCAGCGCCAAGTGGGAAAGGGTGGTTTCGAGGCTGAAGGCAGCAGGAAAGCCTGAAGGCCCCAGGTCTGTGGGGTTATGCAATCCGTTCCCAAAGAGCTTTAGAACAAGGCATAGTTTTCCCTGCTGGCTCTTTGGGCGTTGGACCAATCTCCAGACATATGGCCATTTTTGTGCCTGGCGCGGCACCAAGTGGGAAAGGGTGATTTTGAGGCTGAAGGCAGCAGGAAAGCCTACAGCCCCCAGGTCTGTGGGGCTACGCAGGCGGTTCCCAAAGAGCTTTAGAACAAGGCATAATTTTCCCTGCTGGATCTTTCGGCAGGGGACCAACCTGCAGCCATATGGCCATTTTTGTGCCTGGCGCGGCACCAAGTGGGAAAGGGTGGTTTTGAGGCTGAAGGCAGCAGGAAAGCCTGAAGGCCCTACGTCTGTGGGGTTATGCAAGCCGTTCCCAAAGAGCTTTAGAACAAGGCATAATTTTCCCTGCTGGCTCTTTGGGCGTGGGACCAATCTCTAGACATATGGCCATTTTTCTGCCTGGCGCGGTGCCAAGTGGGAAAGGGTGGTTTTGAGGCAGAAGGCAGCAGGAAAGCCTGCAGCCCCCACGTCTGTGGGGCTACGCAAGCGGTTCCCAAAGAGCTTTAGAACAAGGCATAATTTTCCCTGCTGGCTCTTTGGGCGTGGGACCAATCTCCAGACATATGGCCATTTATCTGCCTGGCGCAGCACCAAGTGGGAAAGGGTGATTTTGAGGCTGAAGGCAGCAGGAAAGCCTACAGCCCCCACGTCTGTGGGGCTACGCAAGCGGTCCCCAAAGAGCTTTAGAACAAGGCATAGTTTTCCCTGCTGGCTCTTTGGGCGGGGTACCCATCTCCAGCCATATGGCCATTTCTGTGCCTTATGCGGGGCCAAGTGGGAAAGGTTGGTGTCGACGCTGACGGCAGCAGGAAAGCCTGCAGCCCCCAGGTCTGTGGGGCTACGCAAGCGGTTCCCAAAGAGCTTTAGAACAAGGCATAGTTTTCCCTGCTGGCTCTTTGGGCGTGGGACCAATCTCCAGACATATGGCCATTTTTGTGCCTGGCGCAGCACCAAGTGGGAAAGGCTGCTTTTGAGGCTGAAGGCAGAAGGAAAGCCTGCAGGCCCCAGGTCTGTGGGGTTATGCAAGCCGTTCCCAAAGAGCTTTAGAACAAGGCATAGTTTTCCCTGCTGGCTCTTTGGGTGTGGGACCAATCTCCAGACATATGGCCATTTTTGTGCCTGGCGCGGCACCAAGTGGGAAAGGGCGGTTTTGAGGCTGAAGGCAGCAGGAAAGCCTGCAGGCCCCAGGTCTGTGGGGTTATGCAAGCCGTTCCCAAAGAGCTTTAGAGCAAGGCATAATTTTCCCTGCTGGCTCTTTGGGCCTGGGACCAATCTCCAGCCATATGGCCATTTTAGTGCATGGCGCGGCGCCAAGTGGGAAAGGGTGGTTTTGAGGCTGAAGGCAGCAGGAAAGCCTGCAGGCCCCAGGTCTGTGGGGCTACGCAAGCAGTTCCCAAAGAGCTTTAGAACAAGGCATAGTTTTCCCTGATGGCTCGTTGGGCGTGGGACCAATCCCCAGCCATATGGCCATTTTTGTGCCTGGCGCGGCGCCAAGTGGGAAAGGGTGGTTTTGAGGCTGAAGGCAGCAGGAAAGCCCGCAGCCCCCAGCTCTGTGGGGCCAAGCAAGCGGTTCCCAAAGAGCTTTAGAACAAGGCATAGTTTTCCCTGCTGCCTCTTTCGGCGTGGGACCAATCTCCAGCCATATGGCCATTTTTGTGCCTGGCGTGGCGCCAAGTGGGAAAGGGTGGTGTCGAGGATGACGGCAGCAGGAATGCCTACAACTCCAGGTCTGTCGGTCCACACCAGCGGTTCCCAAAGCGCTTTAGAGCAAGGCATAGTTTTCCCTGCTGGCTCTTTGGTCGTGGGACCAATCTCCAGACATATGGCCATTATTGAGCCTGGCGCGGCACCAAGTGGGAAAGGGTGGTTTTGAGGCTGAAGGCAGCAGGAAAGGCTGCAGCCCCCACGTCTGTGGGGCTACGCAAGCGGTTCCCAAAGAGCTTTAGAACAAGGCATAATTTTCCCTGCTGGCTACTTGGGCGTGGGACCAATCCCCAGACATATGGCCATTTTTGTGCCTGGCGCGGCGCCAAGTGGGACAGGGTGGTTTTGAGGCTGAAGGCAGCAGGAAAGCCTGCAGCCCCCAGGTCTGTGGGGCTACGCAAGCGGTTCCCAAAGAGCTTTAGAACAAGGCATAATTTTCCCTGCTGGCTCTTTGGGCGTGGGACCAGTCTGCAGACATATGGCCATTTTTGTGCCTGGTGCGGCACCAAGTGGAAATGGGTGGTTTTGAGGCTGAAGGCAGCAGGAAAGCCTGCAGCCCCGAGGTCTGTGAGGCTACGCAAGCGGTTCCCAAAGAGTTTTAGAACAAGGCATGGTTTTCCCTGCTGGCTCTTTGGGCATGGGACCCATCTCCAGCCATATGGCCATTTATGTGCCTGGCGCGGCGCTAAGTGGTAAAGGGTGGTTCTGAGGTTGAAGGCAGAAGTAAAGCCTGAAGGCCCCAGGACTGTGGGGTTATGCAAGCGGTTCCCAAAGAGCTTTAGAACAAGGCATAGTTTTCCCTGCTGTCTCTTTGGGCGTGGGACCAATCTCCAGACATGTGGCCATTTTTGTGCCTGGCGCTGCGCCAAGTGGGAAAGGGTGGTTTTGAGGCTGAAGGCAGCAGGAAAGCCTGCAGCCCCCAGGTCTGTGGGGCTACGTAGGCGGTTCCCAAAGAGCTTTAGAACAAGGCATAATTTTCCCTGCTGGCTCTTTGGGCGGGGGACCAATCTCCAGACATATGGCCATTTTTGTGTGAGGCGCGGCGCCAAGTGGGAAACGGTGGTTTTGAGGCTGAAGGCAGCAGGAAAGCCGGCAGGCCCCAGGTCCGTGGGGCTGCGCAAGCGGTTCCCAAAGAGCTTTAGCACAAGGCATAGTTTTCCCTGCTGGCTCATTTGGGCATGGGACCAATCTCCAGACATATGGCCATTTCTTTGGCTCGCGCGGTTACAAGTGGGAAAGGGTGGTTTTGAGGCTGAAGGCAGCAGGAAAGCCTGCAGCCCCCAGGTCTGTGGGGCCAAGCAAGCGGTTCCCAAAGAGCTTTAGAACAAGGCATAGTTTTCCCTGCTGGCTCTTTGGGCAGGGGACCAATCTCCAGACATATGGCCATTTTTCTGCCTGGCGCGGTGCCAAGTGGGAAAGGGTGGTTTTGAGGCTGAAGGCAGCAGGAAAGCCTGCAGGCCCCAGGTCTGTGGGGCTACGCAAGCAGTTCCCAAAGAGCTTTAGAACAAGGCATAGTTTTCCCTGATGGCTCGTTGGGCGTGGGACCAATCCCCAGCCATATGGCCATTTTTGTGCCTGGCCCGGCGCCAAGTGGGAAAGGGTGATTTTGAGGCTGAAGGCAGCAGGAAAGCCTGCAGGCCCCAGGTCTGTGGGGTTATGCAAGCCGTTCCCAAAGAGCTTTAGAGCAAGGCATAATTTTCCCTGCTGGCTCTTTGGGCATGGGACCAATCTCCAGACATATGGCCATTTTTGTTCATGGCGCGGCGCCAAGTGGGAAAGGGTGGTTTTGAGGCTGAAGGCAGCAGGAAAGCCTGCATCCCCCAGGTCTGCGAGGCTACGCAAACGGTTCCCAAAGAGCTTTAGAACAAGGCGTAGTTTTCCCTGCTGGCTCTTTGGGCGTGGGACCAATCCCCAGCCATATGGCCATTTTTGTGCCTGGCGCGGCGCCAAGTGGGAAAGGGTGGTTTTGAGGCTTAAGGCGCAGGAAATCCTGCAGGCCGCAGGTCTGTGGGGCTACGCAAGCGGTTCCCAAAGAGCTTTAGAATAAGGCGTAGTTTTCCCTGCTGGCTCTTTGGACGTGGGACCCATCTCCAGACATATGGCCATTTATGTGCCTGGCGCGGCGCTAAGTGGGAAAGGGTGGTTTTGAGGCTGAAGGCAGAAGGAAAGCCTGAAGGCCCCAGGTCTGTGGGGTTATGCAAGCGGTTCCCAAAGAGCTTTAGAACAAGGCATAGTTTTCCCTGCTGGCTCTTTGGGCGTGGGACCAATCTCCAGACATATGGCCATTTTTGTGCCTGGCGCGGCACCAAGTGGGAAAGGGTGGTTTTGAGGCTGACGGCAGCAGGAAAGCCTGCAGCCCCCAGGTTTGTGGGGCTACGTAGGCGGTTCCCAAAGAGCTTTAGAACAAGGCATAATTTTCCCTGCTGGCTCTTTGGGCGGGGGACCAATCTCCAGACATATGGCCATTTTTGTGTGAGGCGCGGCGCCAAGTGGGAAACAGTGGTTTTGAGGCTGAAGGCAGCAGGAAAGCCGGCAGGCCCCAGGTCCGTGGGGCTGCGCAAGCGGTTCCCAAAGAGCTTTAGCACAAGGCATACTTTTCCCTGCTGGCTCATTTGGGCATGGGACCAATCTCCAGACATATGGCCATTTTTTTGGCTCGCGCGGTTACAAGTGGGAAAGGGTGGTTTTGAGGCTGAAGGCAGCAGGAAAGCCTGCAGCCCCCAGGTCTGTGGGGCCAAGCAAGCGGTTCCCAAAGAGCTTTAGAACAAGGCATAGTTTTCCCTGCTGGCTCTTTGGGCAGGGGACCAATCTCCAGACTTATGGCCATTTTTCTGCCTGGCGCGGTGCCAAGTGGGAAAGGGTGGTTTTGAGGCTGAAGGCAGCAGGAAAGCCTGCAGGCCCCAGGTCTGTGGGGTTATGCAAGCCGTTCCCAAAGAGCTTTAGCACAAGGCATAGTTTTCCCTGCTGGCTCATTTGGGCATGGGACCAATCTCCAGACATATGGCCATTTTTTTGGCTCGCGCGGTTACAAGTGGGAAAGGGTGGTTTTGAGGCTGAAGGCAGCAGGAAAGCCTGCAGCCCCCACGTCTGTGGGGCCAAGCAAGCGGTTCCCAAAGAGCTTTAGAACAAGGCATAGTTTTCCCTGCTGGCTCTTTGGGCAGGGGACCAATCTCCAGACATATGGCCATTTTTGTGCCCGGCACGTTGCCAAGTGGGAAAGGGTGGTTTTGAGGCTGAAGGCAGCAGGAAAGCCTGCAGGCCCCAGGTCTGTGGGGCTACGCAAGCAGTTCCCAAAGAGCTTTAGAACAAGGCATAGTTTTCCCTGATGGCTCGTTGGGCGTGGGACCAATCCCCAGCCATATGGCCATTTTTGTGCCTGGCGCGGCGCCAAGTGGGAAACGGTGGTTTTGAGGCTGAAGGCAGCAGGAAAGCCGGCAGGCCCCAGGTCCGTGGGGCTGCGCAAGCGGTTCCCAAAGAGCTTTAGAACAAGGCATAGTTTTCCCTGCTGGCTCATTTGGGCGTGGGACCAATCTCCAGACATATGGCCATTTTTGTGCCTCGCGCGGTTACAAGTGGGAAAGGGTGGTTTTGAGGCTGAAGGCAGCAGGAAAGCCTGCAGCCCCCAGGTCTGTGGGGCCAAGCAAGCGGTTCCCAAAGAGCTTTAGAACAAGGCATAGTTTTCCCTGCTGGCTCTTTGGGCGTGGGACCAATCTCCAGACATATGGCCATTTTTGTGCCGGTGCGGCGCCAAGTGGGAAAGGGTGGTTTTGAGGCTGAAGGCAGCAGGAAAGCCTGCAGGCCCCAGGTCTGTGGGGCTACGTAAGCGGTTCCCAAAGAGCTTTAGAACAAGGCATAGTTTTCCCTGCTGGCTCTTTGGGCAGGGGACCCATCTCCAGACATATGGCCATTTTTGTGCCTGGCGCGGCGCCAAGTGGGAAAGGGTGGTTTTGAGGCTGAAGGCAGCAGGAAAGCCTGCAGGCCCCAGGTCTATGGGGCTAGGCAAGCCGTTCCCAAAGAGCTTTAGAACAAGGCATAGTTTTCCCTGCTGGATCTTTGGGCAGGGGAATAACCTCCAGCTATATGGCCATTTTTGTTCCTGGCGCGGCGCCAAGTGGGAAAGGGTGGTTTTGAGGCTGAAGGCAGCAGGAAAGCCTGCAGCCCCCACGTCTGTCGGTCCACGCCAGCGGTTACAAAAGAGCTTTAGAACAAGGCATAATTTCCCCTGCTGGCTCTTTGGGCGTGGGACCAATCCCCAGACATATGGCCATTATTGTTCCTGGCGCGGCACCAAGTGGGAAAGGGTGGTTTTGAGGCTGAAGGCAGCAGGAAAGCCTGAAGGCCCCAGGTCTGTGGGGTTATGCAAGCCGTTCCCAAAGAGCTTTAGAACAAGGCATAGTTTTCCCTGCTGGCTCTTTGGGTGTGGGACCAGTCTCCAGACATATGGCCATTTCTGGGCCTGGCGCGGCGCCAAGTGGGAAAGGGTGGTTTTGAGGCTGAAGGCAGCAGGAAAGCCTACAGCCCCCAGGTCTGTGGGGCTACGCCAGCGGTTCCCAAAGACCTTTAGAACAAGGCATAGACTTCCCTGCTGGCTCTTTTGGCGTGGGACCAATCTCCAGACATATGGCCATTTTTGTGCCCGGCACGTTTGCAAGTTGGAAAGGGTGGTTTTGAGGCTGACGGCAGCAGGGAAGCCTGCAGCCCCCAGGTCTGTGGGGCTACGCAAACGGTTCCCAAAGAGCTTTAGAACAAGGCATAGTTTTCCCTGCTGGCTCTTTGGGCGTGGGACCCATCTCCAGCCATATGGCCATTTTTGTGCCTGGCGCGGCGCCAAGTGGGAAAGGGTGGTGTCGAGGCTGAAGGCAGCAGGAAAGCCTGCAGCCCCCAGGTCTGTGGGTCCAAGCAAGCGGTTCCCACAGAGCTTTAGAACAAGGCATAGTTTTCCCTGCTGCATCTTTTGGCGGGGGACCCATCTCCACACATATGGCCATTTTTGTGCCTGGCGCGGCGCCAAGTGGGAAAGGGTGGTTTTGAGGCTGAAGGCAGCAGGTAAGCCTGCAGCCCCCAGGTCTGTGGGGTTATGCAAGCGGTTCCCAAAGAGCTTTAGAACAAGGCATAATTTTCCCTGCTGGCTCTTTGGGCGTGGGACCAATCTCCAGACATATGGCAATTTTTGTGTGAGGCGCGGAGCCAAGTGGGAAAGGGTGGTTTTGAGGCTGAAGGCAGCAGGAAAGCCTGCAGCCCCCACGTCTGTGGGGCTACGTAGGCGGTTCCCAAAGAGCTTTAGAACAAGGCATAATTTTCCCTGCTGGCTCTTTGGGTGTGGGACCAATCTCCAGACATATGGCCATTTTTGTGTGAGGCGCGGCGCCAAGTGGGAAAGGGTGGTTTTGAGGCTGAAGGCAGCAGGAAAGCCTGAAGGCCCCAGGTCATGGGGTTATGCAAGCCGTTCCCAAAGAGCTTTAGAACAAGGCATAATTTTCCCTGCTGGCTCTTTGGGCGTGGGACCAATCTCCAGACATATGGCCATTATTGTGCCTGGCGCGGCGCCAAGTGGGAAAGGGTGGTTTTGAGGCTGAAGGCAGCAGGAAAGCCTGCAGCCCCCAGGTCTGTGAGGCTACGCAAGCGGTTCCCAAAGAGCTTTAGAACAAGGCATAGTTTTCCCTGCTGGCTCTTTGGGCGTGGGACTAACCTCCAGACATATGGCCATTTTTGTTCCTGGCGCGGCGCCCAGTGGTAAAGGGTGGTTTTGAGGCTGAAGGCAGCAGGAAAGCCTGCAGCCCCAAGGTCTGTGAGGCTACGCAAGCGGTTCCCAAAGAGCTTTAGAACAAGGCATAGTTTTCCCTGCTGGCTCTTTGGGTGTGGGACCAATCTCCAGACATATGGCCATTTTTGTGGCTGCGCGGCGCCAAGTGGGAAAGGGTGGTTTTGAGGCTGAAGGCAGCAGGAAAGCCTGCAGGCCCCAGGTCTGTGGGGCTACGCAAGCGGTTCCCAAAAAGCTTTAGAGCAAGGCATAATTTTCCCTGCTGGCTCTTTGTGCGTGGGACCAATCTCCAGGCATATGGCCATTTTTGTGCCTGGTGCGGCACCAAGTGGGAAAGGGTGGTTTTGAGGCTGAAGGCAGCAGGAAAGCCTGCAGCCCCCAGGTCTGTGGGGCTACGCAAGCGGTTCCCAAAGAGCTTTAGAACAAGGCATAATTTTCCCTGCTGGCTCTTTGGGCGTGGGACCAATCTCCAGACATATGGCCATTTTTGTGCCAGCGCGGCGCCAAGTGGGAAAAAGTGGTTTTGAGGCTGAAGGCAGCAGGAATGCCAAAGCCCCAGGTCTGTGGGGCTACGCAAGCGGTTCCCAAAGAGCTTTAGAACAAGGCATAGTTTTCCCTTCTGGCTACTTGGGCGTGGGACCAATCCCCAGACATATGGCCATTTTTGTGCCTGGCGCGGTGCCAAGTGGGACAGGGTGGTTTTGAGGCTGAAGGCAGCAGGAAAGCCTGAAGGCCCCAGGTCTGTGGGGTTATGCAAGCCGTTCCCAAAGAGCTTTAGAACAAGGCATAATTTTCCCTGCTGGCTCTTTGGGCGTGGGACCAATCTCCAGACATATGGCCATTTTTGTGCCTGGCGCGGCACCAAGTGGAAAAGGGTGGTTTTGAGGCTGAAGGCAGCAGGAAAGCCTGCAACCCCCAGGTCTGTGAGGCTACGCAAGCGGTTCACAAAGAGCTTTAGAGCAAGGCATAGTATTCCCTGCTGGCTCTTTGGGCATGGGACCCATCTCCAGCCATATGGCCATTTATGTGCCTGGCGCGGCGCTAAGTGGGAAAGGGTGGTTTTGAGGCTGAAGGCAGAAGGAAAGCCTGAAGGCCCCAGGTCTGTGGGGTTATGCAAGCGGTTCCCAAAGAGCTTTAGAACAAGGCATAGTTTTCCCTGCTGGCTCTTTGGGCGTGGGACCAATCTCCAGACATATGGCCATTTATGTGCCTGGCGCGGCACCAAGTGGGAAAGGGTGGTTTTGAGGCTGACGGCAGCAGGAAAGCCTGCAGCCCCCAGGTCTGTGGGGCTACGTAGGCGGTTCCCAAAGAGCTTTAGAACAAGGCATAATTTTCCCTGCTGGCTCTTTGGGCGGGGGACCAATCTCCAGACATATGGCCATTTTTGTGTGAGGCGTGGCGCCAAGTGGGAAAGGGTGGTTTTGAGGCTGAAGGCAGCAGGAAAGCCTGCAGGCCCCAGGTCCGTGGGGCTGCGCAAACGGTTCCCAAAGAGCTTTAGCACAAGGCATAGTTTTCCCTGCTGGCTCATTTGGGCATGGGACCAATCTCCAGACATATGGCCATTTTTTTGGCTCGCGCGGTTACAAGTGGGAAAGGGTGGTTTTGAGGCTGAAGGCAGCAGGAAAGCCTGCAGCCCCCAGGTCTGTGGGGCCAAGCAAGCGGTTCCCAAAGAGCTTTAGAACAAGGCATAGTTTTCCCTGCTGGCTCATTTGGGCATGGGACCAATCTCCAGACATATGGCCATTTTTTTGGCTCGCGCGGTTACAAGTGGGAAAGGGTGGTTTTGAGGCTGAAGGCAGCAGGAAAGCCTGCAGCCCCCAGGTCTGTGGGGCTACGCAAGCAGTTCCCAAAGAGCTTTAGAACAAGGCATAATTTTCCCTGCTGGCTCGTTGGGTGTGGGACCAATCCCCAGCCATATGGCCATTTTTGTGCCTGGCGCGGCGCCAAGTGGGAAAGGGTGGTTTTGAGGCTGAAGGCAGCAGGAAAGCCTGCAGGCCCCAGGTCTGTGGGGTTATGCAAGCCGTTCCCAAAGAGCTTTAGAACAAGGCATAATTTTCCCTGCTGGCTCTTTGGGCGTGGGACCAATCTCCAGACATATGGCCATTTTTGTGCCTGGCGCGGCGCCAAGTGGGAAAGGGTGGTTTTGAGGCTGAAGGCAGCAGGAAAGCCTGCATCCCCCAGGTCTGTGGGGCTACGCAAGCGGTTCCCAAAGAGCTTTAGAACAAGGCATAATTTTCCCTGCTGGCTCTTTGGGCGTGGGACCAATCTCCAGACATATGGCGATTTTTGTGCCAGCGCGGCGCCAAGTGGGAAAAAGTGTTTTTGAGGCTGAAGGCAGCAGGAATGCCAACAGCCCCAGGTCTGTGGGGCTACGCCAGCGGTTCCCAAAGAGCTTTAGAACAAGGCATAGTTTTCCCTGCTGGCTCTTTGGGCGTGGGACCAATCTCCAGACATATGGCCATTTTTGTGCCTGGCGCGGCGCCAAGTGGGAAAGGGTGGTTTTGAGGCTGAAGGCAGCAGGAAAGCCTGCAGCCCCCAGGTCTGTGGGGCTACGCAAGCGGTTCCCAAAGAGCTTTAGAACAAGGCATAGTTTTCCCTGCTGGCTCTTTGGGCGTGGGACCCATCTCCAGCCATATGGCCATTTTTGTGCCTGGCGCGGCGCCAAGTGGGAAAGGGTGGTGTCGAGGCTGAAGGCAGCAGGAAAGCCTGCAGCCCCCAGGTCTGTGGGTCCAAGCAAGCGGTTCCCACAGAGCTTTAGAACAAGGCATAGTTTTCCCTGCTGCATCTTTTGGCGGGGGACCCATCTCCACACATATGGCCATTTTTGTGCCTGGCGCGGCGCCAAGTGGGAAAGGGTGGTTTTGAGGCTGAAGGCAGCAGGTAAGCCTGCAGCCCCCAGGTCTGTGGGGTTATGCAAGCGGTTCCCAAAGAGCTTTAGAACAAGGCATAATTTTCCCTGCTGGCTCTTTGGGCGTGGGACCAATCTCCAGACATATGGCAATTTTTGTGTGAGGCGCGGAGCCAAGTGGGAAAGGGTGGTTTTGAGGCTGAAGGCAGCAGGAAAGCCTGCAGCCCCCACGTCTGTGGGGCTACGTAGGCGGTTCCCAAAGAGCTTTAGAACAAGGCATAATTTTCCCTGCTGGCTCTTTGGGTGTGGGACCAATCTCCAGACATATGGCCATTTTTGTGTGAGGCGCGGCGCCAAGTGGGAAAGGGTGGTTTTGAGGCTGAAGGCAGCAGGAAAGCCTGAAGGCCCCAGGTCATGGGGTTATGCAAGCCGTTCCCAAAGAGCTTTAGAACAAGGCATAATTTTCCCTGCTGGCTCTTTGGGCGTGGGACCAATCTCCAGACATATGGCCATTATTGTGCCTGGCGCGGCGCCAAGTGGGAAAGGGTGGTTTTGAGGCTGAAGGCAGCAGGAAAGCCTGCAGCCCCCAGGTCTGTGAGGCTACGCAAGCGGTTCCCAAAGAGCTTTAGAACAAGGCATAGTTTTCCCTGCTGGCTCTTTGGGCGTGGGACTAACCTCCAGACATATGGCCATTTTTGTTCCTGGCGCGGCGCCAAGTGGTAAAGGGTGGTTTTGAGGCTGAAGGCAGCAGGAAAGCCTGCAGCCCCAAGGTCTGTGAGGCTACGCAAGCGGTTCCCAAAGAGCTTTAGAACAAGGCATAGTTTTCCCTGCTGGCTCTTTGGGTGTGGGACCAATCTCCAGACATATGGCCATTTTTGTGGCTGCGCGGCGCCAAGTGGGAAAGGGTGGTTTTGAGGCTGAAGGCAGCAGGAAAGCCTGCAGGCCCCAGGTCTGTGGGGCTACGCAAGCGGTTCCCAAAAAGCTTTAGAGCAAGGCATAATTTTCCCTGCTGGCTCTTTGTGCGTGGGACCAATCTCCAGGCATATGGCCATTTTTGTGCCTGGTGCGGCACCAAGTGGGAAAGGGTGGTTTTGAGGCTGAAGGCAGCAGGAAAGCCTGCAGCCCCCAGGTCTGTGGGGCTACGCAAGCGGTTCCCAAAGAGCTTTAGAACAAGGCATAATTTTCCCTGCTGGCTCTTTGGGCGTGGGACCAATCTCCAGACATATGGCCATTTTTGTGCCAGCGCGGCGCCAAGTGGGAAAAAGTGGTTTTGAGGCTGAAGGCAGCAGGAATGCCAAAGCCCCAGGTCTGTGGGGCTACGCAAGCGGTTCCCAAAGAGCTTTAGAACAAGGCATAGTTTTCCCTTCTGGCTACTTGGGCGTGGGACCAATCCCCAGACATATGGCCATTTTTGTGCCTGGCGCGGTGCCAAGTGGGACAGGGTGGTTTTGAGGCTGAAGGCAGCAGGAAAGCCTGAAGGCCCCAGGTCTGTGGGGTTATGCAAGCCGTTCCCAAAGAGCTTTAGAACAAGGCATAATTTTCCCTGCTGGCTCTTTGGGCGTGGGACCAATCTCCAGACATATGGCCATTTTTGTGCCTGGCGCGGCACCAAGTGGAAAAGGGTGGTTTTGAGGCTGAAGGCAGCAGGAAAGCCTGCAACCCCCAGGTCTGTGAGGCTACGCAAGCGGTTCACAAAGAGCTTTAGAGCAAGGCATAGTATTCCCTGCTGGCTCTTTGGGCATGGGACCCATCTCCAGCCATATGGCCATTTATGTGCCTGGCGCGGCGCTAAGTGGGAAAGGGTGGTTTTGAGGCTGAAGGCAGAAGGAAAGCCTGAAGGCCCCAGGTCTGTGGGGTTATGCAAGCGGTTCCCAAAGAGCTTTAGAACAAGGCATAGTTTTCCCTGCTGGCTCTTTGGGCGTGGGACCAATCTCCAGACATATGGCCATTTATGTGCCTGGCGCGGCACCAAGTGGGAAAGGGTGGTTTTGAGGCTGACGGCAGCAGGAAAGCCTGCAGCCCCCAGGTCTGTGGGGCTACGTAGGCGGTTCCCAAAGAGCTTTAGAACAAGGCATAATTTTCCCTGCTGGCTCTTTGGGCGGGGGACCAATCTCCAGACATATGGCCATTTTTGTGTGAGGCGCGGCGCCAAGTGGGAAAGGGTGGTTTTGAGGCTGAAGGCAGCAGGAAAGCCTGCAGGCCCCAGGTCCGTGGGGCTGCGCAAACGGTTCCCAAAGAGCTTTAGCACAAGGCATAGTTTTCCCTGCTGGCTCATTTGGGCATGGGACCAATCTCCAGACATATGGCCATTTTTTTGGCTCGCGCGGTTACAAGTGGGAAAGGGTGGTTTTGAGGCTGAAGGCAGCAGGAAAGCCTGCAGCCCCCAGGTCTGTGGGGCCAAGCAAGCGGTTCCCAAAGAGCTTTAGAACAAGGCATAGTTTTCCCTGCTGGCTCATTTGGGCATGGGACCAATCTCCAGACATATGGCCATTTTTTTGGCTCGCGCGGTTACAAGTGGGAAAGGGTGGTTTTGAGGCTGAAGGCAGCAGGAAAGCCTGCAGCCCCCAGGTCTGTGGGGCTACGCAAGCAGTTCCCAAAGAGCTTTAGAACAAGGCATAATTTTCCCTGCTGGCTCGTTGGGTGTGGGACCAATCCCCAGCCATATGGCCATTTTTGTGCCTGGCGCGGCGCCAAGTGGGAAAGGGTGGTTTTGAGGCTGAAGGCAGCAGGAAAGCCTGCAGGCCCCAGGTCTGTGGGGTTATGCAAGCCGTTCCCAAAGAGCTTTAGAACAAGGCATAATTTTCCCTGCTGGCTCTTTGGGCGTGGGACCAATCTCCAGACATATGGCCATTTTTGTGCCTGGCGCGGCGCCAAGTGGGAAAGGGTGGTTTTGAGGCTGAAGGCAGCAGGAAAGCCTGCATCCCCCAGGTCTGTGGGGCTACGCAAGCGGTTCCCAAAGAGCTTTAGAACAAGGCATAATTTTCCCTGCTGGCTCTTTGGGCGTGGGACCAATCTCCAGACATATGGCGATTTTTGTGCCAGCGCGGCGCCAAGTGGGAAAAAGTGTTTTTGAGGCTGAAGGCAGCAGGAATGCCAACAGCCCCAGGTCTGTGGGGCTACGCAAGCGGTTCCCAAAGAGCTTTAGAACAAGGCATAGTTTTCCCTGCTGGCTCTTTGGGCGTGGGACCAATCTCCAGACATATGGCCATTTTTGTGCCTGGCGCGGCGCCAAGTGGGAAAGGGTGGTTTTGAGGCTGAAGGCAGCAGGAAAGCCTGCAGCCCCCAGGTCTGTGGGGCTACGCAAGCGGTTCCCAAAGAGCTTTAGAACAAGGCATAGTTTTCCTTCCTGGCTCTTCGGGCGTGGGACCAATCTCCAGCCATATGGCCATTTTTGTGCCTGGCGTGGCGCCAAGTGGGAAAGGGTGGTGTTGAGGATGACGGCAGCAGGAAAGCCTGCAGCTCCCAGGTCTGTGGGGCTACGTAGGCGGTTCCCAAAGAGCTTTAGAACAAGGCATAATTTTCCCTGCTGGCTCTTTGGGCGGGGGACCAATCTCCAGACATATGGCAATTTTTGTGTGAGGCGCGGCGCCAAGTGGGAAAGGGTGGTTTTGAGGCTGAAGGCAGCAGGAAAGCCTGCAGGCCCCAGGTCCGTGGGGCTGCGCAAGCGGTTCCCAAAGAGCTTTAGCACAAGGCATAGTTTTCCCTGCTGGCTCATTTGGGCATGGGACCAATCTCCAGACATATGGCCATTTTTTTGGCTCGTGCGGTTACAAGTGGGAAAGGGTGGTTTTGAGGCTGAAGGCAGCAGGAAAGCCTGCAGCCCCCAGGTCTGTGGGGCCAAGCAAGCGGTTCCCAAAGAGCTTTAGAACAAGGCGTAGTTTTCCCTGCTGGCTCATTTGGGCATGGGACCAATCTCCAGACATATGGCCATTTTTTTGGCTCGCGCCTTTACAAGTGGGAAAGGGTGGTTTTGAGGCTGAAGGCAGCAGGAAAGCCTGCAGGCCCCAGGTCTGTGGGGCTACGCAAGCAGTTCCCAAAGAGCTTTAGAACAAGGCATAGTTTTCCCTGATGGCTCGTTGGGTGTGGGACCAATCTCCAGACATATGGCCATTTTTGTGCCTGGCGCGGCGCCAAGTGGGAAAGGGTGGCTTTGAGGCTGAAGGCAGCAGGAAAGCCTGCAGGCCCCAGGTCTGTGGGGTTATGCAAGCCGTTCCCAAAGAGCTTTAGAGCAAGGCATAATTTTCCCTGCTGGCTCTTTGGGCATGGGACCAATCTCCAGCCATATGGCCATTTTTGTGCATGGCGCGGCGCCAAGTGGGAAAGGGTGGTTTTGCGGCTGAAGGCAGCAGGAAAGCCTGAAGGCCCCAGGTCTGTGGGGTTATGCAAGCCGTTCCCAAAGAGCTTTAGAACAAGGCATAATTTTCCCTGCTGGCTCTTTGGGCGTGGGACCAATCTCCAGACATATGGCCATTTATGTGCCTGGCGCGGCGCCAAGTGGGAAAGGGTGGTTTTGAGGCTGAAGGCAGCAGGAAAGCCTGAAGGCCCCAGGTCTGTGAGGCTACGCAAGAGGTTCCCAAAGAGCTTTAGAACAAGGCATAGTTTTCCCTGCTGGCTCTTTGGGCGTGGGACCAACCTCCAGACATATGGCCATTTTTGTGCCTGGCGCGGCGCCAAGTGGTAAAGGGTGGTTTTGAGGCTTAAGGCAGCAGGAAAGCCTGCAGCCCCAAGGTCTGTGAGGCTAGGCAAGCGGTTCCCAAAGAGCTTTAGAACAAGGCATATTTTTCCCTGCTGGCTCTTTGGGTGTGGGACCAATCTCCAGACATATGGCCATTTTTGTGGCGGAGCGGCGCCAAGTGGGAAAGGGTGGTTTTGAGGCTGACGGCAGCAGGAAAGCCTGCAGCCCCCAGGTCTGTGGGGCTACGTAGGCGGTTCCCAAAGAGCTTTAGCACAAGGCATACTTTTCCCTGCTGGCTCATTTGGGCATGGGACCAATCTCCAGACATATGGCCATTTTTTTGGCTCGCGCGGTTACAAGTGGGAAAGGGTGGTTTTGAGGCTGAAGGCAGCAGGAAAGCCTGCAGCCCCCAGGTCTGTGGGGCCAAGCAAGCGGTTCCCAAAGAGCTTTAGAACAAGGCATAGTTTTCCCTGCTGGCTCTTTGGGCAGGGGACCAATCTCCAGACTTATGGCCATTTTTCTGCCTGGCGCGGTGCCAAGTGGGAAAGGGTGGTTTTGAGGCTGAAGGCAGCAGGAAAGCCTGCAGGCCCCAGGTCTGTGGGGTTATGCAAGCCGTTCCCAAAGAGCTTTAGCACAAGGCATAGTTTTCCCTGCTGGCTCATTTGGGCATGGGACCAATCTCCAGACATATGGCCATTTTTTTGGCTCGCGCGGTTACAAGTGGGAAAGGGTGGTTTTGAGGCTGAAGGCAGCAGGAAAGCCTGCAGCCCCCACGTCTGTGGGGCCAAGCAAGCGGTTCCCAAAGAGCTTTAGAACAAGGCATAGTTTTCCCTGCTGGCTCTTTGGGCAGGGGACCAATCTCCAGACATATGGCCATTTTTGTGCCCGGCACGTTGCCAAGTGGGAAAGGGTGGTTTTGAGGCTGAAGGCAGCAGGAAAGCCTGCAGGCCCCAGGTCTGTGGGGCTACGCAAGCAGTTCCCAAAGAGCTTTAGAACAAGGCATAGTTTTCCCTGATGGCTCGTTGGGCGTGGGACCAATCCCCAGCCATAAGGCCATTTTTGTGCCTGGCGCGGCGCCAAGTGGGAAACGGTGGTTTTGAGGCTGAAGGCAGCAGGAAAGCCGGCAGGCCCCAGGTCCGTGGGGCTGCGCAAGCGGTTCCCAAAGAGCTTTAGCACAAGGCATAGTTTTCCCTGCTGGCTCATTTGGGCATGGGACCAATCTCCAGACATATGGCCATTTTTTTGGCTCGCGCGGTTACAAGTGGGAAAGGGTGGTTTTGAGGCTGAAGGCAGCAGGAAAGCCTGCAGCCCCCAGGTCTGTGGGGCCAAGCAAGCGGTTCCCAAAGAGCTTTAGAACAAGGCATAGTTTTCCCTGCTGGCTCTTTGGGCGTGGGACCAATCTCCAGACATATGGCCATTTTTGTGCCGGTGCGGCGCCAAGTGGGAAAGGGTGGTTTTGAGGCTTAAGGCGCAGGAAAGCCTGCAGGCCCCAGGTCTGTGGGGCTACGTAAGCGGTTCCCAAAGAGCTTTAGAACAAGGCATAGTTTTCCCTGATGGCTCTTTGGGCAGGGGACCCATCTCCAGACATATGGCCATTTTTGTGCCTGGCGCGGCGCCAAGTGGGAAAGGGTGGTTTTGAGGCTGAAGGCAGCAGGAAAGCCTGCAGGCCCCAGGTCTATGGGGCTAGGCAAGCCGTTCCCAAAGAGCTTTAGAACAAGGCATAGTTTTCCCTGCTGGATCTTTGGGCAGGGGAATAACCTCCAGCTATATGGCCATTTTTGTTCCTGGCGCGGCGCCAAGTGGGAAAGGGTGGTTTTGAGGCTGAAGGCAGCAGGAAAGCCTGCAGCCCCCACGTCTGTCGGTCCACGCCAGCGGTTACAAAAGAGCTTTAGAACAAGGCATAGCTTTCCCTGCTGGCTCTTTGTGCGTGGGACCAATCTCCAGGCATATGGCCATTTTTGTGTGGCGCGGCGCCAAGTGGGAAAGGGTGGTTTTGAGGCTGAAGGCAGCAGGAAAGCCTGCAGCCCCCAGGTGTGTGGGGCTACGCAAGCGGTTCCCAAAGAGCTTTAGAACAAGGCATAATTTTCCCTGCTGGCTCTTTGGGCGTGGGACCAATCTCCAGACATATGGCCATTTTTGTGCCAGCGCGGCGCCAAGTGGGAAAAAGTGGTTTTGAGGCTGAAGGCAGCAGGAATGCCAAAGCCCCAGGTCTGTGGGGCTACGCAAGCGGTTCCCAAAGAGCTTTAGAACAAGGCATAGTTTTCCCTTCTGGCTCTCTGGGCGTGGGACCAACCTCCAGACATATGGCCATTTTTGTGCCTGGCGCGGCGCCAAGTGGGAAAGGGTGGTTTTGAGGCTGAAGGCAGCAGGAAAGCCTGCAGCACCAAGGTCTGTGAGGCTACGCAAGCGGTTCCCAAAGAGCTTTAGAACAAGGCATAGTTTTCCCTGCTGGCTCTTTGGGTGTGGGACCAATCTCCAGACATATGGCCATTTTTGTGGCGGCGGGGCGCCAAGTGGGAAAGGGTGGTTTTGAGGCTGAAGGCAGCAGGAAAGCCTGCAGGCCCCAGGTCTGTGGTGCTACGCAAGCGGTTCCCAAAAAGCTTTAGAGCAAGGCATAGCTTTCCCTGCTGGCTCTTTGGGCGTGGGACCAATCTCCAGGCATATGGCCATTTTTGTGTGCGCGGCGCCAAGTGGGAAAGGGTGGTTTTGAGGCTGAAGGCAGCAGGAAAGCCTGCAGCCCCCAGGTGTGTGGGGCTACGCAAGCGGTTCCCAAAGAGCTTTAGAACAAGGCATAATTTTCCCTGCTGGCTCTTTGGGCGTGGAACCAATCTCCAGACATATGGCCATTTTTGTGCCTGGCGCGGCACCAAGTGGGAAAAAGTGCTTTTGAGGCTGAAGGCAGCAGGAATGCCAAAGCCCCAGGTCTGTGGGGCTACGCAAGCGGTTCACAAAGAGCCTTAGAGGAAGGCATAATTTTCCCTGCTGGCTACTTGGGCGTGGGACCAATCCCCAGACATATGGCCATTTTTGTGCCTGGCGCGGCGCCAAGTGGGACAGGGTGGTTTTGAGGCTGAAGGCAGCAGGAAAGCCTGAAGGCCCCAGGTCTGTGGGGTTATGCAAGCGGTTCCCAAAGAGCTTTAGAACAAGGCATAATTTTCCCTGCTGGCTCTTTGGGCGTGGGACCAATCTCCAGACATATGGCCATTTTTGTGCCTGGCGCGGCACCAAGTGGAAAAGGGTGGTTTTGAGGCTGAAGGCAGCAGGAAAGCCTGTAACCCCCAGGTCTGTGAGGGTACGCAAACGGTTCACAAAGAGCTTTAGAGCAAGGCATAGTATTCCCTGCTGGCTCTTTGGGCATGGGACCCATCTCCAGCCATATGGCCATTTATGTGCCTGGCGCGGCACCAAGTGGGAAAGGGTGGTTTTGAGGCTGACGGCAGCAGGAAAGCCTGAAGGCCCCAGGTCTGTGGGGCTACGTAGGCGGTTCCCAAAGAGCTTTAGAACAAGGCATAATTTTCCCTGCTGGCTCTTTGGGCGGGGGACCAATCTCCAGACATAAGGCCATTTTTGTGTGAGGCGCGGCGCCAAGTGGGAAAGGGTGGTTTTGAGGCTGAAGGCAGCAGGAAAGCCTGCAGGCCCCAGGTCCGTGGGGCTGCGCAAGCGGTTCCCAAAGAGCTTTAGCACAAGGCATAGTTTTCCCTGCTGGCTCATTTGGGCATGGGACCAATCTCCAGACATATGGCCATTTTTTTGGCTCGCGCGGTTACAAGTGGGAAAGGGTGTTTTTGAGGCTGAAGGCAGCAGGAAAGCCTGCAGCCCCCAGGTCTGTGGGGCCAAGCAAGCGGTTCCCAAAGAGCTTTAGAACAAGGCATAGTTTTCCCTGCTGGCTCATTTGGGCATGGGACCAATCTCCAGACATATGGCCATTTTTTTGGCTCGCGCGGTTACAAGTGGGAAAGGGTGGTTTTGAGGCTGAAGGCAGCAGGAAAGCCTGCAGGCCCCAGGTCTGTGGGGCTACGCAAGCAGTTCCCAAAGAGCTTTAGAACAAGGCATAGTTTTCCCTGCTGGCTCGTTGGGTGTGGGACCAATCTCCAGACATATGGCCATTTTTGTGCCTGGCGCGGCGCCAAGTGGGAAAGGGTGGCTTTGAGGCTGAAGGCAGCAGGAAAGCCTGCAGGCCCCAGGTCTGTGGGGTTATGCAAGCCGTTCCCAAAGAGCTTTAGAGCAAGGCATAATTTTCCCTGCTGGCTCTTTGGGCATGGGACCAATCTCCAGCCATATGGCCATTTTTGTGCATGGCGCGGCGCCAAGTGGGAAAGGGTGCTTTTGAGGCTGAAGGCAGCAGGAAAGCCTGAAGGCCCCAGGTCTGTGGGGTTATGCAAGCCGTTCCCAAAGAGCTTTAGAACAAGGCATAATTTTCCCTGCTGGCTCTTTGGGCGTGGGACCAATCTCCAGACATATGGCCATTATTGTGCCTGGCGCGGCGCCAAGTGGGAAAGGGTGGTTTTGAGGCTGAAGGCAGCAGGAAAGCCTGCAGCCCCCAGGTCTGTGGGGCTACGCAAGCGGTTCCCAAAAAGCTTTAGAGCAAGGCATAGTTTTCCCTGCTGGCTCTTTGTGCGTGGGACCAATCTCCAGGCATATGGCCATTTTTGTGTGGCGCGGCGCCAAGTGGGAAAGGGTGGTTTTGAGGCTGAAGGCAGCAGGAAAGCCTGCAGCCCCCAGGTCTGTGGGGCTACGCAAGCGGTTCCCAAAGAGCTTTAGAACAAGGCATAATTTTCCCTGCTGGCTCGTTGGGCGTGGGACCAATCTCCAGCCATATGGCCATTTTTGTGCCAGCGCGGCGCCAACTGGGAAAAAGTGGTTTTGAGGCTGAAGGCAGAAGGAATGCCAAAGCCTCAGGTCTGTGGGGCTACGCAAGCGGTTCCCAAAGAGCTTTAGAACAAGGCATAGTTTTCCCTGCTGGCTCTTTGGGCGTGGGACCAATCTCCAGACATATGGCCATTTTTGTGCCTGGCGCGGCGCCAAGTGGGAAAGGGTGGTTTTGAGGCTGAAGGCAGCAGGAAAGCCTGCAGCCCCCAGGTCTGTGGGGCTACGCAAGCGGTTCCCAAAGAGCTTTAGAACAAGGCATAATTTTCCTTCCTGGCACTTTGGGCGTGGGACCAATCTCCAGCCATATGGCCATTTTTGTGCCTGGCGTGGCGCCAAGTGGGAAAGGGTGGTGTCGAGGATGACGGCAGCAGGAATGCCTGCAACTCCAGGTCTTTCGGTCCACACCAGCGGTTCCCAAAGAGCTTTACAGCAAGGCATAGTTTTCCCTGCTGGCTCTTTGGGCGTGGGACCAGTCTCCAGACATATGGCCATTATTGTGCCTGGCGCGGCGCTAAGTGGGAAAGGGTGGTTTTGAGGCTGAAGGCAGCAGGAAAGCCTGCAGCCCCCAGGTCTGTGGGGCTACGCAAGCGGTTCCCAAAGAGCTTTAGAACAAGGCATAATTTTCCCTGCTGGCTACTTGGGCGTGGGACCAATCCCCAGACATATGGCCATTTTTGTGTGAGGCGCGGCGCCAAGTGGGACAGGGTGGTTTTGAGGCTGAAGGCAGCAGGAAAGCCTGAAGGCCCCAGGTCTGTGGGGTTATGCAAGCGGTTCCCAAAGAGCTTTAGAACAAGGCATAATTTTCCCTGCTGGCTCTTTGGGCGTGGGACCAATCCCCAGCCATATGGCCATTTTTGTGCCTGGCGCGGCACCAAGTGGGAAAGGGTGGTTTTGAGGCTGAAGGCAGCAGGAAAGCCTGCAGCCCCCAGGTCTGTGAGGGTACGCAAGCGGTTCCCAAAGAGCTTTAGAGCAAGGCATAGTTTTCCCTGCTGGCTCTTTGGGCATGGGACCCATCTCCAGCCATATGGCCATTTATGTGCCTGGCGCGGCGCTAAGTGGGAAAGGGTGGTTTTGAGGCTGAAGGCAGAAGGAAAGCCTGAAGGCCCCAGGTCTGTGGGGTTATGCAAGCGGTTTCCAAAGAGCTTTAGAACAAGGCATAGTTTTCCCTGCTGGCTCTTTGGGCGTGGGACCAATCTCCAGACATATGGCCATTTATGTGCCTGGCGCGGCACCAAGTGGGAAAGGGTGGTTTTGAGGCTGGCGGCAGCAGGAAAGCCTGCAGCCCCCAGGTCTGTGGGGCTACGTAGGCGGTTCCCAAACAGCTTTAGAGCAAGGCATAGTTTTCCCTGCTGGCTCTTTGGGCGGGGGACCAATCTCCAGACATATGGCCATTTTTGTGTGAGGCGCGGCGCCAAGTGGGAAAGGGTGGTTTTGAGGCTGAAGGCAGCAGGAAAGCCTGCAGCCCCCAGGTCCGTGGGGCTGCCCAAGCGGTTCCCAAAGAGCTTTAGCACAAGGCATAGTTTTCCCTGCTGGCTCATTTGGGCATGGGACCAATCTCCAGACATATGGCCATTTTTTTGGCTCGCGCGGTTACAAGTGGGAAAGGGTAGTTTTGAGGCTGAAGGCAGCAGGAAAGCCTGCAGCCCCCAGGTCTGTGGGGCCAAGCAAGCGGTTCCCAAAGAGCTTTAGAACAAGGCATAGTTTTCCCTGCTGGCTCATTTGGGCATGGGACCAATCCCCAGCCATATGGCCATTTTTGTGCCTGGCGCGGCGCCAAGTGGGAAAGGGTGGTTTTGAGGCTGAAGGCAGCAGGAAAGCCTGAAGGCCCCAGGTCTGTGGGGTTATGCAAGCCGTTCCCAAAGAGCTTTAGAGCAAGGCATAATTTTCCCTGCTGGCTCTTTGGGCGTGGGACCAATCTCCAGCCATATGGCCATTATTGTGCCTGGCGCGGCGCCAAGTGGGAAAGGGTGGTTTTGAGGCTGACGGCAGCAGGAAAGCCTACAGTTCCCAGGTCTGTGGGGCTACGCAGGCGGTTTCCAAAGAGCTTTAGAACAAGGTATAATTTTCCCTGCTGGCTCTTTGGGCATGGGACCAACCTCCAGACATATGGCCATTTTTGTGCCTGGCGAGGCGCCAAGTGGGAAAGGGTGGTTTTGAGGCTGAAGGCAGCAGGAAAGCCTGCAGCCCCCAGGTCTGTGGGGCTACGCAAGCGGTTCCCAAAGAGCTTTAGAACAAGGCATGGTTTTCCATGCTGGCTCTTTGGGCGTCTGACCCATCTCCAGCCATGTGGCCATTTATGTGCCTGTCGCGGCGCTAAGTGGGAAAGGGTGGTTTTGAGGCTGAAGGCAGCAGGAAAGCCTGAAGGCCCCAGGTCTGTGGGGTTATGCAAGCCGTTCCCAAAGAGCTTTAGAACAAGGCATAATTTTCCCTGCTGCATCTTTGGGCGTGGGACCAATCTCCAGACATATGGCCATTATTGTGCCTGGCGCGGCGCCAAGTGGGAAAGGGTGGTTTTGAGGCTGAAGGCAGCAGGAAAGCCTGCAGCCCCAACGTCTGTGAGGCTACGCAAGCGGTTCCCAAAGAGCTTTAGAACAAGGCATAGTTTTCCTTCCTGGCTCTTTGGGCGTGGGACTAACCTCCAGACATATGGCCATTTTTGTGCCTGGCGCGGCACCAAGTGGTAAAGGGTGGTTTTGAGGCTGAAGGCAGCAGGAAAGCCTGCAGCCCCCATGTCTGTGGGGCTACGCAAGCGGTTCCCAAAGAGCTTTAGAACAAGGCATAGTTTTCCCTGCTGGCTCTTTGGGCGTGGGACCAATCTCCAGACATATGGCCATTTTTGTGCCGGCGCGGCGCCAAGTGGGAAAGGGTGGTTTTGAGGCTGAAGGCAGCAGGAAAGCCTGCAGGCCCCAGGTCTGTGGGGCTACGCAAGCGGTTCCCAAAAAGCTTTAGAGCAAGGCATAGCTTTCCATGCTGGCTCTTTGTGCGTGGGACCAATCTCCAGGCATATGGCCATTTTTGTGCCTGGCGCGGCACCAAGTGGGAAAGGGTGGTTTTGAGGCTGAAGGCAGCAGGAAAGCGTGCAGCCCCAAGGTCTGTGGGGCTACGCAAGCGGTTCCCAAAGAGCTTTAGAACAAGGCATAATTTTCCCTGCTGGCTCTTTGGGCGTGGGACCAATCTCCAGACATATGGCCATTTTTGTGCCTGGCGCGGCGCCAAGTGGGAAAGGGTGGTTTTGAGGCTGAAGGCAGCAGGAAAGCCTGCAGCCCCCAGGTCTGTGGGGCTACGAAAGCGGTTCCCAAAGAGCTTTAGAACAAGGCATAGTTTCCCTTCCTGGCACTTTGGGCGTGGGACCAATCTCCAGCCATATGGCCATTTTTGTGCCTGGCGTGGCGCCAAGTGGGAAAGGGTGGTGTTGAGGATGACGGCAGCAGGAAAGCCTGCAGCCCCCAGGTCTGTGGGGCTACGTAGGCGGTTCCCAAAGAGCTTTAGAACAAGGCATAATTTTCCCTGCTGGCTCTTTGGGCGTGGGACCAATCTCCAGACATATGGCCATTTTTGTGTGAGGCGCGGCGCCAAGTGGGAAAGGGTGGTTTTGAGGCTGAAGGCAGTAGGAAAGCCTGCAGGCCCCAGGTCCGTGGGGCTGCGCAAGCGGTTCCCAAAGAGCTTTAGAACAAGGCATAGTTTTCCCTGCTGGCTCATTTGGGCATGGGACCAATCTCCAGACATATGGCCATTTTTTTGGCTCGCGCGGTTACAAGTGGGAAAGGGTGGTTTTGAGGCTGAAGGCAGCAGGAAAGCCTGCAGGCCCCAGGTCTGTGGGGCTACGCAAGCAGTTCCCAAAGAGCTTTAGAACAAGGCATAGTTTTCCCTGATGGCTCGTTGGGTGTGGGACCAATCCCCAGCCATATGGCCATTTTTGTGCCTGGCTCGGCGCCAAGTGGGAAAGGGTGGTTTTGAGGCTGAAGGCAGCAGGAAAGCCTGCAGGCCCCAGGTCTGTGGGGTTATGCAAGCCGTTCCCAAAGAGCTTTAGAGCAAGGCATAATTTTCCCTGCTGGCTCTTTGGGCGTGGGACCAATCTCCAGCCATATGGCCATTTTTTTGGCTCGCGCGGTTACAAGTGGGAAAGGGTGGTTTTGAGGCTGAAGGCAGCAGGAAAGCCTGCAGCCCCCAGGTCTGTGGGACCACGCAAGCGGTTCCCAAAGAGCTTTAGAACAAGGCATAGTTTTCCCTGCTGGCTCATTTGGGCATGGGACCAATCTCCAGACATATGGCCATTTTTTTGGCTCGCGCGGTTACAAGTGGGAAAGGGTGGTTTTGAGGCTGAAGGCAGCAGGAAAGCCTGCAGGCCCCAGGTCTGTGGGGCTACGCAAGCAGTTCCCAAAGAGCTTTAGAACAAGGCATAGTTTTCCCTGATGGCTCGTTGGGTGTGGGACCAATCCCCAGCCATATGGCCATTTTTGTGCCTGGCTCGGCGCCAAGTGGGAAAGGGTGGTTTTGAGGCTGAAGGCAGCAGGAAAGCCTGCAGGCCCCAGGTCTGTGGGGTTATGCAAGCCGTTCCCAAAGAGCTTTAGAGCAAGGCATAATTTTCCCTGCTGGCTCTTTGGGCGTGGGACCAATCTCCAGCCATATGGCCATTTTTGTGCATGGCGCGGCGCCAAGTGGGAAAGGGTGGTTTTGAGGCTGAAGGCAGCAGGAAAGCCTGAAGGCCCCAGGTCTGTCGGGTTATGCAAGCCGTTCCCAAAGAGCTTTAGAACAAGGCATAATTTTCCCTGCTGGCTCTTTGGGCGTGGGACCAATCTCCAGACATATGGCCATTTTTGTGCCAGCGCGGCGCCAAGTGGGAAAAAGTGGTTTTGAGGCTGAAGGCAGCAGGAATGCCAACAGCCCCAGGTCTGTGGGGCTACGCAAGCGGTTCCCAAAGAGCTTTAGAACAAGGCATAGTTTTCCCTGCTGGCTCTTTGGGCGTGGGACCAATCTCCAGACATATGGCCATTTTTGTGTGAGGCGCGGCGCCAAGTGGGAAAGGGTGGTTTTGAGGCTGAAGGCAGCAGGAAAGCCTGCAGCCCCCAGGTCTGTGGGGCTACGCAAGCGGTTCCCAAAGAGCTTTAGAACAAGGCATAGTTTTCCTTCCTGGCACTTTGGGCGTGGAACCAATCTCCAGCCATATGGCCATTTTTGTGCCTGGCGTGGCGCCAAGTGGGAAAGGGTGGTGTTGAGGATGACGGCAGCAGGAAAGCCTGCAGCCCCCAGGTCTGTGGGGCTACGTAGGCGGTTCCCAAAGAGCTTTAGAACAAGGCATAATTTTCCCTGCTGGCTCTTTGGGCGGGGGACCAATCTCCAGACATATGGCCATTTTTTTGGCTCGCGCGGTTACAAGTGGGAAAGGGTGGTTTTGAGGCTGAAGGCAGCAGGAAAGCCTGCAGGCCCCAGGTCTGTGGGGCTACGCAAGCAGTTCCCAAAGAGCTTTAGAACAAGGCATAGTTTTCCCTGCTGGCTCTTTGGGCGTGGGACCAATCCCCAGCCATATGGCCATTTTTGTGCCTGGCGCGGCGCCAAGTGGGAAAGGGTGGTTTTGAGGCTGAAGGCAGCAGGAAAGCCTACAGCCCCCAGGTCTGTGGGTTATGCAAGCCGTTCCCAAAGAGCTTTAGAGCAAGGCATAATTTTCCCTGCTGGCTCTTTGGGCGTGGGACCAATCTCCAGCCATATGGCCATTTTTGTGCATGGCGCGGCGCCAAGTGGGAAAGGGTGGTTTTGAGGCTGAAGGCAGCAGGAAAGCCTGCAGCCCCCAGGTCTGTGAGGCTACGCAAGCGGTTCCCAAAGAGCTTTAGAACAAGGCATAATTTTCCCTGCTGGCTCTTTGGGCGTGGGACCAATCTCCAGACATATGGCCATTATTGTGCCTGGCGCGGCGCCAAGTGGGAAAGGGTGGTTTTGAGGCTGAAGGCAGCAGGAAAGCCTGCAGCCCCCAGGTCTGTGGGGCTACGCAAGCGGTTCCCAAAGAGCTTTAGAACAAGGCATAGTTTTCCCTGCTGGCTCTTTGGGCGTGGGACTAAACTCCAGACATATGGCCATTTTTGTGCCTGGCGCGGAACAAAGTGGGAAAGGGTGGTTTTGAGGCTGAAGGCAGCAGGAAAGCCAACAGCCCCAGGTCTGCGGGGCTACGCAAGCGGTTCCCAAAGAGCTTTAGAACAAGGCATAGTTTTCCCTGCTGGCTCGTTGGGTGTGGGACCAATCCCCAGCCATATGGCCATTTTTGTGCCTGGCGCGGCGCCAAGTGGGAAAGGGTGGTTTTGAGGCTGAAGGCAGCAGGAAAGCCTGCAGCCCCCAGGTCTGTGAGGCTACGCAAGCGGTTCCCAAAGAGCTTTAGAACAAGGCATAATTTTCCCTGCTGGCTCTTTGGGCGTGGGACCAATCTCCAGACATATGGCCATTTTTGTGCCTGGCGCGGCACCAAGTGGGAAAGGGTGGTTTTGAGGCTGACGGCAGCAGGAAAGCCTACAGTTCCCAGGTCTGTGGGGCTACGCAGGCGGTTTCCAAAGAGCTTTAGAACAAGGCATAATTTTCCCTGCTGCCTCTTTGGGCGTGGGACCAATCTCCAGACATATGGCCATTATTGTGCCTGGCGTGGCGCCAAGTGGGAAAGGGTGGTTTTGAGGCTGAAGGCAGCAGGAAAGCCTGCAGCCCCCAGGTCTGTGGGGCTACGCAAGCGGTTCCCAAAGAGCTTTAGAACAAGGCATAGTTTTCCCTGCTGGCTCTTTGGGCGTGGGACTAACCTCCAGACATATGGCCATTTTTGTGCCTGGCGCGGCGCCAAGTGGGAAAGGGTGGTTTTGAGGCTGAAGGCAGCAGGAAAGCCTGCAGCCCCAAGGTCTGTGGGGCTACGCAAGCGGTTCCCAAAGAGCTTTAGAACAAGGCATAGTTTTCCCTGCTGGCTCTTTGGGCGTGGGACCAATCTCCAGACATATGGCCATTTTTTGCCGGCGCGGCGCCAAGTGGGAAAGGGTGGTTTTGAGGCTGAAGGCAGCAGGAAAGCCTGCAGGCCCCAGGTCTGTGGGGCTACGCAAGCGGTTCCCAAAAAGCTTTAGAACAAGGCATAGCTTTCCATGCTGCCTCTTTGGGCGGGGGACCAATCTCCAGGCATATGGCCATTTTTGTGCCGGCGCGGCGCCAAGTGGGAAAAAGTGGTTTTCAGGCTGAAGGCAGCAGGAATGCCAACAGCCCCAGGTCTGCGGGGCTACGCAAGCGGTTCCCAAAGAGCTTTAGAACAAGGCATGGTTTTCCCTGCTGGCTCGTTGGGTGTGGGACCAATCCCCAGCCATATGGCCATTTTTGTGCCTGGCGCGGCGCCAAGTGGGAAAGGGTGGTTTTGAGGCTGAAGGCAGCAGGAAAGACTGCAACCCCCAGGTCTGTGAGGCTACGCAAGCGGTTCCCAAAGAGCTTTAGAACAAGGCATAGTTTTCCCTGCTGGCTATTTGGGCGTGGGACCAATCTCCAGACATATGGCCATTTTTGGGCCTGGCGCGGCACCAAGTGGGAAAGGGTGGTTTTGAGGCTGACGGCAGCAGGAAAGCCTACAGTTCCCAGGTCTGTGGGGCTACGCAGGCGGTTTCCAAAGAGCTTTAGAACAAGGCATAATTTTCCCTGCTGGCTCTTTGGGCGTGGGACCAACCTCCAGACATATGGCCATTTTTGTGCCTGGCGCGGCGCCAAGTGGGAAAGGGTGGTTTTGAGGCTGAAGGCAGCAGGAAAGCCTGCAGCCCCCAGGTCTGTGGGGCTACGCAAGCGATTCCCAAAGAGCTTTAGCACAAGGCATGGTTTTCCATGCTGGCTCTTTGGGCATGGGACCCATCTCCAGCCATATGGCCATTTATGTGCCTGGCGCGGCGCTAAGTGGGAAAGGGTGGTTTTGAGGCTGAAGGCAGAAGGAAAGCCTGAAGGCCCCAGGTCTCTGGGGTTATGCAAGCGGTTTCCAAAGAGCTTTAGAACAAGGCATAGTTTTCCCTGCTGGCTCTTTGGGCGGGGGACCAATCTCCAGACATATGGCCATTTTTGTGCCTGGCGCGGCACCAAGTGGGAAAGGGTGGTTTTGACTCTGACGGCAGTAGGAAAGCCTGCAGCCCCCAGGTCTGTGGGGCTACGTAGGCGGTTCCCAAAGAGCTTTAGAACAAGGTATAATTTTCCCTGCTGGCTCTTTGGGCGTGGGACCAATCTCCAGACATGTGGCCATTTTTGTGTGAGGCGCGGCGCCAAGTGGGAAAGGGTGGTTTTGAGGCTGAAGGCAGCAGGAAAGCCTGAAGGCCCCAGGTCTGTGGGGTTATGCAAGCCGTTCCCAAAGAGCTTTAGAACAAGGCATAATTTTCCCTGCTGCCTCTTTGGGCGTGGGACCAATCTCCAGACATATGGCCATTTATGTGCCTTGCGCGGCGCCAAGTGGGAAAGGGTGGTTTTGAGGCTGAAGGCAGCAGGAAAGCCTGCAGCCCCCAGGTCTGTGAGGCTACGCAAGCGGTTCCCAAAGAGCTTTAGAACAAGGCATAGTTTTCCCTGCTGGCTCTTTGGGCGTGGGACTAACCTCCAGACATATGGCCATTTTTGTGCCTGGCGCGGCACCAAGTGGTAAAGGGTGGTTTTGAGGCTGAAGGCAGCAGGAAAGCCTGCAGCCCCAAGGTCTGTGAGGCTACGCAAGCGGTTCCCAAAGAGTTTTAGAACAAGGCATAGTTTTCCCTGCTGGCTCTTTGGGCGTGGGACCAATCTCCAGACATATGGCCATTTTTGTGCCGGCGCGGCGCCAAGTGGGAAAGGGTGGTTTTGAGGCTGAAGGCAGCAGGAAAGCCTGCAGGCCCCAGGTCTGTGGGGCTACGCAAGCGGTTCCCAAAAAGCTTTAGAGCAAGGCATAGCTTTCCATGCTGGCTCTTTGTGCGTGGGACCAATCTCCAGACATATGGCCATTTTTGTGCCGGCGCGGCGCCAAGTGGGAAAGGGTGGTTTTGAGGCTGAAGGCAGCAGGAAAGCCTGCAGCCCCCAGGTCTGTGAGCCTACGCAAGCGGTTCCCAAAGAGCTTTAGAACAAGGCATAGTTTTCCCTGCTGGCTCTTTGGGCGTGGGACCAATCTCCAGACATATGGCCATTTTTGTGCCAGCGCGGCGCCAAGTGGGAAAAAGTGGTTTTGAGGCTGAAGGCAGCAGGAAAGCCTACAGTTCCCAGGTCTGTGGGGCTACGCAGGCGGTTTCCAAAGAGCTTTAGAACAAGGCATAGTTTTCCCTGCTGGCTCTTTGGGCATGGGACTAACCTCCAGACATATGGCCATTTTTGTGCCTGGCGCGGCACCAAGTGGTAAAGGGTGGTTTTGAGGCTGAAGGCAGCAGGAAAGCCTGCAGCCCCCAGGTCTGTGGGGCTACGCAAGCGGTTCCCAAAGAGCTTTAGAACAAGGCATAGTTTTCCCTGCTGGCTCTTTGGGCGTGGGACCAATCTCCAGACATATGGCCATTTTTGTGCCTGGCGCGGCGCCAAGTGGGAAAGGGTGGTTTTGAGGCTGAAGGCAGCAGGAAAGCCTGCAGGCCCCAGGTCTGTGGGGCTACGCAAGCGGTTCCCAAAAAGCTTTAGAGCAAGGCATAGCTTTCCATGCTGGCTCTTTGTGCGTGGGACCAATCTCCAGACATATGGCCATTTTTGTGCCGGCGCGGCGCCAAGTGGGAAAGGGTGGTTTTGAGGCTGAAGGCAGCAGGAAAGCCTGCAGCCCCAAGGTCTGTGGGGCTACGCAAGCGGTTCCCAAAGAGCTTTAGAATAAGGCATAGTTTTCCCTGCTGGCTCTTTGGGCGTGGGACCAATCTCCAGACATATGGCCATTTTTGTGCCAGCGCGGCGCCAAGTGGGAAAAAGTGGTTTTGAGGCTGAAGGCAGCAGGAATGCCAACAGCCCCAGGTCTGTGGGGCTACGCAAGCGGTTCCCAAAGAGCTTTAGAACAAGGCATAGTTTTCCCTGCTGGCTCTTTGCGCGTGGGACCAATCTCCAGACATATGGCCATTTTTGTGCCTGGCGCGGCGCCAAGTGGGAAAGGGTGGTTTTGAGGCTGAAGGCAGCAGGAAAGCCTGCAGTCCCCAGGTCTGTGGGGCTACGCAAGCGGTTCCCAAAAAGCTTTAGAGCAAGGCATAGCTTTCCATGCTGGCTCTTTGTGCGTTGGACCAATCTCCAGGCATATGGCCATTTTTGTGCCGGCGCGGCGCCAAGTGGGAAAGGGTGGTTTTGAGGCTGAAGGCAGCAGGAAAGCCTGCAGGCCCCAGGTCCGTTGGGCTGCGCAAGCGGTTCCCAAAGAGCTTTAGCACAAGGCATAATTTTCCCTGCTGGCTCATTTGGGCATGGGACCAATCTCCAGACATATGGCCATTTTTTTGGCTCGCGCGGTTACAAGTGGGAAAGGGTGGTTTTGAGGCTGAAGGCAGCAGGAAAGCCTGCAGCCCCCAGGTCTGTGGGGCCAAGCAAGCGGTTCCCAAAGAGCTTTAGAACAAGGCATAGTTTTCCTTCCTGGCACTTTGGGCGTGGGACCAATCTCCAGCCATATGGCCATTTTTGTGCCTGGCGTGGCGCCAAGTGGGAAAGGGTGGTGTCGAGGATGACGGCAGCAGGAATGCCTGCAACTCCAGGTCTGTCGGTCCACACCACCGGTTCCCAAAGAGCTTTAGAACAAGGCATAGTTTTCCCTGCTGGCTCTTTGGTCGTGGGACCAGTCTCCAGACATATGGCCATTATTGTGCCTGGCGCGGCGCTAAGTGGGAAAGGGTGGTTTTGAGGCTGAAGGCAGCAGGAAAGCCTGCAGCCCCCAGGTCTGTGAGGCTACGCAAGCGGTTCCCAAAGAGCTTTAGAACAAGGCATAATTTTCCCTGCTGGCTCTTTGGGCGTGGGACCAATCTCCAGACATGTGGCCATTTTTGTGTGAGGCGCGGCGCCAAGTGGGAAAGGGTGGTGTCGAGGCTGAAGGCAGCAGGAAAGCCTGAAGGCCCCAGGTCTGTGGGGTTATGCAAGCCTTTCCCAAAGAGCTTTAGAACAAGGCATAATTTTCCCTGCTGCCTCTTTGGGCGTGGGACCAATCTCCAGACATATGGCCATTATTGTGCCTGGCGCGGCGCCAAGTGGGAAAGGGTGGTTTTGAGGCTGAAGGCAGCAGGAAAGCCTGCAGCCCCCAGGTCTGTGAGGCTACGCAAGCGGTTCCCAAAGAGCTTTAGAACAAGGCATAGTTTTCCCTGCTGGCTCTTTGGGCGTGGGACTAACCTCCAGACATATGGCCATTTTTGTGCCTGGCGCGGCACCAAGTGGTAAAGGGTGGTTTTGAGGCTGAAGGCAGCAGGAAAGCCTGCAGCCCCAAGGTCTGTGGGGCTACGCAAGCGGTTCCCAAAGAGCTTTAGAACAAGGCATAATTTTCCCTGCTGCCTCTTTGGGCGTGGGACCAATCTCCAGACATATGGCCATTTTTGTGCCTGGCGCGGCGCCAAGTGGGAAAGGGTGGTTTTGAGGCTGAAGGCAGCAGGAAAGCCTGCAGGCCCCAGGTCTGTGGGGCTACGCAAGCGGTTCCCAAAAAGCTTTAGAGCAAGGCATAGCTTTCCATGCTGGCTCTTTGTGCGTGGGACCAATCTCCAGACATATGGTCATTTTTGTGCCGGCGCGGCGCCAAGTGGGAAAGGGTGGTTTTGAGGCTGAAGGCAGCAGGAAAGCCTGCAGCCCCAAGGTCTGTGGGGCCAAGCAAGCGGTTCCCAAAGAGCTTTAGAACAAGGCATAGTTTTCCCTGCTGGCTCTTTGGGCGTGGGACCAATCTCCAGACATATGGCCATTTTTGTGCCAGCGCGGCGCCAAGTGGGAAAAAGTGTTTTTGAGGCTGAAGGCAGCAGGAATGCCAACAGCCCCAGGTCTGTGGGGCTACGCAAGCGGTTCCCAAAGAGTTTTAGAACAAGGCATAGTTTTCCCTGCTGGCTCTTTGGGCGTGGGACCAATCTCCAGACATATGGCCATTTTTGTGCCTGGCGCGGCGCCAAGTGGGAAAGGGTGGTTTTGGGGCTGAAGGCAGCAGGAAAGCCTGCAGCCCCCAGGTCTGTGGGGCTACGCAAGCGGTTCCCAAAGAGCTTTAGAGCAAGGCATAGTTTTCCTTCCTGGCACTTTGGGCGTGGGACAAATCTCCAGCCATATGGCCATTTTTGTGCCTGGCGTGGCGCCAAGTGGGAAAGGGTGGTTTTGAGGCTGACGGCAGCAGGAATGCCTGCAACTCCAGGTCTGTCGGTCCACACCACCGGTTCCCAAAGAGCTTTAGAGCAAGGCATAGTTTTCCCTGCTGGCTCTTTGGTCGTGGGACCAATCTCCCGACATATGGCCATTATTGTGCCTGGCGCGGCGCCAAGTGGGAAAGGGTGGTTTTGAGGCTGAAGGCAGCAGGAAAGCCTGCAGCCCCCAGGTCTGTGGGGCTACGCAAGCGGTTCCCAAAGAGCTTTAGAACAAGGCATAATTTTCCCTGCTGGCTACTTGGGCGTGGGACCAATCTCCAGACATATGGCCATTTTTGTGCCTGGCGCGGCGCCAAGTGGGAAAGGGTGGTTTTGAGGCTGAAGGCAGCAGGAAAGCCTGAAGGCCCCAGGTCTGTGGGGTTATGCAAGCCGTTCCCAAAGAGCTTTAGAGCAAGGCATAATTTTCCCTGCTGGCTCTTTGGGCGTGGGACCAATCTCCAGACATATGGCCATTTTTGTGCCTGGCGCGGCGCCAAGTGGGAAAGGGTGGTTTTGAGGCTGAAGGCAGCAGGAAAGCCTGCAGGCCCCAGGTCTGTGGGGCTACGCAAGCGGTTCCCAAAAAGCTTTAGAGCAAGGCATAGCTTTCCATGCTGGCTCTTTGTGCGTGGGACCAATCTCCAGGCATATGGCCATTTTTGTGCCGGCGCGGCGCCAAGTGGGAAAGGGTGGTTTTGAGGCTGAAGGCAGCAGGAAAGCCTGCAGCCCCAAGGTCTGTGGGGCTACGCAAGCGGTTCCCAAAGAGCTTTAGAACAAGGCATAGTTTTCCCTGCTGGCTCTTTGGGCGTGGGACCAATCTCCAGCCATATGGCCATTTTTGTGCCAGCGCGGCGCCAAGTGGGAAAAAGTGGTTTTGAGGCTGAAGGCAGCAGGAATGCCAACAGCCCCAGGTCTGTGGGGCTACGCAAGCGGTTCCCAAAGAGTTTTAGAACAAGGCATAGTTTTCCCTGCTGGCTCTTTGGGCGTGGGACCAATCTCCAGACATATGGCCATTTTTGTGCCTGGCGCGGCGCCAAGTGGGAAAGGGTGGTTTTGAGGCTGAAGGCAGCAGGAAAGCCTGCAGCCCCCACGTCTGTGGGGCTACGCAAGCGGTTCCCAAAGAGCTTTAGAGCAAGGCATAGTTTTCCTTCCTGGCACTTTGGGCGTGGGACCAATCTCCAGCCATATGGCCATTTTTGTGCCTGGCGTGGCGCCAAGTGGGAAAGGGTGGTGTCGAGGATGACGGCAGCAGGAATGCCTGCAACTCCAGGTCTGTCGGTCCACACCACCGGTTCCCAAAGAGCTTTAGAGCAAGGCATAGTTTTCCCTGCTGGCTCTTTGGTCGTGGGACCAATCTCCCGACATATGGCCATTATTGTGCCTGGCGCGGCGCCAAGTGGGAAAGGGTGGTTTTGAGGCTGAAGGCAGCAGGAAAGCCTGCAGCCCCCACGTCTGTGGGGCTACGCAAGCGGTTCCCAAAGAGCTTTAGAACAAGGCATAATTTTCCCTGCTGGCTACTTGGGCGTGGGACCAATCTCCAGACATATGGCCATTTTTGTGCCTGGCGCTGCGCCAAGTGGGAAAGGGTGGTGTCGAGGCTGAAGGCAGCAGGAAAGCCTGAAGGCCCCAGGTCTGTGGGGTTATGCAAGCCGTTCCCAAAGAGCTTTAGAACAAGGCATAATTTTCCCTGCTGGCTCTTTGGGCGTGGGACCAGTCTGCAGACATATGGCCATTTTTGTGCCTGGCGCGGCACCAAGTTGAAAAGGGTGGTTTTGAGGCTGAAGGCAGAAGGAAAGCCTGCAGCCCCCAGGTCTGTGAGGCTACGCAAGCGGTTCCCAAAGAGCTTTAGAACAAGGCATACTTTTCCCTGCTGGCTATTTGGGCGTGGGACCAATCTCCAGACATATGGCCATTTTTGTGCCTGGCGCGGCGCCAAGTGGTAAAGGGTGGTTTTGAGGCTGAAGGCAGCAGGAAAGCCTGCAGCCCCAAGGTCTGTGGGGCTACGCAAGCGGTTCCCAAAGAGCTTTAGAACAAGGCATGGTTTTCCCTGCTGGCTCTTTGGGCATGGGACCCATCTCCAGCCATATGGCCATTTATGTGCCTGGCGCGGCGCTAAGTGGGAAAGGGTGGTTTTGAGGCTGAAGGCAGAAGGAAAGCCTGAAGGCCCCAGGTCTGTGGGGTTATGCAAGCGGTTCCCAAAGAGCTTTAGAACAAGGCATAGTTTTCCCTGCTGGCTCTTTGGGCGTGGGACCAATCTCCAGACATGTGGCCATTTTTGTGTGAGGCGCGGCGCCAAGTGGGAAAGGGTGGTGTCGAGGCTGAAGGCAGCAGGAAAGCCTGAAGGCCCCAGGTCTGTGGGGTTATGCAAGCCTTTCCCAAAGAGCTTTAGAACAAGGCATAATTTTCCCTGCTGCCTCTTTGGGCGTGGGACCAATCTCCAGACATATGGCCATTATTGTGCCTGGCGCGGCGCCAAGTGGGAAAGGGTGGTTTTGAGGCTGAAGGCAGCAGGAAAGCCTGCAGCCCCCAGGTCTGTGAGGCTACGCAAGCGGTTCCCAAAGAGCTTTAGAACAAGGCATAGTTTTCCCTGCTGGCTCTTTGGGCGTGGGACTAACCTCCAGACATATGGCCATTTTTGTGCCTGGCGCGGCACCAAGTGGTAAAGGGTGGTTTTGAGGCTGAAGGCAGCAGGAAAGCCTGCAGCCCCAAGGTCTGTGGGGCTACGCAAGCGGTTCCCAAAGAGCTTTAGAACAAGGCATAATTTTCCCTGCTGCCTCTTTGGGCGTGGGACCAATCTCCAGACATATGGCCATTTTTGTGCCTGGCGCGGCGCCAAGTGGGAAAGGGTGGTTTTGAGGCTGAAGGCAGCAGGAAAGCCTGCAGGCCCCAGGTCTGTGGGGCTACGCAAGCGGTTCCCAAAAAGCTTTAGAGCAAGGCATAGCTTTCCATGCTGGCTCTTTGTGCGTGGGACCAATCTCCAGACATATGGTCATTTTTGTGCCGGCGCGGCGCCAAGTGGGAAAGGGTGGTTTTGAGGCTGAAGGCAGCAGGAAAGCCTGCAGCCCCAAGGTCTGTGGGGCCAAGCAAGCGGTTCCCAAAGAGCTTTAGAACAAGGCATAGTTTTCCCTGCTGGCTCTTTGGGCGTGGGACCAATCTCCAGACATATGGCCATTTTTGTGCCAGCGCGGCGCCAAGTGGGAAAAAGTGTTTTTGAGGCTGAAGGCAGCAGGAATGCCAACAGCCCCAGGTCTGTGGGGCTACGCAAGCGGTTCCCAAAGAGTTTTAGAACAAGGCATAGTTTTCCCTGCTGGCTCTTTGGGCGTGGGACCAATCTCCAGACATATGGCCATTTTTGTGCCTGGCGCGGCGCCAAGTGGGAAAGGGTGGTTTTGGGGCTGAAGGCAGCAGGAAAGCCTGCAGCCCCCAGGTCTGTGGGGCTACGCAAGCGGTTCCCAAAGAGCTTTAGAGCAAGGCATAGTTTTCCTTCCTGGCACTTTGGGCGTGGGACAAATCTCCAGCCATATGGCCATTTTTGTGCCTGGCGTGGCGCCAAGTGGGAAAGGGTGGTTTTGAGGCTGACGGCAGCAGGAATGCCTGCAACTCCAGGTCTGTCGGTCCACACCACCGGTTCCCAAAGAGCTTTAGAGCAAGGCATAGTTTTCCCTGCTGGCTCTTTGGGCGTGGGACCAATCTCCAGCCATATGGCCATTTTTGTGCCAGCGTGGCGCCAAGTGGGAAAGGGTGGTTTTGAGGCTGAAGGCAGCAGGAAAGCCTGAAGGCCCCAGGTCTGTGGGGTTATGCAAGCCGTTCCCAAAGAGCTTTAGAGCAAGGCATAATTTTCCCTGCTGGCTCTTTGGGCGTGGGACCAATCTCCAGACATATGGCCATTTTTGTGCCTGGCGCGGCGCCAAGTGGGAAAGGGTGGTTTTGAGGCTGAAGGCAGCAGGAAAGCCTGCAGGCCCCAGGTCTGTGGGGCTACGCAAGCGGTTCCCAAAAAGCTTTAGAGCAAGGCATAGCTTTCCATGCTGGCTCTTTGTGCGTGGGACCAATCTCCAGGCATATGGCCATTTTTGTGCCGGCGCGGCGCCAAGTGGGAAAGGGTGGTTTTGAGGCTGAAGGCAGCAGGAAAGCCTGCAGCCCCAAGGTCTGTGGGGCTACGCAAGCGGTTCCCAAAGAGCTTTAGAACAAGGCATAGTTTTCCCTGCTGGCTCTTTGGGCGTGGGACCAATCTCCAGCCATATGGCCATTTTTGTGCCAGCGCGGCGCCAAGTGGGAAAAAGTGGTTTTGAGGCTGAAGGCAGCAGGAATGCCAACAGCCCCAGGTCTGTGGGGCTACGCAAGCGGTTCCCAAAGAGTTTTAGAACAAGGCATAGTTTTCCCTGCTGGCTCTTTGGGCGTGGGACCAATCTCCAGACATATGGCCATTTTTGTGCCTGGCGCGGCGCCAAGTGGGAAAGGGTGGTTTTGAGGCTGAAGGCAGCAGGAAAGCCTGCAGCCCCCACGTCTGTGGGGCTACGCAAGCGGTTCCCAAAGAGCTTTAGAGCAAGGCATAGTTTTCCTTCCTGGCACTTTGGGCGTGGGACCAATCTCCAGCCATATGGCCATTTTTGTGCCTGGCGTGGCGCCAAGTGGGAAAGGGTGGTGTCGAGGATGACGGCAGCAGGAATGCCTGCAACTCCAGGTCTGTCGGTCCACACCACCGGTTCCCAAAGAGCTTTAGAGCAAGGCATAGTTTTCCCTGCTGGCTCTTTGGTCGTGGGACCAATCTCCCGACATATGGCCATTATTGTGCCTGGCGCGGCGCCAAGTGGGAAAGGGTGGTTTTGAGGCTGAAGGCAGCAGGAAAGCCTGCAGCCCCCACGTCTGTGGGGCTACGCAAGCGGTTCCCAAAGAGCTTTAGAACAAGGCATAATTTTCCCTGCTGGCTACTTGGGCGTGGGACCAATCTCCAGACATATGGCCATTTTTGTGCCTGGCGCTGCGCCAAGTGGGAAAGGGTGGTGTCGAGGCTGAAGGCAGCAGGAAAGCCTGAAGGCCCCAGGTCTGTGGGGTTATGCAAGCCGTTCCCAAAGAGCTTTAGAACAAGGCATAATTTTCCCTGCTGGCTCTTTGGGCGTGGGACCAGTCTGCAGACATATGGCCATTTTTGTGCCTGGCGCGGCACCAAGTTGAAAAGGGTGGTTTTGAGGCTGAAGGCAGAAGGAAAGCCTGCAGCCCCCAGGTCTGTGAGGCTACGCAAGCGGTTCCCAAAGAGCTTTAGAACAAGGCATACTTTTCCCTGCTGGCTATTTGGGCGTGGGACCAATCTCCAGACATATGGCCATTTTTGTGCCTGGCGCGGCGCCAAGTGGTAAAGGGTGGTTTTGAGGCTGAAGGCAGCAGGAAAGCCTGCAGCCCCAAGGTCTGTGGGGCTACGCAAGCGGTTCCCAAAGAGCTTTAGAACAAGGCATGGTTTTCCCTGCTGGCTCTTTGGGCATGGGACCCATCTCCAGCCATATGGCCATTTATGTGCCTGGCGCGGCGCTAAGTGGGAAAGGGTGGTTTTGAGGCTGAAGGCAGAAGGAAAGCCTGAAGGCCCCAGGTCTGTGGGGTTATGCAAGCGGTTCCCAAAGAGCTTTAGAACAAGGCATAGTTTTCCCTGCTGGCTCTTTGGGCGTGGGACCAATCTCCAGACATATGGCCATTTATGTGCCAGGCGCGGCACCAAGTGGGAAAGGGTGGTTTTGAGGCTGACGGCAGCAGGAAAGCCTGCAGCCCCCAGGTCTGTGGGGCTACGTAGGCGGTTCCCAAAGAGCTTTAGAACAAGGCATAATTTTCCCTGCTGGCTCTTTGGGCGGGAGACCAATCTCAAGACATATGGCCATTTTTGTGCCTGGCGCGGCGCCAAGTGGGAAAGGGTGGTTTTGAGGCTGAAGGCAGCAGGAAAGTCTGCAGGCCCCAGGTCCGTTGGGCTGCGCAAGCAGTTCCCAAAGAGCTTTAGAACAAGGCATAGTTTTCCCTGCTGGCTCATTTGGGCATGGGACCAATCTCCAGACATATGGCCATTTCTTTGGCTCGCGCGGTTACAAGTGGGAAAGGGTGGTTTTGAGGCTGAAGGCAGCAGGAAAGCCTGCAGCCCCCAGGTCTCTGGGGCCAAGCAAGCGGTTCCCAAAGAGCTTTAGAGCAAGGCATAGTTTTCCCTGCTGGCTCTTTGGGCAGGGGACCAATCTCCAGCCATATGGCCATTTTTCTGCCTGGCGCAGCGCCAAGTGGGAAAGGGTGGTTTTGAGGCTGAAGGCAGCAGGAAAGCCTGCAGGCCCCAGGTCTGTGGGGCTACGCAAGCAGTTCCCAAAGAGCTTTAGAACAAGGCATAGTTTTCCCTGATGGCTCGTTGGGCGTGGGACCAATCCCCAGCTATATGGCCATTTTTGTGCCTGGCGCGGCGCCAAGTGGGAAAGGGTGGTTTTGAGGCTGAAGGCAGCAGGAAAGCCTGCAGCCCCCAGGTCTGTGGGGTTATGCAAGCCGTTCCCAAAGAGCTTTAGAGCAAGGCATAATTTTCACTGCTGGCTCTTTGGGCGTGGGACCAATCTCCAGCCATATGGCCATTTTTGTGCATGGCGCGGCGCCAAGTGGGAAAGGGTGGTTTTGAGGCTGACGGCAGCAGGAAAGCCTGCAGACCCCAGGTCTGTGAGGCTACGCAAGCGTTTCCCAAAGAGCTTTAGAACAAGGCATAGTTTTCCCTGCTGGCTCTTTGGGCGTGGGGCCAATCTCCAGACATATGGCCATTTTTGTGCCTGGCGCGGGGCCAAGTGGGAAAGGGTGGTTTTGAGGCTGAAGGCAGCAGGAAAGCCTGCATCCCCCAGGTCTGTGGGGCTACGCAAGCGGTTCCCAAAGAGCTTTAGAACAAGGCATAGTTTTCCCTGCTGGCTCTTTGGGCGTGGGACCAATCTCCAGACATATGGCCATTTTTGTGCCGGCGCGGCGCCAAGTGGGAAAGGGTGGTTTTGAGGCTGAAGGCAGCAGGAAAGCCTGCATCCCCCAGGTCTGTGGGGCTACGCAAGCGGTTCCCAAAAAGCTTTAGAGCAAGGCATAGCTTTCCCTGGTGCCTCTTTCTGCGTGGGACCAATCTCCAGGCATATGGCCATTTTTGTGTGAGGCGCGGCGCCAAGTGGGAAAGGGTGGTTTTGAGGCTGAAGGCAGCAGGAATGCCTGCAGGCCCCACGTCTGTGGGGCTACGCAAGCGGTTCCCAAAGAGCTTTAGAGGAAGGCATAATTTTCCCTGCTGGCTCTTTGGGCGTTGGACCAATCTCCAGCCATATGGCCCTTTTTGTGCCTGGCGTGGCGCCAAGTGGGAAAGGGTGGTTTGGAGGCTGACGGCAGCAGGAATGCCTGCAGCCCCCACGTCTGTGGGGCTACGCAAGCGGTTCCCAAAGAGCTTTAGAACAAGGCATAGTTTTCCCTGCTGGCTCTTTGGGCGTGGGACCAATCTCCAGACATATGGCCATTTTTGTGCCTGGCGCGGCACCAAGTGGTAAAGGGTGGTTTTGAGGCTGAAGGCAGCAGGAAAGCCTGCAGCCCCCAGGTCTGTGGGGCTACGCAAGCGGTTCCCAAAGAGCTTTAGAACAAGGCATGGTTTTCCCTGCTGGCTCTTTGGGCATGGGACCCATCTCCAGCCATATGGCCATTTATGTGCCTGGCGCAGCACCAAGTGGGAAAGGGTGGTTTTGAGGCTGAAGGCAGCAGGAAAGCCTGCAGGCCCCAGGTCTGTGGGGTTATGCAAGCGGTTCCCAAAGAGCTTTAGAACAAGGTATAGTTTTCCCTGCTGGCTCTTTGGGTGTGTGACCAATCTCCAGACATATGGCCATTTTTGTGCCTGGCGCGGCACCAAGTGGGAAAGGGTGGTTTTGAGGCTGACGGCAGCAGGAAAGCCTGCAGCCCCCACGTCTGTGGGGCTACGTAGGCGGTTCCCAAAGAGCTTTAGAACAAGGCATAATTTTCCCTGCTGGCTCTTTGGACGGGGGACCAATCTCCAGACATATGGCCATTTTTGTGCCTGGCGCGGCGCCAAGTGGGAAAGGGTGGTTTTGAGGCTGAAGGCAGCAGGAAAGCCTGCAGCCCCAAGGTCTGTGGGGCTACGCAAGCGGTTCCCAAAGAGCTTTAGCACAAGGCATAGTTTTCCCTGCTGGCTCATTTTGGCATGGGACCAATCTGCAGACATATGGCCATTTTTTTGGCTCGCGCGGTTACAAGTGGGAAAGGGTGGTTTTGAGGCTGAAGGCAGCAGGAAAGCCTGCAGCCCCCAGGCCTGTGGGGCCAAGCAAGCGGTTCCCAAAGAGCTTTAGAACAAGGCATAGTTTTCCCTGCTGGCTCTTTGGGCAGGGGACCAATCTCCAGCCATATGGCCATTTTCGTGCCTGGCGCGGTGCCAAGTGGGAAAGGGTGGTTTTGAGGCTGAAGGCAGCAGGAAAGCCTGCAGGCCCCAGGTCTGTGGGGCTACGCAAGCAGTTCCCAAAGAGCTTTAGAACAAGGCACAGTTTTCCCTGATGGCTCGTTGGGCGTGGGACCAATCTCCAGCCATATGGCCATTTTTGTGCCTGATGCGGCGCCAAGAGGGAAAGGGTGGTTTTGAGGCTGAAGGCAGCAGGAAAGCCTGCAGCCCCCAGGTCTGTGAGGCTACGCAAGCGGTTCCCAAAGAGCTTTAGAACAAGGCATAGTTTTCCCTGCTGGCTCTTTGGGCGTGGGGCCAATCTCCAGACATATGGCCATTTTTGTGCCTGGCGCGGCGCCAAGTGGGAAAGGGTGGTTTTGAGGCTGAAGGCAGCAGGAAAGCCTGCAGCCCCCAGGTCTGTGGGGCTACGCAAGCGGTTCCCAAAGAGCTTTAGAACAAGGCATAGTTTTCCCTGCTGGCTCTTTGGGCGTGGGACCAATCTCCAGACATATGGCCATTTTTGTGCCGGCGCGGCGCCAAGTGGGAAAGGGTGGTTTTGAGGCTGAAGGCAGCAGGAAAGCCTGCAGGCCCCAGGTCTGTGGGGCTACGCAAGCGGTTCCCAAAAAGCTTTAGAGCAAGGCATAGCTTTCCCTGCTGGCTCTTTGGGCGTGGGACCAATCTCCAGGCATATGGCCATTTTTGTGTGAGGCGCGGCGCCAAGTGGGAAAGGGTGGTTTTGAGGCTGAAGGCAGCAGGAAAGCCTGCAGGCCCCACGTCTGTGGGGCTACGCAAGCGGTTCCCAAAGAGCTTTAGAACAAGGCATAGTTTTCCCTGCTGGCTCTTTGGGCGTGGGACCAATCTCCAGACATATGGCCATTTTTGTGCCAGCGCGGCGCCAAGTGGGAAAAAGTGGTTTTGAGGCTGAAGGCAGCAGGAATGCCAACAGCCCCAGGTCTGTGGGGCTACGCAAGCGGTTCCCAAAGAGCTTTAGAACAAGGCATAGTTTTCCCTGCTGGCTCTTTGTGCGTGGGACCAATCTCCAGACATATGGCCATTTTTGTGCCTGGCGCGGCGCCAAGTGGGAAAGGGTGGTTTTGAGGCTGAAGGCAGCAGGAAAGCCTGCAGCCCCAGGTCTGTGGGGCTACGCAAGCGGTTCCCAAAGAGCTTTAGAACAAGGCACAGTTTTCCCTGCTGCCTCTTTCAGCGTGGGACCAATCTCCAGCCATATGGCCATTTTTGTGCCTGGCGTGGCGCCAAGTGGGAAAGGGTGGTGTCGAGGATGACGGCAGCAGGAATGCCTACAACTCCAGGTCTGTCGGTCCACACCAGCGGTTCCCAAAGAGCTTTAGAGCAAGGCATAGTATTCCCTGCTGGCTCTTTGGTCGTGGGACCAATCTCCAGACATATGGCCATAATTGAGCCTGGCGCGGCACCAAGTGGGAAAGGGTGGTTTTGAGGCTGAAGGCAGCAGGAAAGGCTGCAGCCCCCACGTCTGTGGGGCTACGCAAGCGGTTCCCAAAGAGCTTTAGAACAAGGCATAATTTTCCCTGCTGGCTACTTGGGCGTGGGACCAATCCCCAGACATATGGCCATTTTTGTGCCTGGCGCGGCGCCAAGTGGGACAGGGTGGTTTTGAGGCTGAAGGCAGCAGGAAAGCCTGCAGCCCCCAGGTCTGTGGGGCTACGCAAGCGGTTCCCAAAGAGCTTTAGAACAAGGCATAATTTTCCCTGCTGGCTCTTTGGGCGTGGGACCAGTCTGCAGACATATGGCCATTTTTGTGCCTGGCGCGGCGCCAAGTGGGAAAGGGTGGTTTTGAGGCTGAAGGCAGCAGGAAAGCCGGCAGGCCCCAGGTCCGTGGGGCTGCGCAAGGGGTTCCCAAAGAGCTTTAGCACAAGGCATAGTTTTCCCTGCTGGCTCATTTGGGCATGGGACCAATCTCCAGACATATGGCCATTTTTTTGGCTCGCGCGGTTACAAGTGGGAAAGGGTGGTTTTGAGGCTGACGGTAGCAGGAAAGCCTGCAGCCCCCAGGTCTCTGGGGCCAAGCAAGCGGTTCCCAAAGAGCTTTAGAACAAGGCATAGTTTTCCCTGCTGGCTCTTTGGGCAGGGGACCAATCTCCAGCCATATGGCCATTTTTCTGCCTGGCGCGGTGCCAAGTGGGAAAGGGTGGTTTTGAGGCTGAAGGCAGCAGGAAAGCCTGCAGGCCCCAGGTCTGTGGGGTTATGCAAGCCGTTCCCAAAGAGCTTTAGCACAAGGCATAGTTTTCCCTGCTGGCTCATTTGGGCATGGGACCAATCTCCAGACATATGGCCATTTTTTTGGCTCGCGCGGTTACAAGTGGGAAAGGGTGGTTTTGAGGCTTAAGGCAGCAGGAAAGCCTGCAGCCCCAAGGTCTGTGAGGCTACGCAAGCGGTTCCCAAAGAGCTTTAGAACAAGGCATATTTTTCCCTGCTGGCTCTTTGGGTGTGGGACCAATCTCCAGACATATGGCCATTTTTGTGCCAGCGCGGCGCCAAGTGGGAAAAAGTGGTTTTGAGGCTGAAGGCAGCAGGAATGCCAACAGCCCCAGGTCTGTGGGGCTACGCAAGCGGTTCCCAAAGAGCTTTAGAACAAGGCATAGTTTCCCCTGCTGGCTCTTTGGGCGTGGGACCAATCTCCAGACATATGGCCATTTTTGTGCCTGGCGCGGCGCCAAGTGGGAAAGGGTGGTTTTGAGGCTGAAGGCAGCAGGAAAGCCTGCAGCCCCCAGGTCTGTGTGGCTACGCAAGCGGTTCCCAAAGAGCTTTAGAACAAGGCATAGTTTCCCTTCCTGGCACTTTGGGCGTGGGACCAATCTCCAGCCATATGGCCATTTTTGTGCCTGGCGTGGCGCCAAGTGGGAAAGGGTGGTGTTGAGGATGACGGCAGCAGGAAAGCCTGCAGCCCCCAGGTCTGTGGGGCTACGTAGGCGGTTCCCAAAGAGCTTTAGAACAAGGCATAATTTTCCCTGCTGGCTCTTTGGGCGTGGGACCAATCTCCAGACATATGGCCATTTTTGTGTGAGGCGCGGCGCCAAGTGGGAAAGGGTGGTTTTGAGGCTGAAGGCAGTAGGAAAGCCTGCAGGCCCCAGGTCCGTGGGGCTGCGCAAGCGGTTCCCAAAGAGCTTTAGAACAAGGCATAGTTTTCCCTGCTGGCTCATTTGGGCATGGGACCAATCTCCAGACATATGGCCATTTTTTTGGCTCGCGCGGTTACAAGTGGGAAAGGGTGGTTTTGAGGCTGAAGGCAGCAGGAAAGCCTGCAGCCCCCAGGTCTGTGGGGCCAAGCAAGCGGTTCCCAAAGAGCTTTAGAACAAGGCATAGTTTTCCCTGCTGGCTCATTTGGGCATGGGACCAATCTCCAGACATATGGCCATTTTTTTGGCTCGCGCGGTTACAAGTGGGAAAGGGTGGTTTTGAGGCTGAAGGCAGCAGGAATGCCAACAGCCCCAGGTCTGTGGGGCTACGCAAGCAGTTCCCAAAGAGCTTTAGAACAAGGCATAGTTTTCCCTGATGGCTCGTTGGGTGTGGGACCAATCCCCAGCCATATGGCCATTTTTGTGCCTGGCGCGGCGCCAAGTGGGAAAGGGTGGTTTTGAGGCTGAAGGCAGCAGGAAAGCCTGCAGGCCCCAGGTCTGTGGGGTTATGCAAGCCGTTCCCAAAGAGCTTTAGAACAAGGCATAATTTTCCCTGCTGGCTCTTTGGGCGTGGGACCAATCTCCAGCCATATGGCCATTTTTGTGCATGGCGCGGCGCCAAGTGGGAAAGGGTGGTTTTGAGGCTGAAGGCAGCAGGAAAGCCTGAAGGCCCCAGGTCTGTCGGGTTATGCAAGCCGTTCCCAAAGAGCTTTAAAACAAGGCATAATTTTCCCTGCTGGCTCTTTGGGCGTGGGACCAATCTCCAGACATATGGCCATTTTTGTGCCAGCGCGGCGCCAAGTGGGAAAAAGTAGTTTTGAGGCTGAAGGCAGCAGGAATGCCAACAGCCCCAGGTCTGTGGGGCTACGCAAGCGGTTCCCAAAGAGCTTTAGAACAAGGCATAGTTTTCCCTGCTGGCTCTTTGGGCGTGGGACCAATCTCCAGACATATGGCCATTTTTGTGCCTGGCGCGGCGCCAAGTGGGAAAGGGTGGTTTTGAGGCTGAAGGCAGCAGGAAAGCCTGCATCCCCCACGTCTGTGAGGCTACGCAAGCGGTTCCCAAAGAGCTTTAGAACAAGGCATATTTTTCCCTGCTGGCTCTTTGGGTGTGGGACCAATCTCCAGACATATGGCCATTTTTGTGCCAGCGCGGCGCCAAGTGGGAAAAAGTGGTTTTGAGGCTGAAGGCAGCAGGAATGCCAACAGCCCCAGGTCTGTGGGGCTACGCAAGCGGTTCCCAAAGAGCTTTAGAACAAGGCATAGTTTCCCCTGCTGGCTCTTTGGGCGTGGGACCAATCTCCAGACATATGGCCATTTTTGTGCCTGGCGCGGCGCCAAGTGGGAAAGGGTGGTTTTGAGGCTGAAGGCAGCAGGAAAGCCTGCAGCCCCCAGGTCTGTGGGGCTACGCAAGCGGTTCCCAAAGAGCTTTAGAACAAGGCATAGTTTCCCTTCCTGGCACTTTGGGCGTGGGACCAATCTCCAGCCATATGGCCATTTTTGTGCCTAGCGTGGCGCCAAGTGGGAAAGGGTGGTGTTGAGGATGACGGCAGCAGGAAAGCCTGCAGCCCCCAGGTCTGTGGGGCTACGTAGGCGGTTCCCAAAGAGCTTTAGAACAAGGCATAATTTTCCCTGCTGGCTCTTTGGGCGTGGGACCAATCTCCAGACATATGGCCATTTTTGTGTGAGGCGCGGCGCCAAGTGGGAAAGGGTGGTTTTGAGGCTGAAGGCAGTAGGAAAGCCTGCAGGCCCCAGGTCCGTGGGGCTGCGCAAGCGGTTCCCAAAGAGCTTTAGAACAAGGCATAGTTTTCCCTGCTGGCTCATTTGGGCATGGGACCAATCTCCAGACATATGGCCATTTTTTTGGCTCGCGCGGTTACAAGTGGGAAAGGGTGGTTTTGAGGCTGAAGGCAGCAGGAAAGCCTGCAGCCCCCAGGTCTGTGGGGCCAAGCAAGCGGTTCCCAAAGAGCTTTAGAACAAGGCATAGTTTTCCCTGCTGGCTCATTTGGGCATGGGACCAATCTCCAGACATATGGCCATTTTTTTGGCTCGCGCGGTTACAAGTGGGAAAGGGTGGTTTTGAGGCTGAAGGCAGCAGGAATGCCAACAGCCCCAGGTCTGTGGGGCTACGCAAGCAGTTCCCAAAGAGCTTTAGAACAAGGCATAGTTTTCCCTGATGGCTCGTTGGGTGTGGGACCAATCCCCAGCCATATGGCCATTTTTGTGCCTGGCGCGGCACCAAGTGGGAAAGGGTGGTTTTGAGGCTGAAGGCAGCAGGAAAGCCTGCAGGCCCCAGGTCTCTGGGGTTATGCAAGCCGTTCCCAAAGAGCTTTAGAGCAAGGCATAATTTTCCCTGCTGGCTCTTTGGGCGTGGGACCAATCTCCAGCCATATGGCCATTTTTGTGCATGGCGCGGCGCCAAGTGGGAAAGGGTGGTTTTGAGGCTGAAGGCAGCAGGAAAGCCTGAAGGCCCCAGGTCTGTCGGGTTATGCAAGCCGTTCCCAAAGAGCTTTAAAACAAGGCATAATTTTCCCTGCTGGCTCTTTGGGCGTGGGACCAATCTCCAGACATATGGCCATTTTTGTGCCAGCGCGGCGCCAAGTGGGAAAGGGTGGTGTTGAGGATGACGGCAGCAGGAAAGCCTGCAGCCCCCAGGTCTGTGGGGCTACGTAGGCGGTTCCCAAAGAGCTTTAGAACAAGGCATAATTTTCCCTGCTGGCTCTTTGGGCGTGGGACCAATCTCCAGACATATGGCCATTTTTGTGCCAGCGCGGCGCCAAGTGGGAAAGGGTGGTGTTGAGGATGACGGCAGCAGGAAAGCCTGCAGCCCCCAGGTCTGTGGGGCTACGTAGGCGGTTCCCAAAGAGCTTTAGAACAAGGCATAATTTTCCCTGCTGGCTCTTTGGGCGGGGGACCAATCTCCAGACATATGGCCATTTTTGTGTGAGGCGCGGCGCCAAGTGGGAAAGGGTGGTTTTGAGGCTGAAGGCAGTAGGAAAGCCTGCAGGCCCCAGGTCCGTGGGGCTGCGCAAGCGGTTCCCAAAGAGCTTTAGAACAAGGCATAGTTTTCCCTGCTGGCTCATTTGGGCATGGGACCAATCTCCAGACATATGGCCATTTTTTTGGCTCGCGCGGTTACAAGTGGGAAAGGGTGGTTTTGAGGCTGAAGGCAGCAGGAAAGCCTGCAGCCCCCAGGTCTGTGGGGCCAAGCAAGCGGTTCCCAAAGAGCTTTAGAACAAGGCATAGTTTTCCCTGCTGGCTCATTTGGGCATGGGACCAATCTCCAGACATATGGCCATTTTTTTGGCTCGCGCGGTTACAAGTGGGAAAGGGTGGTTTTGAGGCTGAAGGCAGCAGGAAAGCCTGCAGGCCCCAGGTCTGTGGGGCTACGCAAGCGGTTCCCAAAGAGCTTTAGAACAAGGCATAGTTTTCCCTGCTGGCTCTTTGGGCGTGGGACCAATCTCCAGACATATGGCCATTTTTGTGCCTGGCGCGGCGCCAAGTGGGAAAGGGTGGTTTTGAGGCTGACGGCAGCAGGAAAGCCTACAGTTCCCAGGTCTGTGGGGCTACGCAGGCGGTTTCCAAAGAGCTTTAGAACAAGGCATAATTTTCCCTGCTGCCTCTTTGGGCGTGGGACCAATCTCCAGACATATGGCCATTATTGTGCCTGGCGCGGCGCCAAGTGGGAAAGGGTGGTTTTGAGGCTGAAGGCAGCAGGAAAGCCTGCAGCCCCCAGGTCTGTGGGGCTACGCAAGCGGTTCCCAAAGAGCTTTAGAACAAGGCATAGTTTTCCCTGCTGGCTCTTTGGGCGTGGGACTAACCTCTAGACATATGGCCATTTTTGTGCCTGGCGCGGCACCAAGTGGGAAAGGGTGGTTTTGAGGCTGAAGGCAGCAGGAAAGCCTGCAGCCCCAAGGTCTGTGGGGCTACGCAAGCGGTTCCCAAAGAGCTTTAGAACAAGGCATAGTTTTCCCTGCTGGCTCTTTGGGCGTGGGACCAATCTCCAGACATATGGCCATTTTTGTGCCGGCGCGGCGCCAAGTGGGAAAGGGTGGTTTTGAGGCTGAAGGCAGCAGGAAAGCCTGCAGGCCCCAGGTCTGTGGGGCTACGCAAGCGGTTCCCAAAAAGCTTTAGAGCAAGGCATAGCTTTCCATGCTGCCTCTTTGGGCGGGGGACCAATCTCCAGGCATATGGCCATTTTTGTGCCGGCGCGGCGCCAAGTGGGAAAAAGTGGTTTTCAGGCTGAAGGCAGCAGGAATGCCAACAGCCCCCAGGTCTGCGGGGCTACGCAAGCGGTTCCCAAAGAGCTTTAGAACAAGGCATGGTTTTCCCTGCTGGCTCGTTGGGTGTGGGACCAATCCCCAGCCATATGGCCATTTTTGTGCCTGGCGCGGCGCCAAGTGGGAAAGGGTGGTTTTGAGGCTGAAGGCAGCAGGAAAGCCTGCAGCCCCCAGGTCTGTGAGGCTACGCAAGCGGTTCCCAAAGAGCTTTAGAACAAGGCATAGTTTTCCCTGCTGGCTCTTTGGGCGTGGGACCAATCTCCAGACATATGGCCATTATTGTGCCTGGCGCGGCACCAAGTGGGAAAGGGTGGTTTTGAGGCTGACGGCAGCAGGAAAGCCTACAGTTCCCAGGTCTGTGGGGCTACGCAGGCGGTTTCCAAAGAGCTTTAGAACAAGGCATAATTTTCCCTGCTGGCTCTTTGGGCGTGGGACCCATCTCCAGCCATATGGCCATTTATGTGCCTGGCGCGGCACCAAGTGGGAAAGGGTGGTTTTGAGGCTGACGGCAGCAGGAAAGCCTACAGTTCCCAGGTCTGTGGGGCTACGCAGGCGGTTTCCAAAGAGCTTTAGAACAAGGCATAATTTTCCATGCTGGCTCTTTGGGCATGGGACCCATCTCCAGACATATGGCCATTTATGTGCCTGGCGCGGCGCTAAGTGGGAAAGGGTGGTTTTGAGGCTGAAGGCAGAAGGAAAGCCTGAAGGCCCCAGGTCTGTGGGGTTATGCAAGCGGTTCCCAAAGAGCTTTAGAACAAGGCATAGTTTTCCCTGCTGGCTCTTTGGGCGGGGGACCAATCTCCAGACATATGGCCATTTTTGTGCCTGGCGCGGCACCAAGTGGGAAAGGGTGGTTTTGACTCTGACGGCAGTAGGAAAGCCTGCAGCCCCCAGGTCTGTGGGGCTACGTAGGCGGTTCCCAAAGAGCTTTAGAACAAGGTATAATTTTCCCTGCTGGCTCTTTGGGCGTGGGACCAATCTCCAGACATGTGGCCATTTTTGTGTGAGGCGCGGCGCCAAGTGGGAAAGGGTGGTTTTGAGGCTGAAGGCAGCAGGAAAGCCTGAAGGCCCCAGGTCTGTGGGGTTATGCAAGCCGTTCCCAAAGAGCTTTAGAACAAGGCATAATTTTCCCTGCTGCCTCTTTGGGCGTGGGACCAATCTCCAGACATATGGCCATTTATGTGCCAGGCGCGGCGCCAAGTGGGAAAGGGTGGTTTTGAGGCTGAAGGCAGCAGGAAAGCCTGCAGCCCCCAGGTCTGTGAGGCTACACAAGCGGTTCCCAAAGAGCTTTAGAACAAGGCATAGTTTTCCCTGCTGGCTCTTTGGGCGTGGGACTAACCTCCAGACATATGGCCATTTTTGTGCCTGGCGCGGCACCAAGTGGTAAAGGGTGGTTTTGAGGCTGAAGGCAGCAGGAAAGCCTGCAGCCCCAAGGTCTGTGGGGCTACGCAAGCGGTTCCCAAAGAGTTTTAGAACAAGGCATAGTTTTCCCTGCTGGCTCTTTGGGCGTGGGACCAATCTCCAGACATATGGCCATTTTTGTGCCGGCGCGGCGCCAAGTGGGAAAGGGTGGTTTTGAGGCTGAAGGCAGCAGGAAAGCCTGCAGGCCCCAGGTCTGTGGGGCTACGCAAGCGGTTCCCAAAAAGCTTTAGAGCAAGGCATAGCTTTCCATGCTGGCTCTTTGTGCGTGGGACCAATCTCCACACATATGGCCATTTTTGTGCCGGCGCGGCGCCAAGTGGGAAAGGGTGGTTTTGAGGCTGAAGGCAGCAGGAAAGCCTGCAGCCCCCAGGTCTGTGAGGCTACGCAAGCGGTTCCCAAAGAGCTTTAGAATAAGGCATAGTTTTCCCTGCTGGCTCTTTGGGCGTGGGACCAATCTCCAGACATATGGCCATTTTTGTGCCAGCGCGGCGCCAAGTGGGAAAAAGTGGTTTTGAGGCTGAAGGCAGCAGGAAAGCCTACAGTTCCCAGGTCTGTGGGGCTACGCAGGCGGTTTCCAAAGAGGTTTAGAACAAGGCATAATTTTCCCTGCTGCATCTTTGGGCGTGGGACCATTCTCCAGACATATGGCCATTATTGTGCCTGGCGCGGCGCCAAGTGGGAAAGGGTGGTTTTGAGGCTGAAGGCAGCAGGAAAGCCTGCAGCCCCCAGGTCTGTGGGGCTACGCAAGCGGTTCCCAAAGAGCTTTAGAACAAGGCATAGTTTTCCCTGCTGGCTCTTTGGGCGTGGGACTAACCTCCAGACATATGGCCATTTTTGTGCCTGGCGCGGCACCAAGTGGTAAAGGGTGGTTTTGAGGCTGAAGGCAGCAGGAAAGCCTGCAGCCCCCAGGTCTGTGGGGCTACGCAAGCGGTTCCCAAAGAGCTTTAGAACAAGGCATAGTTTTCCCTGCTGGCTCTTTGGGCGTGGGACCAATCTCCAGACATATGGCCATTTTTGTGCCGGCGCGGCGCCAAGTGGGAAAGGGTGGTTTTGAGGCTGAAGGCAGCAGGAAAGCCTACAGTTCCCAGGTCTGTGGGGCTACGCAGGCGGTTTCCAAAGAGCTTTAGAACAAGGCATAATTTTCCCTGCTGGCTCTTTGGGCGTGGGACCAATCTCCAGACATATGGCCATTTTTGTGCCTGGCGCGGCGCCAAGTGGGAAAGGGTGGTTTTGAGGCTGAAGGCAGCAGGAAAGCCTGCAGTCCCCAGGTCTGTGGGGCTACGCAAGCGGTTCCCAAAGAGCTTTAGCACAAGGCATGGTTTTCCATGCTGGCTCTTTGGGCATGGGACCCATCTCCAGCCATATGGCCATTTATGTGCCTGGCGCGGCGCTAAGTGGGAAAGGGTGGTTTTGAGGCTGAAGGCAGAAGGAAAGCCTGAAGGCCCCAGGTCTGTGGGGTTATGCAAGCGGTTCCCAAAGAGCTTTAGAACAAGGCATAGTTTTCCCTGCTGGCTCTTTGGGCGGGAGACCAGTCTCCAGACATATGGCCATTTTTGTGCCTGGCACGGCACCAAGTGGGAAAGGGTGGTTTTGACTCTGACGGCAGTAGGAAAGCCTGCAGCCCCCAGGTCTGTGGGGCTACGTAGGCGGTTCCCAAAGAGCTTTAGAACAAGGTATAATTTTCCCTGCTGGCTCTTTGGGCGTGGGACCAATCTCCAGACATGTGGCCATTTTTGTGCATGGCGCGGCGCCAAGTGGGAAAGGGTGGTTTTGAGGCTGAAGGCAGCAGGAAAGCCTGAAGGCCCCAGGTCTGTGGGGTTATGCAAGCCGTTCCCAAAGAGCTTTAGAACAAGGCATAATTTTCCCTGCTGCCTCTTTGGGCGTGGGACCAATCTCCAGACATATGGCCATTTTTGTGCCAGGCGCGGCGCCAAGTGGGAAAGGGTGGTTTTGAGGCTGAAGGCAGCAGGAAAGCCTGCAGCCCCCAGGTCTGTGAGGCTACACAAGCGGTTCCCAAAGAGCTTTAGAACAAGGCATAGTTTTCCCTGCTGGCTCTTTGGGCGTGGGACTAACCTCCAGACATATGGCCATTTTTGTGCCTGGCGCGGCACCAAGTGGTAAAGGGTGGTTTTGAGGCTGAAGGCAGCAGGAAAGCCTGCAGCCCCAAGGTCTGTGGGGCTACGCAAGCGGTTCCCAAAGAGTTTTAGAACAAGGCATAGTTTTCCCTGCTGGCTCTTTGAGCGTGGGACCAATCTCCAGACATATGGCCATTTTTGTGCCGGCGCGGCGCCAAGTGGGAAAGGGTGGTTTTGAGGCTGAAGGCAGCAGGAAAGCCTGCAGGCCCCAGGTCTGTGGGGCTACGCAAGCGGTTCCCAAAAAGCTTTAGAGCAAGGCATAGCTTTCCATGCTGGCTCTTTGTGCGTGGGACCAATCTCCACACATATGGCCATTTTTGTGCCGGCGCGGCGCCAAGTGAGAAAGGGTGGTTTTGAGGCTGAAGGCAGCAGGAAAGCCTGCAGCCCCCAGGTCTGTGAGGCTACGCAAGCGGTTCCCAAAGAGCTTTAGAATAAGGCATAGTTTTCCCTGCTGGCTCTTTGGGCGTGGGACCAATCTCCAGACATATGGCCATTTTTGTGCCAGCGCGGCGCCAAGTGGGAAAAAGTGGTTTTGAGGCTGAAGGCAGCAGGAAAGCCTACAGTTCCCAGGTCTGTGGGGCTACGCAGGCGGTTTCCAAAGAGCTTTAGAACAAGGCATAATTTTCCCTGCTGCATCTTTGGGCGTGGGACCATTCTCCACACATATGGCCATTATTGTGCCTGGCGCGGCGCCAAGTGGGAAAGGGTGGTTTTGAGGCTGAAGGCAGCAGGAAAGCCTGCAGCCCCCAGGTCTGTGGGGCTACGCAAGCGGTTCCCAAATATCTTTAGAACAAGGCATGGTTTTCCATGCTGGCTCTTTGGGCATGGGACCCATCTCCAGCCATATGGCCATTTATGTGCCTGGCGCGGCGCTAAGTGGGAAAGGGTGGTTTTGAGGCTGAAGGCAGAAGGAAAGCCTGAAGGCCCCAGGTCTGCGGGGTTATGCAAGTGGTTCCCAAAGAGCTTTAGAACAAGGCATAGTTTTCCCTGCTGGCTCTTTGGGCGGGGGACCAATCTCCAGACATATGGCCATTATTGTGCCTGGCGCGGCGCCAAGTGGGAAAGGGTGGTTTTGAGGCTGAAGGCAGCAGGAAAGCCTGCAGCCCCCAGGTCTGTGAGGCTACACAAGCGGTTCCCAAAGAGCTTTAGAACAAGGCATAGTTTTCCCTGCTGGCTCTTTGGGCGTGGGACTAACCTCCAGACATATGGCCATTTTTGTGCCTGGCGCGGCACCAAGTGGTAAAGGGTGGTTTTGAGGCTGAAGGCAGCAGGAAAGCCTGCAGCCCCAAGGTCTGTGAGGCTACGCAAGCGGTTCCCAAAGAGTTTTAGAACAAGGCATAGTTTTCCCTGCTGGCTCTTTGGGCGTGGGACCAATCTCCAGACATATGGCCATTTATGTGCCTGGCGCGGCGCCAAGTGGGAAACGGTGGTTTTGAGGCTGAAGGCAGCAGGAAAGCCTGCAGGCCCCAGGTCTGTGGGGCTACGCAAGCGGTTCCCAAAAAGCTTTAGAGCAAGGCATAGCTTTCCATGCTGGCTCTTTGTGCGTGGGACCAATCTCCAGACATATGGCCATTTTTGTGCCGGCGCGGCGCCAAGTGGGAAAGGGTGGTTTTGAGGCTGAAGGCAGCAGGAAAGCCTGCAGCCCCAAGGTCTGTGGGGCTACGCAAGCGGTTCCCAAACAGCTTTAGAATAAGGCATAGTTTTCCCTGCTGGCTCTTTGGGCGTGGGACCAATCTCCAGACATATGGCCATTTTTGTGCCAGCGCGGCGCCAAGTGGGAAAAAGTGGTTTTGAGGCTGAAGGCAGCAGGAATGCCAACAGCCCCAGGTCTGTGGGGCTACGCAAGCGGTTCCCAAAGAGCTTTAGAACAAGGCATAGTTTTCCCTGCTGGCTCTTTGCGCGTGGGACCTATCTCCAGACATATGGCCATTTTTGTGCCTGGCGCGGCGCCAAGTGGGAAAGGGTGGTTTTGAGGCTGAAGGCAGCAGGAAAGCCTGCAGCCCCCAGGTCTGTGGGGCTACGCAAGCGGTTCCCAAAAAGCTTTAGAGCAAGGCATAGCTTTCCATGCTGGCTCTTTGTGCGTGGGACCAATCTCCAGGCATATGGCCATTTTTGTGCCGGCGCGGCGCCAAGTGGGAAAGGGTGGTTTTGAGGCTGAAGGCAGCAGGAAAGCCTGCAGCCCCCAGGTCTGTGGGGCTACGCAAGCGATTCCCAAAGAGCTTTAGCACAAGGCATGGTTTTCCATGCTGGCTCTTTGGGCATGGGACCCATCTCCAGCCATATGGCCATTTATGTGCCTGGCGCGGCGCTAAGTGGGAAAGGGTGGTTTTGAGGCTGAAGGCAGAAGGAAAGCCTGAAGGCCCCAGGTCTGTGGGGTTATGCAAGCGGTTCCCAAAGAGCTTTAGAACAAGGCATAGTTTTCCCTGCTGGCTCTTTGGGCGGGGGACCAATCTCCAGACATATGGCCATTTTTGTGCCTGGCGCGGCACCAAGTGGGAAAGGGTGGTTTTGACTCTGACGGCAGTAGGAAAGCCTGCAGCCCCCAGGTCTGTGGGGCTACGTAGGCGGTTCCCAAAGAGCTTTAGAACAAGGTATAATTTTCCCTGCTGGCTCTTTGGGCGTGGGACCAATCTCCAGACATGTGGCCATTTTTGTGTGAGGCGCGGCGCCAAGTGGGAAAGGGTGGTTTTGAGGCTGAAGGCAGCAGGAAAGCCTGAAGGCCCCAGGTCTGTGGGGTTATGCAAGCCGTTCCCAAAGAGCTTTAGAACAAGGCATAATTTTCCCTGCTGCCTCTTTGGGCGTGGGACCAATCTCCAGACATATGGCCATTTATCTGCCTGGCGCGGCGCCAAGTGGGAAAGGGTGGTTTTGAGGCTGAAGGCAGCAGGAAAGCCTGCAGCCCCCAGGTCTGTGAGGCTACACAAGCGGTTCCCAAAGAGCTTTAGAACAAGGCATAGTTTTCCCTGCTGGCTCTTTGGGCGTGGGACTAACCTCCAGACATATGGCCATTTTTGTGCCTGGCGCGGCACCAAGTGGTAAAGGGTGGTTTTGAGGCTGAAGGCAGCAGGAAAGCCTGCAGCCCCAAGGTCTGTGGGGCTACGCAAGCGGTTCCCAAAGAGTTTTAGAACAAGGCATAGTTTTCCCTGCTGGCTCTTTGGGCGTGGGACCAATCTCCAGACATATGGCCATTTTTGTGCCGGTGCGGCGCCAAGTGGGAAAGGGTGGTTTTGAGGCTGAAGGCAGCAGGAAAGCCTACAGCCCCCAGGTCTGTGGGGCTACGCAAGCGGTTCCCAAAAAGCTTTAGAGCAAGGCATAGCTTTCCATGCTGGCTCTTTGTGCGTGGGACCAATCTCCACACATATGGCCATTTTTGTGCCGGCGCGGCGCCAAGTGGGAAAGGGTGGTTTTGAGGCTGAAGGCAGTAGGAAAGCCTGCAGCCCCCAGGTCTGTGAGGCTACGCAAGCGGTTCCCAAAGAGCTTTAGAATAAGGCATAGTTTTCCCTGCTGGCTCTTTGGGCGTGGGACCAATCTCCAGACATATGGCCATTTTTGTGCCAGCGCGGCGCCAAGTGGGAAAAAGTGGTTTTGAGGCTGAAGGCAGCAGGAAAGCCTACAGTTCCCAGGTCTGTGGGGCTACGCAGGCGGTTTCCAAAGAGCTTTAGAACAAGGCATAATTTTCCCTGCTGCATCTTTGGGCGTTCGACCATTCTCCAGACATATGGCCATTATTGTGCCTGGCGCGGCGCCAAGTGGGAAAGGGTGGTTTTGAGGCTGAAGGCAGCAGGAAAGCCTGCAGCCCCCAGGTCTGTGGGGCTACGCAAGCGGTTCCCAAAGAGCTTTAGAACAAGGCATAGTTTTCCCTGCTGGCTCTTTGGGCGTGGGACTAACCTCCAGACATATGGCCATTTTTGTGCCTGGCGCGGCACCAAGTGGTAAAGGGTGGTTTTGAGGCTGAAGGCAGCAGGAAAGCCTGCAGCCCCCAGGTCTGTGGGGCTACGCAAGCGTTTCCCAAAGAGCTTTAGAACAAGGCATAGTTTTCCCTGCTGGCTCTTTGGGCGTGGGACCAATCTCCAGACATATGGCCATTTTTGTGCCGGCGCGGCGCCAAGTGGGAAAGGGTGGTTTTGAGGCTGAAGGCAGCAGGAAAGCCTACAGTTCCCAGGTCTGTGGGGCTACGCAGGCGGTTTCCAAAGAGCTTTAGAACAAGGCATAATTTTCCCTGCTGGCTCTTTGGGCGTGGGACCAACCTCCAGACTTATGGCCATTTTTGTGCCTGGCGCGGCACCAAGTGGGAAAGGGTGTTTTTGAGGCTGAAGGCAGCAGGAAAGCCTGCAGCCCCCAGGTCTGTGGGGCTACGCAAGCGATTCCCAAAGATCTTTAGAACAAGGCATGGTTTTCCATGCTGGCTCTTTGGGCATGGGACCCATCTCCAGCCATATGGCCATTTATGTGCCTGGCGCGGCGCTAAGTGGGAAAGGGTGGTTTTGAGGCTGAAGGCAGAAGGAAAGCCTGAAGGCCCCAGGTCTGCGGGGTTATGCAAGTGGTTCCCAAAGAGCTTTAGAACAAGGCATAGTTTTCCCTGCTGGCTCTTTGGGCGGGGGACCAATCTCCAGACATATGGCCATTTTTGTGCCTGGCGCGGCACCAAGTGGGAAAGGGTGGTTTTGACTCTGACGGCAGTAGGAAAGCCTGCAGCCCCCAGGTCTGTGGGGCTACGTAGGCGGTTCCCAAAGAGCTTTAGAACAAGGCATAATTTTCCCTGATGGCTCTTTGGGCGTGGGACCAATCTCCAGACATGTGGCCATTTTTGTGTGAGGCGCGGCGCCAAGTGGGAAAGGGTGGTTTTGAGGCTGAAGGCAGCAGGAAAGCCTGAAGGCCCCAGGTCTGTGGGGTTATGCAAGCCGTTCCCAAAGAGCTTTAGAACAAGGCATAATTTTCCCTGCTGGCTCTTTGGGCGTGGGACCAATCTCCAGACATATGGCCATTATTGTGCCTGGCGCGGCGCCAAGTGGGAAAGGGTGGTTTTGAGGCTGAAGGCAGCAGGAAAGCCTGCAGCCCCCAGGTCTGTGAGGCTACACAAGCGGTTCCCAAAGAGCTTTAGAACAAGGCATAGTTTTCCCTGCTGGCTCTTTGGGCGTGGGACCAATCTCCAGACATATGGCCATTTATGTGCCTGGCGCGGCGCCAAGTGGGAAAGGGTGGTTTTGAGGCTGAAGGCAGCAGGAAAGCCTGCAGGCCCCAGGTCTGTGGTGCTACGCAAGCGGTTCCCAAAAAGCTTTAGAGCAAGGCATAGCTTTCCATGCTGGCTCTTTGTGCGTGGGACCAATCTCCAGACATATGGCCATTTTTGTGCCGGCGCGGCGCCAAGTGGGAAAGGGTGGTTTTGAGGCTGAAGGCAGCAGGAAAGCCTGCAGCCCCAAGGTCTGTGGGGCTACGCAAGCGGTTCCCAAAGAGCTTTAGAACAAGGCATAGTTTTCCCTGCTGGCTCTTTGGGCGTGGGACCAATCTCCAGACATATGGCCATTTTTGTGCCAGCGCGGCGCCAAGTGGGAAAAAGTGGTTTTGAGGCTGAAGGCAGCAGGAATGCCAACAGCCCCAGGTCTGTGGGGCTACGCAAGCGGTTCCCAAAGAGCTTTAGAACAAGGCATAGTTTTCCCTGCTGGCTCTTTGCGCGTGGGACCAATCTCCAGACATATGGCCATTTTTGTGCCTGGCGCGGCGCCAAGTGGGAAAGGGTGGTTTTGAGGCTGAAGGCAGCAGGAAAGCCTGCAGGCCCCAGGTCTGTGGGGCTACGCAAGCGGTTCCCAAAAAGCTTTAGAGCAAGGCATAGCTTTCCATGCTGGCTCTTTGTGCGTGGGACCAATCTAGAGGCATATGGCCATTTTTGTGCCGGCGCGGCGCCAAGTGGGAAAGGGTGGTGTCGAGGATGACGGCAGCAGGAATGCCTGCAACTCCAGGTCTGTCGGTCCACACCACCGGTTCCCAAAGAGCTTTAGAGCAAGGCATAGTTTTCCCTGCTGGCTCTTTGGTCGTGGGACCAGTCTCCAGACATATGGCCATTATTGTGCCTGGCGCGGCGCTAAGTGGGAAAGGGTGGTTTTGAGGCTGAAGGCAGCAGGAAAGCCTGCAGCCCCCAGGTCTGTGGGGCTACGCAAGCGGTTCCCAAAGAGCTTTAGAACAAGGCATAATTTTCCCTGCTGGCTCTTTGGGCGTGGGACCAATCTCCAGACATGTGGCCATTTTTGTGTGAGGCGCGGCGCCAAGTGGGAAAGGGTGGTTTTGAGGCTGAAGGCAGCAGGAAAGCCTGAAGGCCCCAGGTCTGTGGGGTTATGCAAGCCGTTCCCAAAGAGCTTTAGAGCAAGGCATAATTTTCCCTGCTGGCTCTTTTGGCGTGGGACCAATCTCCAGACATATGGCCATTTTTGTGCCTGGCGCGGCGCCAAGTGGGAAAGGGTGGTTTTGAGGCTGAAGGCAGCAGGAAAGCCTGCAGGCCCCAGGTCTGTGGGGCTACGCAAGCGGTTCCCAAAAAGCTTTAGAGCAAGGCATAGCTTTCCATGCTGGCTCTTTGTGCGTGGGACCAATCTCCAGGCATATGGCCATTTTTGTGCCGGCGCGGCGCCAAGTGGGAAAGGGTGGTTTTGAGGCTGAAGGCAGCAGGAAAGACTGCAGCCCCAAGGTCTGTGGGGCTACGCAAGCGGTTCCCAAAGAGCTTTAGAACAAGGCATAGTTTTCCCTGCTGGCTCTTTGGGTGTGGGACCAATCTCCAGACATATGGCCATTTTTGTGCCAGCGCGGCGCCAAGTGGGAAAAAGTGGTTTTGAGGCTGAAGGCAGCAGGAATGCCAACAGCCCCAGGTCTGTGGGGCTACGCAAGCGGTTCCCAAAGAGTTTTAGAACAAGGCATAGTTTTCCCTGCTGGCTCTTTGGGCGTGGGACCAATCTCCAGACATATGGCCATTTTTGTGCCTGGCGCGGCGCCAAGTGGGAAAGGGTGGTTTTGAGGCTGAAGGCAGCAGGAAAGCCTGCAGCCCCCACGTCTGTGGGGCTACGCAAGCGGTTCCCAAAGAGCTTTAGAGCAAGGCATAGTTTTCCTTCCTGGCACTTTGGGCGTGGGACCAATCTCCAGCCATATGGCCATTTTTGTGCCTGGCGTGGCGCCAAGTGGGAAAGGGTGGTGTCGAGGGTGACGGCAGCAGGAATGCCTGCAACTCCAGGTCTGTCGGTCCACACCACCGGTTCCCAAAGAGCTTTAGAGCAAGGCATAGTTTTCCCTGCTGGCTCTTTGGTCGTGGGACCAATCTCCCGACATATGGCCATTATTGTGCCTGGCGCGGCGCCAAGTGGGAAAGGGTGGTTTTGAGGCTGAAGGCAGCAGGAAAGCCTGCAGCCCCCACGTCTGTGGGGCTACGCAAGCGGTTCCCAAAGAGCTTTAGAACAAGGCATGGTTTTCCCTGATGGCTCTTTGGGCATGGGACCCATCTCCAGCCATATGGCCATTTATGTGCCTGGCGCGGCGCTAAGTGGGAAAGGGTGGTTTTGAGGCTGAAGGCAGAAGGAAAGCCTGAAGGCCCCAGGTCTGTGGGGTTATGCAAGCGGTTCCCAAAGAGCTTTAGAACAAGGCATAGTTTTCCCTGCTGGCTCTTTGGGCGTGGGACCAATCTCCAGACATATGGCCATTTATGTGCCAGGCGCGGCACCAAGTGGGAAAGGGTGGTTTTGAGGCTGACAGCAGTAGGAAAGCCTGCAGCCCCCAGGTCTGTGGGGCTACGTAGGCGGTTCCCAAAGAGCTTTAGCACAAGGCATAATTTTCCCTGCTGGCTCTTTGGGCGGGAGACCAATCTCCAGACATATGGCCATTTTTGTGTGAGGCGCGGCGCCAAGTGGGAAAGGGTGGTTTTGAGGCTGAAGGCAGCAGGAAAGTCTGCAGGCCCCAGGTCTGTGGGGCTGCGCAAGCGGTTCCCAAAGAGCTTTAGCACAAGGCATAATTTTCCCTGCTGGCTCATTTGGGCATGGGACCAATCTCCAGACATATGGCCATTTCTTTGGCTCGCGCGGTTACAAGTGGGAAAGGGTGGTTTTGAGGCTGAAGGCAGCAGGAAAGCCTGCAGCCCCCAGGTCTGTGGGGCCAAGCAAGCGGTTCCCAAAGAGCTTTAGAACAAGGCATAGTTTTCCCTGCTGGCTCTTTGGGCGTGGGGGCAATCTCCAGCCATATGGCTATTTTTCTGCCTGACGCGGTGCCAAGTGGGAAAGGGTGGTTTTGAGGCTGAAGGCAGCAGGAAAGCCTACCGTTCCCAGGTCTGTGGGGCTACGCAAGCAGTTCCCAAAGAGCTTTAGAACAAGGCATAGTTTTCCCTGCTGGCTCTTTTGGCGTGGGACCAATCTCAGACATATGGCCATTTTTGTGCCGGCGCGGCGCCAAGTGGGAAAGGGTGGTTTTGAGGCTGAAGGCAGCAGGAAAGCCTGCATCCCCCAGGTCTGTGGGGCTACGCAAGCGGTTCCCAAAAAGCTTTAGAGCAAGGCATAGCTTTCCCTGGTGCCTCTTTCTGCGTGGGACCAATCTCCAGGCATATGGCCATTTTTGTGTGAGGCGCGGCGCCAAGTGGGAAAGGGTGGTTTTGAGGCTGAAGGCAGCAGGAAAGCCTGCAGGCCCCACATCTGTGGGGCTACGCAAGCGGTTCCCAAAGAGCTTTAGAGGAAGGCATAATTTTCCCTGCTGGCTCTTTGGGCGTTGGACCAATCTCCAGCCATATGGCCCTTTTTGTGCCTGGCGTGGCGCCAAGTGGGAAAGGGTGGTTTGGAGGCTGACGGCAGCAGGAATGCCTGCAGCCCCCACGTCTGTGGGGCTACGCAAGCGGTCCCCAAAGAGCTTTAGAACAAGGCATAGTTTTCCCTGCTGGCTCTTTGGGCGTGGGACCAATCTCCAGACATATGGCCATTTTTGTGCCAGCGCGGCGCCAAGTGGGAAAGGGTGGTTTTGAGGCTGAAGGCAGCAGGAATGCCAACAGCCCCAGGTCTGTGGGGCTACGCAAGCGGTTCCCAAAGAGCTTTAGAACAAGGCATAGTTTTCCCTGCTGGCTCTTTGCGCGTGGGACCAATCTCCAGACATATGGCCATTTTTGTGCCTGGCGCGGCGCCAAGTGGGAAAGGGTGGTTTTGAGGCTGAAGGCAGCAGGAAAGCCTGCAGGCCCCAGGTCTGTGGGGCTACGCAAGCGGTTCCCAAAAAGCTTTAGAGCAAGGCATAGCTTTCCATGCTGGCTCTTTGTGCGTGGGACCAATCTCCAGGCATATGGCCATTTTTGTGCCGGCGCGGCGCCAAGTGGGAAAGGGTGGTGTCGAGGATGACGGCAGCAGGAATGCCTGCAACTCCAGGTCTGTCGGTCCACACCACCGGTTCCCAAAGAGCTTTAGAGCAAGGCATAGTTTTCCCTGCTGGCTCTTTGGTCGTGGGACCAGTCTCCAGACATATGGCCATTATTGTGCCTGGCGCGGCGCTAAGTGGGAAAGGGTGGTTTTGAGGCTGAAGGCAGCAGGAAAGCCTGCAGCCCCCACGTCTGTGGGGCTACGCAAGCGGTTCCCAAAGAGCTTTAGAACAAGGCATAATTTTCCCTGCTGGCTCTTTGGGCGTGGGACCAATCTCCAGACATGTGGCCATTTTTGTGTGAGGCGCGGCGCCAAGTGGGAAAGGGTGGTTTTGAGGCTGAAGGCAGCAGGAAAGCCTGAAGGCCCCAGGTCTGTGGGGTTATGCAAGCCTTTCCCAAAGAGCTTTAGAACAAGGCATAATTTTCCCTGCTGCCTCTTTGGGCGTGGGACCAATCTCCAGACATATGGCCATTATTGTGCCTGGCGCGGCGCCAAGTGGTAAAGGGTGGTTTTGAGGCTGAAGGCAGCAGGAAAGCCTGCAGCCCCCAGGTCTGTGAGGCTACGCAAGCGGTTCCCAAAGAGCTTTAGAACAAGGCATAGTTTTCCCTGCTGGCTCTTTGGGCGTGGGACTAACCTCCAGACATATGGCCATTTTTGTGCCTGGCGCGGCACCAAGTGGGAAAGGGTGGTTTTGAGGCTGAAGGCAGCAGGAAAGCCTGCAGCCCCAAGGTCTGTGGGGCTACGCAAGCGGTTCCCAAAGAGCTTTAGAACAAGGCATAGTTTTCCCTGCTGGCTCTTTGGGCGTGGGACCAATCTCCAGACATATGGCCATTTTTGTGCCTGGCGCGGCGCCAAGTGGGAAAGGGTGGTTTTGAGGCTGAAGGCAGCAGGAAAGCCTGCAGGCCCCAGGTCTGTGGGGCTACGCAAGCGGTTCCCAAAAAGCTTTAGAGCAAGGCATAGCTTTCCATGCTGGCTCTTTGTGCGTGGGACCAATCTCCAGGCATATGGCCATTTTTGTGCCGGCGCGGCGCCAAGTGGGAAAGGGTGGTTTTGAGGCTGAAGGCAGCAGGAAAGCCTGCAGCCCCAAGGTCTGTGGGGCTACGCAAGCGGTTCCCAAAGAGCTTTAGAACAAGGCATAGTTTTCCCTGCTGGCTCTTTGGGCGTGGGACCAATCTCCAGACATATGGCCATTTTTGTGCCAGCGCGGCGCCAAGTGGGAAAAAGTGGTTTTGAGGCTGAAGGCAGCAGGAATGCCAACAGCCCCAGGTCTGTGGGGCTACGCAAGCGGTTCCCAAAGAGTTTTAGAACAAGGCATAGTTTTCCCTGCTGGCTCTTTGGGCGTGGGACCAATCTCCAGACATATGGCCATTTTTGTGCCGGTGCGGCGCCAAGTGGGAAAGGGTGGTTTTGAGGCTGAAGGCAGCAGGAAAGCCTGCAGCCCCCACGTCTGTGGGGCTACGCAAGCGGTTCCCAAAGAGCTTTAGAGCAGGGCATAGTTTTCCTTCCTGGCACTTTGGGTGTGGGACCAATCTCCAGCCATATGGCCATTTTTGTGCCTGGCGTGGCGCCAAGTGGGAAAGGGTGGTGTCGAGGATGACGGCAGCAGGAATGCCTGCAACTCCAGGTCTGTCGGTCCACACCACCGGTTCCCAAAGAGCTTTAGAGCAAGGCATAGTTTTCCCTGCTGGCTCTTTGGGCGTGGGACCAATCTCCCGACATATGGCCATTATTGTGCCTGGCGCGGCGCCAAGTGGGAAAGGGTGGTTTTGAGGCTGAAGGCAGCAGGAAAGCCTGCAGCCCCCACGTCTGTGGGGCTACGCAAGCGGTTCCCAAAGAGCTTTAGAACAAGGCATAATTTTCCCTGCTGGCTACTTGGGCGTGGGACCAATCTCCAGACATATGGCCATTTTTGTGCCTTGCGCGGCGCCAAGTGGGAAAGGGTGGTTTTGAGGCTGAAGGCAGCAGGAAAGCCTGCAGCCCCCACGTCTGTGGGGCTACGCAAGCGGTTCCCAAAGAGCTTTAGAACAAGGCATAATTTTCCCTGCTGGCTACTTGGGCGTGGGACCAATCTCCAGACATATGGCCATTTTTGTGCCTGGCGCGGCGCCAAGTGGGAAAGGGTGGTTTTGAGGCTGAAGGCAGCAGGAAAGCCTGAAGGCCCCAGGTCTGTGGGGTTATGCAAGCCGTTCCCAAAGAGCTTTAGAGCAAGGCATAATTTTCCCTGCTGGCTCTTTGGGCGTGGGACCAATCTCCAGACATATGGCCATTTTTGTGCCTGGCGCGTCGCCAAGTGGGAAAGGGTGGTTTTGAGGCTGAAGGCAGCAGGAAAGCCTGCAGGCCCCAGGTCTGTGGGGCTACGCAAGCGGTTCCCAAAAAGCTTTAGAGCAAGGCATAGCTTTCCATGCTGGCTCTTTGTGCGTGGGACCAATCTCCAGGCATATGGCCATTTTTGTGCCGGCGCGGCGCCAAGTGGGAAAGGGTGGTTTTGAGGCTGAAGGCAGCAGGAAAGACTGCAGCCCCAAGGTCTGTGGGGCTACGCAAGCGGTTCCCAAAGAGCTTTAGAACAAGGCATAGTTTTCCCTGCTGGCTCTTTGGGCGTGGGACCAATCTCCAGACATATGGCCATTTTTGTGCCAGCGCGGCGCCAAGTGGGAAAAAGTGGTTTTGAGGCTGAAGGCAGCAGGAATGCCAACAGCCCCAGGTCTGTGGGGCTACGCAAGCGGTTCCCAAAGAGTTTTAGAACAAGGCATAGTTTTCCCTGCTGGCTCTTTGGGCGTGGGACCAATCTCCAGACATATGGCCATTTTTGTGCCTGGCGCGGCGCCAAGTGGGAAAGGGTGGTTTTGAGGCTGAAGGCAGCAGGAAAGCCTGCAGCCCCCACGTCTGTGGGGCTACGCAAGCGGTTCCCAAAGAGCTTTAGAGCAAGGCATAGTTTTCCTTCCTGGCACTTTGGGCGTGGGACCAATCTCCAGCCATATGGCCATTTTTGTGCCTGGCGTGGCGCCAAGTGGGAAAGGGTGGTGTCGAGGGTGACGGCAGCAGGAATGCCTGCAACTCCAGGTCTGTCGGTCCACACCACCGGTTCCCAAAGAGCTTTAGAGCAAGGCATAGTTTTCCCTGCTGGCTCTTTGGTCGTGGGACCAATCTCCCGACATATGGCCATTATTGTGCCTGGCGTGGCGCCAAGTGGGAAAGGGTGGTTTTGAGGCTGAAGGCAGCAGGAAAGCCTGCAGCCCCCACGTCTGTGGGGCTACGCAAGCGGTTCCCAAAGAGCTTTAGAACAAGGCATGGTTTTCCCTGATGGCTCTTTGGGCATGGGACCCATCTCCAGCCATATGGCCATTTATGTGCCTGGCGCGGCGCTAAGTGGGAAAGGGTGGTTTTGAGGCTGAAGGTAGAAGGAAAGCCTGAAGGCCCCAGGTCTGTGGGGCTACGCAAGCGGTTCCCAAAGAGCTTTAGAACAAGGCATAGTTTTCCCTGCTGGCTCTTTGGGCGTGGGACCAATCTCCAGACATATGGCCATTTATGTGCCAGGCGCGGCACCAAGTGGGAAAGGGTGGTTTTGAGGCTGACAGCAGCAGGAAAGCCTGCAGCCCCCAGGTCTGTGGGGCTACGTAGGCGGTTCCCAAAGAGCTTTAGCACAAGGCATAATTTTCCCTGCTGGCTCTTTGGGCGGGAGACCAATCTCCAGACATATGGCCATTTTTGTGTGAGGCGCGGCGCCAAGTGGGAAAGGGTGGTTTTGAGGCTGAAGGCAGCAGGAAAGTCTGCAGGCCCCAGGTCTGTGGGGCTGCGCAAGCGGTTCCCAAAGAGCTTTAGCACAAGGCATAATTTTCCCTGCTGGCTCATTTGGGCATGGGACCAATCTCCAGACATATGGCCATTTCTTTGGCTCGCGCGGTTACAAGTGGGAAAGGGTGGTTTTGAGGCTGAAGGCAGCAGGAAAGCCTGCAGCCCCCAGGTCTGTGGGGCCAAGCAAGCGGTTCCCAAAGAGCTTTAGAACAAGGCATAGTTTTCCCTGCTGGCTCTTTGGGCGTGGGGGCAATCTCCAGCCATATGGCCATTTTTCTGCCTGACGCGGTGCCAAGTGGGAAAGGGTGGTTTTGAGGCTGAAGGCAGCAGGAAAGCCTACCGTTCCCAGGTCTGTGGGGCTACGCAAGCAGTTCCCAAAGAGCTTTAGGACAAGGCATAGTTTTCCCTGCTGGCTCTTTTGGCGTGGGACCAATCTCAGACATATGGCCATTTTTGTGCCGGCGCGGCGCCAAGTGGGAAAGGGTGGTTTTGAGGCTGAAGGCAGCAGGAAAGCCTGCATCCCCCAGGTCTGTGGGGCTACGCAAGCGGTTCCCAAAAAGCTTTAGAGCAAGGCATAGCTTTCCCTGGTGCCTCTTTCTGCGTGGGACCAATCTCCAGGCATATGGCCATTTTTGTGTGAGGCGCGGCGCCAAGTGGGAAAGGGTGGTTTTGAGGCTGAAGGCAGCAGGAAAGCCTGCAGGCCCCACATCTGTGGGGCTACGCAAGCGGTTCCCAAAGAGCTTTAGAGGAAGGCATAATTTTCCCTGCTGGCTCTTTGGGCGTTGGACCAATCTCCAGCCATATGGCCCTTTTTGTGCCTGGCGTGGCGCCAAGTGGGAAAGGGTGGTTTGGAGGCTGACGGCAGCAGGAATGCCTGCAGCCCCCAGGTCTGTGGGGCTACGCAAGCGGTCCCCAAAGAGCTTTAGAACAAGGCATAGTTTTCCCTGCTGGCTCTTTGGGCGTGGGACCAATCTCCAGACATATGGCCATTTTTGTGCCTGGCGCGGCGCCAAGTGGGAAAGGGTGGTTTTGAGGCTGAAGGCAGCAGGAAAGCCTGCAGCCCCCAGGTCTGTGGGGCTACGCAAGCGGTTCCCAAAGAGCTTTATAACAAGGCATGGTTTTCCCTGCTGGCTCTTTGGGCATGGGACCCATCTCCAGCCATATGGCCATTTATGTGCCTGGCGCAGCACCAAGTGGGAAAGGCTGGTTTTGAGGCTGAAGGCAGAAGGAAAGCCGGCAGGCCCCAGGTCTGTGGGGCTGCGCAAGCGGTTCCCAAAGAGCTTTAGAACAAGGTATAGTTTTGCCTGCTGGCTCTTTGGGTGTGTGACCAATCTCCAGACATATGGCCATTTTTGTGCCTGGCGCGGCACCAAGTGGGAAAGGGTGGTTTTGAGGCTGACGGCAGCAGGAAAGCCTGCAGCCCCCACGTCTGTGGGGCTACGTAGGCGGTTCCCAAAGAGCTTTAGAACAAGGCATAATTTTCCCTGCTGGCTCTTTGGACGGGGGACCAATCTCCAGACATATGGCCATTTTTGTGCCTGGCGCGGCGCCAAGTGGGAAAGGGTGGTTTTGAGGCTGAAGGCAGCAGGAAAGCCGGCAGGCCCCAGGTCTGTGGGGCTGCGCAAGCGGTTCCCAAAGAGCTTTAGCACAAGGCATAGTTTTCCCTGCTGGCTCATTTGGGCATGGGACCAATCTGCAGACATATGGCCATTTTTTTGGCTCGCGCGGTTACAAGTGGGAAAGGGTGGTTTTGAGGCTGAAGGCAGCAGGAAAGCCTGCAGCCCCCAGGCCTGTGGGGCCAAGCAAGCGGTTCCCAAAGAGCTTTAGAACAAGGCATAGTTTTCCCTGCTGGCTCTTTGGGCAGGGGACCAATCTCCAGCCATATGGCCATTTTCGTGCCTGGCGCGGTGCCAAGTGGGAAAGGGTGGTTTTGAGGCTGAAGGCAGCAGGAAAGCCTGCAGGCCCCAGGTCTGTGGGGCTACGCAAGCAGTTCCCAAAGAGCTTTAGAACAAGGCACAGTTTTCCCTGATGGCTCGTTGGGCGTGGGACCAATCCCCAGCCATATGGCCATTTTTGTGCCTGGCGCGGCGCAAAGTGGGAAAGGGTGGTTTTGAGGCTGAAGGCAGCAGGAAAGCCTGCAGGCCCCAGGTCTGTGGGGTTATGCAAGCCGTTCCCAAAGAGCTTTAGAGCAAGGCATAATTTTCCCTGCTGGCTCTTTGGGCGTGGGACCAATCTCCAGCCATATGGCCATTTTTGTGCCTGATGCGGCGCCAAGAGGGAAAGGGTGGTTTTGAGGCTGAAGGCAGCAGGAAAGCCTGCAGCCCCCAGGTCTGTGAGGCTACGCAAGCGGTTCCCAAAGAGCTTTAGAACAAGGCATAGTTTTCCCTGCTGGCTCTTTGGGCGTGGGGCCAATCTCCAGACATATGGCCATTTATGTGCCTGGCGCGGCGCCAAGTGGGAAAGGGTGGTTTTGAGGCTGAAGGCAGCAGGAAAGCCTGCAGCCCCAAGGTCTGTGGGGCTACGCAAGCGGTTCCCAAAGAGCTTTAGAACAAGGCATAGTTTTCCCTGCTGGCTCATTGGGCGTGGGACCAATCTCCAGACATATGGCCATTTTTGTGCCGGCGCGGCGCCAAGTGGGAAAGGGTGGTTTTGAGGCTGAAGGCAGCAGGAAAGCCTGCAGGCCCCAGGTCTGTGGGGCTACGCAAGCGGTTCCCAAAAAGCTTTAGAGCAAGGCATAGCTTTCCCTGCTGGCTCTTTGGGCGTGGGACCAATCTCCAGACATATGGCCATTTTTGTGCCTGGCGCGGCGCCAAGTGGGAAAGGGTGGTTTTGAGGCTGAAGGCAGCAGGAAAGCCTACCGTTCCCAGGTCTGTGGGGCTACGCAAGCAGTTCCCAAAGAGCTTTAGAACAAGGCATAGTTTTCCCTGCTGGCTCTTTTGGCGTGGGACCAATCTCAGACATATGGCCATTTTTGTGCCGGCGCGGCGCCAAGTGGGAAAGGGTGGTTTTGAGGCTGAAGGCAGCAGGAAAGCCTGCATCCCCCAGGTCTGTGGGGCTACGCAAGCGGTTCCCAAAAAGCTTTAGAGCAAGGCATAGCTTTCCCTGGTGCCTCTTTCTGCGTGGGACCAATCTCCAGGCATATGGCCATTTTTGTGTGAGGCGCGGCGCCAAGTGGGAAAGGGTGGTTTTGAGGCTGAAGGCAGCAGGAAAGCCTGCAGGCCCCACATCTGTGGGGCTACGCAAGCGGTTCCCAAAGAGCTTTAGAGGAAGGCATAATTTTCCCTGCTGGCTCTTTGGGCGTTGGACCAATCTCCAGCCATATGGCCCTTTTTGTGCCTGGCGTGGCGCCAAGTGGGAAAGGGTGGTTTGGAGGCTGACGGCAGCAGGAATGCCAGCAGCCCCCACGTCTGTGGGGCTACGCAAGCGGTCCCCAAAGAGCTTTAGAACAAGGCATAGTTTTCCCTGCTGGCTCTTTGGGCGTGGGACCAATCTCCAGACATATGGCCATTTTTGTGCCTGGCGCGGCGCCAAGTGGGAAAGGGTGGTTTTGAGGCTGAAGGCAGCAGGAAAGCCTGCAGCCCCCAGGCCTGTGGGGCCAAGCAAGCGGTTCCCAAAGAGCTTTAGAACAAGGCATAGTTTTCCCTGCTGGCTCTTTGGGCAGGGGACCAATCTCCAGCCATATGGCCATTTTCGTGCCTGGCGCGGTGCCAAGTGGGAAAGGGTGGTTTTGAGGCTGAAGGCAGCAGGAAAGCCTGCAGGCCCCACATCTGTGGGGCTACGCAAGCGGTTCCCAAAGAGCTTTAGAGGAAGGCATAATTTTCCCTGCTGGCTCTTTGGGCGTTGGACCAATCTCCAGCCATATGGCCCTTTTTGTGCCTGGCGTGGCGCCAAGTGGGAAAGGGTGGTTTGGAGGCTGACGGCAGCAGGAATGCCTGCAGCCCCCACGTCTGTGGGGCTACGCAAGCGGTCCCCAAAGAGCTTTAGAACAAGGCATAGTTTTCCCTGCTGGCTCTTTGGGCGTGGGACCAATCTCCAGACATATGGCCATTTTTGTGCCTGGCGCGGCGCCAAGTGGGAAAGGGTGGTTTTGAGGCTGAAGGCAGCAGGAAAGCCTGCAGCCCCCAGGCCTGTGGGGCCAAGCAAGCGGTTCCCAAAGAGCTTTAGAACAAGGCATAGTTTTCCCTGCTGGCTCTTTGGGCAGGGGACCAATCTCCAGCCATATGGCCATTTTCGTGCCTGGCGCGGTGCCAAGTGGGAAAGGGTGGTTTTGAGGCTGAAGGCAGCAGGAAAGCCTGCAGGCCCCAGGTCTGTGGGGTTATGCAAGCCGTTCCCAAAGAGCTTTAGAGCAAGGCATAATTTTCCCTGCTGGCTCTTTGGGCGTGGGACCAATCTCCAGCCATATGGCCATTTTTGTGCCTGATGCGGCGCCAAGAGGGAAAGGGTGGTTTTGAGGCTGAAGGCAGCAGGAAAGCCTGCAGCCCCCAGGTCTGTGAGGCTACGCAAGCGGTTCCCAAAGAGCTTTAGAACAAGGCATAGTTTTCCCTGCTGGCTCTTTGGGCGTGGGGCCAATCTCCAGACATATGGCCATTTATGTGCCTGGCGCGGCGCCAAGTGGGAAAGGGTGGTTTTGAGGCTGAAGGCAGCAGGAAAGCCTGCAGCCCCAAGGTCTGTGGGGCTACGCAAGCGGTTCCCAAAGAGCTTTAGAACAAGGCATAGTTTTCCCTGCTGGCTCTTTGGGCGTGGGGCCAATCTCCAGACATATGGCCATTTATGTGCCTGGCGCGGCGCCAAGTGGGAAAGGGTGGTTTTGAGGCTGAAGGCAGCAGGAAAGCCTGCAGCCCCAAGGTCTGTGGGGCTACGCAAGCGGTTCCCAAAGAGCTTTAGAACAAGGCATAGTTTTCCCTGCTGGCTCTTTGGGCGTGGGACCAATCTCCAGACATATGGCCATTGTTGTGCCAGCGCGGCGCCAAGTGGGAAAAAGTGGTTTTGAGGCTGAAGGCAGCAGGAATGCCAACAGCCCCAGGTCTGTGGGGCTACGCAAGCGGTTCCCAAAGAGCTTTAGAACAAGGCATAGTTTTCCCTGCTGGCTCTTTGGCCGTGGGACCAATCTCCAGACATATGGCCATTTTTGTGCCTGGCGCGGCGCCAAGTGGGAAAGGGTGGTTTTGAGGCTGAAGGCAGCAGGAAAGCCTGCAGCCCCAGGTCTGTGGGGCTACGCAAGCGGTTCCCAAAGAGCTTTAGGACAAGGCACAGTTTTCCCTGCTGCCTCTTTCGGCGTGGGACCACTCTCCAGCCATATGGCCATTTTTGTGCCTGGCGTGGCGCCAAGTGGGAAAGGGTGGTGTCGAGGATGACGGCAGCAGGAATGCCTACAACTCCAGGTCTGTCGGTCCACACCAGCGGTTCCCAAAGAGCTTTAGAGCAAGGCATAGTATTCCCTGCTGGCTCTTTGGTCGTGGGACCAATCTCCAGACATATGGCCATAATTGAGCCTGGCGCGGCACCAAGTGGGAAAGGGTGGTTTTGAGGCTGAAGGCAGCAGGAAAGGCTGCAGCCCCCACGTCTGTGGGGCTACGCAAGCGGTTCCCAAAGAGCTTTAGAACAAGGCATAATTTTCCCTGCTGGCTACTTGGGCGTGGGACCAATCCCCAGACATATGGCCATTTTTGTGCCTGGCGCGGCGCCAAGTGGGACAGGGTGGTTTTGAGGCTGAAGGCAGCAGGAAAGCCTGCAGCCCCCAGGTCTGTGGGGCTACGCAAGCGGTTCCCAAAGAGCTTTAGAACAAGGCATAATTTTCCCTGCTGGCTCTTTGGGCGTGGGACCAGTCTGCAGACATATGGCCATTTTTGTGCCTTGCGCGGCACCAAGTGGAAAAGGGTGGTTTTGAGGCTGAAGGCAGCAGGAAAGCCTGCAGCCCCGAGGTCTGTGAGGCTACGCAAGCGGTTCCCAAAGAGCTTTAGAACAAGGCATAGTTTTCCCTGCTGGCTCTTTGGGCGTGGGACCAATCTCCAGACATATGGCCATTTTTGTGCCTGGCGCGGAACAAAGTGGGAAAGGGTGGTTTTGAGGCTGACGGCAGCAGGAAAGCCTACAGTTCCCAGGTCTGTGGGGCTACGCAGGCGGTTTCCAAAGAGCTTTAGAACAAGGCATAATTTTCCCTGCTGGCTCTTTGGGCGTGGGACCAGTCTCCAGACATATGGCCATTTTTGTGCCTGGCGCAGCGCCAAGTGGGAAAGGGTGGTTTTGAGGCTGAAGGCAGCAGGAAAGCCTGCAGCCCCCAGGTCTGTGGGGCTACGCAAGCGGTTCCCAAAGAGTTTTAGAATAAGGCATGGTTTTCCCTGCTGGCTCTTTGGGCATGGGACCCATCTCCATCCATATGGCCATTTATGTGCCTGGCGCGGCGCTAAGTGGGAAAGGGTGGTTTTGAGGCTGAAGGCAGAAGGAAAGCCTGAAGGCCCCAGGTCTGTGGGGTTATGCAAGCGGTTCCCAAAGAGCTTTAGAACAAGGCATAGTTTTCCCTGCTGGCTCTTTGGGCGTGGGACCAATCTCCAGACATATGGCCATTTTTGTGCCTGGCGCGGCGCCAAGTGGGAAAGGGTGGTTTTGAGGCTGACGGCAGCAGGAAAGCCTGCAGCCCCCAGGTCTGTGGGGCTACGCAAGCGGTTCCCAAAGAGCTTTAGAACAAGGCATAGTTTTCCCTGCTGGCTCTTTGGGCGTGGGACCAATCTCCAGACATATGGCCATTTTTGTGTGAGGCGCGGCGCCAAGTGGGAAACGGTGGTTTTGAGGCTGAAGGCAGCAGGAAAGCCGGCAGGCCCCAGGTCCGTGGGGCTGCGCAAGGGGTTCCCAAAGAGCTTTAGCACAAGGCATAGTTTTCCCTGCTGGCTCATTTGGGCATGGGACCAATCTCCAGACATATGGCCATTTTTTTGGCTCGCGCGGTTACAAGTGGGAAAGGGTGGTTTTGAGGCTGACGGTAGCAGGAAAGCCTGCAGCCCCCAGGTCTGTGGGGCCAAGCAAGCGGTTCCCAAAGAGCTTTAGAACAAGGCATAGTTTTCCCTGCTGGCTCTTTGTGCGTGGGACCAATCTCCAGACATATGGCCATTTTTCTGCCTGGCGCGGCGCCAAGTGGGAAAGGGTGGTTTTGAGGCTGAAGGCAGCAGGAAAGCCTGCAGGCCCCAGGTCTGTGGGGCTACGCAAGCGGTTCCCAAAAAGCTTTAGAGCAAGGCATAGCTTTCCCTGCTGGCTCTTTGGGCGTGGGACCAATCTCCAGGCATATGGCCATTTTTGTGTGAGGCGCGGCGCCAAGTGGGAAAGGGTGGTTTTGAGGCTGAAGGCAGCAGGAAAGCCTGCAGGCCCCACGTCTGTGGGGCTACGCAAGCGGTTCCCAAAGAGCTTTAGAACAAGGCATAATTTTCCCTGCTGGCTCTTTGGGCGTGGGACCAATCTCCAGACATATGGCCATTTTTGTGCCTGGCGCGGCGCCAAGTGGGAAAGGGTGGTTTTGAGGCTGAAGGCAGCAGGAAAGCCTGCAGCCCCAGGTCTGTGGGGCTACGCAAGCGGTTCCCAAAGAGCTTTAGAACAAGGCACAGTTTTCCCTGCTGCCTCTTTGGGCGTGGGACCAATCTCCAGCCATATGGCCATTTTTGTGCCTGGCGTGGCGCCAAGTGGGAAAGGGTGGTGTCGAGGATGACGGCAGCAGGAATGCCTACAACTCCAGGTCTGTCGGTCCACACCAGCGGTTCCCAAAGAGCTTTAGAGCAAGGCATAGTATTCCCTGCTGGCTCTTTGGTCGTGGGACCAATCTCCAGACATATGGCCATAATTGAGCCTGGCGCGGCACCAAGTGGGAAAGGGTGGTTTTGAGGCTGAAGGCAGCAGGAAAGGCTGCAGCCCCCACGTCTGTGGGGCTACGCAAGCGGTTCCCAAAGAGCTTTAGAACAAGGCATAATTTTCCCTGCTGGCTACTTGGGCGTGGGACCAATCCCCAGACATATGGCCATTTTTGTGCCTGGCGCGGCGCCAAGTGGGACAGGGTGGTTTTGAGGCTGAAGGCAGCAGGAAAGCCTGCAGCCCCCAGGTCTGTGGGGCTACGCAAGCGGTTCCCAAAGAGCTTTAGAACAAGGCATAATTTTCCCTGCTGGCTCTTTGGGCGTGGGACCAGTCTGCAGACATATGGCCATTTTTGTGCCTGGCGCGGCACCAAGTGGAAAAGGGTGGTTTTGAGGCTGAAGGCAGCAGGAAAGCCTGCAGCCCCGAGGTCTGTGAGGCTACGCAAGCGGTTCCCAAAGAGCTTTAGAACAAGGCATAGTTTTCCCTGCTGGCTCTTTGGGCGTGGGACCAATCTCCAGACATATGGCCATTTTTGTGCCTGGCGCAGCGCCAAGTGGGAAAGGGTGGTTTTGAGGGTGAAGGCAGCAGGAAAGCCTGCAGGCCCCAGGTCTGTGGGGCTACGCAAGCGGTTCCCAAAGAGTTTTAGAACAAGGCATGGTTTTCCCTGCTGGCTCTTTGGGCATGGGACCCATCTCCAGCCATATGGCCATTTATGTGCCTGGCGCGGCGCTAAGTGGGAAAGGGTGGTTTTGAGGCTGAAGGCAGAAGGAAAGCCTGAAGGCCCCAGGTATGTGGGGTTATGCAAGCGGTTCCCAAAGAGCTTTAGAACAAGGCATAGTTTTCCCTGCTGGCTCTTTGGGCGTGGGACCAATCTCCAGACATATGGCCATTTTTGTGCCTGGCGCGGCGCCAAGTGGGAAAGGGTGGTTTTGAGGCTGACGGCAGCAGGAAAGCCTGCAGCCCCCACGTCTGTGGGGCTACGCAAGCGGTTCCCAAAGAGCTTTAGAACAAGGCATAATTTTCCCTGCTGGCTCTTTGGGCGTGGGACCAATCTCCAGGCATATGGCCATTTTTGTGTGAGGCGCGGCGCCAAGTGGGAAAGGGTGGTGTCGAGGCTGAAGGCAGCAGGAAAGCCTGAAGGCCCCAGGTCTGTGGGGTTATGCAAGCCTATCCCAAAGAGCTTTAGAACAAGGCATAATTTTCCCTGCTGCCTCTTTGGGCGTGGGACCAATCTCCAGACATATGGCCATTATTGTGCCTGGCGCGGCGCCAAGTGGGAAAGGGTGGTTTTGAGGCTGAAGGCAGCAGGAAAGCCTGCAGCCCCCAGGTCTGTGAGGCTACGCAAGCGGATCCCAAAGAGCTTTAGAACAAGGCATAGTTTTCCCTGCTGGCTCTTTGGGCGTGGGACTAACCTCCAGACATATGGCCATTTTTGTGCCTGGCGCGGCGCCAAGTGGGAAAGGGTGGTTTTGAGGCTGACGGCAGCAGGAAAGCCTGCAGCCCCCAGGTCTGTGGGGCTACGCAAGCGGTTCCCAAAGAGCTTTAGAACAAGGCATAATTTTCCCTGCTGGCTCTTTGGGCGTGGGACCAATCTCCAGACATATGGCCATTTTTGTGTGAGGCGCGGCGCCAAGTGGGAAACGGTGGTTTTGAGGCTGAAGGCAGCAGGAAAGCCGGCAGGCCCCAGGTCCGTGGGGCTGCGCAAGGGGTTCCCAAAGAGCTTTAGCACAAGGCATAGTTTTCCCTGCTGGCTCATTTGGGCATGGGACCAATCTCCAGACATATGGCCATTTTTTTGGCTCGCGCGGTTACAAGTGGGAAAGGGTGGTTTTGAGGCTGACGGTAGCAGGAAAGCCTGCAGCCCCCAGGTGTCTGGGGCCAAGCAAGCGGTTCCCAAAGAGCTTTAGAACAAGGCATAGTTTTCCCTGCTGGCTCTTTGTGCGTGGGACCAATCTCCAGACATATGGCCATTTTTCTGCCTGGCGCGGTGCCAAGTGGGAAAGGGTGGTTTTGAGGCTGAAGGCAGCAGGAAAGCCTGCAGCCCCCACGTCTGTGGGGCTACGCAAGCAGTTCCCAAAGAGCTTTAGAACAAGGCATAGTTTTCCCTGATGGCTCGTTGGGCGTGGGACCAATCCCCAGCCATATGGCCATTTTTGTGCCTGGCGCGGCGCCAAGTGGGAAAGGGCGGTTTTGAGGCTGAAGGCAGCAGGAAAGCCTGCAGCCCCCAGGTCTGTGAGGCTACGCAAGCGGTTCCCAAAGAGCTTTAGAACAAGGCATAGTTTTCCCTGCTGGCTCTTTGGGCGTGGGACCAATCTCCAGACATATGGCCATTTTTGTGCCTGGCGCGGCGCCAAGTGGGAAAGGGTGGTTTTGAGGCTGAAGGCAGCAGGAAAGCCTGCAGCCCCAGGTCTGTGGGGCTACGCAAGCGGTTCCCAAAGAGCTTTAGAACAAGGCACAGTTTTCCCTGCTGCCTCTTTGGGCGTGGGACCAATCTCCAGCCATATGGCCATTTTTGTGCCTGGCGTGGCGCCAAGTGGGAAAGGGTGGTGTCGAGGATGACGGCAGCAGGAATGCCTACAACTCCAGGTCTGTCGGTCCACACCAGCGGTTCCCAAAGAGCTTTAGAGCAAGGCATAGTATTCCCTGCTGGCTCTTTGGTCGTGGGACCAATCTCCAGACATATGGCCATAATTGAGCCTGGCGCGGCACCAAGTGGGAAAGGGTGGTTTTGAGGCTGAAGGCAGCAGGAAAGGCTGCAGCCCCCACGTCTGTGGGGCTACGCAAGCGGTTCCCAAAGAGCTTTAGAACAAGGCATAATTTTCCCTGCTGGCTACTTGGGCGTGGGACCAATCCCCAGACATATGGCCATTTTTGTGCCTGGCGCGGCGCCAAGTGGGACAGGGTGGTTTTGAGGCTGAAGGCAGCAGGAAAGCCTGCAGCCCCCAGGTCTGTGGGGCTACGCAAGCGGTTCCAAAAGAGCTTTAGAACAAGGCATAATTTTCCCTGCTGGCTCTTTGGGCGTGGGACCAGTCTGCAGACATATGGCCATTTTTGTGCCTGGCGCGGCACCAAGTGGAAAAGGGTGGTTTTGAGGCTGAAGGCAGCAGGAAAGCCTGCAGCCCCGAGGTCTGTGAGGCTACGCAAGCGGTTCCCAAAGAGCTTTAGAACAAGGCATAGTTTTCCCTGCTGGCTCTTTGGGCGTGGGACCAATCTCCAGACATATGGCCATTTTTGTGCCTGGCGCGGAACAAAGTGGGAAAGGGTGGTTTTGAGGCTGACGGCAGCAGGAAAGCCTACAGTTCCCAGGTCTGTGGGGCTACGCAGGTGGTTTCCAAAGAGCTTTAGAACAAGGCATAATTTTCCCTGCTGGCTCTTTGGGCGTGGGACCAATCTCCAGCCATATGGCCATTTTTGTGCCTGGCGCAGCGCCAAGTGGGAAAGGGTGGTTTTGAGGCTGAAGGCAGCAGGAAAGCCTGCAGCCCCCAGGTCTGTGGGGCTACGCAAGCGGTTCCCAAAGAGTTTTAGAACAAGGCATGGTTTTCCCTGCTGGCTCTTTGGGCATGGGACCCATCTCCAGCCATATGGCCATTTATGTGCCTGGCGCGGCGCTAAGTGGGAAAGGGTGGTTTTGAGGCTGAAGGCAGAAGGAAAGCCTGAAGGCCCCAGGTCTGTGGGGTTATGCAAGCGGTTCCCAAAGAGCTTTAGAACAAGGCATAGTTTTCCCTGCTGGCTCTTTGGGCGTGGGACCAATCTCCAGACATATGGCCATTTTTGTGCCTGGCGCGGCGCCAAGTGGGAAAGGGTGGTTTTGAGGCTGACGGCAGCAGGAAAGCCTGCAGCCCCCAGGTCTGTGGGGCTACGCAAGCGGTTCCCAAAGAGCTTTAGAACAAGGCATAATTTTCCCTGCTGGCTCTTTGGGCGTGGGACCAATCTCCAGACATATGGCCATTTTTGTGTGAGGCGCGGCGCCAAGTGGGAAACGGTGGTTTTGAGGCTGAAGGCAGCAGGAAAGCCGGCAGGCCCCAGGTCCGTGGGGCTGCGCAAGGGGTTCCCAAAGAGCTTTAGCACAAGGCATAGTTTTCCCTGCTGGCTCATTTGGGCATGGGACCAATCTCCAGACATATGGCCATTTTTTTGGCTCGCGCGGTTACAAGTGGGAAAGGGTGGTTTTGAGGCTGACGGTAGCAGGAAAGCCTGCAGCCCCCAGGTGTCTGGGGCCAAGCAAGCGGTTCCCAAAGAGCTTTAGAACAAGGCATAGTTTTCCCTGCTGGCTCTTTGTGCGTGGGACCAATCTCCAGACATATGGCCATTTTTCTGCCTGGCGCGGTGCCAAGTGGGAAAGGGTGGTTTTGAGGCTGAAGGCAGCAGGAAAGCCTGCAGGCCCCAGGTCTGTGGGGCTACGCAAGCAGTTCCCAAAGAGCTTTAGAACAAGGCATAGTTTTCCCTGATGGCTCGTTGGGCGTGGGACCAATCCCCAGCCATATGGCCATTTTTGTGCCTGGCGCGGCGCCAAGTGGGAAAGGGCGGTTTTGAGGCTGAAGGCAGCAGGAAAGCCTGCAGGCCCCAGGTCTGTGGGGCTACGCAAGCGGTTCCCAAAAAGCTTTAGAGCAAGGCACAGCTTTCCCTGCTGGCTCTTTGGGCGTGGGACCAATCTCCAGGCATATGGCCATTTTTGTGTGAGGCGCGGCGCCAAGTGGGAAAGGGTGGTTTTGAGGCTGAAGGCAGCAGGAAAGCCTGCAGCCCCCAGGTCTGTGAGGCTACGCAAGCGGTTCCCAAAGAGCTTTAGAACAAGGCATAGTTTTCCCTGCTGGCTCTTTGGGCGTGGGACCAATCTCCAGACATATGGCCATTTTTGTGCCTGGCGCGGCGCCAAGTGGGAAAGGGTGGTTTTGAGGCTGAAGGCAGCAGGAAAGCCTGCAGCCCCAGGTCTGTGGGGCTACGCAAGCGGTTCCCAAAGAGCTTTAGAACAAGGCACAGTTTTCCCTGCTGCCTCTTTGGGCGTGGGACCAATCTCCAGCCATATGGCCATTTTTGTGCCTGGCGTGGCGCCAAGTGGGAAAGGGTGGTGTCGAGGATGACGGCAGCAGGAATGCCTACAACTCCAGGTCTGTCGGTCCACACCAGCGGTTCCCAAAGAGCTTTAGAGCAAGGCATAGTATTCCCTGCTGGCTCTTTGGTCGTGGGACCAATCTCCAGACATATGGCCATAATTGAGCCTGGCGCGGCACCAAGTGGGAAAGGGTGGTTTTGAGGCTGAAGGCAGCAGGAAAGCCTGCAGCCCCCACGTCTGTGGGGCTACGCAAGCGGTTCCCAAAGAGCTTTAGAACAAGGCATAATTTTCCCTGCTGGCTACTTGGGCGTGGGACCAATCCCCAGACATATGGCCATTTTTGTGCCTGGCGCGGCGCCAAGTGGGACAGGGTGGTTTTGAGGCTGAAGGCAGCAGGAAAGCCTGCAGCCCCCAGGTCTGTGGGGCTACGCAAGCGGTTCCCAAAGAGCTTTAGAACAAGGCATAATTTTCCCTGCTGGCTCTTTGGGCGTGGGACCAGTCTGCAGACATATGGCCATTTTTGTGCCTGGCGCGGCACCAAGTGGAAAAGGGTGGTTTTGAGGCTGAAGGCAGCAGGAAAGCCTGCAGCCCCGAGGTCTGTGAGGCTACGCAAGCGGTTCCCAAAGAGCTTTAGAACAAGGCATAGTTTTCCCTGCTGGCTCTTTGGGCGTGGGACCAATCTCCAGACATATGGCCATTTTTGTGCCTGGCGCGGAACAAAGTGGGAAAGGGTGGTTTTGAGGCTGACGGCAGCAGGAAAGCCTACAGTTCCCAGGTCTGTGGGGCTACGCAGGTGGTTTCCAAAGAGCTTTAGAACAAGGCATAATTTTCCCTGCTGGCTCTTTGGGCGTGGGACCAATCTCCAGCCATATGGCCATTTTTGTGCCTGGCGCAGCGCCAAGTGGGAAAGGGTGGTTTTGAGGCTGAAGGCAGCAGGAAAGCCTGCAGCCCCCAGGTCTGTGGGGCTACGCAAGCGGTTCCCAAAGAGTTTTAGAACAAGGCATGGTTTTCCCTGCTGGCTCTTTGGGCATGGGACCCATCTCCAGCCATATGGCCATTTATGTGCCTGGCGCGGCGCTAAGTGGGAAAGGGTGGTTTTGAGGCTGAAGGCAGAAGGAAAGCCTGAAGGCCCCAGGTCTGTGGGGTTATGCAAGCGGTTCCCAAAGAGCTTTAGAACAAGGCATAGTTTTCCCTGCTGGCTCTTTGGGCGTGGGACCAATCTCCAGACATATGGCCATTTTTGTGCCTGGCGCGGCGCCAAGTGGGAAAGGGTGGTTTTGAGGCTGACGGCAGCAGGAAAGCCTGCAGCCCCCAGGTCTGTGGGGCTACGCAAGCGGTTCCCAAAGAGCTTTAGAACAAGGCATAATTTTCCCTGCTGGCTCTTTGGGCGTGGGACCAATCTCCAGACATATGGCCATTTTTGTGTGAGGCGCGGCGCCAAGTGGGAAACGGTGGTTTTGAGGCTGAAGGCAGCAGGAAAGCCGGCAGGCCCCAGGTCCGTGGGGCTGCGCAAGGGGTTCCCAAAGAGCTTTAGCACAAGGCATAGTTTTCCCTGCTGGCTCATTTGGGCATGGGACCAATCTCCAGACATATGGCCATTTTTTTGGCTCGCGCGGTTACAAGTGGGAAAGGGTGGTTTTGAGGCTGACGGTAGCAGGAAAGCCTGCAGCCCCCAGGTGTCTGGGGCCAAGCAAGTGGTTCCCAAAGAGCTTTAGAACAAGGCATAGTTTTCCCTGCTGGCTCTTTGTGCGTGGGACCAATCTCCAGACATATGGCCATTTTTCTGCCTGGCGCGGTGCCAAGTGGGAAAGGGTGGTTTTGAGGCTGAAGGCAGCAGGAAAGCCTGCAGGCCCCAGGTCTGTGGGGCTACGCAAGCAGTTCCCAAAGAGCTTTAGAACAAGGCATAGTTTTCCCTGATGGCTCGTTGGGCGTGGGACCAATCCCCAGCCATATGGCCATTTTTGTGCCTGGCGCGGCGCCAAGTGGGAAAGGGCGGTTTTGAGGCTGAAGGCAGCAGGAAAGCCTGCAGGCCCCAGGTCTGTGGGGCTACGCAAGCGGTTCCCAAAAAGCTTTAGAGCAAGGCACAGCTTTCCCTGCTGGCTCTTTGGGCGTGGGACCAATCTCCAGGCATATGGCCATTTTTGTGTGAGGCGCGGCGCCAAGTGGGAAAGGGTGGTTTTGAGGCTGAAGGCAGCAGGAAAGCCTGCAGGCCCCACGTCTGTGGGGCTACGCAAGCGGTTCCCAAAGAGCTTTAGAACAAGGCATAGTTTTCCCTGCTGGCTCTTTGGGCGTGGGACCAATCTCCAGACATATGGCCATTTTTGTGCCTGGCGCGGCGCCAAGTGGGAAAGGGTGGTTTTGAGGCTGAAGGCAGCAGGAAAGCCTGCAGCCCCAGGTCTGTGGGGCTACGCAAGCGGTTCCCAAAGAGCTTTAGAACAAGGCACAGTTTTCCCTGCTGCCTCTTTGGGCGTGGGACCAATCTCCAGCCATATGGCCATTTTTGTGCCTGGCGTGGCGCCAAGTGGGAAAGGGTGGTGTCGAGGATGACGGCAGCAGGAATGCCTACAACTCCAGGTCTGTCGGTCCACACCAGCGGTTCCCAAAGAGCTTTAGAGCAAGGCATAGTATTCCCTGCTGGCTCTTTGGTCGTGGGACCAATCTCCAGACATATGGCCATAATTGAGCCTGGCGCGGCACCAAGTGGGAAAGGGTGGTTTTGAGGCTGAAGGCAGCAGGAAAGGCTGCAGCCCCCACGTCTGTGGGGCTACGCAAGCGGTTCCCAAAGAGCTTTAGAACAAGGCATAATTTTCCCTGCTGGCTACTTGGGCGTGGGACCAATCCCCAGACATATGGCCATTTTTGTGCCTGGCGCGGCGCCAAGTGGGACAGGGTGGTTTTGAGGCTGAAGGCAGCAGGAAAGCCTGCAGCCCCCAGGTCTGTGGGGCTACGCAAGCGGTTCCCAAAGAGCTTTAGAACAAGGCATAATTTTCCCTGCTGGCTCTTTGGGCGTGGGACCAGTCTGCAGACATATGGCCATTTTTGTGCCTGGCGCGGCACCAAGTGGAAAAGGGTGGTTTTGAGGCTGAAGGCAGCAGGAAAGCCTGCAGCCCCGAGGTCTGTGAGGCTACGCAAGCGGTTCCCAAAGAGCTTTAGAACAAGGCATAGTTTTCCCTGCTGGCTCTTTGGGCGTGGGACCAATCTCCAGACATATGGCCATTTTTGTGCCTGGCGCGGAACAAAGTGGGAAAGGGTGGTTTTGAGGCTGACGGCAGCAGGAAAGCCTACAGTTCCCAGGTCTGTGGGGCTACGCAGGCGGTTTCCAAAGAGCTTTAGAACAAGGCATAATTTTCCCTGCTGGCTCTTTGGGCGTGGGACCAATCTCCAGACATATGGCCATTTTTGTGCCTGGCGCAGCGCCAAGTGGGAAAGGGTGGTTTTGAGGCTGAAGGCAGCAGGAAAGCCTGCAGCCCCCAGGTCTGTGGGGCTACGCAAGCGGTTCCCAAAGAGTTTTAGAACAAGGCATGGTTTTCCCTGCTGGCTCTTTGGGCATGGGACCCATCTCCAGCCATATGGCCATTTATGTGCCTGGCGCGGCGCTAAGTGGGAAAGGGTGGTTTTGAGGCTGAAGGCAGAAGGAAAGCCTGAAGGCCCCAGGTCTGTGGGGTTATGCAAGCGGTTCCCAAAGAGCTTTAGAACAAGGCATAGTTTTCCCTGCTGGCTCTTTGGGCGTGGGACCAATCTCCAGACATATGGCCATTTTTGTGCCTGGCGCGGCGCCAAGTGGGAAAGGGTGGTTTTGAGGCTGACGGCAGCAGGAAAGCCTGCAGCCCCCAGGTCTGTGGGGCTACGCAAGCGGTTCCCAAAGAGCTTTAGAACAAGGCATAATTTTCCCTGCTGGCTCTTTGGGCGTGGGACCAATCTCCAGACATATGGCCATTTTTGTGTGAGGCGCGGCGCCAAGTGGGAAACGGTGGTTTTGAGGCTGAAGGCAGCAGGAAAGCCGGCAGGCCCCAGGTCCGTGGGGCTGCGCAAGGGGTTCCCAAAGAGCTTTAGCACAAGGCATAGTTTTCCCTGCTGGCTCATTTGGGCATGGGACCAATCTCCAGACATATGGCCATTTTTTTGGCTCGCGCGGTTACAAGTGGGAAAGGGTGGTTTTGAGGCTGACGGTAGCAGGAAAGCCTGCAGCCCCCAGGTCTGTGGGGCCAAGCAAGCGGTTCCCAAAGAGCTTTAGAACAAGGCATAGTTTTCCCTGCTGGCTCTTTGTGCGTGGGACCAATCTCCAGACATATGGCCATTTTTGTGCCTGGCGCGGTGCCAAGTGGGAAAGGGTGGTTTTGAGGCTGAAGGCAGCAGGAAAGCCTGCAGCCCCCAGGTCTGTGGGGCTACGCAAGCAGTTCCCAAAGAGCTTTAGAACAAGGCACAGTTTTCCCTGATGGCTCGTTGGGCGTGGGACCAATCCCCAGCCATATGGCCATTTTTGTGCCTGGCGCGGCGCCAAGTGGGAAAGGGCGGTTTTGAGGCTGAAGGCAGCAGGAAAGCCTGCAGGCCCCAGGTCTGTGGGGCTACGCAAGCGGTTCCCAAAAAGCTTTAGAGCAAGGCATAGCTTTCCCTGCTGGCTCTTTGGGCGTGGGACCAATCTCCAGGCATATGGCCATTTTTGTGTGAGGCGCGGCGCCAAGTGGGAAAGGGTGGTTTTGAGGCTGAAGGCAGCAGGAAAGCCTGCAGGCCCCACGTCTGTGGGGCTACGCAAGCGGTTCCCAAAGAGCTTTAGAACAAGGCATAATTTTCCCTGCTGGCTCTTTGGGCGTGGGACCAATCTCCAGACATATGGCCATTTTTGTGCCAGCGCGGCGCCAAGTGGGAAAAAGTGGTTTTGAGGCTGAAGGCAGCAGGAATGCCAACAGCCCCAGGTCTGTGGGGCTACGCAAGCGGTTCCCAAAGAGCTTTAGAACAAGGCATAGTTTTCCCTGCTGGCTCATTTGGGCATGGGACCAATCTCCAGACATATGCCCATTTTTTTGGCTCGCGCGGTTACAAGTGGGAAAGGGTGGTTTTGAGGCTGACGGTAGCAGGAAAGCCTGCAGCCCCCAGGTCTCTGGGGCCAAGCAAGCGGTTCCCAAAGAGCTTTAGAACAAGGCATAGTTTTCCCTGCTGGCTCTTTGTGCGTGGGACCAATCTCCAGACATATGGCCATTTTTCTGCCTGGCGCGGTGCCAAGTGGGAAAGGGTGGTTTTGAGGCTGAAGGCAGCAGGAAAGCCTGCAGGCCCCAGGTCTGTGAGGCTACGCAAGCAGTTCCCAAAGAGCTTTAGAACAAGGCATAGTTTTCCCTGATGGCTCGTTGGGCGTGGGACCAATCCCCAGCCATATGGCCATTTTTGTGCCTGGCGCGGCGCCAAGTGGGAAAGGGCGGTTTTGAGGCTGAAGGCAGCAGGAAAGCCTGCAGGCCCCAGGTCTGTGGGGTTATGCAAGCCGTTCCCAAAGAGCTTTAGAGCAAGGCATAATTTTCCCTGCTGGCTCTTTGGGCATGGGACCAATCTCCAGACATATGGCCATGTTTGTGCATGGCGCGGCGCCAAGTGCGAAAGGGTGGTTTTGAGGCTGAAGGCAGCAGGAAAGCCTGCATCCCCCAGGTCTGTGAGGCTACGCAAACGGTTCCCAAAGAGCTTTAGAACAAGGCATAGTTTTCCCTGCTGGCTCTTTGGGCGTGGGACCAATCTCCAGACATATGGCCATTTTTGTGCCTGGCACGGCGCCAAGTGGGAAAGGGTGGTTTTGAGGCTTAAGGCGCAGGAAATCCTGCAGGCCGCAGGTCTGTGGGGCTACGCAAGCGGTTCCCAAAGAGCTTTAGAACAAGGCGTAGTTTTCCCTGCTGGCTCTTTGGACGTGGGACCCATCTCCAGACATATGGCCATTTATGTGCCTGGCGTGGCGCCAAGTGGGAAAGGGTGGTGTCGAGGATGACGGCAGCAGGAATGCCTACAACTCCAGGTCTGTCGGTCCACACCAGCGGTTCCCAAAGAGCTTTAGAGCAAGGCATAGTTTTCCCTGCTGGCTCTTTGGGCGTGGGACCAATCTCCAGACATATGGCCATTATTGAGCCTGGCGCGGTACCAAGTGGGAAAGGGTGGTTTTGAGGCTGAAGGCAGCAGGAAAGGCTGCAGCCCCCACGTCTGTGGGGCTACGCAAGCTGTTCCCAAAGAGCTTTAGAACAAGGCATAATTTTCCCTGCTGGCTACTTGGGCGTGGGACCAATCCCCAGACATATGGCCATTTTTGTGCCTGGCGCGGCGCCAAGTGGGACAGGGTGGTTTTGAGGCTGAAGGCAGCAGGAAAGCCTGCAGCCCCCAGGTCTGTGGGGCTACGCAAACGGTTCCCAAAGAGCTTTAGAACAAGGCATAATTTTCCCTGCTGGCTCTTTGGGCGTGGGACCAGTCTGCAGACATATGGCCATTTTTGTGCCTGGCGCGGCACCAAGTGGAAAAGGGTGGTTTTGAGGCTGAAGGCAGCAGGAAAGCCTGCAGCCCCGAGGTCTGTGAGGCTACGCAAGCGGTTCCCAAAGAGCTTTAGAACAAGGCATAGTTTTCCCTGCTGGCTCTTTGGGCGTGGGACCAATCTCCAGACATATGGCCATTTTTGTGCCTGGCGCGGAACAAAGTGGGAAAGGGTGGTTTTGAGGCTGACGGCAGCAGGAAAGCCTACATTTCCCAGGTCTGTGGGGCTACGCAGGCGGTTTCCAAAGAGCTTTAGAACAAGGCATAATTTTCCCTGCTGGCTCTTTGGGCGTGGGACCAATCTCCAGACATATGGCCATTTTTGTGCCTGGCGCAGCGCCAAGTGGGAAAGGGTGGTTTTGAGGCTGAAGGCAGCAGGAAAGCCTGCAGCCCCCACGTCTGTGGGGCTACGCAAAAGGTTCCCAAAGAGTTTTAGAACAAGGCATGGTTTTCCCTGCTGGCTCTTTGGGCATGGGACCCATCTCCAGACATATGGCCATTTTTGTGCCTGGCGCGGCGCCAAGTGGGACAGGGTGGTTTTGAGGCTGACGGCAGCAGGAAAGCCTGCAGCCCCCAGGTCTGTGGGGCTACGTAGGCGGTTCCCAAAGAGCTTTAGAACAAGGCATAATTTTCCCTGCTGGCTCTTTGGGCGGGGGACCAATCTCCAGACATATGGCCATTTTTGTGTGTGGCGCGGCGCCAAGTGGGAAACGGTGGTTTTGAGGCTGAAGGCAGCAGGAAAGCCGGCAGGCCCCAGGTCCGTGGGGCTGCGCAAGCGGTTCCCAAAGAGCTTTAGCACAAGGCATAGTTTTCCCTGCTGGCTCATTTGGGCATGGGACCAATCTCCAGACATATGGCCATTTTTTTGGCTCGCGCGGTTACATGTGGGAAAGGGTGGTTTTGAGGCTGAAGGCAGCAGGAAAGCCTGCAGCCCCCAGGTCTGTGGGGCCAAGCAAGCGGTTCCCAAAGAGCTTTAGAACAAGGCATAGTTTTCCCTGCTGGCTCTTTGGGCAGGGGACGAATCTCCAGACATATGGCCATTTTTCTGCCTGGCGCGGTGCCAAGTGGGAAAGGGTGGTTTTGAGGCTGAAGGCAGCAGGAAAGCCTGCAGGCCCCAGGTCTGTGGGGTTCTGCAAGCCGTTCCCAAAGAGCTTTAGCACAAGGCATAGTTTTCCCTGCTGGCTCATTTGGGCATGGGACCAATCTCCAGACATATGGCCATTTTTTTGGCTCGCGCGGTTACAAGTGGGAAAGGGTGGTTTTGAGGCTGAAGGCAGCAGGAAAGCCTGCAGCCCCCACGTCTGTGGGGCCAAGCAAGCGGTTCCCAAAGAGCTTTAGAACAAGGCATAGTTTTCCCTGCTGGCTCTTTGGGCAGGGGACCAATCTCCAGCCATATGGCCATTTTTCTGCCTGGCACGGTGCCAAGTGGGAAAGGGTGGTTTTGAGGCTGAAGGCAGCAGGAAAGCCTGCAGGCCCCAGGTCTGTGGGGCTACGCAAGCAGTTCCCAAAGAGCTTTAGAACAAGGCATAGTTTTCCCTGATGGCTCTTTGGGCGTGGGACCAATCCCCAGCCATATGGCCATTTTTATGCCTGGCGCGGCGCCAAGTGGGAAAGGGCGGTTTTGAGGCTGAAGGCAGCAGGAAAGCCTGCAGCCCCCAGGTCTGTGGGGTTATGCAAGCCGTTCCCAAAGAGCTTTAGAACAAGGCATAATTTTCCCTGCTGGCTCTTTGGGCGTGGGACCAATCTCCAGCCATATGGCCATTTTTGTGCATGGCGCGGCGCCAAGTGGGAAAGGGCGGTTTTGAGGCTGAAGGCAGCAGGAAAGCCTGCAGCCCCCAGGTCTGTGAGGCTACGCAAACGGTTCCCAAAGAGCTTTAGAACAAGGCATAGTTTTCCCTGCTGGATCTTTGGGCGTGGGGCCAATCTCCAGACATATGGCCATTTTTGTGCCTGGCACGGCGCCAAGTGGGAAAGGGTGGTTTTGAGGCTGAAGGCGCAGGAAATCCTGCAGGCCGCAGGTCTGTGGGGCTACGCAAGCGGTTCCCAAAGAGCTTTAGAACAAGGCGTAGTTTTCCCTGCTGGCTCTTTGGACGTGGGACCCATCTCCAGACATATGGCCATTTTTCTGCCTGGCGCGGCGCCAAGTGGGAAAGGGTGGTTTTGAGGCTGAAGGCAGCAGGAAAGCCTGCAGCCCCCATGTCTGTGGGGCCAAGCAAGCGGTTCCCAAAGAGCTTTAGAGCAAGGCATAATTTTCCCTGCTGGCTCTTTGGGCAGGGGACCAATCTCCAGCCATATGGCCATTTTTCTGCCTGGCACGGTGCCAAGTGGGAAAGGGTGGTTTTGAGGCTGAAGGCAGCAGGAAAGCCTGCAGACCCCAGGTCTGTGGGGCTACGCAAGCAGTTCCCAAAGAGCTTTAGAACAAGGCATAGTTTTCCCTGATGGCTCGTTGGGCGTGGGACCAAGCTCCAGACATATGGCCATTTTTGTGCCTGGCACGGCGCCAAGTGGGAAAGGGTGGTTTTGAGGCTTAAGGCGCAGGAAATCCTGCAGGCCGCAGGTCTGTGGGGCTACGCAAGCGGTTGCCAAAGAGCTTTAGAACAAGGCGTAGTTTTCCCTGCTGGCTCTTTGGACGTGGGACCCATCTCCAGACATATGGCCATTTATGTGCCTGGCGCGGCGCTAAGTGGGAAAGGGTGGTTTTGAGGCTGAAGGCAGAAGGAAAGCCTGAAGGCCCCAGGTCTGTGGGGTTATGCAAGCGGTTCCCAAAGAGCTTTAGAACAAGGCATAGTTTTCCCTGCTGCCTCTTTGGGCGTGGGACCAATCTCCAGACATATGGCCATTTTTGTGCCTGGCGCGGCAACAAGTGGGAAAGGGTGGTTTTGAGGCTGACGGCAGCAGGAAAGGCTGCAGCCCCCAGGTCTGTGGGGCTACGTAGGCGGTTCCCAAAGAGCTTTAGAACAAGGCATAATTTTCCCTGCTGGCTCTTTGGGTGGGGGACCAACCTCCAGACATATGGCCATTTTTGTGTGAGGCGCGGCGCCAAGTGGGAAACGGTGGTTTTGAGGCTGAAGGCAGCAGGAAAGCCGGCAGGCCCCAGGTCCGTGGGGCTGCGCAAGCTGTTCCCAAAGAGCTTTAGCACAAGGCATAGTTTTCCCTGCTGGCTCATTTGGGCATGGGACCAATCTCCAGACATATGGCCATTTTTTTGGCTCGCGCGGTTACAAGTGGGAAAGGGTGGTTTTGAGGCTGAAGGCAGCAGGAAAGCCTGCAGCCCCCAGGTCTGTGGGGCCAAGCAAGCGGTTCCCAAAGAGCTTTAGAACAAGGCATAGTTTTCCCTGCTGGCTCTTTGGGCAGGGGACCAATCTCCAGACATATGGCCATTTTTCTGCCTGGCGCGGTGCCAAGTGGGAAAGGGTGGTTTTGAGGCTGAAGGCAGCAGGAAAGCCTGCAGGCCCCAGGTCTGTGGGGTTATGCAAGCCGTTCCCAAAGAGCTTTAGCACAAGGCATAGTTTTCCCTGCTGGCTCATTTGGGCATGGGACCAATCTCCAGACATATGGCCATTTTTTTGCCTCGCGCGGTTACAAGTGGGAAAGGGTGGTTTTGAGGCTGAAGGCAGCAGGAAAGCCTGCAGCCCCCACGTCTGTGGGGCCAAGCAAGCGGTTCCCAAAGAGCTTTAGAACAAGGCATAGTTTTCCCTGCTGGCTCTTTGGGCAGGGGACCAATCTCCAGACATATGGCCATTTTTCTGCCTGGCACGGTGCCAAGTGGGAAAGGGTGGTTTTGAGGCTGAAGGCAGCAGGAAAGCCTGCAGGCCCCAGGTCTGTGGGGCTACGCAAGCAGTTCCCAAAGAGCTTTAGAACAAGGCATAGTTTTCCCTGATGGCTCGTTGGGCGTGGGACCAATCCCCAGCCATATGGCCATTTTTGTGCCTGGCGCGGCGCCAAGTGGGAAAGGGCGGTTTTGAGGCTGAAGGCAGCAGGAAAGCCTGCAGGCCCCAGGTCTGTGGGGTTATGCAAGCCGTTCCCAAAGAGCTTTAGAACAAGGCATAATTTTCCCTGCTGGCTCTTTGGGCGTGGGACCAATCTCCAGCCATATGGCCATTTTTGTGCATGGCGCGGCGCCAAGTGGGAAAGGGTGGTTTTGAGGCTGAAGGCAGCAGGAAAGCCTGCAGCCCCCAGGTCTGTGAGTCTACGCAAACGGTTCCCAAAGAGCTTTAGAACAAGGCATAGTTTTCCCTGCTGGATCTTTGGGTGTGGGGCCAATCTCCAGACATATGGCCATTTTTGTGCCTGGCACGGCGCCAAGTGGGAAAGGGTGGTTTTGAGGCTGAAGGCGCAGGAAATCCTGCAGGCCGCAGGTCTGTGGGGCTACGCAAGCGGTTCCCAAAGAGCTTTAGAACAAGGCATAGTTTTCCCTGCTGGCTCTTTGGACGTGGGACCCATCTCCAGACATATGGCCATTTTTCTGCCTGGCGCGGCGCCAAGTGGGAAAGGGTGGTTTTGAGGCTGAAGGCAGCAGGAAAGCCTGCAGCCCCCAAGTCTGTGGGGCCAAGCAAGCGGTTCCCAAAGAGCTTTAGAACAAGGCATAGTTTTCCCTGCTGGCTCTTTGGGCAGGGGACCAATCTCCAGCCATATGGCCATTTTTCTGCCTGGCACGGTGCCAAGTGGGAAAGGGTGGTTTTGAGGCTGAAGGCAGCAGGAAAGCCTGCAGACCCCAGGTCTGTGGGGCTACGCAAGCAGTTCCCAAAGAGCTTTAGAACAAGGCATAGTTTTCCCTGATGGCTCGTTGGGCGTGGGACCAATCCCCAGACATATGACCATTTTTGTGCCTGGCGCGGCGCCAAGTGGGAAAGGGCGGTTTTGAGGCTGAAGGCAGCAGGAAAGCCTGCATCCCCCAGGTCTGTGAGGCTACGCAAGCGGTTCCCAAAGAGCTTTAGAACAAGGCATAGTTTTCCCTGCTGGCTCTTTGGGCGTGGGGCCAAGCTCCAGACATATGGCCATTTTTGTGCCTGGCACGGCGCCAAGTGGGAAAGGGTGGTTTTGAGGCTTAAGGCGCAGGAAATCCTGCAGGCCGCAGGTCTGTGGGGCTACGCAAGCGGTTCCCAAAGAGCTTTAGAACAAGGCATAATTTTCCCTGCTGGCTCTTTGGGCGTGGGACCAATCTCCAGACATATGGCCATTTTTGTGCCTGGCGCGGCGCCAAGTGGGAAAGGGTGGTTTTGAGGCTGAAGGCAGCAGGAAAGCCTGCAGCCCCCAGGTCTGTGAGGCTACGCAAGCGGTTCCCAAAGAGTTTTAGAACAAGGCATAGTTTTCCCTGCTGGCTCTTTGGGCATGGGACCCATCTCCAGACATATGGCCATTTTTGTGCCTGGCGCGGCGCCAAGTGGGACAGGGTGGTTTTGAGGCTGACGGCAGCAGGAAAGCCTGCAGCCCCCAGGTCTGTGGGGCTACGTAGGCGGTTCCCAAAGAGCTTTAGAACAAGGCATAATTTTCCCTGCTGGCTCTTTGGGCGTGGGACCAATCTCCAGACATATGGCCATTTTTGTGTGTGGCGCGGCGCCAAGTGGGAAACGGTGGTTTTGAGGCTGAAGGCAGCAGGAAAGCCGGCAGGCCCCAGGTCCGTGGGGCTGCGCAAGCGGTTCCCAAAGAGCTTTAGCACAAGGCATAGTTTTCCCTGCTGGCTCATTTGGGCATGGGACCAATCTCCAGACATATGGCCATTTTTTTGGCTCGCACGGTTACAAGTGGGAAAGGGTGGTTTTGAGGCTGAAGGCAGCAGGAAAGCCTGCAGCCCCCAGGTCTGTGGGGCCAAGCAAGCGGTTCCCAAAGAGCTTTAGAACAAGGCATAGTTTTCCCTGCTGGCTCTTTGGGCAGGGGACCAATCTCCAGACATATGGCCATTTTTCTGCCTGGCGCGGTGCCAAGTGGGAAAGGGTGGTTTTGAGGCTGAAGGCAGCAGGAAAGCCTGCAGGCCCCAGGTCTGTGGGGTTCTGCAAGCCGTTCCCAAAGAGCTTTAGCACAAGGCATAGTTTTCCCTGCTGGCTCATTTGGGCATGGGACCAATCTCCAGACATATGGCCATTTTTTTGGCTCGCGCGGTTACAAGTGGGAAAGGGTGGTTTTGAGGCTGAAGGCAGCAGGAAAGCCTGCAGCCCCCACGTCTGTGGGGCCAAGCAAGCGGTTCCCAAAGAGCTTTAGAACAAGGCATAGTTTTCCCTGCTGGCTCTTTGGGCAGGGGACCAATCTCCAGCCATATGGCCATTTTTCTGCCTGGCACGGTGCCAAGTGGGAAAGGGTGGTTTTGAGGCTGAAGGCAGCAGGAAAGCCTGCAGACCCCAGGTCTGTGGGGCTACGCAAGCAGTTCCCAAAGAGCTTTAGAACAAGGCATAGCTTTCCCTGATGGCTCGTTGGGCGTGGGACCAATCCCCAGACATATGACCATTTTTGTGCCTGGCGCGGCGCCAAGTAGGAAAGGGCGGTTTTGAGGCTGAAGGCAGCAGGAAAGCCTGCATCCCCCAGGTCTGTGAGGCTACACAAGCGGTTCCCAAAGAGCTTTAGAACAAGGCATAGTTTTCCCTGCTGGCTCTTTGGGCGTGGGGCCAAGCTCCAGACATATGGCCATTTTTGTGCCTGGCACGGCGCCAAGTGGGAAAGGGTGGTTTTGAGGCTTAAGGCGCAGGAAATCCTGCAGGCCGCAGGTCTGTGGGGCTACGCAAGCGGTTGCCAAAGAGCTTTAGAACAAGGCATGGTTTTCCCTGCTGGCTCTTTGGACGTGGGACCCATCTCCAGACATATGGCCATTTATGTGCCTGGCGCGGCAACAAGTGGGAAAGGGTGGTTTTGAGGCTGACGGCAGAAGGAAAGCCTGAAGGCCCCAGGTCTGTGGGGTTATGCAAGCGGTTCCCAAAGAGCTTTAGAACAAGGCATAGTTTTCCCTGCTGCCTCTTTGGGCGTGGGACCAATCTCCAGACATATGGCCATTTTTGTGCCTGGCGCGGCAACAAGTGGGAAAGGGTGGTTTTGAGGCTGACGGCAGCAGGAAAGCCTGCAGCCCCCAGGTCTGTGGGGCTACGTAGGCGGTTCCCAAAGAGCTTTAGAACAAGGCATAATTTTCCCTGCTGGCTCTTTGGGCGGGGGACCAATCTCCAGACATATGGCCATTTTTGTGTGAGGCGCGGCGCCAAGTGGGAAACGGTGGTTTTGAGGCTGAAGGCAGCAGGAAAGCCGGCAGGCCCCAGGTCCGTGGGGCTGCGCAAGCTGTTCCCAAAGAGCTTTAGCACAAGGCATAGTTTTCCCTGCTGGCTCATTTGGGCATGGGACCAATCTCCAGACATATGGCCATTTTTTTGGCTCGCGCGGTTACAAGTGGGAAAGGGTGGTTTTGAGGCTGAAGGCAGCAGGAAAGCCTGCAGCCCCCAGGTCTGTGGGGCCAAGCAAGCGGTTCCCAAAGAGCTTTAGAACAAGGCATAGTTTTCCCTGCTGGCTCTTTGGGCAGGGGACCAATCTCCAGACATATGGCCATTTTTCTGCCTGGCGCGGTGCCAAGTGGGAAAGGGTGGTTTTGAGGCTGAAGGCAGCAGGAAAGCCTGCAGGCCCCAGGTCTGTGGGGTTATGCAAGCCGTTCCCAAAGAGCTTTAGCACAAGGCATAGTTTTCCCTGCTGGCTCATTTGGGCATGGGACCAATCTCCAGACATATGGCCATTTTTTTGGCTCGCGCGGTTACAAGTGGGAAAGGGTGGTTTTGAGGCTGAAGGCAGCAGGAAAGCCTGCAGCCCCCACGTCTGTGGGGCCAAGCAAGCGGTTCCCAAAGAGCTTTAGAACAAGGCATAGTTTTCCCTGCTGGCTCTTTGGGCAGGGGACCAATCTCCAGCCATATGGCCATTTTTCTGCCTGGCACGGTGCCAAGTGGGAAAGGGTGGTTTTGAGGCTGAAGGCAGCAGGAAAGCCTGCAGACCCCAGGTCTGTGGGGCTACGCAAGCAGTTCCCAAAGAGCTTTAGAACAAGGCATAGCTTTCCCTGATGGCTCGTTGGGCGTGGGACCAATCCCCAGACATATGACCATTTTTGTGCCTGGCGCGGCGCCAAGTGGGAAAGGGCGGTTTTGAGGCTGAAGGCAGCAGGAAAGCCTGCATCCCCCAGGTCTGTGAGGCTACACAAGCGGTTCCCAAAGAGCTTTAGAACAAGGCATAGTTTTCCCTGCTGGCTCTTTGGGCGTGGGGCCAAGCTCCAGACATATGGCCATTTTTGTGCCTGGCACGGCGCCAAGTGGGAAAGGGTGGTTTTGAGGCTTAAGGCGCAGGAAATCCTGCAGGCCGCAGGTCTGTGGGGCTACGCAAGCGGTTGCCAAAGGGCTTTAGAACAAGGCGTAGTTTTCCCTGCTGGCTCTTTGGACGTGGGACCCATCTCCAGACATATGGCCATTTATGTGCCTGGCGCGGCGCTAAGTGGGAAAGGGTGGTTTTGAGGCTGAAGGCAGCAGGAAAGCCGGCAGGCCCCAGGTCCGTGGGGCTGCGCAAGCTGTTCCCAAAGAGCTTTAGCACAAGGCATAGTTTTCCCTGCTGGCTCATTTGGGCATGGGACCAATCTCCAGACATATGGCCATTTTTTTGGCTCGCGCGGTTACAAGTGGTAAACGGTGGTTTTGAGGCTGAAGGCAGCAGGAAAGCCTGCAGCCCCCAGGTCTGTGGGGCCAAGCAAGCGGTTCCCAAAGAGCTTTAGAACAAGGCATAGTTTTCCCTGCTGGCTCTTTGGGCAGGGGACCAATCTCCAGCCATATGGCCATTTTTCTGCCTGGCGCGGTGCCAAGTGGGAAAGGGTGGTTTTGAGGCTGAAGGCAGCAGGAAAGCCTGCAGGCCCCAGGTCTGTGGGGTTATGCAAGCCGTTCCCAAAGAGCTTTAGCACAAGGCATACTTTTCCCTGCTGGCTCATTTGGGCATGGGACCAATCTCCAGACATATGGCCATTTTTTTGCCTCGCGCGGTTACAAGTGGGAAAGGGTGGTTTTGAGGCTGAAGGCAGCAGGAAAGCCTGCAGCCCCCAGGTCTGTGGGGCCAAGCAAGCGGTTCCCAAAGAGCTTTAGAACAAGGCATAGTTTTCCCTGCTGGCTCTTTGGGCAGGGGACCAATCTCCAGACATATGGCCATTTTTGTGCCTGGCGCGGCGCCAAGTGGGAAAGGGCGGTTTTGAGGCTGAAGGCAGCAGGAAAGCCTGCATCCCCCAGGTCTGTGAGGCTACACAAGCGGTTCCCAAAGAGCTTTAGAACAAGGCATAGTTTTCCCTGCTGGCTCTTTGGGCGTGGGGCCAAGCTCCAGACATATGGCCATTTTTGTGCCTGGCACGGCGCCAAGTGGGAAAGGGTGGTTTTGAGGCTTAAGGCGCAGGAAATCCTGCAGGCCGCAGGTCTGTGGGGCTACGCAAGCGGTTGCCAAAGAGCTTTAGAACAAGGCGTAGTTTTCCCTGCTGGCTCTTTGGACGTGGGACCCATCTCCAGACATATGGCCATTTATGTGCCTGGCGCGGCGCTAAGTGGGAAAGGGTGGTTTTGAGGCTGAAGGCAGAAGGAAAGCCTGAAGGCCCCAGGTCTGTGGGGTTATGCAAGCGGTTCCCAAAGAGCTTTAGAACAAGGCATAGTTTTCCCTGCTGCCTCTTTGGGCGTGGGACCAATCTCCAGACATATGGCCATTTTTGTGCCTGGCGCGGCAACAAGTGGGAAAGGGTGGTTTTGAGGCTGACGGCAGCAGGAAAGCCTGCAGCCCCCAGGTCTGTGGGGCTACGTAGGCGGTTCCCAAAGAGCTTTAGAACAAGGCATAATTTTCCCTGCTGGCTCTTTGGGCGGGGGACCAATCTCCAGACGTATGGCCATTTTTGTGTGAGGCGCGGCGCCAAGTGGGAAACGGTGGTTTTGAGGCTGAAGGCAGCAGGAAAGCCGGCAGGCCCCAGGTCCGTGGGGCTGCGCAAGCTGTTCCCAAAGAGCTTTAGCACAAGGCATAGTTTTCCCTGCTGGCTCATTTGGGCATGGGACCAATCTCCAGACATATGGCCATTTTTTTGGCTCGCGCGGTTACAAGTGGGAAAGGGTGGTTTTGAGGCTGAAGGCAGCAGGAAAGCCTGCAGCCCCCACGTCTGTGGGGCCAAGCAAGCGGTTCCCAAAGAGCTTTAGAACAAGGCATAGTTTTCCCTGCTGGCTCTTTGGGCAGGGGACCAATCTCCAGACATATGGCCATTTTTCTGCCTGGCGCGGTGCCAAGTGGGAAAGGGTGGTTTTGAGGCTGAAGGCAGCAGGAAAGCCTGCAGGCCCCAGGTCTGTGGGGTTATGCAAGCCGTTCCCAAAGAGCTTTAGCACAAGGCATAGTTTTCCCTGCTGGCTCATTTGGGCATGGGACCAATCTCCAGACATATGGCCATTTTTTTGGCTCGCGCGGTTACAAGTGGGAAAGGGTGGTTTTGAGGCTGAAGGCAGCAGGAAAGCCTGCAGCCCCCACGTCTGTGGGGCCAAGCAAGCGGTTCCCAAAGAGCTTTAGAACAAGGCATAGTTTTCCCTGCTGGCTCTTTGGGCAGGGGACCAATCTCCAGCCATATGGCCATTTTTCTGCCTGGCACGGTGCCAAGTGGGAAAGGGTGGTTTTGAGGCTGAAGGCAGCAGGAAAGCCTGCAGACCCCAGGTCTGTGGGGCTACGCAAGCAGTTCCCAAAGAGCTTTAGAACAAGGCATAGCTTTCCCTGATGGCTCGTTGGGCGTGGGACCAATCCCCAGACATATGACCATTTTTGTGCCTGGCGCGGCGCCAAGTGGGAAAGGGCGGTTTTGAGGCTGAAGGCAGCAGGAAAGCCTGCATCCCCCAGGTCTGTGAGGCTACACGAGCGGTTTCCAAAGAGCTTTAGAACAAGGCATAGTTTTCCCTGCTGGCTCTTTGGGCGTGGGACCAAGCTCCAGACATATGGCCATTTTTGTGCCTGGCACGGCGCCAAGTGGGAAAGGGTGGTTTTGAGGCTTAAGGCGCAGGAAATCCTGCAGGCCGCAGGTCTGTGAGGCTACGCAAGCGGTTGCCAAAGAGCTTTAGAACAAGGCGTAGTTTTCCCTGCTGGCTCTTTGGACGTGGGACCCATCTCCAGACATATGGCCATCTATGTGCCTGGCGCGGCGCTAAGTGGGAAAGGGTGGTTTTGAGGCTGAAGGCAGCAGGAAAGCCGGCAGGCCCCAGGTCCGTGGGGCTGCGCAAGCTGTTCCCAAAGAGCTTTAGCACAAGGCATAGTTTTCCCTGCTGGCTCATTTGGGCATGGGACCAATCTCCAGACATATGGCCATTTTTTTGGCTCGCGCGGTTACAAGTGGGAAAGGGTGGTTTTGAGGCTGAAGGCAGCAGGAAAGCCTGCAGCCCCCAGGTCTGTGGGGCCAAGCAAGCGGTTCCCAAAGAGCTTTAGAACAAGGCATAGTTTTCCCTGCTGGCTCTTTGGGCAGGGGACCAATCTCCAGACATATGGCCATTTTTCTGCCTGGCGCGGTGCCAAGTGGGAAAGGGTGGTTTTGAGGCTGAAGGCAGCAGGAAAGCCTGCAGGCCCCAGGTCTGTGGGGTTATGCAAGCCGTTCCCAAAGAGCTTTAGCACAAGGCATAGTTTTCCCTGCTGGCTCATTTGGGCATGGGACCAATCTCCAGACATATGGCCATTTTTTTGCCTCGCGCGGTTACAAGTGGGAAAGGGTGGTTTTGAGGCTGAAGGCAGCAGGAAAGCCTGCAGCCCCCAGGTCTGTGGGGCCAAGCAAGCGGTTCCCAAAGAGCTTTAGAACAAGGCATAGTTTTCCCTGCTGGCTCTTTGGGCAGGGGACCAATCTCCAGACATATGGCCATTTTTGTGCCTGGCGCGGCGCCAAGTGGGAAAGGGCGGTTTTGAGGCTGAAGGCAGCAGGAAAGCCTGCATCCCCCAGGTCTGTGAGGCTACACAAGCGGTTCCCAAAGAGCTTTAGAACAAGGCATAGTTTTCCCTGCTGGCTCTTTGGGCGTGGGGCCAAGCTCCAGACATATGGCCATTTTTGTGCCTGGCACGGCGCCAAGTGGGAAAGGGTGGTTTTGAGGCTTAAGGCGCAGGAAATCCTGCAGGCCGCAGGTCTGTGGGGCTACGCAAGCGGTTGCCAAAGAGCTTTAGAACAAGGCGTAGTTTTCCCTGCTGGCTCTTTGGACGTGGGACCCATCTCCAGACATATGGCCATTTATGTGCCTGGCGCGGCGCTAAGTGGGAAAGGGTGGTTTTGAGGCTGAAGGCAGAAGGAAAGCCTGAAGGCCCCAGGTCTGTGGGGTTATGCAAGCGGTTCCCAAAGAGCTTTAGAACAAGGCATAGTTTTCCCTGCTGCCTCTTTGGGCGGGGGACCAATCTCCAGACATATGGCCATTTTTGTGTGAGCCGCGGCGCCAAGTGGGAAACGGTGGTTTTGAGGCTGAAGGCAGCAGGAAAGCCGGCAGGCCCCAGGTCCGTGGGGCTGCGCAAGCTGTTCCCAAAGAGCTTTAGCACAAGGCATAGTTTTCCCTGCTGGCTCATTTGGGCATGGGACCAATCTCCAGACATATGGCCATTTTTTTGGCTCGCGCGGTTACAAGTGGGAAAGGGTGGTTTTGAGGCTGAAGGCAGCAGGAAAGCCTGCAGCCCCCAGGTCTGTGGGGCCAAGCAAGCGGTTCCCAAAGAGCTTTAGAACAAGGCATAGTTTTCCCTGCTGGCTCTTTGGGCAGGGGACCAATCTCCAGACATATGGCCATTTTTCTGCCTGGCGCGGTGCCAAGTGGGAAAGGGTGGTTTTGAGGCTGAAGGCAGCAGGAAAGCCTGCAGGCCCCAGGTCTGTGGGGTTATGCAAGCCGTTCCCAAAGAGCTTTAGCACAAGGCATAGTTTTCCCTGCTGGCTCATTTGGGCATGGGACCAATCTCTAGACATATGGCCATTTTTTTGGCTCGCGCGGTTACAAGTGGGAAAGGGTGGTTTTGAGGCTGAAGGCAGCAGGAAAGCCTGCAGCCCCCACGTCTGTGGGCCCAAGCAAGCGGTTCCCAAAGAGCTTTAGAACAAGGCATAGTTTTCCCTGCTGGCTCTTTGGGCAGGGGACCAATCTCCAGACATATGGCCATTTTTCTGCCTGGCACGGTGCCAAGTGGGAAAGGGTGGTTTTGAGGCTGAAGGCAGCAGGAAAGCCTGCAGGCCCCAGGTCTGTGGGGCTACGCAAGCAGTTCCCAAAGAGCTTTAGAACAAGGCATAGTTTTCCCTGATGGCTCGTTGGGCGTGGGACCAATCCCCAGCCATATGGCCATTTTTGTGCCTGGCGCGGCGCCAAGTGGGAAAGGGCGGTTTTGAGGCTGAAGGCAGCAGGAAAGCCTGCAGGCCCCAGGTCTGTGGGGTTATGCAAGCCGTTCCCAAAGAGCTTTAGAGCAAGGCATAATTTTCCCTGCTGGCTCTTTGGGCGTGGGACCAATCTCCAGCCATATGGCCATTTTTGTGCATGGCGCGGCGCCAAGTGGGAAAGGGTGGTTTTGAGGCTGAAGGCAGCAGGAAAGCCTGCAGCCCCCAGGTCTGTGAGGCTACGCAAACGGTTCCCAAAGAGCTTTAGAACAAGGCATAGTTTTCCCTGCTGGATCTTTGGGCGTGGGGCCAATCTCCAGACATATGGCCATTTTTGTGCCTGGCACGGCGCCAAGTGGGAAAGGGTGGTTTTGAGTCTTAAGGCGCAGGAAATCCTGCAGGCCGCAGGTCTGTGGGGCTACGCAAGCGGTTCCCAAAGAGCTTTAGAACAAGGCGTAGTTTTCCCTGCTGGCTCTTTGGACGTGGGACCCATCTCCAGACATATGGCCATTTTTCTGCCTGGCGCGGCGCCAAGTGGGAAAGGGTGGTTTTGAGGCTGAAGGCAGCAGGAAAGCCTGCAGCCCCCAGGTCTGTGAGGCTACGCAACCGGTTCCCAAAGAGCTTTAGAACAAGGCATATTTTTCCCTGCTGGCTCTTTGGGCGGGGGACCAATCTCCAGACATATGGCCATTTTTGTGCCTGGTGCAGCGCCAAGTGGGAAAGGGCGGTTTTGAGGCTGACGGCAGCAGGAAAGCCTGCAGCCCCCAGGTCTGTGGGGCTACGCAAGCGGTTCCCAAAGAGCTTTAGAACAAGGCATAGTTTTCCCTGCTGGCTCTTTGGCCGTGGGACCCATCTCCAGACATATGGCCATTTTTGTGCCTGGCGCGGCGCCAAGTGGGAAAGGGTGGTTTTGAGGCTGAAGGCAGCAGGAAAGCCTGCAGGCCCCAGGTCCGTGGGGCTGCGCAAGCGGTTCCCAAAGAGCTTTAGCACAAGGCATAGTTTTCCCTGCTGGCTCATTTGGGCATGGGACCAATCTCCAGACATATTGCCATTTTTTTGGCTCGCGCGGTTACAAGTGGGAAAGGGTGGTTTTGAGGCTGAAGGCAGCAGGAAAGCCTGCAGCCCCCACGTCTGTGGGGCCAAGCAAGCGGTTCCCAAAGAGCTTTAGAACAAGGCATAGTTTTCCCTGCTGGCTCTTTGGGCAGGGGACCAATCTCCAGACATATGGCCATTTTTCTGCCTGGCACGGTGCCAAGTGGGAAAGGGTGGTTTTGAGGCTGAAGGCAGCAGGAAAGCCTGCAGGCCCCAGGTCTGTGGGGCTACGCAAGCAGTTCCCAAAGAGCTTTAGAACAAGGCATAGTTTTCCCTGATGGCTCGTTGGGCGTGGGACCAATCCCCAGCCATATGGCCATTTTTGTGCCTGGCGCGGCGCCAAGTGGGAAAGGGCGGTTTTGAGGCTGAAGGCAGCAGGAAAGCCTGCAGGCCCCAGGTCTGTGGGGTTATGCAAGCCGTTCCCAAAGAGCTTTAGAACAAGGCATAATTTTCCCTGCTGGCTCTTTGGGCGTGGGACCAATCTCCAGCCATATGGCCATTTTTGTGCATGGCGCGGCGCCAAGTGGGAAAGGGTGGTTTTGAGGCTGAAGGCAGCAGGAAAGCCTGCAGCCCCCAGGTCTGTGAGGCTACGCAAACGGTTCCCAAAGAGCTTTAGAACAAGGCATAGTTTTCCCTGCTGGATCTTTGGGCGTGGGGCCAATCTCCAGACATATGGCCATTTTTGTGCCTGGCACGGCGCCAAGTGGGAAAGGGTGGTTTTGAGGCTGAAGGCGCAGGAAATCCTGCAGGCCGCAGGTCTGTGGGGCTACGCAAGCGGTTCCCAAAGAGCTTTAGAACAAGGCATAGTTTTCCCTGCTGGCTCTTTGGACGTGGGACCCATCTCCAGACATATGGCCATTTTTCTGCCTGGTGCGGCGCCAAGTGGGAAAGGGTGGTTTTGAGGCTGAAGGCAGCAGGAAAGCCTGCAGCCCCCAAGTCTGTGGGGCCAAGCAAGCGGTTCCCAAAGAGCTTTAGAACAAGGCATAGTTTTCCCTGCTGGCTCTTTGGGCAGGGGACCAATCTCCAGCCATATGGCCATTTTTCTGCCTGGCACGGTGCCAAGTGGGAAAGGGTGGTTTTGAGGCTGAAGGCAGCAGGAAAGCCTGCAGACCCCAGGTCTGTGGGGCTACGCAAGCAGTTCCCAAAGAGCTTTAGAACAAGGCATAGTTTTCCCTGATGGCTCGTTGGTCGTGGGACCAATCTCCAGACATATGGCCATTTTTTTGGCTCGCGCGGTTACAAGTGGGAAAGGGTGGTTTTGAGGCTGAAGGCAGCAGGAAAGCCTGCAGCCCCCACGTCTGTGGGGCCAAGCAAGCGGTTCCCAAAGAGCTTTAGAACAAGGCATAGTTTTCCCTGCTGGCTCTTTGGGCAGGGGACCAATCTCCAGCCATATGGCCATTTTTCTGCCTGGCGCGGTGCCAAGTGGGAAAGGGTGGTTTTGAGGCTGAAGGCAGCAGGAAAGCCTGCAGACCCCAGGTCTGTGGGGCTACGCAAGCAGTTCCCAAAGAGCTTTAGCACAAGGCATAGTTTTCCCTGCTGGCTCATTTGGGCATGGGACCAATCTCCAGACATATGGCCATTTTTTTGGCTCGCGCGGTTACAAGTGGGAAAGGGTGGTTTTGAGGCTGAAGGCAGCAGGAAAGCCTGCAGCCCCCACGTCTGTGGGGCCAAGCAAGCGGTTCCCAAAGAGCTTTAGAACAAGGCATAGTTTTCCCTGCTGGCTCTTTGGGCAGGGGACCAATCTCCAGACATATGGCCATTTTTCTGCCTGGCACGGTGCCAAGTGGGAAAGGGTGGTTTTGAGGCTGAAGGCAGCAGGAAAGCCTGCAGGCCCCAGGTCTGTGGGGCTACGCAAGCAGTTCCCAAAGAGCTTTAGAACAAGGCATAGTTTTCCCTGATGGCTCGTTGGGCGTGGGACCAATCCCCAGCCATATGGCCATTTTTGTGCCTGGCGCGGCGCCAAGTGGGAAAGGGCGGTTTTGAGGCTGAAGGCAGCAGAAAAGCCTGCAGGCCCCAGGTCTGTGGGGTTATGCAAGCCGTTCCCAAAGAGCTTTAGAACAAGGCATAATTTTCCCTGCTGGCTCTTTGGGCGTGGGACCAATCTCCAGCCATATGGCCATTTTTGTGCATGGCGCGGCGCCAAGTGGGAAAGGGTGGTTTTGAGGCTGAAGGCAGCAGGAAAGCCTGCAGCCCCCAGGTCTGTGAGGCTACGCAAACGGTTCCCAAAGAGCTTTAGAACAAGGCATAGTTTTCCCTGCTGGATCTTTGGGCGTGGGGCCAATCTCCAGACATATGGCCATTTTTGTGCCTGGCACGGCGCCAAGTGGGAAAGGGTGGTTTTGAGGCTGAAGGCGCAGGAAATCCTGCAGGCCGCAGGTCTGTGGGGCTACGCAAGCGGTTCCCAAAGAGCTTTAGAACAAGGCATAGTTTTCCCTGCTGGCTCTTTGGACGTGGGACCCATCTCCAGACATATGGCCATTTTTCTGCCTGGCGCGGCGCCAAGTGGGAAAGGGTGGTTTTGAGGCTGAAGGCAGCAGGAAAGCCTGCAGCCCCCAAGTCTGTGGGGCCAAGCAAGCGGTTCCCAAAGAGCTTTAGAACAAGGCATAGTTTTCCCTGCTGGCTCTTTGGGCAGGGGACCAATCTCCAGACATATGGCCATTTTTCTGCCTGGCACGGTGCCAAGTGGGAAAGGGTGGTTTTGAGGCTGAAGGCAGCAGGAAAGCCTGCAGACCCCAGGTCTGTGGGGCTACGCAAGCAGTTCCCAAAGAGCTTTAGAACAAGGCATAGTTTTCCCTGATGGCTCGTTGGGCGTGGGACCAATCCCCAGACATATGACCATTTTTGTGCCTGGCGCGGCGCCAAGTGGGAAAGGGCGGTTTTGAGGCTGAAGGCAGCAGGAAAGCCTGCAGCCCCCAGGTCTGTGAGGCTACGCAAGCGGTTCCCAAAGAGCTTTAGAACAAGGCATAGTTTTCCCTGCTGGCTCTTTGGGCGTGGGGCCAAGCTCCAGACATATGGCCATTTTTGTGCCTGGCACGGCGCCAAGTGGGAAAGGGTGGTTTTGAGGCTTAAGGCGCAGGAAATCCTGCAGGCCGCAGGTCTGTGGGGCTACGCAAGCGGTTCCCAAAGAGCTTTAGAACAAGGCATAATTTTCCCTGCTGGCTCTTTGGGCGTGGGACCAATCTCCAGACATATGGCCATTTTTGTGCCTGGCGCAGCGCCAAGTGGGAAAGGGTGGTTTTGAGGCTGAAGGCAGCAGGAAAGCCTGCAGCCCCCAGGTCTGTGAGGCTACGCAAGCGGTTCCCAAAGAGTTTTAGAACAAGGCATGGTTTTCCCTGCTGGCTCTTTGGGCATGGGACCCATCTCCAGACATATGGCCATTTTTGTGCCTGGCGCGGCGCCAAGTGGGACAGGGTGGTTTTGAGGCTGACGGCAGCAGGAAAGCCTGCAGCCCCCAGGTCTGTGGGGCTACGTAGGCGGTTCCCAAAGAGCTTTAGAACAAGGCATAATTTTCCCTGCTGGCTCTTTGGGCGGGGGACCAATCTCCAGACATATGGCCATTTTTGTGCCTGGCGCGGCGCCAAGTGGGAAACGGTGGTTTTGAGGCTGAAGGCAGCAGGAAAGCCGGCAGGCCCCAGGTCCGTGGGGCTGCGCAAGCGGTTCCCAAAGAGCTTTAGCACAAGGCATAGTTTTCCCTGCTGGCTCATTTGGGTATGGGACCAATCTCCAGACATATGGCCATTTTTTTGGCTCGCGCGGTTACAAGTGGGAAAGGGTGGTTTTGAGGCTGAAGGCAGCAGGAAAGCCTGCAGCCCCCAGGTCTGTGGGGCCAAGCAAGCGGTTCCCAAAGAGCTTTAGAACAAGGCATAGTTTTCCCTGCTGGCTCTTTGGGCAGGGGACCAATCTCCAGACATATGGCCATTTTTCTGCCTGGCGCGGTGCCAAGTGGGAAAGGGTGGTTTTGAGGCTGAAGGCAGCAGGAAAGCCTGCAGGCCCCAGGTCTGTGGGGTTCTGCAAGCCGTTCCCAAAGAGCTTTAGCACAAGGCATAGTTTTCCCTGCTGGCTCATTTGGGCATGGGACCAATCTCCAGACATATGGCCATTTTTTTGGCTCGCGCGGTTACAAGTGGGAAAGGGTGGTTTTGAGGCTGAAGGCAGCAGGAAAGCCTGCAGCCCCCACGTCTGTGGGGCCAAGCAAGCGGTTCCCAAAGAGCTTTAGAACAAGGCATAGTTTTCCCTGCTGGCTCTTTGGGCAGGGGACCAATCTCCAGCCATATGGCCATTTTTCTGCCTGGCACGGTGCCAAGTGGGAAAGGGTGGTTTTGAGACTGAAGGCAGCAGGAAAGCCTGCAGACCCCAGGTCTGTGGGGCTACGCAAGCAGTTCCCAAAGAGCTTTAGAACAAGGCATAGCTTTCCCTGATGGCTCGTTGGGCGTGGGACCAATCCCCAGACATATGACCATTTTTGTGCCTGGCGCGGCGCCAAGTAGGAAAGGGCGGTTTTGAGGCTGAAGGCAGCAGGAAAGCCTGCATCCCCCAGGTCTGTGAGGCTACACAAGCGGTTCCCAAAGAGCTTTAGAACAAGGCATAGTTTTCCCTGCTGGCTCTTTGGGCGTGGGGCCAAGCTCCAGACATATGGCCATTTTTGTGCCTGGCACGGCGCCAAGTGGGAAAGGGTGGTTTTGAGGCTTAAGGCGCAGGAAATCCTGCAGGCCGCAGGTCTGTGGGGCTACGCAAGCGGTTGCCAAAGAGCTTTAGAACAAGGCGTAGTTTTCCCTGCTGGCTCTTTGGACGTGGGACCCATCTCCAGACATATGGCCATTTTTGTGCCTGGCGCGGCGCTAAGTGGGAAAGGGTGGTTTTGAGGCTGAAGGCAGCAGGAAAGCCGGCAGGCCCCAGGTCCGTGGGGCTGCGCAAGCTGTTCCCAAAGAGCTTTAGCACAAGGCATAGTTTTCCCTGCTGGCTCATTTGGGCATGGGACCAATCTCCAGACATATGGCCATTTTTTTGGCTCGCGCGGTTACAAGTGGGAAAGGGTGGTTTTGAGGCTGAAGGCAGCAGGAAAGCCTGCAGCCCCCAGGTCTGTGGGGCCAAGCAAGCGGTTCCCAAAGAGCTTTAGAACAAGGCATAGTTTTCCCTGCTGGCTCTTTGGGCAGGGGACCAATCTCCAGACATATGGCCATTTTTGTGCCTGGCGCGGCGCCAAGTGGGAAAGGGCGGTTTTGAGGCTGAAGGCAGCAGGAAAGCCTGCATCCCCCAGGTCTGTGAGGCTACACAAGCGGTTCCCAAAGAGCTTTAGAACAAGGCATAGTTTTCCCTGCTGGCTCTTTGGGCGTGGGGCCAAGCTCCAGACATATGGCCATTTTTGTGCCTGGCACGGCGCCAAGTGGGAAAGGGTGGTTTTGAGGCTTAAGGCGCAGGAAATCCTGCAGGCCGCAGGTCTGTGGGGCTACGCAAGCGGTTGCCAAAGAGCTTTAGAACAAGGCATGGTTTTCCCTGCTGGCTCTTTGGACGTGGGACCCATCTCCAGACATATGGCCATTTATGTGCCTGGCGCGGCAACAAGTGGGAAAGGGTGGTTTTGAGGCTGACGGCAGAAGGAAAGCCTGAAGGCCCCAGGTCTGTGGGGTTATGCAAGCGGTTCCCAAAGAGCTTTAGAACAAGGCATAGTTTTCCCTGCTGCCTCTTTGGGCGTGGGACCAATCTCCAGACATATGGCCATTTTTGTGCCTGGCGCGGCAACAAGTGGGAAAGGGTGGTTTTGAGGCTGACGGCAGCAGGAAAGCCTGCAGCCCCCAGGTCTGTGGGGCTACGTAGGCGGTTCCCAAAGAGCTTTAGAACAAGGCATAATTTTCCCTGCTGGCTCTTTGGGCGGGGGACCAATCTCCAGACATATGGCCATTTTTGTGTGAGGCGCGGCGCCAAGTGGGAAACGGTGGTTTTGAGGCTGAAGGCAGCAGGAAAGCCGGCAGGCCCCAGGTCCGTGGGGCTGCGCAAGCTGTTCCCAAAGAGCTTTAGCACAAGGCATAGTTTTCCCTGCTGGCTCATTTGGGCATGGGACCAATCTCCAGACATATGGCCATTTTTTTGGCTCGCGCGGTTACAAGTGGGAAAGGGTGGTTTTGAGGCTGAAGGCAGCAGGAAAGCCTGCAGGCCCCAGGTCTGTGGGGCCAAGCAAGCGGTTCCCAAAGAGCTTTAGAACAAGGCATAGTTTTCCCTGCTGGCTCTTTGGGCAGGGGACCAATCTCCAGACATATGGCCATTTTTCTGCCTGGCGCGGTGCCAAGTGGGAAAGGGTGGTTTTGAGGCTGAAGGCAGCAGGAAAGCCTGCAGGCCCCAGGTCTGTGGGGTTATGCAAGCCGTTCCCAAAGAGCTTTAGCACAAGGCATAGTTTTCCCTGCTGGCTCATTTGGGCATGGGACCAATCTCCAGACATATGGCCATTTTTTTGGCTCGCGCGGTTACAAGTGGGAAAGGGTGGTTTTGAGGCTGAAGGCAGCAGGAAAGCCTGCAGCCCCCACGTCTGTGGGGCCAAGCAAGCGGTTCCCAAAGAGCTTTAGAACAAGGCATAGTTTTCCCTGCTGGCTCTTTGGGCAGGGGACCAATCTCCAGCCATATGGCCATTTTTCTGCCTGGCACGGTGCCAAGTGGGAAAGGGTGGTTTTGAGGCTGAAGGCAGCAGGAAAGCCTGCAGGCCCCAGGTCTGTGGGGCTACGCAAGCAGTTCCCAAAGAGCTTTAGAACAAGGCATAGCTTTCCCTGATGGCTCGTTGGGCGTGGGACCAATCCCCAGACATATGACCATTTTTGTGCCTGGCGCGGCGCCAAGTGGGAAAGGGCGGTTTTGAGGCTGAAGGCAGCAGGAAAGCCTGCAGGCCCCAGGTCTGTGGGGTTATGCAAGCCGTTCCCAAAGAGCTTTAGAGCAAGGCATAATTTTCCCTGCTGGCTCTTTGGCGTGGGACCAATCTCCAGCCATATGGCCATTTTTGTGCATGGCGCGGCGCCAAGTGGGAAAGGGTGGTTTTGAGGCTGAAGGCAGCAGGAAAGCCTGCAGCCCCCAGGTCTGTGAGGCTACGCAAACGGTTCCCAAAGAGCTTTAGAACAAGGCATAGTTTTCCCTGCTGGATCTTTGGGCGTGGGGCCAATCTCCAGACATATGGCCATTTTTGTGCCTGGCACGGCGCCAAGTGGGAAAGGGTGGTTTTGAGTCTTAAGGCGCAGGAAATCCTGCAGGCCGCAGGTCTGTGGGGCTACGCAAGCGGTTCCCAAAGAGCTTTAGAACAAGGCGTAGTTTTCCCTGCTGGCTCTTTGGACGTGGGACCCATCTCCAGACATATGGCCATTTTTCTGCCTGGCGCGGCGCCAAGTGGGAAAGGGTGGTTTTGAGGCTGAAGGCAGCAGGAAAGCCTGCAGCCCCCAGGTCTGTGAGGCTACGCAAGCGGTTCCCAAAGAGCTTTAGAACAAGGCATATTTTTCCCTGCTGGCTCTTTGGGCGGGGGACCAATCTCCAGACATATGGCCATTTTTGTGCCTGGTGCAGCGCCAAGTGGGAAAGGGCGGTTTTGAGGCTGAAGGCAGCAGGAAAGCCTACAGCCCCCAGGTCTGTGTGGCTACGCAAGCGGTTGCCAATGAGCTTTAGAACAAGGCATAGTTTTCCCTACTGGCTCTTTGGGCGTGGGACCAATCTCCAGACATATGGCCATTTTTGTGCCCGGCACGGTGCCAAGTTGGAAAGGGTGGTTTTGAGGCTGACGGCAGCAGGAAAGCCTGCAGCCCCCAGGTCTGTGGGGCTACGCAAGCGGTTCCCAAAGAGCTTTAGAACAAGGCATAGTTTTCCCTGCTGGCTCTTTGGCCGTGGGACCCATCTCCAGACATATGGCCATTTTTGTTTGAGGCGCGGCGCCAAGTGGGAAAGGGTGGTTTTGAGGCTGAAGGCAGCAGGAAAGCCTGCAGGCCCCAGGTCCGTGGGGCTGCGCAAGCGGTTCCCAAAGAGCTTTAGCACAAGTCATAGTTTTCCCTGCTGGCTCATTTGGGCATGGGACCAATCTCCAGACATATGGCCATTTTTTTGGCTCGCGCGGCTCCAAGTGGGAAAGGGTGGTTTTGAGGCTGAAGGCAGCAGGAAAGCCTGCAGCCCCCAGGTCTGTGGGGCCAAGCAAGCGGTTCCCAAAGAGCTTTAGAACAAGGCATAGTTTTCCCTGCTGGCTCTTTGGGCAGGGGACCAATCTCCAGACATATGGCCATTTTTCTGCCTGGCGCGGTGCCAAGTGGGAAAGGGTGGTTTTGAGGCTGAAGGCAGCAGGAAAGCCTGCAGGCCCCAGGTCTGTGGGGCCAAGCAAGCGGTTCCCAAAGAGCTTTAGAACAAGGCATAGTTTTCCCTGCTGGCTCTTTGGGCATGGGACCAATCTCCAGACATATGGCCATTTTTTTGCCTCGCGCGGTTACAATTGGGAAACGGTGGTGTCGAGGCTGAAGGCAGCAGGAAAGCCTGCAGCCCCCAGGTCTGTGGGGCCAAGCAAGCGGTTCCCAAAGAGCTTTAGAACAAGGCATAGTTTTCCCTGCTGGATCTTTGGGCAGGGGACCAACCTCCAGCCAAATGGCCATTTTTGTGCCTGGCGCGGCGCCAAGTGGGAAAGGGTGGTGTCGAGGCTGAAGGCAGCAGGAAAGCCTGCAGCCCCCAGGTCTGTTGGTCCACACCAGCGGTTGCCAAAGAGCTTTAGAGCAAGGCACAGTTTTCCCTGCTGGCTCTTTGGGTGTGGGACCAATCTCCAGACATATGGCCATTTTTGTGCCTGGCGCGGCGCCAAGTGGGAAAGGGTGGTTTTGAGGCTGAAGGCAGCAGGAAAGCCTGTAGGCCTCAGGTCTGTGGGGTTATGCAAGCCGTTCCCAAAGAGCTTTAGAACAAGGCATAGTTTTCCCTGCTGGCTCTTTGGGCGTGGGACCAATCTCCAGACATATGGCCATTTTTTTGGCTCGCGCGGTTACAAGTGGGAAAGGGTGGTTTTGAGGCTGAAGGCAGCAGGAGAGCCTGCAGCCCCCAGGTGTGTGGGACCACGCAAGCGGTTCCCAAAGAGCTTTAGCACAAGGCATAGTTTTCCCTGCTGGCTCATTTGGGCATGGGACCAATCTCCAGACATATGGCCATTTTTTTGGCTCGCGCTTTTACAAGTGGGAAAGGGTGGTTTTGAGGCTGAAGGCAGCAGGAAAGCCTGCAGCCCCCACGTCTGTGGGGCTACGCAAGCGGTTCCCAAAGAGCTTCACAAAAAGGCCAGTTGTCCCTGCTGGCTCGATGGGCGTGGGACCAACCTCCAGCCATATGGCCATTATTGTGCCTGGCGCGGTTACAAGTGGGAAAGGGTGGTTTTGAGGCTGAAGGCAGCAGGAAAGCCTGAAGGCCCCAGGTCTGTGGGGTTATGCAAGCCGTTCCCAAAGAGCTTTAGAGCAAGGCATAATTTTCCCTGCTGGCTCTTTGGGTGTGGGACCAATCTCCAGACATATGGCCATTTTTGTGCCTGGCGCGGCGCCACGTGGGAAAGGGTGGTTTTGAGGCTGAAGGCAGCAGGAAAGCCTGCAGCCCCCAGGTCTGTGGGGCTACGCAAGCGGTTCCCAAAGAGCTTTAGAACAAGGCATAATTTTCCCTGCTGGCTCTTTGGGCGGGGGACCAATCTCCAGACATATGGCCATTTTTGTGCCTGGCGCGGCGCCAAGTGGGAAAGGGTGGTTTTGAGGCTGAAGGCAGCAGGAAAGCCTGCAGCCCCCATGTCTCTGAGGCTACACAAGCGGTTCCCAAAGAGCTTTAGAACAAGGCATAGTTTTCCCTGCTGCCTCTTTGGGCGTGGGACCAATCCCCAGACATATGGCCATTTTTGTGCCTGGCGCGGCGCCAAGTGGGAAAGGGTGGTGTCGAGGCTTAAGGCGCAGGAAAGCCTGCAGGCCCCAGGTCTGTGGGGCTACGCAAGCGGTTCCCAAAGAGCTTTAGAGCAAGGCATAGTTTTCCCTGCTGGCTCTTTGGGCATGGGACCAATCTCCAGACATATGGCCATTTTTGTGCCTCGCGCGGTTACAATTGGGAAACGGTGGTGTCGAGGCTGAAGGCAGCAGGAAAGCCTGCAGCCCCCAGGTCTGTGGGGCCAAGCAAGCGGTTCCCAAAGAGCTTTAGAACAAGGCATAGTTGTCCCTGCTGGCTCTTTGGGCGTGGGACCAATCTCCAGACATATGGCCATTTATCTGCCTGGCGCAGCACCAAGTGGGAAAGGGTGATTTTGAGGCTGAAGGCAGCAGGAAAGCCTACAGCCCCCAGGTCTGTGGGGCTACGCAAGTGGTTCCCAAAGAGCTTTAGAACAAGGCATAGTTTTCCCTGCTGCCTCTTTGGGCATGGGACCAATCTCCAGACATATGGCCATTTTTGTGCCGGTGCGGCGCCAAGTGGGAAAGGGTGGTTTTGAGGCTGAAGGCAGCAGGAAAGCCTGCAGCCCCCACGTCTGTGGGGCCACGCAAGCGGTTCCCAAAGAGCTTTAGCACAAGGCATAGTTTTCCCTGCTGGCTCATTTGGGCATGGGACCAATCTCCAGACATATGGCCATTATTGTGCCTGGCGCGGTTACAAGTGGGAAAGGGTGGTTTTGAGGCTGAAGGCAGCAGGAAAGCCTGCAGCCCCCAGGTCTGTGGGGCCAAGCAAGCGGTTCCCAAAGAGCTTTAGAACAAGGCATAGTTTTCCCTGCTGGCTCTTTGGGCGTGGGACCAATCTCCAGCCATATGGCCATTTTTGTGCCTGGCGCGGCCCCAAGTGTTAAAGGGTGGTTTTGAGGCTGAAGGCAGCAGGAAAGCCTGCATCCCCCAGGTCTGTGGGGCTACGCAAGCGGTTCCAAAGAGCTTTACAAAAAGGCACAGTTGTCCCTGCTGACTCGATGAGCGTGGGACGAATCTCCAGACATATGGCCATTTTTGTGCCTGGCGCGGCGCCAAGTGGGAAAGGGTGGTTTTGAGGCTGAAGGCAGCAGGAAAGCCTGCAGCCCCCACGTCTGTGGGGCTACGCAAGCGGTTCCCAAAGAGCTTTAGAACAAGGCATGGTTTTCCCTGCTGGCTCTTTGGGCGTGGGACCAATCTCCAGACATATGGCCATTTTTGTGCCTGGAACGGTGCCAAGTTGGAAAGGGTAGTTTTGAGGCTGAAGGCAGCAGGAAAGTCTGCAGCCCCCACGTCTGTGGGGCCAAGCAAGCGGTTCCCAAAGAGCTTTAGCACAAGGCATAATTTTCCCTGCTGGCTCATTTGGGCATGGGACCAATCTCCAGACATATGGCCATTTTTTTGGCTCGCGCGGTTACAAGTGGTAAACGGTGGTTTTGAGGCTGAAGGCAGCAGGAAAGCCTGCAGCCCCCAGGTCTGTGGGGCCAAGCAAGCGGTTCCCAAAGAGCTTTAGAACAAGGCATAGTTGTCCCTGCTGGCTCTTTGGGCGTGGGACCAATCTCCAGACATATGGCCATTTTTGTGCCTGGCGCAGCACCAAGTGGGAAAGGGTGATTTTGAGGCTGAAGGCAGCAGGAAAGCCTACAGCCCCCAGGTCTGTGGGGCTACGCAAGTGGTTCCCAAAGAGCTTTAGAACAAGGCATAGTATTCCCTGCTGGCTCTTTGGGCATGGGACCAATCTCCAGACATATGGCCATTTTTGTGCCGGTGCGGCGCCAAGTGGGAAAGGGTGGTTTTGAGGCTGAAGGCAGCAGGAAAGCCTGCAGCCCCCAGGTCTGTGGGGCCAAGCAAGCGGTTCCCAAAGAGCTTTAGAACAAGGCATAGTTTTCCCTGCTGGCTCTTTGGGCGTGGGACCAATCTCCAGCCATATGGCCATTTTTGTGCCTGGCGCGGCCACAAGTGTTAAAGGGTGGTTTTGAGGCTGAAGGCAGCAGGAAAGCCTGCAGCCCCCAGGTCTGTGGGGCTACGCAAGCGGTTCCAAAGAGCTTTACAAAAAGGCACAGTTGTCCCTGCTGACTCGATGAGCATGGGACCAATATCCAGACATATGGCCATTATTGTGCCTGGCACGGCGCCAAGTGGGAAAGGGTGGATTTGAGGCTGAAGGCAGCAGGAAAGCCTGAAGGCCCCAGGTCTGTGGGGTTATGCAAGCCGTTCCCAAAGAGCTTTAGAACAAGGCATAGTTTTCCCTCCTGGCTCATTTGGGCATGGGACCAATCTCCAGACATATGGCCATTTTTTTGGCTCGCGCTTTTACAAGTGGGAAAGGGTGGTTTTGAGGCTGAAGGCAGCAGGAAAGCCTGCAGCCCCCACGTCTGTGGGGCTACGCAAGCGGTTCCCAAAGAGCTTTACAAAAAGGCACAGTTGTCCCTGCTGGCTCGATGGGCGTGGGACCAATCGCCAGCCATATGGCCATTTTTGTGCCTGGCGCGGTTACAAGTGGGAAAGGGTGGTTTTGAGGCTGAAGGCAGCAGGAAAGCCTGAAGGCCCCAGGTCTGTGGGGTTATGCAAGCCGTTCCCAAAGAGCTTTAGAGCAAGGCATAATTTTCCCTGCTGGCTCTTTGGGTGTGGGACCAATCTCCAGACATATGGCCATTTTTGTGCCTGGCGCGGCGCCAAGTGGAAAAGGGTGGTTTTGAGGCTGAAGGCAGCAGGAAAGCCTGCAGCCCCCAGGTCTGTGGGGCTACGCAAGCGTTTCCCAAAGAGCTTTAGAACAAGGCATAATTTTCCCTGCTGGCTCTTTGGGCGTGGGACGAATCTCCAGACATATGGCCATTTTTGTGCCTGGCGCGGCGCCAAGTGGGAAAGGGTGGTTTTGAGGCTGAAGGCAGCAGGAAAGCCTGCAGCCCCCAGGTCTGTGGGGCCAAGCAAGCGGTTCCCAAAGAGCTTTAGAACAAGGCATGGTTTTCCCTGCTGGCTCTTTGGGCGTGGGACCAATCTCCAGACATATGGCCATTTTTGTGCCTGGAACGGTGCCAAGTTGGAAAGGGTAGTTTTGAGGCTGAAGGCAGCAGGAAAGTCTGCAGCCCCCACGTCTGTGGGGCCAAGCAAGCGGTTCCCAAAGAGCTTTAGAACAAGGCATAGTTTTCCCTGCTGGATCTTTGGGCAGGGGACCAACCTCCAGCCATATGGCCATTTTTGTGCCTGGCGTGGCGCCAAGTGGGAAAGGGTGGTGTCGAGGCTGAAGGCAGCAGGAAAGCCTGCAGCCCCCAGGTCTGTCGGTCCACACCAGTGGTTCCCAAAGAGCTTTAGAGCAAGGCATAGTTTTCCCTGCTGGCTCTTTGGGCGGGGGACCAATCTCCAGACATACGGCCATTTTTGTGCCTGGCGCGGCACCAAGTGGGAAAGGGTGGTTTTGAGGCTGAAGGCAGCAGGAAAGCCTGCAGCCCCCATGTCTATGGGGCCACGCAAGCGGTTCCCAAAGAGCTTTAGCACAAGGCATAATTTTCCCTGCTGGCTCATTTGGGCATGGGACCAATCTCCAGACATATGGCCATTTTTTTGGCTCGCGCGGTTACAAGTGGTAAACGGTGGTTTTGAGGCTGAAGGCAGCAGGAAAGCCTGCAGCCCCCAGGTCTGTGGGGCCAAGCAAGCGGTTCCCAAAGAGCTTTAGAACAAGGCATAGTTGTCCCTGCTGGCTCTTTGGGCGTGGGACCAATCTCCAGACATATGGCCATTTATCTGCCTGGCGCAGCACCAAGTGGGAAAGGGTGATTTTGAGGCTGAAGGCAGCAGGAAAGCCTACAGCCCCCAGGTCTGTGGGGCTACGCAAGTGGTTCCCAAAGAGCTTTAGAACAAGGCATAGTTTTCCCTGCTGCCTCTTTGGGCATGGGACCAATCTCCAGACATATGGCCATTTTTGTGCCGGTGCGGCGCCAAGTGGGAAAGGGTGGTTTTGAGGCTGAAGGCAGCAGGAAAGCCTGCAGCCCCCACGTCTGTGGGGCCACGCAAGCGGTTCCCAAAGAGCTTTAGAACAAGGCATAGTTTTCCCTGCTGGATCTTTGGGCAGGGGACCAACCTCCAGCCATACGGCCATTTTTGTGCCTGGCGTGGCGCCAAGTGGGAAAGGGTGGTGTCGAGGCTGAAGGCAGCAGGAAAGCCTGCAGCCCCCAGGTCTGTCGGTCCACACCAGTGGTTCCCAAAGAGCTTTAGAGCAAGGCATAGTTTTCCCTGCTGGCTCTTTGGGCGGGGGACCAATCTCCAGACATACGGCCATTTTTGTGCCTGGCGCGGCACCAAGTGGGAAAGGGTGGTTTTGAGGCTGAAGGCAGCAGGAAAGCCTGCAGCCCCCAGGTCTATGGGGCCACGCAAGCGGTTCCCAAAGAGCTTTAGCACAAGGCATAATTTTCCCTGCTGGCTCATTTGGGCATGGGACCAATCTCCAGATATATGGCCATTTTTTTGGCTCGCGTGGTTACAAGTGGTAAACGGTGGTTTTGAGGCTGAAGGCAGCAGGAAAGCCTGCAGCCCCCAGGTCTGTGGGGCCAAGCAAGCGGTTCCCAAAGAGCTTTAGAACAAGGCATAGTTGTCCCTGCTGGCTCTTTGGGCGTGGGACCAATCTCCAGACATATGGCCATTTATCTGCCTGGCGCAGCACCAAGTGGGAAAGGGTGATTTTGAGGCTGAAGGCAGCAGGAAAGCCTACAGCCCCCAGGTCTGTGGGGCTACGCAAGTGGTTCCCAAAGAGCTTTAGAACAAGGCATAGTTTTCCCTGCTGCCTCTTTGGGCATGGGACCAATCTCCAGACATATGGCCATTTTTGTGCCGGTGCGGCGCCAAGTGGGAAACGGTGGTTTTGAGGCTTAAGGCGCAGGAAAGCCTGCAGGCCCCACGTCTGTGGGGCTACGCAAGCGGTTCCCAAAGAGCTTTAGAACAAGGCATAGTTTTCCCTGCTGCCTCTTTGGGCGTGGGACCAATCTCCAGACATATGGCCATTATTGTGCCTGGCGCGGCGCCAAGTGGGAAAGGGTGGTTTTGAGGCTGAAGGCAGCAGGAAAGCCTGCAGCCCCCAGGTCTGTGGGGCCAAGCAAGCGGTTCCCAAAGAGCTTTAGAACAAGGCATAGTTTTCCCTGCTGCCTCTTTGGGCGTGGGACCAATCTCCAGACATATGGCCATTTTTGTGCCGGTGCGGCGCCAAGTGGGAAAGGGTGGTTTTGAGGCTGAAGGCAGCAGGAAAGCCTGAAGGCCCCAGGTCTGTGGGGTTATGCAAGCCGTTCCCAAAGAGCTTTAGAACAAGGCATAGTTGTCCCTGCTGGCTCTTTGGGTGTGGGACCAATCTCCAGACATATGGCCATTTTTGTGCCTGGCGCAGTGCCAAGTGGGAAAGGGTGGTTTTGAGGCTGAAGGCAGCAGGAAAACCTGGAGCCCCCAGGTCTGTGGGGTTATGCAAGCCGTTCCCAAAGAGCTTTAGAACAAGGCATAGTTTTCCCTGCTGGCTCTTTGGGCGTGGGACCAATCTCCAGACATATGGCCATTTATCTGCCTGGCGCGGCACCAAGTGGGAAAGGGTGATTTTGAGGCTGAAGGCAGCAGGAAAGCCTACACCCCCCAGGTCTGTGGGGCTATGCAGGCGGTTCCCAAAGACCTTTAGAACAAGGCATAGTTTTCCCTGCTGGATCTTTGGGCAGGGGACCAACCTGCAGCCATATGGCCATTTTTGTGCCTGGCGCGGCGCCAAGTGGGAAAGGGTGGTTTTGAGGCTGAAGGCAGCAGGAAATCCTACAGCCCCCAGGTCTGTGGGGCTACGCAAGCGGTTCCCAAAGAGTTTTAGAACAAGGCATAATTTTCCCTGCTGGCTCTTTGGGCGTGGGACCAATCCCCAGACATATGGCCATTTTTCTGCCTGGCGCGGCGCCAAGTGGGAAAGGGTGGTTTTGAGGCTGAAGGCAGCAGGAAAGCCTGAAGGCCCCAGTTCTGTGGGGTTATGCAAGTGGTTCCCAAAGAGCTTTAGAACAAGGCATAGTTTTCCCTGCTGGCTATTTGGGCGTGGGACTAATGTCCAGCCATATGGCCATTTTTGTGCCTGGCGCGGCGCCAAATGGGAAAGGGTGGTTTTGAGGCTGAAGGCAGCAGGAAAGCCTGCAGCCCCCAGGTCTGTGGGGTTATGCAAGCGGTTCCCAAAGAGCTTTAGAACAAGGCATAGTTTTCCCTGCTGGCTCTTTGGGCGTGGGACCAATCTCCAGACATATGGCCATTTTTGTGCCCGGCACGGTGCCAAGTTGGAAAGGGTGCTTTTGAGGCTGACGGCAGCAGGAAAGCCTGCAGCCCCCACGTCTGCGGGGCTACGCAAGCAGTTCCCAAAGAGCTTTAGAACAAGGCATAGTTTTCCCTGCTGGCTATTTGGGCGTTGGACCCATCTCCAGCCATATGGCCATTTTTGTGCTCGGCACGTTCCCAAGTGGTAAAGGGTGGTTTTGAGGCTGAAGGCAGCAGGAAAGCCTGCAGCCCCCAGGTCTGTGGGGTTATGCAAGCGGTTCCCGAAGAGCTTTAGAACAAGGCATAGTTTTCCCTGCTGGCTCTTTGGGCATGGGACCAATCTCCAGACATATGGCCATTTTTGTGCCTCGCGCGGTTACAATTGGGAAACGGTGGTGTCGAGGCTGAAGGCAGCAGGAAAACCTGCAGCCCCCAGGTCTGTGGGGCCAAGCAAGCGGTTCCCAAAGAGCTTTAGAACAAGGCATAGTTGTCCCTGCTGGCTCTTTGGGCGTGGGACCAATCTCCAGACATATGGCCATTTATCTGCCTGGCGCAGCACCAAGTGGGAAAGGGTGATTTTGAGGCTGAAGGCAGCAGGAAAGCCTACAGCCCCCAGGTCTGTGGGGCTACGCAAGTGGTTCCCAAAGAGCTTTAGAACAAGGCATAGTTTTCCCTGCTGCCTCTTTGGGCATGGGACCAATCTCCAGACATATGGCCATTTTTGTGCCGGTGCGGCGCCAAGTGGGAAAGGGTGGTTTTGAGGCTGAAGGCAGCAGGAAAGCCTGCAGCCCCCACGTCTGTGGGACCACGCAAGCGGTTCCCAAAGAGCTTTAGCACAAGGCATAGTTTTCCCTGCTGGCTCATTTGGGCATGGGACCAATCTCCAGACATATGGCCATTATTGTGCCTGGCGCGGTTACAAGTGGGAAAGGGTGGTTTTGAGGCTGAAGGCAGCAGGAAAGCCTGCAGCCCCCAGGTCTGTGGGGCCAAGCAAGCGGTTCCCAAAGAGCTTTAGAACAAGGCATAGTTTTCCCTGCTGGCTCTTTGGGCGTGGGACCAATCTCCAGCCATATGGCCATTTTTGTGCCTGGCGCGGCCCCAAGTGTTAAAGGGTGGTTTTGAGGCTGAAGGCAGCAGGAAAGCCTGCAGCCCCCAGGTCTGTGGGGCTACGCAAGCGGTTCCAAAGAGCTTTACAAAAAGGCACAGTTGTCCCTGCTGACTCGATGAGCGTGGGACGAATCTCCAGACATATGGCCATTTTTGTGCCTGGCGCGGCGCCAAGTGGGAAAGGGTGGTTTTGAGGCTGAAGGCAGCAGGAAAGCCTGCAGCCCCCACGTCTGTGGGGCTACGCAAGCGGTTCCCAAAGAGCTTTAGAACAAGGCATGGTTTTCCCTGCTGGCTCTTTGGGCGTGGGACCAATCTCCAGACATATGGCCATTTTTGTGCCCGGCACGGTGCCAAGTTGGAAAGGGTGGTTTTGAGGCTGAAGGCAGCAGGAAAGTCTGCAGCCCCCACGTCTGTGGGGCCAAGCAAGCGGTTCCCAAAGAGCTTTAGCACAAGGCATAATTTTCCCTGCTGGCTCATTTGGGCATGGGACCAATCTCCAGACATATGGCCATTTTTTTGGCTCGCGCGGTTACAAGTGGTAAACGGTGGTTTTGAGGCTGAAGGCAGCAGGAAAGCCTGCAGCCCCAGGTCTGTGGGGCCAAGCAAGCGGTTCCCAAAGAGCTTTAGAACAAGGCATAGTTGTCCCTGCTGGCTCTTTGGGCGTGGGACCAATCTCCAGACATATGGCCATTTATCTGCCTGGCGCAGCACCAAGTGGGAAAGGGTGATTTTGAGGCTGAAGGCAGCAGGAAAGCCTACAGCCCCCAGGTCTGTGGGGCTACGCAAGTGGTTCCCAAAGAGCTTTAGAACAAGGCATAGTATTCCCTGCTGGCTCTTTGGGCATGGGACCAATCTCCAGACATATGGCCATTTTTGTGCCGGTGCGGCGCCAAGTGGGAAAGGGTGGTTTTGAGGCTGAAGGCAGCAGGAAAGCCTGCAGCCCCCAGGTCTGTGGGGCCAAGCAAGCGGTTCCCAAAGAGCTTTAGAACAAGGCATAGTTTTCCCTGCTGGCTCTTTGGGCAGGGGACCAATCTCCAGCCATATGGCCATTTTTGTGCCTGGCGCGGCCACAAGTGTTAAAGGGTGGTTTTGAGGCTGAAGGCAGCAGGAAAGCCTGCAGCCCCCAGGTCTGTGGGGCTACGCAAGCGGTTCCAAAGAGCTTTACAAAAAGGCACAGTTGTCCCTGCTGACTCGATGAGCATGGGACCAATATCCAGACATATGGCCATTATTGTGCCTGGCACGGCGCCAAGTGGGAAAGGGTGGATTTGAGGCTGAAGGCAGCAGGAAAGCCTGAAGGCCCCAGGTCTGTGGGGTTATGCAAGCCGTTCCCAAAGAGCTTTAGAACAAAGCATAGTTTTCCCTCCTGGCTCATTTGGGCATGGGACCAATCTCCAGACATATGGCCATTTTTTTGGCTCGCGCTTTTACAAGTGGGAAAGGGTGGTTTTGAGGCTGAAGGCAGCAGGAAAGCCTGCAGCCCCCACGTCTGTGGGGCTACGCAAGCGGTTCCCAAAGAGCTTTACAAAAAGGCACAGTTGTCCCTGCTGGCTCGATGGGCGTGGGACCAATCTCCAGCCATATGGCCATTTTTGTGCCTGGCGCGGTTACAAGTGGGAAAGGGTGGTTTTGAGGCTGAAGGCAGCAGGAAAGCCTGAAGGCCCCAGGTCTGTGGGGTTATGCAAGCCGTTCCCAAAGAGCTTTAGAGCAAGGCATAATTTTCCCTGCTGGCTCTTTGGGTGTGGGACCAATCTCCAGACATATGGCCATTTTTGTGCCTGGCGCGGCGCCAAGTGGAAAAGGGTGGTTTTGAGGCTGAAGGCAGCAGGAAAGCCTGCAGTCCCCAGGTCTGTGGGGCTACGCAAGCGTTTCCCAAAGAGCTTTAGAACAAGGCATAATTTTCCCTGCTGGCTCTTTGGGCGTGGGACGAATCTCCAGACATATGGCCATTTTTGTGCCTGGCGCGGCGCCAAGTGGGAAAGGGTGGTTTTGAGGCTGAAGGCAGCAGGAAAGCCTGCAGCCCCCAGGTCTGTGGGGCCAAGCAAGCGGTTCCCAAAGAGCTTTAGAACAAGGCATGGTTTTCCCTGCTGGCTCTTTGGGCGTGGGACCAATCTCCAGACATATGGCCATTTTTGTGCCTGGAACGGTGCCAAGTTGGAAAGGGTAGTTTTGAGGCTGAAGGCAGCAGGAAAGTCTGCAGCCCCCACGTCTGTGGGGCCAAGCAAGCGGTTCCCAAAGAGCTTTAGAACAAGGCATAGTTTTCCCTGCTGGATCTTTGGGCAGGGGACCAACCTCCAGCCATATGGCCATTTTTGTGCCTGGCGTGGCGCCAAGTGGGAAAGGGTGGTTTTGAGGCTGAAGGCAGCAGGAAAGCCTGCAGCCCCCAGGTCTGTCGGTCCACACCAGTGGTTCCCAAAGAGCTTTAGAGCAAGGCATAGTTTTCCCTGCTGGCTCTTTGGGCGGGGGACCAATCTCCAGACATACGGCCATTTTTGTGCCTGGCGCGGCACCAAGTGGGAAAGGGTGGTTTTGAGGCTGAAGGCAGCAGGAAAGCCTGCAGCCCCCATGTCTATGGGGCCACGCAAGCGGTTCCCAAAGAGCTTTAGCACAAGGCATAATTTTCCCTGCTGGCTCATTTGGGCATGGGACCAATCTCCAGACATATGGCCATTTTTTTGGCTCGCGCGGTTACAAGTGGTAAACGGTGGTTTTGAGGCTGAAGGCAGCAGGAAAGCCTGCAGCCCCCAGGTCTGTGGGGCCAAGCAAGCGGTTCCCAAAGAGCTTTAGAACAAGGCATAGTTGTCCCTGCTGGCTCTTTGGGCGTGGGACCAATCTCCAGACATATGGCCATTTATCTGCCTGGCGCAGCACCAAGTGGGAAAGGGTGATTTTGAGGCAGAAGGCAGCAGGAAAGCCTACAGCCCCCAGGTCTGTGGGGCTACGCAAGTGGTTCCCAAAGAGCTTTAGAACAAGGCATAGTTTTCCCTGCTGCCTCTTTGGGCATGGGACCAATCTCCAGACATATGGCCATTTTTGTGCCGGTGCGGCGCCAAGTGGGAAAGGGTGGTTTTGAGGCTGAAGGCAGCAGGAAAGCCTGCAGCCCCCACGTCTGTGGGGCCACGCAAGCGGTTCCCAAAGAGCTTTAGAACAAGGCATAGTTTTCCCTGCTGGATCTTTGGGCAGGGGACCAACCTCCAGCCATACGGCCATTTTTGTGCCTGGCGTGGCGCCAAGTGGGAAAGGGTGGTGTCGAGGCTGAAGGCAGCAGGAAAGCCTGCAGCCCCCAGGTCTGTCGGTCCACACCAGTGGTTCCCAAAGAGCTTTAGAACAAGGCATAGTTTTCCCTGCTGGCTCTTTGGGCGGGGGACCAATCTCCAGACATACGGCCATTTTTGTGCCTGGCGCGGCACCAAGTGGGAAAGGGTGGTTTTGAGGCTGAAGGCAGCAGGAAAGCCTGCAGCCCCCAGGTCTATGGGGCCACGCAAGCGGTTCCCAAAGAGCTTTAGCACAAGGCATAATTTTCCCTGCTGGCTCATTTGGGCATGGGACCAATCTCCAGATATATGGCCATTTTTTTGGCTCGCGTGGTTACAAGTGGTAAACGGTGGTTTTGAGGCTGAAGGCAGCAGGAAAGCCTGCAGCCCCCAGGTCTGTGGGGCCAAGCAAGCGGTTCCCAAAGAGCTTTAGAACAAGGCATAGTTGTCCCTGCTGGCTCTTTGGGCGTGGGACCAATCTCCAGACATATGGCCATTTATCTGCCTGGCGCAGCACCAAGTGGGAAAGGGTGATTTTGAGGCTGAAGGCAGCAGGAAAGCCTACAGCCCCCAGGTCTGTGGGGCTACGCAAGTGGTTCCCAAAGAGCTTTAGAACAAGGCATAGTTTTCCCTGCTGCCTCTTTGGGCATGGGACCAATCTCCAGACATATGGCCATTTTTGTGCCGGTGCGGCGCCAAGTGGGAAAGGGTGGTTTTGAGGCTTAAGGCGCAGGAAAGCCTGCAGGCCCCACGTCTGTGGGGCTACGCAAGCGGTTCCCAAAGAGCTTTAGAACAAGGCATAGTTTTCCCTGCTGCCTCTTTGGGCGTGGGACCAATCTCCAGACATATGGCCATTATTGTGCCTGGCGCGGCGCCAAGTGGGAAAGGGTGGTTTTGAGGCTGAAGGCAGCAGGAAAGCCTGCAGCCCCCAGGTCTGTGGGGCCAAGCAAGCGGTTCCCAAAGAGCTTTAGAACAAGGCATAGTTTTCCCTGCTGCCTCTTTGGGCGTGGGACCAATCTCCAGACATATGGCCATTTTTGTGCCGGTGCGGCGCCAAGTGGGAAAGGGTGGTTTTGAGGCTGAAGGCAGCAGGAAAGCCTGAAGGCCCCAGGTCTGTGGGGTTATGCAAGCCGTTCCCAAAGAGCTTTAGAACAAGGCATAATTTTCCCTGCTGGCTCTTTGGGTGTGGGACCAATCTCCAGACATATGGCCATTTTTGTGCCTGGCGCAGTGCCAAGTGGGAAAGGGTGGTTTTGAGGCTGAAGGCAGCAGGAAAACCTGGAGCCCCCAGGTCTGTGGGGTTATGCAAGCCGTTCCCAAAGAGCTTTAGAACAAGGCATAGTTTTCCCTGCTGGCTCTTTGGGCGTGGGACCAATCTCCAGACATATGGCCATTTATCTGCCTGGCGCGGCACCAAGTGGGAAAGGGTGATTTTGAGGCTGAAGGCAGCAGGAAAGCCTACACCCCCCAGGTCTGTGGGGCTATGCAGGCGGTTCCCAAAGACCTTTAGAACAAGGCATAGTTTTCCCTGCTGGATCTTTGGGCAGGGGACCAACCTGCAGCCATATGGCCATTTTTGTGCCTGGCGCGGCGCCAAGTGGGAAAGGGTGGTTTTGAGGCTGAAGGCAGCAGGAAATCCTACAGCCCCCAGGTCTGTGGGGCTACGCAAGCGGTTCCCAAAGAGTTTTAGAACAAGGCATAATTTTCCCTGCTGGCTCTTTGGGCGTGGGACCAATCCCCAGACATATGGCCATTTTTCTGCCTGGCGCGGCGCCAAGTGGGAAAGGGTGGTTTTGAGGCTGAAGGCAGCAGGAAAGCCTGAAGGCCCCAGGTCTGTGGGGTTATGCAAGTGGTTCCCAAAGAGCTTTAGAACAAGGCATAGTTTTCCCTGCTGGCTATTTGGGCGTGGGACTAATGTCCAGCCATATGGCCATTTTTGTGCCTGGCGCGGCGCCAAATGGGAAAGGGTGGTTTTGAGGCTGAAGGCAGCAGGAAAGCCTGCAGCCCCCAGGTCTGTGGGGTTATGCAAGCGGTTCCCAAAGAGCTTTAGAACAAGGCATAGTTTTCCCTGCTGGCTCTTTGGGCGTGGGACCAATCTCCAGACATATGGCCTTTTTTGTGCCCGGCACGGTGCCAAGTTGGAAAGGGTGCTTTTGAGGCTGACGGCAGCAGGAAAGCCTGCAGCCCCCACGTCTGCGGGGCTACGCAAGCAGTTCCCAAAGAGCTTTAGAACAAGGCATAGTTTTCCCTGCTGGCTATTTGGGCGTTGGACCCATCTCCAGCCATATGGCCATTTTTGTGCTCGGCACGTTCCCAAGTGGTAAAGGGTGGTTTTGAGGCTGAAGGCAGCAGGAAAGCCTGCAGCCCCCAGGTCTGTGGGGCTACGCAGGCGGTTCCCAAAGAGCTTTAGAGGAAGGCATAATTTTCCCTGCTGGCTCTTTGGGCGTGGGACCAATCTCCAGACATATGGCCATTTTTGGGCCTGGCACGGCGCCAAGTGCGAAAGGCTGGTTTTGAGGCTGAAGGCAGCAGGAAAGCCTGAAGGCCCCAGGTCTGTCGGGTTATGCAAGCCGTTCCCAAAGAGCTTTATAACAAGGCACAGTTTTCCCTGCTGGCTATTTGGGCGTTGGACCCATCTCCAGCCATATGGCCATTTTTGTGCCTGGCGCGGCGCCAAGTGGGAAAGGGTGGTTTTGAGGCTGAAGGCAGCAGGAAAGCCTGCAGCCCCCAGGTCTGTGGGGCTACGCAAGCGGTTCCCAAAGAGCTTTAGAGGAAGGCATAATTTTCCCTGCTTGCTCTTTGGGCGTGGGACCAATCCCCAGACATATGGCCATTTTTGGGCCTGGCACGGCGCCAAGTGCGAAAGGCTGGTTTTGAGGCTGAAGGCAGCAGGAAAGCCTGAAGGCCCCAGGTCTGTCGGGTTATGTAAGCCGTTCCCAAAGAGCTTTAGAACAAGGCATAATTTTCCCTGCTGGCTCTTTGGGCGTGGGACCAATCTCTAGACATATGGCCATTTTTCTGCCTGGCACGGCGCCAAGTGGGAAAGGGTGGTTTTGAGGCTGAAGGCAGCAGGAAAGCCTGCAGCCCCCAGGTCTGTGAGGCTACGCAAGCGGTTCCCAAAGAGCTTTAGAACAAGGCATATTTTTCCCTGCTGGCTCTTTGGGCGTGGGACCAATCTCCAGACATATGGCCATTTATCTGCCTGGCGCAGCACCAAGTGGGAAAGGGTGATTTTGAGGCTGAAGGCAGCAGGAAAGCCTACAGCCCCCAGGTCTGTGGGGCTACGCAGGCGGTTCCCAAAGAGCTTTAGAACAAGGCATAATTTTCCCTGCTGGCTCTTTGGGCGTGGGACCAATCTCCAGACATATGGCCATTTTTGTGCCGGTGCGGCGCCAAGTGGGAAAGGGTGGTTTTGAGGCTGAAGGCAGCAGGAAAGCCTGAAGGCCCCAGGTCTGTGGGGTTATGCAAGCCGTTCCCAAAGAGCTTTAGAACAAGGCATAGTTTTCCTTCCTGGCTCTTTGGGCGTGGGACCAATCTCCAGACATATGGCGATTTTTGTGCCTGGCGCGGCGCCAAGTGGGAAAGGGTCTTTTGAGGCTGAAGGCAGCAGAAAAGCCTGAAGGCCCAACGTCTGTGGCGTTATGCAAGCCGTTCCCAAAGAGCTTTAGAACAAGGCATAGTTTTCCCTGCTGGCTCTTTGGGCAGGGGACCAATCTCCAGACATATGGCCATTTTTCTGCCTGGCGCGGTGCCAAGTGGGAAAGGGTGGTTTTGAGGCTGAAGGCAGCACAAAACCTGCAGCCCCCAGGTCTGTGGGGTTATGCAAGCCGTTCCCAAAGAGCTTTAGCACAAGGCATAGTTTTCCCTGCTGGCTCTTTGGGCATGGGACCAATCTCCAGCCATATGGCCATTTATCTGCCTGGCGCGGCACCAAGTGGGAAAGGGTGGTTTTGAGGCTGAAGGCAGCAGGAAATCCTACAGCCCCCAGGTCTGTGGGGCTACGCAAGCTGTTCCCAAAGAGCTTTAGAACAAGGCATAGTTTTCCCTGCTGGCTCTTTGGGCGTGGGACCAATCTCCAGACATATGGCCATTTTTGTGCCGGTGCGGCGCCAAGTGTTAAAGGGTGGTTTTGAGGCTTAAGGCAGCAGGAAAGCCTGCAGCCCCCAGGTCTGTGGGGCTACGCAAGCGGTTCCCAAAGAGCTTTAGAACAAGGCATAGTTTTCCCTGCTGGCTCTTTGGGCGTTGGACCAATCTCCAGACATATGGCCATTTATGTGCCCGGCACGTTGCCAAGTGGGAAAGGGTGGTTTTGAGGCTGACGGCAGCAGGAAAGCCTGCAGGCATCAGGTCTGTGGGGCTACGCAAGCGGTTCCCAAAGAGCTTTAGAACAAGGCATAGTTTTCCCTGCTGGCTCTTTGGGCGTGGGACCAATCTCCAGACATATGGCCATTTTTGGGCCTGGCGCGGCGCCAAGTGGGAAAGGGTGGTTTTGAGGCTGAAGGCAGCAGGAAAGCCTGAAGGCCCCAGGTCTGTGGGGTTATGCAAGCCGTTCCCAAAGAGCTTTAGAACAAGGCATAGTTTTCCCTGCTGGCTCTTTGGGCGTGGGACCAATCTCCAGACATATGGCCATTTTTGTGCCTGGCGCGGCACCAAGTGGGAAAGGGTGATTTTGAGGCTGAAGGCAGCAGGAAAGCCTACAGCCCCCAGGTCTGTGGGGCTACGCAGGCGGTTCCCAAAGAGCTTTAGAACAAGGCATAATTTTCCCTGCTGGATCTTTGGGCAGGGGACCAAGCTGCAGCCATATGGCCATTTTTGTGCCTGGCGCGGCGCCAAGTGGGAAAGGGTGGTTTTGAGGCTGAAGGCAGCAGGAAAGCCTGCAGCCCCCAGGTCTGTGGGGCTACGCAAGCGGTTCCCAAAGAGCTTTAGAACAAGGCATAGTTTTTCCTGCTGGCTCTTTGGGCGTGGGACTCATCTCCAGACATATGGCCATTTTTGTGCCCGGCACGTTGCCACGTGGGAAATCGTGGTTTTGAGGCTGACGGCAGCAGGAAAGCCTGCAGACCCCAGGTCTGTGGGGCTACGCAAGCGGTTCCCAAACAGCCTTAGAGGAAGGCATAATTTTCCCTGCTGGCTCTTTGGGTGTGGGACCAATCCCCAGACATATGGCGATTTTTGGGCCTGGCGCGGCGCCAAGTGGGAAAGGGTGGTTTTGAGGCTGAAGGCAGCAGGAAAGCCTGAAGGCCCCAGGTCTGTGGGGTTATGCAAGCCGTTCCCAAAGAGCTTTAGAACAAGGCATACTTTTCCCTGCTGGCTCTTTGGGCGTGGGACCAATCTCTAGACATATGGCCATTTTTCTGCCTGGCGCGGCGCCAAGTGGGAAAGGGTGGTTTTGAGGCTGAAGGCAGCAGGAAAGCCTGCAGCCCCCACGTCTGTGAGGCTACGCAAGCGGTTCCCAAAGAGCTTTAGAACAAGGCATAGTTTTCCCTGCTGGCTCTTTGGGCGTGGGACCAATCTCCAGACATATGGCCATTTATCTGCCTGGCGCAGCACCAAGTGGGAAAGGGTGATTTTGAGGCAGAAGGCAGCAGGAAAGCCTACAGCCCCCACGTCTGTGGGGCTACGCAAGCGGTTCCCAAAGAGCTTTAGAACAAGGCATAGTTTTCCCTGCTGGCTCTTTGGGCGTGGGACCAATCTCCAGACATATGGCCATTTATCTGCCTGGCGCAGCACCAAGTGGGAAAGGGTGATTTTGAGGCAGAAGGCAGCAGGAAAGCCTACAGCCCCCAGGTCTGTGGGGCTACGCAGGCGGTTCCCTAAGAGCTTTAGAACAAGGCATAATTTTCCCTGCTGGCTCTTTGGGCGTGGGACCAATCTCCAGACATATGGCCATTATTGTGCCTGGCGCGGCGCCAAGTGGGAAAGGGTGGTTTTGAGGCTGAAGGCAGCAGGAAAGCCTGCAGCCCCCAGGTCTGTGGGGCTACGCAAGCGGTTCCCAAAGAGCTTTAGAACAAGGCATAGTTTTCCCTGCTGCCTCTTTGGGCGTGGGACCAATCTCCAGACATATGGCCATTTTTGTGCCGGTGCGGGGCCAAGTGGGAAAGGGTGGTTTTGAGGCTGAAGGCAGCAGGAAAGCCTGCAGGCCCCACGTCTGTGGGGCTACGCAAGCGGTTCCCAAAGAGCTTTAGAACAAGGCATAGTTTTCCCTGCTGGCTCTTTGGGCGTGGGACCAATCTCCAGACATATGGCCATTTTTGTGCCTGGCGCGGCGCCAAGTGGGAAAGGGTGATTTTGAGGCTGAAGGCAGCAGGAAAGCCTGCAGCCCCCAGGTCTGTCGGTCCACACCAGTGGTTCCCAAAGAGCTTTAGAGCAAGGCATAGTTTTCCCTGCTGGCTCTTTGGGCGGGGGACCAATCTCCAGACATACGGCCATTTTTGTGCCTGGTGCGTCGCCAAGTGGGAAAGGGTGGTTTTGAGGCTGAAGGCAGCAGGAAAGCCTGCAGCCCCCACGTCTGTGGGGCTACGCAAGCGGTTCCCAAAGAGCTTTAGAACAAGGCATAATTTTCCCTGCTGGCTACTTGGGCGTGGGACCAATCCCCAGACATATGGCCATTTTTGTGCCTGGCGCGGCGCCAAGTGGGACAGGGTGGTTTTGAGGCTGAAGGCAGCAGGAAAGCCTGAAGGCCCCAGGTCTGTGGGGTTATGCAAGCCGTTCCCAAAGAGCTTTAGAACAAGGCATAATTTTCCCTGCTGGCTCTTTGGGCGTGGGACCAGTCTCCAGACATATGGCCATTTTTGTGCCTGGCGCGGCACCAAGTGGAAAAGGGTGGTTTTGAGGCTGAAGGCAGCAGGAAAGCCTGCAGTTCCCAGCTCTGTGGGGCTACGCAGGCGGTTTCCAAAGAGCTTTAGAACAAGGCATAATTTTCCCTGCTGGCTCATTTGGGCGTGGGACCAATCTCCAGACATATGGCCATTTTTGTGCCTGGCGCGGCGCCAAGTGGTAAAGGGTGGTTTTGAGGCTGAAGGCAGCAGGAAAGCCTGCAGCCCCAAGGTCTGTGGGGCTACGCAAGCGGTTCCCAAAGAGCTTTAGAACAAGGCATGGTTTTCCCTGCTGGCTCTTTGGGCATGGGACCCATCTCCAGCCATATGGCCATTTATGTGCCTGGCGCGGCGCTAAGTGGGAAAGGCTGGTTTTGAGGCTGAAGGCAGAAGGAAAGCCTGCAGGCCCCAGGTCTGTGGGGTTATGCAAGCGGTTCCCAAAGAGCTTTAGAACAAGGCATAGTTTTCCCTGCTGGCTCTTTGGGTGTGGGACCAATCTCCAGACATATGGCCATTTTTGTGCCTGGCGCGGTTACAAGTGGGAAAGGGTGGTTTTGAGGCTGAAGGCAGCAGGAAAGCCTGCAGCCCCCAGGTCTGTGGGGCCAAGCAAGCGGTTCCCAAAGAGCTTTAGCACAAGGCATAGTTTTCCCTGCTGGCTCATTTGGGCATGGGACCAATCTCCAGACATATGGCCATTTTTTTGGCTCGCGCGGTTACAAGTGGGAAAGGGTGGTTTTGAGGCTGAAGGCAGCAGGAAAGCCTGCAGCCCCCAGGTCTGTGGGGCCAAGCAAGCGGTTCCCAAAGAGCTTTAGAACAAGGCATAGTTTTCCCTGCTGGCTCTTTGGGCAGGGGACCAATCTCCAGCCATATGGCCATTTTTCTGCCTGGCGCGGTGCCAAGTGGGAAAGGGTGGTTTTGAGGCTGAAGGCAGCAGGAAAGCCTGCAGGCCCCAGGTTTGTGGGGTTATGCAAGCCGTTCCCAAAGAGCTTTAGAGCAAGGCATAATTTTCCCTGCTGGCTCTTTGGGCGTGGGACCAATCTCCAGCCATATGGCCATTTTTGTGCCTGGCGCGGCGCCAAGTGGGAAAGGGTGGTTTTGAGGCTGAAGGCAGCAGGAAAGCCTGCAGCCCCCAGGTCTGTGGGGCCAAGCAAGCAGTTCCCAAAAAGCTTTAGAACAAGGCATAGTTTTCCCTGCTGGCTCTTTGGGCGTGGGACCAATCTCCAGACATATGGCCATTTTTGTGCCTGGCACGGCGCCAAGTGGGAAAGGGTGGTTTTGAGGCTTAAGGCGCAGGAAATCCTGCAGGCCCCAGGTCTGTGGGGCTACGCAAGCGGTTCCCAAAGAGCTTTTGAACAAGGCGTAGTTTTCCCTGCTGGCTCTTTGGACGTGGGACCAATCTCCAGACATATGGCTATTTTTGTGCCTGGCGCGGCGCCAAGTGGGAAAGGGTGGTTTTGAGGCTGAAGGCAGCAGGAAAGCCTAAAGCCCCCAGGTCTGTGGGGCTACACAAGCGGTTCCCAAAGAGCTTTAGAACAAGGCATAGTTTTCCCTGCTGGCTCTTTGGGCGTGGGACCAGTCTCCAGACATATGGCCATTTTTGTGCCTGGCGCGGCGCCAAGTGGGAAAGGGTGGTTTTGAGGCTGAAGGCAGCAGGAAAGCCTGCAGGCCCCAGGTCTGTGGGGCTACGCAAGCGGTTCCCTAAGAGGTTTAGAACAAGGCATAGTTTTCCCTGCTGGCTCTTTGGGCGTGGGACCCATCTCCAGACATATGGCCATTTTTGTGACTGGTGCCGCGCCAAGTGGGAAAGGGCGGTTTTGAGGCTGAAGGCAGCAGGAAAGCCTGTAGCCCCCAGGTCTGTGGGGCTACGCAAGCGGTTCCCAAAGAGCTTTAGAACAAGGCATAGTTTTCCCTGCTGGCTCTTTGGGCGTGGGACCAATCTCTAGACATATGACCATTTTTGTGTGAGGCGCGGCGCCAAGTGGGAAAGGGTGGTTTTGAGGCTGAAGGCAGCAGGAAAGCCTGAAGGCCCCAGGTCTGTGGGGTTATGCAAGCCATTCCCAAAGAGCTTTAGAACAAGGCATAGTTTTCCCTGCTGGCTCGTTGGGCATGGGACCAATCTCCAGCCATATGGCCATTTTTGTGCCTGGCGCGGCGCCCAGTGGGAAAGGGTGGTTTTGAGGCTGAAGGCAGCAGGAAAGCCTGCAGCCCCCAGGTCTGTGAGGCTACGCAACCGGTTCCCAAAGAGCTTTAGAACAAGGCATAGTTTTCCCTGATGGCTCTTTGGGCGTGGGACCAATCTCCAGACATATGGCTATATTTGTGCCAGCGCGGCGCCAAGTGGGAAAGGGTGGTTTTGAGGCTGAAGGCAGCAGGAAATCCTACAGCCCCCAGGTCTGTGGGGCTACGCAAGCGGTTCCCAAAGAGCTTTAGAACAAGGCATAGTTTTCCCTGCTGGCTCTTTGGGCGTGGGACCAATCTCCAGACATATGGCCATTTTTGTGCCCGGCACGGTGCCAAGTGGGAAAGGGTGATTTTGAGGCTGACGGCAGCAGGAAAGCCTGCAGCCCCCAGGTCTGTGGGGCCAAGCAAGCAGTTCCCAAAAAGCTTTAGAACAAGGCATAGTTTTCCCTGCTGGCTCTTTGGGCGTGGGACCAATCTCCAGACATATGGCCATTTTTGTGACTGGTGCGGCACCAAGTGGGAAAGGGCGGTTTTGAGGCTGACGGCAGCAGGAAAGCCTGCAGCCCCCACGTCTGTGGGGCTACGCAAGCAGTTCCCAAAGAGCTTTAGAACAAGGCATGGTTTTCCCTGCTGGCTCTTTGGGCATGGGACCCATCTCCAGCCATATGGCCATTTATGTGCCTGGCGCGGCGCTAAGTGGGAAAGGCTGGTTTTGAGGCTGAAGGCAGAAGGAAAGCCTGCAGGCCCCAGGTCTGTGGGGTTATGCAAGCGGTTCCCAAAGAGCTTTAGAACAAGGCATAGTTTTCCCTGCTGGCTCTTTGGGCGTGGGACCAATCTCCAGAAAAATGGCCATTTTTGTGCCGGTGCGGCGCCAAGTGGGAAAGGGTGGTTTTGAGGCTGAAGGCAGCAGGAAAGCCTGCAGCCCCCAGGTCTGTGGGGCTACGCAAGCGGTTCCCTAAGAGGTTTAGAACAAGGCATAGTTTTCCCTGCTGGCTCTTTGGGCGTGGGACCCATCTCCAGACATATGGCCATTTTTGTGACTGGTGCGGCGCCAAGTGGGAAAGGGTGGTTTTGAGGCTGACGGCAGCAGGAAAGCCTGCAGCCCCCAGGTGTGTGGGGCTACGCAAGTGGTTCCCAAAGAGCTTTAGAACAAGGCATAGTTTTCCCTGCTGGCTCTTTGGGCGTGGGACCGATCTCCAGACATACGGCCATTTTTGTGTGAGGCGCGGCGCCAAGTGGGAAAGGGTGATTTTGAGGCTGAAGGCAGCAGGAAAGCCTGCAGCCCCCAGGTCCGTGGGGCTGCGCAAGCGGTTCCCAAAGAGCTTTAGCACAAGGCATAGTTTTCCCTGCTGGCTCATTTGGGCATGCGACCAATCTCCAGACATATGGCCATTTTTTTGGCTCGCGCGGTTACAAGTGGGAAAGGGTGGTTTTGAGGCTGAAGGCAGCAGGAAAGCCTGCAGCCCCCAGGTCTGTGGGGCCAAGCAAGCCATTCCCAAAGAGCTTTAGAACAAGGCATAGTTTTCCCTGCTGGCTGTTTGAGCGTGGGACCAATCTCCAGCCATATGGCCATTTTTCTGCCTGGCGCGGCGCCAAGTGGGAAAGGGTGGTTTTGAGGCTGAATGCAGCAGGAAAGCCTGCAGCCCCCAGGTCTGTCGGTCCACACCAGCGGTTCCCAAAGAGCTTTAGAGCAAGGCATAATTTTCCCTGCTGGCTCTTTGGGTGTGGGACCAATCTCCAGACATATGGCCATTATTGTGCCTGGCGCGGCGCCAAGTGGGAAAGGGTGGTGTCGAGGCTTAAGGCGCAGGAAAGCCTGTAGGCCCCAGGTCTGTGGGGCTACGCAAGCGGTTCCCAAAGAGCTTTAGAACAAGGCATAGTTTTCCCTGCTGGCTCATTTGGGCATGGGACCAATATCCAGACATATGGCCATTTTTTTGGCTCGTGCGGTTACAAGTGGGAAAGGGTGGTTTTGAGGCTGAAGGCAGCAGGAAAGCCTGAAGGCCCCACGTCTGTGGGGCCAAGCAAGCGGTTCCCAAAGGGCTTTAGAACAAGGCATAGTTTTCCCTGCTGGATCTTTGGGCAGGGGACCAACTTCCAGCCATATGGCCATTTTTGTGCCTGGCGCGGCGCCAAGTGGGAAAGGGTGGTGTCGAGGCTGAAGGCAGCAGGAAAGCCTGCAGCCCCCAGGTCTGTCGGTCCACACCAGCGGTTCCCAAAGAGCTTTAGAGCAAGGCATAGTTTTCCCTGCTGGCTCTTTGGGCGTGGGACCAATCTCCAGACATATGGCCATTATTGTGCCTGGCGCGGCGCCAAGTGGGAAAGGGTGGTTTTGAGGCTGAAGGCAGCAGGAAAGCCTGCAGCCCCAAGGTCTCTGAGGCTACACAAGCGGTTCCCAAAGAGCTTTAGAACAAGGCATAGTTTTCCCTGCTGGCTCTTTGGGCGTGGGACCAATCCCCAGACATATGGCCATTTTTGTGTCTGGCGTGGCGCCAAGTGGGAAAGGGTGGTGTCGAGGCTTAAGGCGCAGGAAAGCCTGCATGCCCCAGGTCTGTGGGGCTACGCAAGCGGTTCCCAAAGAGCTTTAGAACAAGGCATACTTTTCCCTGCTGGCTCGTTGGGCATGGGACCAATCTCCAGACATATGGCCATTTTTTTGCCTCGCGCGGTTACAATTGGGAAACGGTGGTGTCGAGGCTGAAGGCAGCAGGAAAGCCTGCAGCCCCCACGTCTGTGGGGCCAAGCAAGCGGTTCCCAAAGAGCTTCAGAACAAGGCATAGTTTTCCCTGCTGGCTCTTTGGGCGTGGGACCCATCTCCAGACATATGACCATTTTTGTGTGAGGCGCGGCGCCAAGTGGGAAAGGGTGGTTTTGAGGCTGAAGGCAGCAGGAAAGCCTGAAGGCCCCAGGTCTGTGGGGTTATGCAAGCCATTCCCAAAGAGCTTTAGAACAAGGCATAGTTTTCCCTGCTGGCTCTTTGGGCGTGGGACCAATCTCCAGACATATGGCTATTTTTGTGCCAGCGCGGTGCCAAGTGGTAAAGGGTGGTTTTGAGGCTGAAGGCAGCAGGAAATCCTACAGCCCCCAGGTCTGTGGGGCTACGCAGGCGGTTGCCAAAGAGCTTTAGAACAAGGCATAGTTTTCCCTGCTGGCTCTTTGGGCGGGGGACCAATCTCCAGACATATGGCCATTTTTGTGCCTGGCGCAGCGCCAAGTGGGAAAGGGTGGTTTTGAGGCTGACGGCAGCAGGAAAGCCTGCAGCCCCCAGGTCAGTGGGGCCAAGCAAGCGGTTCCCAAAGAGCTTTAGAACAAGGCATAGTTTTCCCTGCTGGCTCTTTGGGCGTGGGACCAATCTCCAGACATATTGCCATTTTTCTGCCTGGCGCGGCGCCAAGTGGGAAAGGGTGGTTTTGAGGCTGAAGGCAGCAGGAAAGCCTGCAGGCCCCAGGTCTGTGGGGCTACGCAAGCAGTTCCCAAAGAGCTTTAGAACAAGGCATAGTTTTCCCTGCTGGCTCATTTGGGCATGGGACCAATATCCAGACATATGGCCATTTTTTTGGCTCGTGCGGTTACAAGTGGGAAAGGGTGGTTTTGAGGCTGAAGGCAGCAGGAAAGCCTGAAGGCCCCACGTCTGTGGGGCCAAGCAAGCGGTTCCCAAAGGGCTTTAGAACAAGGCATAGTTTTCCCTGCTGGATCTTTGGGCAGGGGACCAACTTCCAGCCAAATGGCCATTTTTGTGCCTGGCGCGGCGCCAAGTGGGAAAGGGTGGTGTCGAGGCTGAAGGCAGCAGGAAAGCCTGCAGCCCCCAGGTCTGTCGGTCCACACCAGCGGTTCCCAAAGAGCTTTAGAGCAAGGCATAGTTTTCTCTGCTGGCTCTTTGGGCGTGGGACCAATCTCCAGACATATGGCCATTATTGTGCCTGGCGCGGCGCCAAGTGGGAAAGGGTGGTTTTGAGGCTGAAGGCAGCAGGAAAGCCTGCAGCCCCAAGGTCTCTGAGGCTACACAAGCGGTTCCCAAAGAGCTTTAGAACAAGGCATAGTTTTCCCTGCTGGCTCTTTGGGCGTGGGACCAATCCCCAGACATATGGCCATTTTTGTGTCTGGCGTGGCGCCAAGTGGGAAAGGGTGGTGTCGAGGCTTAAGGCGCAGGAAAGCCTGCATGCCCCAGGTCTGTGGGGCTACGCAAGCGGTTCCCAAAGAGCTTTAGAACAAGGCATACTTTTCCCTGCTGGCTCGTTGGGCATGGGACCAATCTCCAGACATATGGCCATTTTTTTGCCTCGCGCGGTTACAGTTGGGAAAGGGTGGTGTCGAGGCTGAAGGCAGCAGGAAAGCCTGCAGCCCCCACGTCTGTGGGGCCAAGCAAGCGGTTCCCAAAGAGCTTCAGAACAAGGCATAGTTTTCCCTGCTGGCTCTTTGGGCGTGGGACCCATCTCCAGACATATGACCATTTTTGTGTGAGGCGCGGCGCCAAGTGGGAAAGGGTGGTTTTGAGGCTGAAGGCAGCAGGAAAGCCTGAAGGCCCCAGGTCTGTGGGGTTATGCAAGCCATTCCCAAAGAGCTTTAGAACAAGGCATAGTTTTCCCTGCTGGCTCTTTGGGCGTGGGACCAATCTCCAGACATATGGCTATTTTTGTGCCAGCGCGGTGCCAAGTGGTAAAGGGTGGTTTTGAGGCTGAAGGCAGCAGGAAATCCTACAGCCCCCAGGTCTGTGGGGCTACGCAGGCGGTTGCCAAAGAGCTTTAGAACAAGGCATAGTTTTCCCTGCTGGCTCTTTGGGCGGGGGACCAATCTCCAGACATATGGCCATTTTTGTGCCTGGCGCAGCGCCAAGTGGGAAAGGGTGGTTTTGAGGCTGACGGCAGCAGGAAAGCCTGCAGCCCCCAGGTCAGTGGGGCCAAGCAAGCGGTTCCCAAAGAGCTTTAGAACAAGGCATAGTTTTCCCTGCTGGCTCTTTGGGCGTGGGACCAATCTCCAGACATATTGCCATTTTTCTGCCTGGCGCGGCGCCAAGTGGGAAAGGGTGGTTTTGAGGCTGAAGGCAGCAGGAAAGCCTGCAGGCCCCAGGTCTGTGGGGCTACGCAAGCAGTTCCCAAAGAGCTTTAGAACAAGGCATAGTTTTCCCTGCTGGCTCGTTGGGCGTGGGACCAATCCCCTTCCATATGGCCATTTTTATGCCTGGCGCGGCGCCAAGTGGGAAAGGGTGGTTTTGAGGCTGAAGGCAGCAGGAAAGCCTGCAGGCCCCAGGTCTGTGGGGTTATGCAAGCCGTTCCCAAAGAGCTTTAGAGCAAGGCATAATTTTCCCTGCTGGCTCTTTGGGCGTGGGACCAATCTCCAGCCATATGGCCATTTTTGTGCATGGCGCGGCGCCAAGTGGGAAAGGGTGGTTTTGAGGCTGAAGGCAGCAGGAAAGCCTGCCGCCCCCAGGTCTGTGAGGCTACGCAAGCGGTTCCCAAAGAGCTTTAGAACAAGGCATAGTTTTCCCCGCTGGCTCTTTGGGCGTGGGGCCAATCTCCAGACATATGGCCATTTTTGTGCCTGGCACGGCGCCAAGTGGGAAAGGGTGGTTTTGAGGCTTAAGGCGCAGGAAAGCCTGCAGGCCCCAGGTCTATGGGGCTACGCAAGCGGTTCCCAAAGAGCTTTAGAACAAGGCGTAGTTTTCCCTGCTGGCTCTTTGGACGTGGGACCCATCTCCAGACATATGGCTATTTTTGTGCCTGGCGTGGCGCCAAGTGGGAAAGGGTGGTTTTGAGGCTGAAGGCAGCAGGAAATCCTACAGCCCCCAGGTCTGTGGGGCTACGCAAGCGGTTCCCAAAGAGCTTTAGAGCAAGGCATAGTTTTCCCTGCTGGCTCTTTGGGCGTGGGACCAATCTCCAGAAAAATGGCCATTTTTGTGCCGGTGCGGCGCCAAGTGGGAAAGGGTGGTTTTGAGGCTGAAGGCAGCAGGAAAGCCTGCAACCCCCAGGTCTGTGGGGCTACGCAAGCGGTTCCCTAAGAGGTTTAGAACAAGGCATAGTTTTCCCTGCTGGCTCTTTGGGCGTGGGACCCATCTCCAGACATATGGCCATTTTTGTGACTGGTGCGGCGCCAAGTGGGAAAGGGTGGTTTTGAGGCTGACGGCAGCAGGAAAGCCTGCAGCCCCCAGGTGTGTGGGGCTACGCAAGTGGTTCCCAAAGAGCTTTAGAACAAGGCATAGTTTTCCCTGCTGGCTCTTTGGGCGTGGGACCGATCTCCAGACATACGGCCATTTTTGTGTGAGGCGCGGCGCCAAGTGGGAAAGGGTGATTTTGAGGCTGAAGGCAGCAGGAAAGCCTGCAGCCCCCAGGTCCGTGGGGCTGCGCAAGCGGTTCCCAAAGAGCTTTAGCACAAGGCATATTTTTCCCTGCTGGCTCATTTGGGCATGCGACCAATCTCCAGACATATGGCCATTTTTTTGGCTCGCGCGGTTACAAGTGGGAAAGGGTGGTTTTGAGGCTGAAGGCAGCAGGAAAGCCTGCAGCCCCCAGGTCTGTCGGTCCACACCAGCGGTTCCCAAAGAGCTTTAGAGCAAGGCATAATTTTCCCTGCTGGCTCTTTGGGTGTGGGACCAATCTCCAGACATATGGCCATTATTGTGCCTGGCGCGGCGCCAAGTGGGAAAGGGTGGTGTCGAGGCTTAAGGCGCAGGAAAGCCTGTAGGCCCCAGGTCTGTGGGGCTACGCAAGCGGTTCCCAAAGAGCTTTAGAACAAGGCATAGTTTTCCCTGCTGGCTCATTTGGGCATGGGACCAATATCCAGACATATGGCCATTTTTTTGGCTCGTGCGGTTACAAGTGGGAAAGGGTGGTTTTGAGGCTGAAGGCAGCAGGAAAGCCTGAAGGCCCCACGTCTGTGGGGCCAAGCAAGCGGTTCCCAAAGGGCTTTAGAACAAGGCATAGTTTTCCCTGCTGGATCTTTGGGCAGGGGACCAACTTCCAGCCATATGGCCATTTTTGTGCCTGGCGCGGCGCCAAGTGGGAAAGGGTGGTGTCGAGGCTGAAGGCAGCAGGAAAGCCTGCAGCCCCCAGGTCTGTCGGTCCACACCAGCAGTTCCCAAAGAGCTTTAGAGCAAGGCATAGTTTTCCCTGCTGGCTCTTTGGGCGTGGGACCAATCTCCAGACATATGGCCATTATTGTGCCTGGCGCGGCGCCAAGTGGGAAAGGGTGGTTTTGAGGCTGAAGGCAGCAGGAAAGCCTGCAGCCCCAAGGTCTCTGAGGCTACACAAGCGGTTCCCAAAGAGCTTTAGAACAAGGCATAGTTTTCCCTGCTGGCTCTTTGGGCGTGGGACCAATCCCCAGACATATGGCCATTTTTGTGTCTGGCGTGGCGCCAAGTGGGAAAGGGTGGTGTCGAGGCTTAAGGCGCAGGAAAGCCTGCATGCCCCAGGTCTGTGGGGCTACGCAAGCGGTTCCCAAAGAGCTTTAGAACAAGGCATAGTTTTCCCTGCTGGCTCGTTGGGCATGGGACCAATCTCCAGACATATGGCCATTTTTTTGCCTCGCGCGGTTACAATTGGGAAAGGGTGGTGTCGAGGCTGAAGGCAGCAGGAAAGCCTGCAGCCCCCACGTCTGTGGGGCCAAGCAAGCGGTTCCCAAAGAGCTTCAGAACAAGGCATAGTTTTCCCTGCTGGCTCTTTGGGCAGGGGACCAACCTCCAGCCATATGGCCATTTTTGTGCCTGGCGCGGCGCCAAGTGGGAAAGGGTGGTGTCGAGGCTGAAGGCAGCAGGAAAGCCTGCAGCCCCCAGGTCTGTCTGTCCACACCAGCGGTTCCCAAAGAGCTTTAGAGCAAGGCATAGTTGTCCCTGCTGGCTCGATGGGCGTGGGACCAATCTCCAGACATATGGCCATTTTTGTGCCTGGCGAGGCGCCAAGTGGGAAAGGGTGGTTTTGAGGCTGAAGGCAGCAGGAAAGCCTGTAGGCCCCAGGTCTATGGGGCTACGCAAGCAGTTCCCAAACAGCTTTAGAACAAGGCATAGTTTTCCCTGCTGGCTCTTTGGGTAGGGGACCAATCTCCAGCCATATGGCCATTTTTGTGCCTGGCGCGGCGCCAGTTGGGAAAGGGTGGTTTTGAGGCTGAAGGCAGCAGGAAAGCCTGCTGCCCCCAGGTCTGTGGGGCTACGCAAGCGGTTCCCAAAGACCTTTACAAAAAGGCACAGTTGTCCCTGGTGGCTCTTTGGGCGTGGGACCAATCTCCAGACATATGGCCATTTTTGTGCCTGGCGCGGCGCCAAGTGGGAAAGGGCGGTTTTGAGGCTGAAGGCAGCAGAAAAGCCTGAAGGCCCCAGGTCTGTGGGGTTATGCAAGCCGTTCCCAAAGAGCTTTAGAGCAAGGCATAATTTTCCCTGCTGGCTCTTTGGGTGTGGGACCAATCTCCTGACATATGGCCATTATTGTGCCTGGCGCGGCGCCAAGTGGGAAAGGGTGGTTTTGAGGCTGAAGGCAGCAGGAAAGCCTGCAGCCCCCAGGTCTGTGAGGCTACACAAGCGGTTCCCAAAGAGCTTTAGAACAAGGCATAGTTTTCCCTGCTGGCTCTTTGGGCGTGGGACCAATCCCCAGACATATGGCCATTTTTGTGCCTGGCACGGCACCAAGTGGAAAAGGGTGGTTTTGAGGCTGAAGGCAGCAGGAAAGCCTACAGGCCCCAGGTGTGTGGGGCTACGCAGGCGGTTGCCAAAGAGCTTTTGAACAAGGTATAGTTTTCCCTGCTGACTATTTCGGCGTGGGACCAATCTCCAGACATATGGCCATTTTTGTGCCTGGCGCGGCACCAAGTGGGAAAGGGTGGTTTTGAGGCTGACGGCAGCAGGAAAGCCTGCAGGCCACAGGTCTGTGGGGCTACGCAAGCTGTTCCCAAAGAGCTTCAGAACAAGGCATGGTTTTCCCTGCTGTCTCTTTGGGCGTGGGACCAATCTCCAGACATATGGCCATTTTTGTGCCCGGCACGGTGCCAAGTTGGAAAGGGTGGTTTTGAGGATGACGGCAGCAGGAAAGCCTGCAGGCCCCAGGTCTGTGGGGCTACACAAGCGGTTCCCAAAGAGCTTTAGAACAAGGCATAGTTTTCCCTGCTGGCTCGTTGGGCATTGGACCAATCACTAGACATATGGCCATTTTTTTGCCTCGCGCAGTTACAAGTGGGAAAGGGTGGTTTTGAGGCTGAAGGCAGCAGGAAAGCCTGCAGCCCCCACGTCTGTGGGGCCAAGCAAGCAGTTCCCAAAGAGCTTTAGAACAAGGCATAGTTTTCCCTGCTGGCTCGTTGGGCATGGGACCAATCTCCAGACATATGGCCATTTTTTTGCCTCGCGCGGTTACAATTGGGAAACGGTGGTGTCGAGGCTGAAGGCAGCAGGAAAGCCTGCAGCCCCCACGTCTGTGGGGCCAAGCAAGCGGTTCCCAAAGAGCTTCAGAACAAGGCATAGTTTTCCCTGCTGGCTCTTTGGGCAGGGGACCAACCTCCAGCCATATGGCCATTTTTGTGCCTGGCGCGGCGCCAAGTGGGAAAGGGTGGTGTCGAGGCTGAAGGCAGCAGGAAAGCCTGCAGCCCCCAGGTCTGTCTGTCCACACCAGCGGTTCCCAAAGAGCTTTAGAGCAAGGCATAGTTGTCCCTGCTGGCTCGATGGGCGTGGGACCAATCTCCAGACATATGGCCATTTTTGTGCCTGGCGAGGCGCCAAGTGGGAAAGGGTGGTTTTGAGGCTGAAGGCAGCAGGAAAGCCTGTAGGCCCCAGGTCTATGGGGCTACGCAAGCAGTTCCCAAACAGCTTTAGAACAAGGCATAGTTTTCCCTGCTGGCTCTTTGGGTAGGGGACCAATCTCCAGCCATATGGCCATTTTTGTGCCTGGCGCGGCGCCAGTTGGGAAAGGGTGGTTTTGAGGCTGAAGGCAGCAGGAAAGCCTGCTGCCCCCAGGTCTGTGGGGCTACGCAAGCGGTTCCCAAAGACCTTTACAAAAAGGCACAGTTGTCCCTGGTGGCTCTTTGGGCGTGGGACCAATCTCCAGACATATGGCCATTTTTGTGCCTGGCGCGGCGCCAAGTGGGAAAGGGCGGTTTTGAGGCTGAAGGCAGCAGAAAAGCCTGAAGGCCCCAGGTCTGTGGGGTTATGCAAGCCGTTCCCAAAGAGCTTTAGAGCAAGGCATAATTTTCCCTGCTGGCTCTTTGGGTGTGGGACCAATCTCCTGACATATGGCCATTATTGTGCCTGGCGCGGCGCCAAGTGGGAAAGGGTGGTTTTGAGGCTGAAGGCAGCAGGAAAGCCTGCAGCCCCCAGGTCTGTGAGGCTACACAAGCGGTTCCCAAAGAGCTTTAGAACAAGGCATAGTTTTCCCTGCTGGCTCTTTGGGCGTGGGACCAATCCCCAGACATATGGCCATTTTTGTGCCTGGCACGGCACCAAGTGGAAAAGGGTGGTTTTGAGGCTGAAGGCAGCAGGAAAGCCTACAGGCCCCAGGTGTGTGGGGCTACGCAGGCGGTTGCCAAAGAGCTTTTGAACAAGGTATAGTTTTCCCTGCTGACTATTTCGGCGTGGGACCAATCTCCAGACATATGGCCATTTTTGTGCCTGGCGCGGCACCAAGTGGGAAAGGGTGGTTTTGAGGCTGACGGCAGCAGGAAAGCCTGCAGGCCACAGGTCTGTGGGGCTACGCAAGCTGTTCCCAAAGAGCTTCAGAACAAGGCATGGTTTTCCCTGCTGTCTCTTTGGGCGTGGGACCAATCTCCAGACATATGGCCATTTTTGTGCCCGGCACGGTGCCAAGTTGGAAAGGGTGGTTTTGAGGATGACGGCAGCAGGAAAGCCTGCAGGCCCCAGGTCTGTGGGGCTACACAAGCGGTTCCCAAAGAGCTTTAGAACAAGGCATAGTTTTCCCTGCTGGCTCGTTGGGCATTGGACCAATCACTAGACATATGGCCATTTTTTTGCCTCGCGCAGTTACAAGTGGGAAAGGGTGGTTTTGAGGCTGAAGGCAGCAGGAAAGCCTGCAGCCCCCACGTCTGTGGGGCCAAGCAAGCAGTTCCCAAAGAGCTTTAGAACAAGGCATAGTTTTCCCTGCTGGATCTTTGGGCAGGGGACCAACTTCCAGCCATATGGCCATTTTTGTGCCTGGCGCGGCGCCAAGTGGGAAAGGGTGGTGTCGAGGCTGAAGGCAGCAGGAAAGCCTGCAGCCCCCAGGTCTGTCGGTCCACACCAGCGGTTCCCAAAGAGCTTTAGAACAAGGCATAGTTTTCCCTGCTGGCTCTTTGGGCGTGGGACCAATCTCCAGACATATGGCCATTATTGTGCCTGGCGCGGCGCCAAGTGGGAAAGGGTGGTTTTGAGGCTGAAGGCATTAGGAAAGCCTGCAGCCCCAAGGTCTGTGGGGCTACGCAAGAGGTTCCCAAAGAGCTTTAGAGCAAGGCATAGTTTTCCTTCCTGGCTCTTTGGGCGTGGGACCAATCTCCAGACATATGGCCATTTTTGTGCCTGGCGCGGGGCCATGTGGTAAAGGGTGGTTTTGAGGCTGAAGGCAGCAGGAAAGCCTGCATGCCCCAGGTCTGTGGGGCTACGCAAGCGGTTCCCAAAGAGCTTTAGAACAAGGCATAGTTTTCCCTGCTGGCTCTTTGGGCGTGGGACCAATCTCCAGACATATGGCCATTTTTTGCCTCGCGCGGTTACAATTGGGAAACGGTGGTGTCGAGGCTGAAGGCAGCAGGAAAGCCTGCAGCCCCCACGTCTGTGGGGCCAAGCAAGCGGTTCCCAAAGAGCTTTAGAACAAGGCATAGTTTTCCCTGCTGGATCTTTGGGCAGGGGACCAACCTCCAGCCATATGGCCATTTTTGTGCCTGGCGCGGCGCCAAGTGGGAAAGGGTGGTGTCGAGGCTGAAGGCAGCAGGAAAGCCTGCAGCCCCCAGGTCTGTTGGTCCACACCAGCGGTTCCCAAAGAGCTTTAGAGCAAGGCATAGTTTTCCCTGCTGGCTCTTTGGGTGTGGGACCAATCTCCAGACATATGGCCATTTTTGTGCCTGGCGCGGCGCCAAGTGGGAAAGGGTGGTTTTGAGGCTGAAGGCAGCAGGAAAGCCTGTAGGCCCCAGGTCTATGGGGCTACGCAAGCGGTTCCCAAAGAGCTTTAGAACAAGGCATAGTTTTCCCTGCTGGCTCTTTGGGCGTGGGACCAATCTCCAGACATATGGCCATTTTTGTGCCTGGCGCGGCGCCAAGTGGGAAAGGGTGGTTTTGAGGCTGAAGGCAGCAGGAAAGCCTGCAGCCCCCAGGTCTGTTGGTCCACACCAGGAGTTCCCAAAGAGCTTTAGAGCAAGGCATAGTTTTCCCTCCTGGCTCTTTGGGTGTGGGACCAATCTCCAGACATATGGCCATTTTTGTGCCTGGCGCGGCGCCAAGTGGGAAAGGGTGGTTTTGAGGCTGAAGGCAGCAGGAAAGCCTGTAGGCCCCAGGTCTATGGGGCCAAGCAAGCGGTTCCCAAAGAGCTTTAGAACAGGGCATAGTTTTCCCTGCTGGATCTTTGGGCAAGGGACCAACCTCCAGACATATGGCCATTTTTGTGCCTGGCGCGGCGCCAAGTGGGAAAGGGTGGTTTTGAGGCTGAAGGCAGCAGGAAAGCCTGCAGCCCCCAGGTCTGTTGGTCCACACCAGGAGTTCCCAAAGAGCTTTAGAGCAAGGCATAGTTTTCCCTGCTGGCTCTTTGGGCGTGGGACCAATCTCCAGACATACGGCCATTTTTTTGGCTCGCGCGGTTACAAGTGGGAAAGGGTGGTTTTGAGGCTGAAGGCAGCAGGAAAGCCTGCAGCCCCCAGGTCTGTGGGCCCAAGCAAGCGGTTCCCAAAGAGCTTTAGAACAAGGCATAGTTTTCCCTGCTGGCTCTTTGGGCGTGGGACGAATCTCCAGACATATGGCCATTTTTGTGCCTCGCGTGGCGCCAAGTGGGAAAGGGTGGTTTTGAGGCTGACGGCAGCAGGAAAGCCTGCAGCCCCCACGTCTGTGGGGCTACGCAAGCGGTTCCCAAAGAGCTTTAGAACAAGGCATAGTTTTCCCTGCTGGCTCTTTGGGCGTGGGACCAATCTCCAGACATATGGCCATTTTTGGGCCTGGCACGGTGCCAAGTTGGAAAGGGTGGTTTTGAGGCTGACGGCAGCAGGAAAGCCTGCAGCCCCCAGGTCTGTGGGGCTAAGCAAGCGTTTCGCATAGAGCTTTAGAGGAAGGCATAAATTTCCCTGCTGGCTCTTTGGGCGTGGGACCAATCTCCAGACATGTGGCCATTTTTGTGCCTGACGTGGCGCCAAGTGGGAAAGGGTGGTTTTGAGGCTGAAGGCAGCAGGAAAGCCTGCAGGCCCCAGGTCTGTGGGGCTACGCAAGCGGTTCCCAAAGAGCTTTAGAACAAGGCATAGTTTTCCCTGCTGGCTCGTTGGGCATGGAACCAATCTCCAGACATATGGCCATTTTTTTGCCTCGCGCGGTTACAAGTGGGAAAGGGTGGTTTTGAGGCTGAAGGCAGCAGGAAAGTCTGTAGCCCCCACGTCTGTGGGGCCAAGCAAGCGGTTCCCAAAGAGCTTTAGAGCAAGGCATAGTTTTCCCTGCTGGCTCTTTGGGCGTGGGACCAATCCCCAGACATATGACCATTTTTGTGTGAGGCGCGGCGCCAAGTGGGAAAGGGTGGTTTTGAGGCTGAAGGCAGCAGGAAAGCCTGAAGGCCCCAGGTCTGTGGGGTTATGCAAGCCATTCCCAAAGAGCTTTAGAACAAGGCATAGTTTTCCCTGCTGGCTCTTTGGGCGTGGGACCAATCTCCAGACATATGGCTATTTTTGTGCCAGCGCGGTGCCAAGTGGTAAAGGGTGGTTTTGAGGCTGAAGGCAGCAGGAAATCCTACAGCCCCCAGGTCTGTGGGGCTACGCAGGCGGTTGCCAAAGAGCTTTAGAACAAGGCATAGTTTTCCCTGCTGGCTCTTTGGGCGGGGGACCAATCTCCAGACATATGGCCATTTTTGTGCCTGGCGCAGCGCCAAGTGGGAAAGGGTGGTTTTGAGGCTGAAGGCAGCAGGAAAGCCTGCAGCCCCCAGGTCAGTGGGGCCAAGCAAGCGGTTCCCAAAGAGCTTTAGAACAAGGCATAGTTTTCCCTGCTGGCTCTTTGGGCGTGGGACCAATCTCCAGACATATTGCCATTTTTGTGCCTGGCGTGGCGCCAAGTGGGAAAGGGTGGTTTTGAGGCTGAAGGCAGCAGGAAAGCCTGCAGGCCCCAGGTCTGTGGGGCTACGCAAGCAGTTCCCAAAGAGCTTTAGAACAAGGCATAGTTTTCCCTGCTGGCTCGTTGGGCGTGGCACCAATCCCCTTCCATATGGCCATTTTTATGCCTGGCGCGGCGCCAAGTGGGAAAGGGTGGTTTTGAGGCTGAAGGCAGCAGGAAAGCCTGCAGGCCCCAGGTCTGTGGGGTTATGCAAGCCGTTCCCAAAGAGCTTTAGAGCAAGGCATAATTTTCCCTGCTGGCTCTTTGGGCGTGGGACCAATCTCCAGCCATATGGCCATTTTTGTGCATGGCGCGGCGCCAAGTGGGAAAGGGTGGTTTTGAGGCTGAAGGCAGCAGGAAAGCCTGCCGCCCCCAGGTCTGTGAGGCTACGCAAGCGGTTCCCAAAGAGCTTTAGAACAAGGCATAGTTTTCCCCGCTGGCTCTTTGGGCGTGGGGCCAATCTCCAGACATATGGCCATTTTTGTGCCTGGCACGGCGCCAAGTGGGAAAGGGTGGTTTTGAGGCTTAAGGCGCAGGAAAGCCTGCAGGCCCCAGGTCTATGGGGCTACGCAAGCGGTTCCCAAAGAGCTTTAGAACAAGGCGTAGTTTTCCCTGCTGGCTCTTTGGACGTGGGACCCATCTCCAGACATATGGCTATTTTTGTGCCTGGCGTGGCGCCAAGTGGGAAAGGGTGGTTTTGAGGCTGAAGGCAGCAGGAAATCCTACAGCCCCCAGGTCTGTGGGGCTACGCAAGCGGTTCCCAAAGAGCTTTAGAACAAGGCATAGTTTTCCCTGCTGGCTCTTTGGGCGTGGGACCAATCTCCAGAAAAATGGCCATTTTTGTGCCGGTGCGGCGCCAAGTGGGAAAGGGTGGTTTTGAGGCTGAAGGCAGCAGGAAAGCCTGCAGCCCCCAGGTCTGTGGGGCTACGCAAGCGGTTCCCTAAGAGGTTTAGAACAAGGCATAGTTTTCCCTGCTGGCTCTTTGGGCGTGGGACCCATCTCCAGACATATGGCCATTTTTGTGACTGGTGCGGCGCCAAGTGGGAAAGGGTGGTTTTGAGGCTGACGGCAGCAGGAAAGCCTGCAGCCCCCAGGTGTGTGGGGCTACGCAAGTGGTTCCCAAAGAGCTTTAGAACAAGGCATAGTTTTCCCTGCTGGCTCTTTGGGCGTGGGACCGATCTCCAGACATACGGCCATTTTTGTGTGAGGCGCGGCGCCAAGTGGGAAAGGGTGATTTTGAGGCTGAAGGCAGCAGGAAAGCCTGCAGCCCCCAGGTCCGTGGGGCTGCGCAAGCGGTTCCCAAAGAGCTTTAGCACAAGGCATAGTTTTCCCTGCTGGCTCATTTGGGCATGCGACCAATCTCCAGACATATGGCCATTTTTTTGGCTCGCGCGGTTACAAGTGGGAAAGGGTGGTTTTGAGGCTGAAGGCAGCAGGAAAGCCTGCAGCCCCCAGGTCTGTGGGGCCAAGCAAGCCATTCCCAAAGAGCTTTAGAACAAGGCATAGTTTTCCCTGCTGGCTCTTTGAGCGTCGGACCAATCTCCAGCCATATGGCCATTTTTCTGCCTGGCGCGGCGCCAAGTGGGAAAGGGTGGTTTTGAGGCTGAATGCAGCAGGAAAGCCTGCAGCCCCCAGGTCTGTCGGTCCACACCAGCGGTTCCCAAAGAGCTTTAGAGCAAGGCATAATTTTCCCTGCTGGCTCTTTGGGTGTGGGACCAATCTCCAGACATATGGCCATTATTGTGCCTGGCGCGGCGCCAAGTGGGAAAGGGTGGTGTCGAGGCTTAAGGCGCAGGAAAGCCTGTAGGCCCCAGGTCTGTGGGGCTACGCAAGCGGTTCCCAAAGAGCTTTAGAACAAGGCATAGTTTTCCCTGCTGGCTCATTTGGGCATGGGACCAATATCCAGACATATGGCCATTTTTTTGGCTCGTGCGGTTACAAGTGGGAAAGGGTGGTTTTGAGGCTGAAGGCAGCAGGAAAGCCTGAAGGCCCCACGTCTGTGGGGCCAAGCAAGCGGTTCCCAAAGGGCTTTAGAACAAGGCATAGTTTTCCCTGCTGGATCTTTGGGCAGGGGACCAACTTCCAGCCATATGGCCATTTTTGTGCCTGGCGCGGCGCCAAGTGGGAAAGGGTGGTGTCGAGGCTGAAGGCAGCAGGAAAGCCTGCAGCCCCCAGGTCTGTCGGTCCACACCAGCGGTTCCCAAAGAGCTTTAGAGCAAGGCATAGTTTTCCCTGCTGGCTCTTTGGGCGTGGGACCAATCTCCAGACATATGGCCATTATTGTGCCTGGCGCGGCGCCAAGTGGGAAAGGGTGGTTTTGAGGCTGAAGGCAGCAGGAAAGCCTGCAGCCCCAAGGTCTCTGAGGCTACACAAGCGGTTCCCAAAGAGCTTTAGAACAAGGCATAGTTTTCCCTGCTGGCTCTTTGGGCGTGGGACCAATCCCCAGACATATGGCCATTTTTGTGTCTGGCGTGGCGCCAAGTGGGAAAGGGTGGTGTCGAGGCTTAAGGCGCAGGAAAGCCTGCATGCCCCAGGTCTGTGGGGCTACGCAAGCGGTTCCCAAAGAGCTTTAGAACAAGGCATAGTTTTCCCTGCTGGCTCGTTGGGCATGGGACCAATCTCCAGACATATGGCCATTTTTTTGCCTCGCGCGGTTACAATTGGGAAACGGTGGTGTCGAGGCTGAAGGCAGCAGGAAAGCCTGCAGCCCCCACGTCTGTGGGGCCAAGCAAGCGGTTCCCAAAGAGCTTCAGAACAAGGCATAGTTTTCCCTGCTGGCTCTTTGGGCAGGGGACCAACCTCCAGCCATATGGCCATTTTTGTGCCTGACGCGGCGCCAAGTGGGAAAGGGTGGTGTCGAGGCTGAAGGCAGCAGGAAAGCCTGCAGCCCCCAGGTCTGTCTGTCCACACCAGCGGTTCCCAAAGAGCTTTAGAGCAAGGCATAGTTGTCCCTGCTGGCTCGATGGGCGTGGGACCAATCTCCAGACATATGGCCATTTTTGTGCCTGGCGAGGCGCCAAGTGGGAAAGGGTGGTTTTGAGGCTGAAGGCAGCAGGAAAGCCTGTAGGCCCCAGGTCTATGGGGCTACGCAAGCAGTTCCCAAACAGCTTTAGAACAAGGCATAGTTTTCCCTGCTGGCTCTTTGGGTAGGGGACCAATCTCCAGCCATATGGCCATTTTTGTGCCTGGCGCGGCGCCAGTTGGGAAAGGGTGGTTTTGAGGCTGAAGGCAGCAGGAAAGCCTGCTGCCCCCAGGTCTGTGGGGCTACGCAAGCGGTTCCCAAAGACCTTTACAAAAAGGCACAGTTGTCCCTGGTGGCTCTTTGGGCGTGGGACCAATCTCCAGACATATGGCCATTTTTGTGCCTGGCGCGGCGCCAAGTGGGAAAGGGCGGTTTTGAGGCTGAAGGCAGCAGGAAAGCCTGCAGCCCCCAGGTCTGTGGGGTTATGCAAGCCGTTCCCAAAGAGCTTTAGAGCAAGGCATAATTTTCCCTGCTGGCTCTTTGGGTGTGGGACCAATCTCCTGACATATGGCCATTATTGTGCCTGGCGCGGCGCCAAGTGGGAAAGGGTGGTTTTGAGGCTGAAGGCAGCAGGAAAGCCTGCAGCCCCCAGGTCTGTGAGGCTACACAAGCGGTTCCCAAAGAGCTTTAGAACAAGGCATAGTTTTCCCTGCTGGCTCTTTGGGCGTGGGACCAATCCCCAGACATATGGCCATTTTTGTGCCTGGCACGGCACCAAGTGGAAAAGGGTGGTTTTGAGGCTGAAGGCAGCAGGAAAGCCTACAGGCCCCAGGTGTGTGGGGCTACGCAGGCGGTTGCCAAAGAGCTTTTGAACAAGGTATAGTTTTCCCTGCTGACTATTTGGGCGTGGGACCAATCTCCAGACATATGGCCATTTTTGTGCCTGGCGCGGCACCAAGTGGGAAAGGGTGGTTTTGAGGCTGACGGCAGCAGGAAAGCCTGCAGGCCACAGGTCTGTGGGGCTACGCAAGCTGTTCCCAAAGAGCTTCAGAACAAGGCATGGTTTTCCCTGCTGTCTCTTTGGGCGTGGGACCAATCTCCAGACATATGGCCATTTTTGTGCCCGGCACGGTGCCAAGTTGGAAAGGGTGGTTTTGAGGATTACGGCAGCAGGAAAGCCTGCAGGCCCCAGGTCTGTGGGGCTACACAAGCGGTTCCCAAAGAGCTTTAGAACAAGGCATAGTTTTCCCTGCTGGCTCGTTGGGCATTGGACCAATCACTAGACATATGGCCATTTTTTTGCCTCGCGCAGTTACAAGTGGGAAAGGGTGGTTTTGAGGCTGAAGGCAGCAGGAAAGCCTGCAGCCCCCACGTCTGTGGGGCCAAGCAAGCAGTTCCCAAAGAGCTTTAGAACAAGGCATAGTTTTCCCTGCTGGATCTTTGGGCAGGGGACCAACTTCCAGCCATATGGCCATTTTTGTGCCTGGCGCGGCGCCAAGTGGGAAAGGGTGGTGTCGAGGCTGAAGGCAGCAGGAAAGCCTGCAGCCCCCAGGTCTGTCGGTCCACACCAGCGGTTCCCAAAGAGCTTTAGAGCAAGGCATAGTTTTCCCTGCTGGCTCTTTGGGCGTGGGACCAATCTCCAGACATATGGCCATTATTGTGCCTGGCGCGGCGCCAAGTGGGAAAGGGTGGTTTTGAGGCTGACGGCAGCAGGAAAGCCTGCAGCCCCCACGTCTGTGGGGCTACGCAAGCGGTTCCCAAAGAGCTTTAGAGCAAGGCATAGTTTTCCTTCCTGGCTCTTTGGGCGTGGGACCAATCTCCAGACATATGGCCATTTTTGTGCCTGGCGCGGGGCCATGTGGTAAAGGGTGGTTTTGAGGCTGAAGGCAGCAGGAAAGCCTGCATGCCCCAGGTCTGTGGGGCTACGCAAGCGGTTCCCAAAGAGCTTTAGAACAAGGCATAGTTTTCCCTGCTGGCTCTTTGGGCATGGGACCAATCTCCAGACATATGGCCATTTTTTGCCTCGCGCGGTTACAATTGGGAAACGGTGGTGTCGAGGCTGAAGGCAGCAGGAAAGCCTGCAGCCCCCACGTCTGTGGGGCCAAGCAAGCGGTTCCCAAAGAGCTTTAGAACAAGGCATAGTTTTCCCTGCTGGATCTTTGGGCAGGGGACCAACCTCCAGCCATATGGCCATTTTTGTGCCTGGCGCGGCGCCAAGTGGGAAAGGGTGTTGTCGAGGCTGAAGGCAGCAGGAAAGCCTGCAGCCCCCAGGTCTGTTGGTCCACACCAGCGGTTCCCAAAGAGCTTTAGAGCAAGGCATAGTTTTCCCTGCTGGCTCTTTGGGTGTGGGACCAATCTCCAGACATATGGCCATTTTTGTGCCTGGCGCGGCGCCAAGTGGGAAAGGGTGGTTTTGAGGCCGACGGCAGCAGGAAAGCCTGTAGGCCCCAGGTCTATGGGGCTACGCAAGCGGTTCCCAAAGAGCTTTAGAACAAGGCATAGTTTTCCCTGCTGGCTCTTTGGGCGTGGGACCAATCTCCAGACATATGGCCATTTTTGTGCCTGGCGCGGCGCCAAGTGGGAAAGGGTGGTTTTGAGGCTGAAGGCAGCAGGAAAGCCTGCAGCCCCCAGGTCTGTTGGTCCACACCAGGAGTTCCCAAAGAGCTTTAGAGCAAGGCATAGTTTTCCCCGCTGGCTCTTTGGGTGTGGGACCAATCTCCAGACATATGGCCATTTTTGTGCCTGGCGCGGCGCCAAGTGGGAAAGGGTGGTTTTGAGGCTGAAGGCAGCAGGAAAGCCTGCAGCCCCCAGGTCTGTCGGTCCACACCAGCGGTTCCCAAAGAGCTTTAGAGCAAGGCATAGTTTTCCCTGCTGGCTCTTTGGGCGTGGGACCAATCTCCAGACATACGGCCATTTTTTTGGCTCGCGCGGTTACAAGTGGGAAAGGGTGGTTTTGAGGCTGAAGGCAGCAGGAAAGCCTGCAGCCCCCAGGTCTGTGGGCCCAAGCAAGCGGTTCCCAAAGAGCTTTAGAACAAGGCATAGTTTTCCCTGCTGGCTCTTTGGGCGTGGGACGAATCTCCAGACATATGGCCATTTTTGTGCCTCGCGTGGCGCCAAGTGGGAAAGGGTGGTTTTGAGGCTGACGGCAGCAGGAAAGCCTGCAGCCCCCAGCTCTGTGGGGCTACGCAAGCGGTTCCCAAAGAGCTTTAGAACAAGGCATAGTTTTCCCTGCTGGCTCTTTGGGCGTGGGACCAATCTCCAGACATATGGCCATTTTTGGGCCTGGCACGGTGCCAAGTTGGAAAGGGTGGTTTTGAGGCTGACGGCAGCAGGAAAGCCTGCAGCCCCCAGGTGTGTGGGGCTAAGCAAGCGTTTCGCATAGAGCTTTAGAGGAAGGCATAAATTTCCCTGCTGGCTCTTTGGGCGTGGGACCAATCTCCAGACATGTGGCCATTTTTGTGCCTGACGTGGCGCCAAGTGGGAAAGGGTGGTTTTGAGGCTGAAGGCAGCAGGAAAGCCTGCAGGCCCCAGGTCTGTGGGGCTACGCAAGCGGTTCCCAAAGAGCTTTAGAACAAGGCATAGTTTTCCCTGCTGGCTCGTTGGGCATGGAACCAATCTCCAGACATATGGCCATTTTTTTGCCTCGCGCGGTTACAAGTGGGAAAGGGTGGTTTTGAGGCTGAAGGCAGCAGGAAAGTCTGTAGCCCCCACGTCTGTGGGGCCAAGCAAGCGGTTCCCAAAGAGCTTTAGAACAAGGCATAGTTTTCCCTGCTGGATCTTTGGGCAGGGGACCAACCTCCAGCCATATGGCCATTTTGTGCCTGGCGTGGCGCCAAGTGGGAAAGGGTGGTTTTGAGGCTGAAGGCAGCAGGAAAGCCTGCAGCCCCCACGTCTGTGGGTCTACGCAAGCGGTTCCCAAAGAGCTTTAGAGCAAGGCATAATTTTCCCTGCTGCCTCTTTGGGCGGGGGACCAATCTGCAGACATATGGCCATTTTTTTGGCTCGAGCGGTTACAAGTGGGAAAGGGTGGTTTTGAGGCTGAAGGCAGCAGGAAAGCCTGCAGCCCCCAGGTCTGTGGGGCTACGCAAGCGGTTCCAAAGAGCTTTACAAAAAGGCACAGTTGTCCCTGCTGGCTCGATGAGCGTGGGACTAATATCCAGACATATGGCCATTATTGTGCCTGGCACGGCGCCAAGTGGGAAAGGGTGGATTTGAGGCTGAAGGCAGCAGGAAAGCCTGAAGGCCCCAGGTCTCTGGGGTTATGCAAGCCGTTCCCAAAGACCTTTAGAGCAAGGCATAATTTTCCCTGCTGGCTCGTTGGGCATGGGACCAATCTCCAGACATATGGCCATTTTTTTGCCTCGCGCGGTTACAATTGGGAAAGGGTGGTGTCGAGGCTGAAGGCAGCAGGAAAGCCTGCAGCCCCCACGTCTGTGGGGCTACGCAAGCATTTCCCAAACACCTTTAGAACAAGGCATGGTTTTCCCTGCTGGCTCTTTGGGCGTGGGACCAATCTCCAGACATATGGCCATATTTTTGCCTCGCGCGGTTACAAGTGTGAAAGGGTGGTTTTGAGGCTGAAGGCAGCAGGAAAGCCTGCAGCCCCCACGTCTGTGGGGCCAAGCAAGCGGTTCCCAAAGAGCTTTAGAACAAGGCATAGTTGTCCCTGCTGGCTCGATGGGCGTGGGACCAATCTCCAGACATATGGCCATTTTTGTGCCTGGCGCGGCGCCAAGTGGGAAAGGGTGGTTTTGAGGCTGAAGGCAGCAGGAAAGCCTGAGAGCCCCAGGTCTGTGGGGTTATGCAAGCCGTTCCCAAAGAGGTTTAGAGCAAGGCTTAATTTTCCCTGCTGGCTCTTTGGGTGTGGGACCAATCTCCAGACATATGTCCATTTTTGTGCCTGGCGCGGCGCCAAGTGGAAAAGGGTGGTTTTGAGGCTGAAGGCAGCAGGAAAGCCTGCAGCCCCCACGTCTGTGGGGCTACGCAAGCGGTTGCCAAAGAGCTTTAGAACAAGGCATAATTTTCCCTTCTGGCTCTTTGGGCGTGGGACGAATCTCCAGACATATGGCCATTTTTGTGCCTCGCGTGGCGCCAAGTGGGAAAGGGTGGTTTTGAGGCTGACGGCAGCAGGAAAGCCTGCAGGCCCCAGGTCTGTGGGGCTACGCAAGCGGTTCCCAAAGAGCTTTAGAACAAGGCATAGTTTTCCCTGCTGGCTCTTTGGGCGTGGGACCAATCTCCAGACATATGGCCATTTTTGGGCCTGGCACGGTGTCAAGTTGGAAAGGGTGGTTTTGAGGCTGACGGCAGCAGGAAAGTCTGCAGCCCCCAGGTCTGTGGGGCTAAGCAAGCGTTTCGCAAAGAGCTTTAGAGGAAGGCATAATTTTCCCTGCTGGCTCTTTGGGCGTAGGACCAATCTCCAGCCATATGGCCATTTTTGTGCCTGGCATGGCGCCAAGTGGGAAAGGGTGGTGTCGAGGCTTAAGGCGCAGGAAAGCCTGCAGGCCCCAGGTCTGTGGGGCCACGCAAGCGGTTCCCAAAGAGCTTTAGCACAAGGCATAGTTTTCCCTGCTGGCTCATTTGGGCATGGGACCAATCTGCAGACATATGGCCATTTTTTTGCCTCGCGCAGTTACAAGTGGGAAAGGGTGGTTTTGAGGCTGAAGGCAGCAGGAAAGCCTGCAGCCCACAGGTCTGTGGGGCTACGCAAGCGGTTCCAAAGAGCTTTACAAAAAGGCACAGTTGTCCCTGCTGGCTCGATGAGCGTGGGACTAATATCCAGACATATGGCCATTATTGTGCCTGGCACGGCGCCAAGTGGGAAAGGGTGGTTTTGAGGCTGAAGGCAGCAGGAAAGCCTGAAGGCCCCAGGTCTCTGGGGTTATGCAAGCCGTTCCCAAAGACCTTTAGAGCAAGGCATAATTTTCCCTGCTGGCTCGTTGGGCATGGGACCAATCTCCAGACATATGGCCATTTTTTTGCCTCGCGCGGTTACAATTGGGAAACGGTGGTGTCGAGGCTGAAGGCAGCAGGAAAGCCTGCAGCCCCCACGTCTGTGGGGCTACGCAAGCATTTCCCAAACAGCTTTAGAATAAGGCATGGTTTTCCCTCCTGGCTCTTTGGGCATGGGACCAATCTCCAGACATATGGCCATTTTTTTGCCTCGCGCGGTTACAAGTTGGAAAGGGTGGTTTTGAGGCTGAAGGAAGCAGGAAACCCTGCAGCCCCCACGTCTGTGGGGTCAAGCAAGCGGTTCCCAAAGAGCTTTAGAACAAGGCATAGTTTTCCCTGCTGGATCTTTGGGCAGGGGACCAACCTCCAGCCATATGGCCATTTTTGTGCCTGGCGTGGCGCCAAGTGGGAAAGGGTGGTGTCGAGGCTGAAGGCAGCAGGAAAGCCTGCAGGCCCCACGTCTGTCGGTCCACACCAGCGGTTCCCAAAGAGCTTTAGAGCAAGGCATAGTTGTCCCTGCTGGCTCGATGGGCGTGGGACCAATCTCCAGACATATGGCCATTTTTGTGCCTGGCGCGGCGCCAAGTGGGAAAGGGTGGTTTTGAGGCTGAAGGCAGCAGGAAAGCCTGAAAGCCCCAGGTCTGTGGGGTTATGCAAGCCGTTCCCAAAGAGGTTTAGAGCAAGTCTTAATTTTCCCTGCTGGCTCTTTGGGTGTGGGACCAATCTCCAGACATATGGCCATTTTTGTGCCTGGCGCGGCGCCAAGTGGAAAAGGGTGGTTTTGAGGCTGACGGCAGCAGGAAAGCCTGCAGGCCCCAGGTCTGTGGGGCTAAGCAAGAGTTTCGCAAAGAGATTTAGAGGAAGGCATAATTTTCCCTGCTGGCTCTTTGGGCGTGGGACCAATCTCCAGACATATGGCCATTTTTGTGTCTGGCGTGGCGCCAATTCGGAAAGGGTGGTGTCGAGGATAAAGGCGCAGGAAAGCCTGCAGCCCCCAGGTCTGTGGGGCTACGCAAGCGGTTCCCAAAGAGCTTTAGAACAAGGCATAGTTTTCCCTGCTGGCTCGTTGGGCATGGAACCAATCTCCAGACATATGGCGATTTTTTTGCCTCGCGCGGTTACAAGTGGGAAAGGGTGGTTTTGAGGCTGAAGGCAGCAGGAAAGCCTGCAGCCCCCACGTCTGTGGGGCCAAGCAAGAGGTACCCAAAGAGCTTTAGAACAAGGCATACTTTTCCCTGCTGGATCTTTGGGCAGGGGACCAATCTGCAGACATATGGCCATTTTTGTGCCTGGCGTGGCGCTAAGTGGGAAAGGGTGGTGTCGAGGCTGAAGGCAGCAGGAAAGCCCGCAGCCCCCACGTCTGTCGGTCCACACCAGCGGTTCTCAAACAGCTTTAGAGCAAGGCATAGTTTTCCCTGCTGGCTCTTTGGGCGTGGGACCAATCTCCAGACATATGGCCATTTTTGGGCCTGGCACGGTGCCAAGTTGGAAAGGGTGGTTTTGAGACTGACGGCAGCAGGAAAGCCTGCAGCCCCCAGGTCTGTGGGGCTAAGCAAGCGGTTCCCAAAGAGCTTTAGAACAAGGCATAGTTTTCCCTGCTGGATCTTTGGGCAGGGGACCAGTCTCCAGACATATGGCCATTTATCTGCCTGGCGCGGCACCAAGTGGGAAAGGGTGATTTTGAGGCTGAAGGCAGCAGGAAAGCCTAGAGCCCCCAGGTCTGTGGGGCTATGCAGGCGGTTCCCAAAGAGCTTTAGAACAAGGCATAGTTTTCCCTGCTGGATCTTTGGGCAGGGGACCAACCTGCAGCCATATGGCCATTTTTGTGCCTGGCGCGGCGCCAAGTGGGAAAGGGTGGTTTTGAGGCTGAAGGCAGCAGGAAAGCCTACAGCCCCCAGGTCTGTGGGGCTACGCAAGCGGTTCCCAAAGAGCTTTAGAGGAAGGCATAATTTTCCCTGCTGGCTCTTTGGGCGTGGGACCAATCCCCAGACATATGTCCATTTTTGGGCCTGGCGCGGCGCCAAGTGGGAAAGGGTGGTTTTGAGGCTGAAGGCAGCAGGAAAGCCTGAAGGCCCCAGGTCTGTGGGGTTATGCAAGCCGTTCCCAAAGAGCTTTAGAACAAGGCATAATTTTCCCTGCTGGCTCTTTGGGCGTGGGACCAATCTCCAGACATATGGCCATTTTTGTGCCTGGCGCGGCGCCAAGTGGGAAAGGGTGGTTTTGAGGCTGAAGGCAGCAGGAAAGCCTGCAGCCCCCAGGTCTGTGAGGCTACGCAAGCGGTTCCCAAAGAGCTTTAGAACAAGGCATAGTTTTCCCTGCTGGCTCTTTGGCCGTGGGACCAATCTGCAGACATATGGCCATTTATCTGCCTGGCGCGACGCCAAGTGGGAAAGGGTGGTTTTGAGGCTGAAGGCAGCAGGAAAGCCTGCAGCCCCCAGGTCTGTCGGTCCACACCAGCGGTTCCCAAAGAGCTTTAGAGCAAGGCATAGTTTTCCCTGCTGGCTCTTTGGGTGTGGGACCAATCTCCAGACATATGGCCATTATTGTGCCTGGCGCGGCGCCAAGTGGGAAAGGGTGGTTTTGAGGCTGAAGGCAGCAGGAAAGCCTGCAGCCCCAGGTCTGTGGGGCTACGCAAGCGGGTCCCAAAGAGTTTTAGAACAAAGCATAATTTTCCCTGCTGGCTCTTTGGGCGTGGGAACAATCCCCAGACATATGGCCATTTTTCTGCCTGGCGCGGCGCCAAGTGGGAAAGGGTGGTTTTGAGGCTGAAGGCAGCAGGAAAGCCTGAAGGCCCCAGGTCTGTGGGGTTATGCAAGCCGTTCCCAAAGAGCTTTAGAACAAGGCATAGTTTTCCCTGCTGCCTCTTTGGGCGTGGGACCAATCTCCAGACATGTGGCCATTTTTGTGCCTGGCGCGGCGCCAAGTGGGAAAGGGTGGTTTTGAGGCTGAAGGCAGCAGGAAAGCCTGCAGCCCTCAGGTCTGTGGGGCTACGCAAGCGGTTCCCAAAGAGCTTTAGAACAAGGCATAGTTTTCCCTGCTGGCTATTTGGGCGTGGGACCAATCTCCAGCCATATGGCCATTTTTGTGCCTGGCGCGGCGCCAAGTGGGAAAGGGTGGTTTTGAGGCTGAAGGCAGCAGGAAAGCCTGCAGCCCCCAGGTCTGTGGGGCTACGCAAGCGGTTCCCAAAGAGCTTTAGAGGAAGGCATAATTTTCCCTGCTGGCTCTTTGGGCGTGGGACCAATCCCCAGACATATGGCCATTTTTGGGCCTGGCGCGGCGCCAAGTGGGAAAGGGTGGTTTTGAGGCTGAAGGCAGCAGGAAAGCCTGAAGGCCCCAGGTCTGTGGGGTTATGCAAGCCGTTCCCAAAGAGCTTTAGAACAAGGCATAATTTTCCCTGCTGGCTCTTTGGGCGTGGGACCAATCTCCAGCCATATGGCCATTTTTGTGCCTGGCGCGGCGCCAAGTGGGAAAGGGTGGTGTCGAGGCTGAAGGCAGCAGGAAAGCCTGCAGCCCCCAGGTCTGTGAGGCTACGCAAGCGGTTCCCAAAGAGCTTTAGAACAAGGCATAGTTTTCCCTGCTGGCTCTTTGGCCGTGGGACCAATCTGCAGACATATGGCCATTTATCTGCCTGGCGCAGCACCAAGTGGGAAAGGGTGATTTTGAGGCTGAAGGCAGCAGGAAAGCCTACAGCCCCCAGGTCTGTGGGGCTACGCAGGCGGTTCCCAAAGAGCTTTAGAACAAGGCATAATTTTCCCTGCTAGCTCTTTGGGCGGGGGACCAATCTCCAGCCATATGGCCATTTTTCTGCCTGGCGCGACGCCAAGTTGGAAAGGGTGGTTTTGAGGCTGAAGGCAGCAGGAAAGCCTGCAGCCCCAAGGTCTGTGAGGCTACGCAAGCGGTTCCCAAAGAGCTTTAGAACAAGGCATAGTTTTCCCTGCTGCCTCTTTGGGCGTGGGACCCATCTCCAGACATATGGCCATTTTTGTGCCTGGCGCGGCGCCAAGTGGGAAAGGGTGGTTTTGAGGCTGACGGCAGCAGGAAAGCCTGCAGCCCCCAGGTCTGTGGGGCTACGCAAGCGGTTCCCAAAGAGCCTTAGAGGCAGGCATAATTTTCCCTGCTGGCTCTTTGGGCGTGGGACCAATCCCCAGACATATGGCCATTTTTGTGCCTGGCGCGGCGCAAAGTGGGAAAGGGTGGTTTTGAGGCAGAAGGCAGCAGGAAAGCCTGAAGGCCCCAGGTCTGTGGGGTTATGCAAGCCGTTCCCAAAGAGCTTTAGAACAAGGCATAGTTTTCCCTGCTGGCTCTTTGGCCGTGGGACCAATCTGCAGACATATGGCCATTTATCTGCCTGGCGCGACGCCAAGTGGGAAAGGGTGGTTTTGAGGCTGAAGGCAGCAGGAAAGCCTGCAGCCCCCAGGTCTGTCGGTCCACACCAGCGGTTCCCAAAGAGCTTTAGAGCAAGGCATAGTTTTCCCTGCTGGCTCTTTGGGTGTGGGACCAATCTCCAGACATATGGCCATTATTGTGCCTGGCGCGGCGCCAAGTGGGAAAGGGTGGTTTTGAGGCTGAAGGCAGCAGGAAAGCCTGCAGCCCCAGGCCTGTGGGGCTACGCAAGCGGGTCCCAAAGAGTTTTAGAACAAAGCATAATTTACCCTGCTGGCTCTTTGGGCGTGGGAACAATCCCCAGACATATGGCCATTTTTCTGCCTGGCGCGGCGCCAAGTGGGAAAGGGTGGTTTTGAGGCTGAAGGCAGCAGGAAAGCCTGAAGGCCCCAGGTCTGTGGGGTTATGCAAGCCGTTCCCAAAGAGCTTTAGAACAAGGCATAGTTTTCCCTGCTGCCTCTTTGGGCGTGGGACCAATCTCCAGACATGTGGCCATTTTTGTGCCTGGCGCGGCGCCAAGTGGGAAAGGGTGGTTTTGAGGCTGAAGGCAGCAGGAAAGCCTGCAGCCCTCAGGTCTGTGGGGCTACGCAAGCGGTTCCCAAAGAGCTTTAGAACAAGGCATAGTTTTCCCTGCTGGCTATTTGGGCGTGGGACCCATCTCCAGCCATATGGCCATTTTTGTGCCTGGCGCGGCGCCAAGTGGGAAAGGGTGGTTTTGAGGCTGAAGGCAGCAGGAAAGCCTGCAGCCCCCAGGTCTGTGGGGCTACGCAAGCGGTTCCCAAAGAGCTTTAGAGGAAGGCATAATTTTCCCTGCTGGCTCTTTGGGCGTGGGACCAATCCCCAGACATATGGCCATTTTTGGGCCTGGCGCGGCGCCAAGTGGGAAAGGGTGGTTTTGAGGCTGAAGGCAGCAGGAAAGCCTGAAGGCCCCAGGTCTGTGGGGTTATGCAAGCCGTTCCCAAAGAGCTTTAGAACAAGGCATAATTTTCCCTGCTGGCTCTTTGGGCGTGGGACCAATCCCCAGACATATGTCCATTTTTGGGCCTGGCGCGGCGCCAAGTGGGAAAGGGTGGTTTTGAGGCTGAAGGCAGCAGGAAAGCCTGAAGGCCCCAGGTCTGTGGGGTTATGCAAGCCGTTCCCAAAGAGCTTTAGAACAAGGCATAATTTTCCCTGCTGGCTCTTTGGGCGTGGGACCAATCTCCAGACATGTGGCCATTTTTGTGCCTGGCGCGGCGCCAAGTGGGAAAGGGTGGTTTTGAGGCTGAAGGCAGCAGGAAAGCCTGCAGCCCTCAGGTCTGTGGGCTACGCAAGCGGTTCCCAAAGAGCTTTAGAACAAGGCATAGTTTTCCCTGCTGGCTATTTGGGCGGGGGACCAATCTCCAGCCATATGGCCATTTTTCTGCCTGGCGCGACGCCAAGTTGGAAAGGGTGGTTTTGAGGCTGACGGCAGCAGGAAAGCCTGCAGCCCCAAGGTCTGTGAGGCTACGCAAGCGGTTCCCAAAGAGCTTTAGAACAAGGCATAGTTTTCCCTGCTGGCTATTTGGGCGTGGGACCCATCTCCAGCCATATGGCCATTTTTGTGCCTGGCGCGGCGCCAAGTGGGAAAGGGTGGTTTTGAGGCTGACGGCAGCAGGAAAGCCTGCAGCCCCCAGGTCTGTGGGGCTACGCAAGCGGTTCCCAAAGAGCCTTAGAGGCAGGCATAATTTTCCCTGCTGGCTCTTTGGGCGTGGGACCAATCCCCAGACATATGGCCATTTTTGTGCCTGGCGCGGCGCCAAGTGGGAAAGGGTGGTTTTGAGGCAGAAGGCAGCAGGAAAGCCTGAAGGCCCCAGGTCTGTGGGGTTATGCAAGCCGTTCCCAAAGAGCTTTAGAACAAGGCATAGTTTTCCCTGCTGGCTCTTTGGCCGTGGGACCAATCTGCAGACATATGGCCATTTATCTGCCTGGCGCGACGCCAAGTGGGAAAGGGTGGTTTTGAGGCTGAAGGCAGCAGGAAAGCCTGCAGCCCCCAGGTCTGTCGGTCCACACCAGCGGTTCCCAAAGAGCTTTAGAGCAAGGCATAGTTTTCCCTGCTGGCTCTTTGGGTGTGGGACCAATCTCCAGACATATGGCCATTATTGTGCCTGGCGCGGCGCCAAGTGGGAAAGGGTGGTTTTGAGGCTGAAGGCAGCAGGAAAGCCTGCAGCCCCAGGTCTGTGGGGCTACGCAAGCGGGTCCCAAAGAGTTTTAGAACAAAGCATAATTTTCCCTGCTGGCTCTTTGGGCGTGGGAACAATCCCCAGACATATGGCCATTTTTCTGCCTGGCGCGGCGCCAAGTGGGAAAGGGTGGTTTTGAGGCTGAAGGCAGCAGGAAAGCCTGAAGGCCCCAGGTCTGTGGGGTTATGCAAGCCGTTCCCAAAGAGCTTTAGAACAAGGCATAGTTTTCCCTGCTGCCTCTTTGGGCGTGGGACCAATCTCCAGACATGTGGCCATTTTTGTGCCTGGCGCGGCGCCAAGTGGGAAAGGGTGGTTTTGAGGCTGAAGGCAGCAGGAAAGCCTGCAGCCCTCAGGTCTGTGGGGCTACGCAAGCGGTTCCCAAAGAGCTTTAGAGGAAGGCATAATTTTCCCTGCTGGCTATTTGGGCGTGGGACCAATCTCCAGCCATATGGCCATTTTTGTGCCTGGCGCGGCGCCAAGTGGGAAAGGGTGGTTTTGAGGCTGAAGGCAGCAGGAAAGCCTGCAGCCCCCAGGTCTGTGGGGCTACGCAAGCGGTTCCCAAAGAGCTTTAGAGGAAGGCATAATTTTCCCTGCTGGCTCTTTGGGCGTGGGAACAATCCCCAGACATATGGCCATTTTTGGGCCTGGCGCGACGCCAAGTTGGAAAGGGTGGTTTTGAGGCTGACGGCAGCAGGAAAGCCTGCAGCCCCAAGGTCTGTGAGGCTACGCAAGCGGTTCCCAAAGAGCTTTAGAACAAGGCATAGTTTTCCCTGCTGCCTCTTTGGGCGTGGGACCCATCTCCAGACATATGGCCATTTTTGTGCCTGGCGCGGCGCCAAGTGGGAAAGGGTGGTTTTGAGGCTGACGGCAGCAGGAAAGCCTGCAGCCCCCAGGTCTGTGGGGCTACGCAAGCGGTTCCCAAAGAGCCTTAGAGGCAGGCATAATTTTCCCTGCTGGCTCTTTGGGCGTGGGACCAATCCCCAGACATATGGCCATTTTTGTGCCTGGCGCGGCGCCAAGTGGGAAAGGGTGGTTTTGAGGCAGAAGGCAGCAGGAAAGCCTGAAGGCCCCAGGTCTGTGGGGTTATGCAAGCCGTTCCCAAAGAGCTTTAGAACAAGGCATAGTTTTCCCTGCTGGCTCTTTGGCCGTGGGACCAATCTGCAGACATATGGCCATTTATCTGCCTGGCGCGACGCCAAGTGGGAAAGGGTGGTTTTGAGGCTGAAGGCAGCAGGAAAGCCTGCAGCCCCCAGGTCTGTCGGTCCACACCAGCGGTTCCCAAAGAGCTTTAGAGCAAGGCATAGTTTTCCCTGCTGGCTCTTTGGGCAGGGGACCAATCTCCAGACATATGGCCATTTATCTGCCTGGCGCGGCACCAAGTGGGAAAGGGTGATTTTGAGGCTGAAGGCAGCAGGAAAGCCTAGAGCCCCCAGGTCTGTGGGGCTATGCAGGCGGTTCCCAAAGAGCTTTAGAACAAGGCATAGTTTTCCCTGCTGGATCTTTGGGCAGGGGACCAACCTGCAGCCATATGGCCATTTTTGTGCCTGGCGCGGCGCCAAGTGGGAAAGGGTGGTTTTGAGGCTGAAGGCAGCAGGAAAGCCTGCAGCCCCCAGGTCTGTGGGGCTACGCAAGCGGTTCCCAAAGAGCTTTAGAGGAAGGCATAATTTTCCCTGCTGGCTCTTTGGGCGTGGGACCAATCCCCAGACATATGTCCATTTTTGGGCCTGGCGCGGCGCCAAGTGGGAAAGGGTGGTTTTGAGGCTGAAGGCAGCAGGAAAGCCTGAAGGCCCCAGGTCTGTGGGGTTATGCAAGCCGTTCCCAAAGAGCTTTAGAACAAGGCATAATTTTCCCTGCTGGCTCTTTGGGCGTGGGACCAATCTCCAGACATATGGCCATTTTTGTGCCTGGCGCGGCGCCAAGTGGGAAAGGGTGGTTTTGAGGCTGAAGGCAGCAGGAAAGCCTGCAGCCCCCAGGTCTGTGAGGCTACGCAAGCGGTTCCCAAAGAGCTTTAGAACAAGGCATAGTTTTCCCTGCTGGCTCTTTGGCCGTGGGACCAATCTGCAGACATATGGCCATTTTTGTGCCTGGCGCGACGCCAAGTGGGAAAGGGTGGTTTTGAGGCTGAAGGCAGCAGGAAAGCCTGCAGCCCCCAGGTCTGTCGGTCCAAACCAGCGGTTCCCAAAGAGCTTTAGAGCAAGGCATAGTTTTCCCTGCTGGCTCTTTGGGTGTGGGTCCAATCTCCAGACATATGGCCATTATTGTGCCTGGCGCGGCGCCAAGTGGGAAAGGGTGGTTTTGAGGCTGAAGGCAGCAGGAAAGCCTGCATCCCTCAGGTCTGTGGGGCTACGCAAGAGGGTCCCAAAGAGTTTTAGAACAAAGCATAATTTTCCCTGCTGGCTCTTTGGGCGTGGGAACAATCCCCAGACATATGGCCATTTTTCGGCCTGGCGCGGCGCCAAGTGGGAAAGGGTGGTTTTGAGGCTGAAGGCAGCAGGAAAGCCTGAAGGCCCCAGGTCTGTGGGGTTATGCAAGCCGTTCCCAAAGAGCTTTAGAACAAGGCATAGTTTTCCCTGCTGCCTCTTTGGGCGTGGGACCAATCTCCAGACATGTGGCCATTTTTGTGCCTGGCGCGGCGCCAAGTGGGAAAGGGTGGTTTTGAGGCTGAAGGCAGCAGGAAAGCCTGCAGCCCTCAGGTCTGTGGGGCTACGCAAGCGGTTCCCAAAGAGCTTTAGAACAAGGCATAATTTTCCCTGCTGGCTCTTTGGGCGTGGGACCAATCCCCAGACATATGTCCATTTTTGGGCCTGGCGCGGCGCCAAGTGGGAAAGGGTGGTTTTGAGGCTGAAGGCAGCAGGAAAGCCTGAAGGCCCCAGGTCTGTGGGGTTATGCAAGCCGTTCCCAAAGAGCTTTAGAACAAGGCATAGTTTTCCCTGCTGGCTCTTTGGGCGTGGGACCAATCTCCAGACATGTGGCCATTTTTGTGCCTGGCGCGGCGCCAAGTGGGAAAGGGTGGTTTTGAGGCTGAAGGCAGCAGGAAAGCCTGCAGCCCTCAGGTCTGTGGGCTACGCAAGCGGTTCCCAAAGAGCTTTAGAACAAGGCATAGTTTTCCCTGCTGCCTCTTTGGGCGTGGGACCAATCCCCAGACATATGGCCATTTTTGGGCCTGGCGCGGCGCCAAGTGGGAAAGGGTGGTTTTGAGGCTGAAGGCAGCAGGAAAGCCTGAAGGCCCCAGGTCTGTGGGGTTATGCAAGCCGTTCCCAAAGAGCTTTAGAACAAGGCATAATTTTCCCTGCTGGCTCTTTGGGCGTGGGACCAATCTCCAGACATGTGGCCATTTTTGTGCCTGGCGCGGCGCCAAGTGGGAAAGGGTGGTTTTGAGGCTGAAGGCAGCAGGAAAGCCTGCAGCCCTCAGGTCTGTGGGCTACGCAAGCGGTTCCCAAAGAGCTTTAGAACAAGGCATAGTTTTCCCTGCTGGCTATTTGGGCGGGGGACCAATCTCCAGCCATATGGCCATTTTTCTGCCTGGCGCGACGCCAAGTTGGAAAGGGTGGTTTTGAGGCTGACGGCAGCAGGAAAGCCTGCAGCCCCCAGGTCTGTGGGGCTACGCAAGCGGGTCCCAAAGAGCCTTAGAGGCAGGCATAATTTTCCCTGCTGGCTCTTTGGGCGTGGGACCAATCCCCAGACATATGGCCATTTTTGTGCCTGGCGCGGCGCCAAGTGGGAAAGGGTGGTTTTGAGGCAGAAGGCAGCAGGAAAGCCTGAAGACCCCAGGTCTGTGGGGTTATGCAAGCGGTTCCCAAAGAGCTTTAGAACAAGGCATAGTTTTCCCTGCTGGCTCTTTGGCCGTGGGACCAATCTGCAGACATATGGCCATTTATCTGCCTGGCGCGACGCCAAGTGGGAAAGGGTGGTTTTGAGGCTGAAGGCAGCAGGAAAGCCTGCAGCCCCCAGGTCTGTCGGTCCACACCAGCGGTTCCCAAAGAGCTTTAGAGCAAGGCATAGTTTTCCCTGCTGGCTCTTTGGGTGTGGGACCAATCTCCAGACATATGGCCATTATTGTGCCTGGCGCGGCGCCAAGTGGGAAAGGGTGGTTTTGAGGCTGAAGGCAGCAGGAAAGCCTGCAGCCCCAGGTCTGTGGGGCTACGCAAGCGGGTCCCAAAGAGTTTTAGAACAAAGCATAATTTTCCCTGCTGGCTCTTTGGGCGTGGGAACAATCCCCAGACATATGGCCATTTTTCTGCCTGGCGCGGCGCCAAGTGGGAAAGGGTGGTTTTGAGGCTGAAGGCAGCAGGAAAGCCTGCAGCCCTCAGGTCTGTGGGGCTACGCAAGCGGTTCCCAAAGAGCTTTAGAACAAGGCATAGTTTTCCCTGCTGCCTCTTTGGGCGTGGGACCAATCTCCAGACATATGGCCATTTTTGTGCCTGGCGCGGCGCCAAGTGGGAAAGGGTGGTTTTGAGGCTGAAGGCAGCAGGAAAGCCTGCAGCCCCCAGGTCTGTGGGGCTACGCAAGCGGTTCCCAAAGAGCTTTAGAGGAAGGCATAATTTTCCCTGCTGGCTCTTTGGGCGTGGGAACAATCCCCAGACATATGGCCATTTTTGGGCCTGGCGCGACGCCAAGTTGGAAAGGGTGGTTTTGAGGCTGACGGCAGCAGGAAAGCCTGCAGCCCCAAGGTCTGTGAGGCTACGCAAGCGGTTCCCAAAGAGCTTTAGAACAAGGCATAGTTTTCCCTGCTGCCTCTTTGGGCGTGGGACCCATCTCCAGACATATGGCCATTTTTGTGCCTGGCGCGGCGCCAAGTGGGAAAGGGTGGTTTTGAGGCTGACGGCAGCAGGAAAGCCTGCAGCCCCCAGGTCTGTGGGGCTACGCAAGCGGTTCCCAAAGAGCCTTAGAGGCAGGCATAATTTTCCCTGCTGGCTCTTTGGGCGTGGGACCAATCCCCAGACATATGGCCATTTTTGTGCCTGGCGCGGCGCCAAGTGGGAAAGGGTGGTTTTGAGGCAGAAGGCAGCAGGAAAGCCTGAAGGCCCCAGGTCTGTGGGGTTATGCAAGCCGTTCCCAAAGAGCTTTAGAACAAGGCATAGTTTTCCCTGCTGGCTCTTTGGCCGTGGGACCAATCTCCAGACATATGGCCATTTATCTGCCTGGCGCGACGCCAAGTGGGAAAGGGTGGTTTTGAGGCTGAAGGCAGCAGGAAAGCCTGCAGCCCCCAGGTCTGTCGGTCCACACCAGTGGTTCCCAAAGAGCTTTAGAGCAAGGCATAGTTTTCCCTGCTGGCTCTTTGGGTGTGGGACCAATCTCCAGACATATGGCCATTATTGTGCCTGGCGCGGCGCCAAGTGGGAAAGGGTGGTTTTGAGGCTGAAGGCAGCAGGAAAGCCTGCAGCCCCCACGTCTGTGGGGCTACGCAAGCGGGTCCCAAAGAGTTTTAGAACAAAGCATAATTTACCCTGCTGGCTCTTTGGGCGTGGGAACAATCCCCAGACATATGGCCATTTTTCTGCCTGGCGCGGCGCCAAGTGGGAAAGGGTGGTTTTGAGGCTGAAGGCAGCAGGAAAGCCTGAAGGCCCCAGGTCTGTGGGGTTATGCAAGCCGTTCCCAAAGAGCTTTAGAACAAGGCATAGTTTTCCCTGCTGCCTCTTTGGGCGTGGGACCAATCTCCAGACATGTGGCCATTTTTGTGCCTGGCGCGGCGCCAAGTGGGAAAGGGTGGTTTTGAGGCTGAAGGCAGCAGGAAAGCCTGCAGCCCTCAGGTCTGTGGGGCTACGCAAGCGGTTCCCAAAGAGCTTTAGAACAAGGCATAGTTTTCCCTGCTGGCTATTTGGGCGTGGGACCCATCTCCAGCCATATGGCCATTTTTGTGCCTGGCGCGGCGCCAAGTGGGAAAGGGTGGTTTTGAGGCTGAAGGCAGCAGGAAAGCCTGCAGCCCCCAGGTCTGTGGGGCTACGCAAGCGGTTCCCAAAGAGCTTTAGAGGAAGGCATAATTTTCCCTGCTGGCTCTTTGGGCGTGGGACCAATCCCCAGACATATGGCCATTTTTGGGCCTGGCGCGGCGCCAAGTGGGAAAGGGTGGTTTTGAGGCTGAAGGCAGCAGGAAAGCCTGAAGGCCCCAGGTCTGTGGGGTTATGCAAGCCGTTCCCAAAGAGCTTTAGAACAAGGCATAATTTTCCCTGCTGGCTCTTTGGGCGTGGGACCAATCTCCAGACATATGGCCATTTTTGTGCCTGGCGCGGCGCCAAGTGGGAAAGGGTGGTTTTGAGGCTGAAGGCAGCAGGAAAGCCTGCAGCCCCCAGGTCTGTGAGGCTACGCAAGCGGTTCCCAAAGAGCTTTAGAACAAGGCATAGTTTTCCCTGCTGGCTCTTTGGCCGTGGGACCAATCTGCAGACATATGGCCATTTATCTGCCTGGCGCGACGCCAAGTGGGAAAGGGTGGTTTTGAGGCTGAAGGCAGCAGGAAAGCCTGCAGCCCCCAGGTCTGTCGGTCCACACCAGCGGTTCCCAAAGAGCTTTAGAGCAAGGCATAGTTTTCCCTGCTGGCTCTTTGGGTGTGGGACCAATCTCCAGACATATGGCGATTTTTTTGCCTCGCGCGGTTACAAGTGGGAAAGGGTGGTTTTGAGGCTGAAGGCAGCAGGAAAGCCTGCAGCCCCCACGTCTGTGGGGCCAAGCAAGAGGTACCCAAAGAGCTTTAGAACAAGGCATAGTTTTCCCTGCTGGATCTTTGGGCAGGGGACCAATCTGCAGACATATGGCCATTTTTGTGCCTGGCGTGGCGCTAAGTGGGAAAGGGTGGTGTCGAGGCTGAAGGCAGCAGGAAAGCCCGCAGCCCCCACGTCTGTCGGTCCACACCAGCGGTTCTCAAACAGCTTTAGAGCAAGGCATAGTTTTCCCTGCTGGCTCTTTGGGCGTGGGACCAATCTCCAGACATATGGCCATTTTTGGGCCTGGCACGGTGCCAAGTTGGAAAGGGTGGTTTTGAGGCTGACGGCAGCAGGAAAGCCTGCAGCCCCCAGGTCTGTGGGGCTAAGCAAGCAGTTCCCAAAGAGCTTTAGAACAAGGCATAGTTTTCCCTGCTGGCTCTTTGGGCGTGGGACCAGTCTCCAGACATATGGCCATTTATCTGCCTGGCGCGGCACCAAGTGGGAAAGGGTGATTTTGAGGCTGAAGGCAGCAGGAAAGCCTAGAGCCCCCAGGTCTGTGGGGCTATGCAGGCGGTTCCCAAAGAGCTTTAGAACAAGGCATAGTTTTCCGTGCTGGATCTTTGGGCAGGGGACCAACCTGCAGCCATATGGCCATTTTTGTGCCTGGCGCGGCGCCAAGTGGGAAAGGGTGGTTTTGAGGCTGAAGGCAGCAGGAAAGCCTACAGCCCCCAGGTCTGTGGGGCTACGCAAGCGGTTCCCAAAGAGCTTTAGAGGAAGGCATAATTTTCCCTGCTGGCTCTTTGGGCGTGGGACCAATCCCCAGACATATGTCCATTTTTGGGCCTGGCGCGGCGCCAAGTGGGAAAGGGTGGTTTTGAGGCTGAAGGCAGCAGGAAAGCCTGAAGGCCCCAGGTCTGTGGGGTTATGCAAGCCGTTCCCAAAGAGCTTTAGAACAAGGCATAATTTTCCCTGCTGGCTCTTTGGGCGTGGGACCAATCTCCAGACATATGGCCATTTTTGTGCCTGGCGCGGCGCCAAGTGGGAAAGGGTGGTTTTGAGGCTGAAGGCAGCAGGAAAGCCTGCAGCCCCCAGGTCTGTGAGGCTACGCAAGCGGTTCCCAAAGAGCTTTAGAACAAGGCATAGTTTTCCCTGCTGGCTCTTTGGCCGTGGGACCAATCTGCAGACATATGGCCATTTATCTGCCTGGCGCGACGCCAAGTGGGAAAGGGTGGTTTTGAGGCTGAAGGCAGCAGGAAAGCCTGCAGCCCCCAGGTCTGTCGGTCCACACCAGCGGTTCCCAAAGAGCTTTAGAGCAAGGCATAGCTTTCCCTGCTGGCTCTTTGGGTGTGGGACCAATCTCCAGACATATGGCCATTATTGTGCCTGGCGCGGCGCCAAGTGGGAAAGGGTGGTTTTGAGGCTGAAGGCAGCAGGAAAGCCTGCAGCCCCAGGTCTGTGGGGCTACGCAAGCGGGTCCCAAAGAGTTTTAGAACAAAGCATAATTTTCCCTGCTGGCTCTTTGGGCGTGGGAACAATCCCCAGACATATGGCCATTTTTCTGCCTGGCGCGGCGCCAAGTGGGAAAGGGTGGTTTTGAGGCTGAAGGCAGCAGGAAAGCCTGAAGGCCCCAGGTCTGTGGGGTTATGCAAGCCGTTCCCAAAGAGCTTTAGAACAAGGCATAGTTTTCCCTGCTGCCTCTTTGGGCGTGGGACCAATCTCCAGACATGTGGCCATTTTTGTGCCTGGCGCTGCGCCAAGTGGGAAAGGGTGGTTTTGAGGCTGAAGGCAGCAGGAAAGCCTGCAGCCCTCAGGTCTGTGGGGCTACGCAAGCGGTTCCCAAAGAGCTTTAGAACAAGGCATAGTTTTCCCTGCTGGCTCTTTGGGCGTGGGACCAATCTCCAGCCATATGGCCATTTTTGTGCCTGGCGCGGCGCCAAGTGGGAAAGGGTGGTTTTGAGGCTGAAGGCAGCAGGAAAGCCTGCAGCCCCCAGGTCTGTGGGGCTACGCAAGCGGTTCCCAAAGAGCTTTAGAGGAAGGCATAATTTTCCCTGCTGGCTCTTTGGGCGTGGGACCAATCCCCAGACATATGTCCATTTTTGGGCCTGGCGCGGCGCCAAGTGGGAAAGGGTGGTTTTGAGGCTGAAGGCAGCAGGAAAGCCTGAAGGCCCCAGGTCTGTGGGGTTATGCAAGCCGTTCCCAAAGAGCTTTAGAACAAGGCATAATTTTCCCTGCTGGCTCTTAGGGCGTGGGACCAATCTCCAGACATATGGCCATTTTTGTGCCTGGCGCGGCGCCAAGTGGGAAAGGGTGGTTTTGAGGCTGAAGGCAGCAGGAAAGCCTGCAGCCCCCAGGTCTGTGAGGCTACGCAAGCGGTTCCCAAAGAGCTTTAGAACAAGGCATAGTTTTCCCTGCTGGCTCTTTGGCCGTGGGACCAATCTGCAGACATATGGCCATTTATCTGCCTGGCGCGACGCCAAGTGGGAAAGGGTGGTTTTGAGGCTGAAGGCAGCAGGAAAGCCTGCAGCCCCCAGGTCTGTCGGTCCACACCAGCGGTTCCCAAAGAGCTTTAGAGCAAGGCATAGTTTTCCCTGCTGGCTCTTTGGGTGTGGGACCAATCTCCAGACATATGGCCATTATTGTGCCTGGCGCGGCGCCAAGTGGGAAAGGGTGGTTTTGAGGCTGAAGGCAGCAGGAAAGCCTGCAGCCCCAGGTCTGTGGGGCTACGCAAGCGGGTCCCAAAGAGTTTTAGAAAAAAGCATAATTTTCCCTGCTGGCTCTTTGGGCGTGGGACCAATCCCCAGACATATGGCCATTTTTCTGCCTGGCGCGGCGCCAAGTGCGAAAGGGTGGTTTTGAGGCTGAAGGCAGCAGGAAAGCCTGAAGGCCCCAGGTCTGTGGGGTTATGCAAGCCGTTCCCAAAGAGCTTTAGAACAAGGCATAGTTTTCCCTGCTGCCTCTTTGGGCGTGGGACCAATCTCCAGACATGTGGCCATTTTTGTGCCTGGCGCGGCGCCAAGTGGGAAAGGGTGGTTTTGAGGCTGAAGGCAGCAGGAAAGCCTGCAGCCCTCAGGTCTGTGGGCTACGCAAGCGGTTCCCAAAGAGCTTTAGAACAAGGCATAGTTTTCCCTGCTGGCTATTTGGGCGTGGGACCAATCTCCAGCCATATGGCCATTTTTGTGCCTGGCGCGGCGCCAAGTGGGAAAGGGTGGTTTTGAGGCTGAAGGCAGCAGGAAAGCCTGCAGCCCCCAGGTGTGTGGGGCTACGCAAGCGGTTCCCAAAGAGCTTTAGAGGAAGGCATAATTTTCCCTGCTGGCTCTTTGGGCGTGGGACCAATCCCCAGACATATGGCCATTTTTGGGCCTGGCGCGGCGCCAAGTGGGAAAGGGTGGTTTTGAGGCTGAAGGCAGCAGGAAAGCCTGAAGGCCCCAGGTCTGTGGGTTTATGCAAGCCGTTCCCAAAGAGGTTTAGAACAAGGCATAATTTTCCCTGCTGGCTCTTTGGGCGTGGGACCAATCTCCAGACATATGGCCATTTTTGTGCCTGGCGCGGCGCCAAGTGGGAAAGGGTGGTTTTGAGGCTGAAGGCAGCAGGAAAGCCTGCAGCCCCCAGGTCTGTGAGGCTACGCAAGCGGTTCCCAAAGAGCTTTAGAACAAGGCATAGTTTTCCCTGCTGGCTCTTTGGCCGTGGGACCAATCTCCAGCCATATGGCCATTTTTCTGCCTGGCGCAGCACCAAGTGGGAAAGGGTGGTTTTGAGGCTGACGGCAGCAGGAAAGCCTGCAGCCCCAAGGTCTGTGAGGCTACGCAAGCGGTTCCCAAAGAGCTTTAGAACAAGGCATAGTTTTCCCTGCTGGCTATTTGGGCGTGGGACCCATCTCCAGCCATATGGCCATTTTTGTGCCTGGCGCGGCGCCAAGTGGGAAAGGGTGGTTTTGAGGCTGACGGCAGCAGGAAAGCCTGCAGCCCCCACGTCTGTGGGGCTACGCAAGCAGTTCCCAAAGAGCCTTAGAGGCAGGCATAATTTTCCCTGCTGGCTCTTTGGGCGTGGGACCAATCCCCAGACATATGGCCATTTTTGTGCCTGGCGCGGCGCCAAGTGGGAAAGGGTGGTTTTGAGGCAGAAGGCAGCAGGAAAGCCTGAAGGCCCCAGGTCTGTGGGGTTATGCAAGCCGTTCCCAAAGAGCTTTAGAACAAGGCATAGTTTTCCCTGCTGGCTCTTTGGCCGTGGGACCAATCTGCAGACATATGGCCATTTATCTGCCTGGCGCGACGCCAAGTGGGAAAGGGTGGTTTTGAGGCTGAAGGCAGCAGGAAAGCCTGCAGCCCCCAGGTCTGTCGGTCCACACCAGCGGTTCCCAAAGAGCTTTAGAGCAAGGCATAGTTTTCCCTGCTGGCTCTTTGGGTGTGGGACCAATCTCCAGACATATGGCCATTATTGTGCCTGGCGCGGCGCCAAGTGGGAAAGGGTGGTTTTGAGGCTGAAGGCAGCAGGAAAGCCTGCAGCCCCAGGTCTGTGGGGCTACGCAAGCGGGTCCCAAAGAGTTTTAGAACAAAGCATAATTTTCCCTGCTGGCTCTTTGGGCGTGGGAACAATCCCCAGACATATGGCCATTTTTCTGCCTGGCGCGGCGCCAAGTGGGAAAGGGTGGTTTTGAGGCTGAAGGCAGCAGGAAAGCCTGAAGGCCCCAGGTCTGTGGGGTTATGCAAGCCGTTCCCAAAGAGCTTTAGAACAAGGCATAGTTTTCCCTGCTGCCTCTTTGGGCGTGGGACCAATCTCCAGACATGTGGCCATTTTTGTGCCTGGCGCGGCGCCAAGTGGGAAAGGGTGGTTTTGAGGCTGAAGGCAGCAGGAAAGCCTGCAGCCCTCAGGTCTGTGGGGCTACGCAAGCGGTTCCCAAAGAGCTTTAGAACAAGGCATAGTTTTCCCTGCTGGCTATTTGGGCGTGGGACCCATCTCCAGCCATATGGCCATTTTTGTGCCTGGCGCGGCGCCAAGTGGGAAAGGGTGGTTTTGAGGCTGAAGGCAGCAGGAAAGCCTGCAGCCCCCAGGTCTGTGGGGCTACGCAAGCGGTTCCCAAAGAGCTTTAGAGGAAGGCATAATTTTCCCTGCTGGCTCTTTCGGCGTGGGACCAATCCCCAGACATATGGCCATTTTTGGGCCTGGCGCGGCGCCAAGTGGGAAAGGGTGGTTTTGAGGCTGAAGGCAGCAGGAAAGCCTGAAGGCCCCAGGTCTGTGGGGTTATGCAAGCCGTTCCCAAAGAGCTTTAGAACAAGGCATAATTTTCCCTGCTGGCTCTTTGGGCGTGGGACCAATCTCCAGACATATGGCCATTTTTGTGCCTGGCGCGGCGCCAAGTGGGAAAGGGTGGTTTTGAGGCTGAAGGCAGCAGGAAAGCCTGCAGCCCCCAGGTCTGTGAGGCTACGCAAGCGGTTCCCAAAGAGCTTTAGAACAAGGCATAGTTTTCCCTGCTGGCTCTTTGGCCGTGGGACCAATCTGCAGACATATGGCCATTTATCTGCCTGGCGCAGCACCAAGTGGGAAAGGGTGATTTTGAGGCTGAAGTCAGCAGGAAAGCCTACAGCCCCCAGGTCTGTGGGGCTACGCAGGCGGTTCCCAAAGAGCTTTAGAACAAGGCATAATTTTCCCTGCTAGCTCTTTGGGCGGGGGACCAATCTCCAGCCATATGGCCATTTTTGTGCCTGGCGCGGCGCCAAGTGGGAAAGGGTGGTTTTGAGGCTGAAGGCAGCAGGAAAGCCTGCAGCCCCCACGTCTGTGGGGCTACGCAAGCGGTTCCCAAAGAGCTTTAGAACAAGGCATAGTTTTCCCTGCTGGCTCTTTGGGCGTGTGACCAATCCCCAGACATATGGCCATTTTTGGGCCTGGCGCGGCGCCAAGTGGGAAAGGGTGGTTTTGAGGCTGAAGGCAGCAGGAAAGCCTGCAGCCCCCAGGTCTGTCGGTCCACACCAGCGGTTCCCAAAGAGCTTTAGAGCAAGGCATAGTTTTCCCTGCTGGCTCTTTGGGTGTGGGACCAATCTCCAGACATATGGCCATTATTGTGCCTGGCGCGGCGCCAAGTGGGAAAGGGTGGTTTTGAGGCTGAAGGCAGCAGGAAAGCCTGCAGCCCCAGGTCTGTGGGGCTACGCAAGCGGGTCCCAAAGAGTTTTAGAACAAGGCATAATTTTCCCTGCTGGCTCTTTGGGCGTGGGACCAATCCCCAGACATATGGCCATTTTTCTGCCTGGCGTGGCGCCAAGTGGGAAAGGGTGGTTTTGAGGCTGAAGGCAGCAGGAAAGCCTGAAGGCCCCAGGTCTGTGGGGTTATGCAAGCCGTTCCCAAAGAGCTTTAGAACAAGGCATAGTTTTCCCTGCTGGCTCTTTGGGCGTGGGACCAATCTCCAGACATATGGCCATTTTTGTGCCTGGCGCGGCGCCAAGTGGGAAAGGGTGGTTTTGAGGCTGAAGGCAGCAGGAAAGCCTGCAGCCCCAAGGTCTGTGGGGCTACGCAAGCGGTTCCCAAAGAGCTTTAGAACAAGGCATAGTTTTCCCTGCTGGCTCTTTGGGCGTGGGACCAATCTCCAGACATATGGCCATTTTTGTGCCGGGCACGGTGCCAAGTTGGAAAGGGTGGTTTTGAGGCTGACGGCAGCAGGAAAGCCTGCAGCCCCAAGGTCTGTGAGGCTACGCAAGCGGTTCCCAAAGAGCTTTAGAACAAGGCATAGTTTTCCCTGCTGGCTCTTTGGGCGTGGGACCCATCTCCAGCCATATGGCCATTTTTGTGCCTGGCGCGGCGCCAAGTGGGAAAGGGTGGTTTTGAGGCTGACGGCAGCAGGAAAGCCTGCAGCCCCCACGTCTGTGGGGCTACGCAATCGGTTCCCAAAGAGCCTTAGAGGCAGGCATAATTTTCCCTGCTGGCTCTTTGGGCGTGGGTCCAGTCCCCAGACATATGGCCATTTTTGGGCCTGGCGTGGCGCCAAGTGGGAAAGGGTGGTTTTGAGGCTGACGGCAGCAGGAAAGCCTGCAGCCCCCAGGTCTGTGGGGCTACGCAAGCGGTTCCCAAAGAGCTTTAGAACAAGGCATACTTTTCCATGCTGGCTATTTGGGCGTGGGACCCATCTCCAGCCATATGGCCATTTTTGTGCCTGGCGCGGCGCCAATTGGTAAAGGGTGGTTTTGAGGCTGAAGGCAGCAGGAAAGCCTGCAGCCCCCACGTCTGTGGGGCTACGCAAGCGGTTCCCAAAGAGCCTTAGAGGAAGGCATAATTTTCCCTGCTGGCTCTTTGGGCGTGGGACCAATCCCCAGACATATGGCCATTTTTGTGCCTGGCGCGGCGCCAAGTGGGAAAGGGTGGTTTTGAGGCTGAAGGCAGCAGGAAAGCCTGAAGGCCCCAGGTCTGTGAGGCTACGCAAGCGGTTCCCAAAGAGCTTTAGAACAAGGCATAGTTTTCCCTGCTGGCTCTTTGGCCGTGGGACCAATCTCCAGACATATGGCCATTTTTCTCCCTTGCGCAGCAGCAAGTGGGAAAGGGTGATTTTGAGGCTGAAGGCAGCAGGAAAGCCTACAGCCCCCAGGTCTGTGGGGCTACGCAGGCGGTTCCCAAAGAGCTTTAGAACAAGGCATAATTTTCCCTGCTGGCTCTTTGGGCGTGGGACCAATCTCCAGACATATGGCCATTATTCTGCCTGGCGCGACGCCAAGTGGGAAAGGGTGGTTTTGAGGCTGAAGGCAGCAGGCAAGCCTACAGCCCCCAGGTCTGTGGGGCTACGCAAGCGGTTCCCAAAGAGCTTTAGAACAAGGCATAGTTTTCCCTGCTGCCTCTTTGGGCGTGGGACCGATCTCCAGCCATATGGCCATTTTTGTGCCTGGCGCGGCGCCAAGTGGGAAAGGGTGGTTTTGAGGCTGACGGCAGCAGGAAAGCCTGCAGCCCCCAGGTCTGTGGGGCTTCGCAAGCGGTTCCCAAAGAGCCTTAGAGGCAGGCATAATTTTCCCTGCTGGCTCTTTGGGCGTGGGACCAATCCCCAGACATATGGCCATTTTTGGGCCTGGCGCGGCGCCAAGTGGGAAAGGGTGGTTTTGAGGCTGAAGGCAGCAGGAAAGCCTGAAGGCCCCAGGTCTGTGGGGTTATGCAAGCCGTTCCCAAAGAGCTTTAGAACAAGGCATAATTTTCCCTGCTGGCTATTTGGGCGTGGGACCAATCTCCAGCCATATGGCCATTTTTGTGCCTGGCGCGGCGCGAAGTGGGAAAGGGTGGTTTTGAGGCTGAAGGCAGCAGGAAAGCCTGCAGGCCCCAGGTCTGTGGGGCTACGCAAGCGGTTCCCAAAGAGCTTTAGAACAAGGCATAGTTTTCCCTGCTGGCTCTTTCGGCGTGGGACCAATCTCCAGACATATGGCCATTTTTGTGCCCGGCACGATGCCAAGTGGGAAAGGGTGGTTTTGAGGCTGACGGCAGCAGGAAAGCCTGCAGCCCCCACGTCTGTGGGGCTACGCAAGCGGTTCCCAAAGAGCTTTAGAACAAGGCATAGTTTTCCCTGCTGGCTCTTTGGGCGTGGGACCAATCCCCAGACATATGGCCATTTTTGGGCCTGGCGCGGCGCCAAGTGGGAAAGGGTGGTTTTGAGGCTGAAGGCAGCAGGAAAGCCTGCAGCCCCAGGTCTGTGGGGCTACGCAAGCGGGTCCCAAAGAGTTTTAGAACAAGGCATAATTTTCCCTGCTGGCTCTTTGGGCGTGGGACCAATCCCCAGACATATGGCCATTTTTCTGCCTGGCGTGGCGCCAAGTGGGAAAGGGTGGTTTTGAGGCTGAAGGCAGCAGGAAAGCCTGAAGGCCCCAGGTCTGTGGGGTTATGCAAGCCGTTCCCAAAGAGCTTTAGAACAAGGCATAGTTTTCCCTGCTGGCTCTTTGGGCGTGGGACCAATCTCCAGACATATGGCCATTTTTGTGCCTGGCGCGGCGCCAAGTGGGAAAGGGTGGTTTTGAGGCTGAAGGCAGCAGGAAAGCCTGCAGCCCCAAGGTCTGTGGGGCTACGCAAGCGGTTCCCAAAGAGCTTTAGAACAAGGCATAGTTTTCCCTGCTGGCTCTTTGGGCGTGGGACCAATCTCCAGACATATGGCCATTTTTGTGCCGGGCACGGTGCCAAGTTGGAAAGGGTGGTTTTGAGGCTGACGGCAGCAGGAAAGCCTGCAGCCCCAAGGTCTGTGAGGCTACGCAAGCGGTTCCCAAAGAGCTTTAGAACAAGGCATAGTTTTCCCTGCTGCCTCTTTGGGCGTGGGACCCATCTCCAGCCATATGGCCATTTTTGTGCCTGGCGCGGCGCCAAGTGGGAAAGGGTGGTTTTGAGGCTGACGGCAGCAGGAAAGCCTGCAGCCCCCACGTCTGTGGGGCTACGCAATCGGTTCCCAAAGAGCCTTAGAGGCAGGCATAATTTTCCCTGCTGGCTCTTTGGGCGTGGGTCCAGTCCCCAGACATATGGCCATTTTTGGGCCTGGCGTGGCGCCAAGTGGGAAAGGGTGGTTTTGAGGCTGACGGCAGCAGGAAAGCCTGCAGCCCCCAGGTCTGTGGGGCTACGCAAGCGGTTCCCAAAGAGCTTTAGAACAAGGCATACTTTTCCATGCTGGCTATTTGGGCGTGGGACCCATCTCCAGCCATATGGCCATTTTTGTGCCTGGCGCGGCGCCAATTGGTAAAGGGTGGTTTTGAGGCTGAAGGCAGCAGGAAAGCCTGCAGCCCCCACGTCTGTGGGGCTACGCAAGCGGTTCCCAAAGAGCCTTAGAGGAAGGCATAATTTTCCCTGCTGGCTCTTTGGGCGTGGGACCAATCCCCAGACATATGGCCATTTTTGTGCCTGGCGCGGCGCCAAGTGGGAAAGGGTGGTTTTGAGGCTGAAGGCAGCAGGAAAGCCTGCAGCCCCCAGGTCTGTGAGGCTACGCAAGCGGTTCCCAAAGAGCTTTAGAACAAGGCATAGTTTTCCCTGCTGGCTCTTTGGCCGTGGGACCAATCTGCAGACATATGGCCATTTTTCTCCCTTGCGCAGCAGCAAGTGGGAAAGGGTGATTTTGAGGCTGAAGGCAGCAGGAAAGCCTACAGCCCCCAGGTCTGTGGGGCTACGCAGGCGGTTCCCAAAGAGCTTTAGAACAAGGCATAATTTTCCCTGCTGGCTCTTTGGGCGTGGGACCAATCTCCAGACATATGGCCATTATTCTGCCTGGCGCGACGCCAAGTGGGAAAGGGTGGTTTTGAGGCTGAAGGCAGCAGGCAAGCCTACAGCCCCCAGGTCTGTGGGGCTACGCAAGCGGTTCCCAAAGAGCTTTAGAACAAGGCATAGTTTTCCCTGCTGCCTCTTTGGGCGTGGGACCGATCTCCAGCCATATGGCCATTTTTGTGCCTGGCGCGGCGCCAAGTGGGAAAGGGTGGTTTTGAGGCTGACGGCAGCAGGAAAGCCTGCAGCCCCCAGGTCTGTGGGGCTTCGCAAGCGGTTCCCAAAGAGCCTTAGAGGCAGGCATAATTTTCCCTGCTGGCTCTTTGGGCGTGGGACCAATCCCCAGACATATGGCCATTTTTGGGCCTGGCGCGGCGCCAAGTGGGAAAGGGTGGTTTTGAGGCTGAAGGCAGCAGGAAAGCCTGAAGGCCCCAGGTCTGTGGGGTTATGCAAGCCGTTCCCAAAGAGCTTTAGAACAAGGCATAATTTTCCCTGCTGGCTATTTGGGCGTGGGACCAATCTCCAGCCATATGGCCATTTTTGTGCCTGGCGCGGCGCGAAGTGGGAAAGGGTGGTTTTGAGGCTGAAGGCAGCAGGAAAGCCTGCAGGCCCCAGGTCTGTGGGGCTACGCAAGCGGTTCCCAAAGAGCTTTAGAACAAGGCATAGTTTTCCCTGCTGGCTCTTTCGGCGTGGGACCAATCTCCAGACATATGGCCATTTTTGTGCCCGGCACGATGCCAAGTGGGAAAGGGTGGTTTTGAGGCTGACGGCAGCAGGAAAGCCTGCAGCCCCCACGTCTGTGGGGCTACGCAAGCGGTTCCCAAAGAGCTTTAGAACAAGGCATAGTTTTCCCTGCTGGCTCTTTGGGCGTGGGACCAATCCCCAGACATATGGCCATTTTTGGGCCTGGCGCGGCGCCAAGTGGGAAAGGGTGGTTTTGAGGCTGAAGGCAGCAGGAAAGCCTGCAGCCCCAGGTCTGTGGGGCTACGCAAGCGGGTCCCAAAGAGTTTTAGAACAAGGCATAATTTTCCCTGCTGGCTCTTTGGGCGTGGGACCAATCCCCAGACATATGGCCATTTTTCTGCCTGGCGTGGCGCCAAGTGGGAAAGGGTGGTTTTGAGGCTGAAGGCAGCAGGAAAGCCTGAAGGCCCCAGGTCTGTGGGGTTATGCAAGCCGTTCCCAAAGAGCTTTAGAACAAGGCATAGTTTTCCCTGCTGGCTCTTTGGGCGTGGGACCAATCTCCAGACATATGGCCATTTTTGTGCCTGGCGCGGCGCCAAGTGGGAAAGGGTGGTTTTGAGGCTGAAGGCAGCAGGAAAGCCTGCAGCCCCAAGGTCTGTGGGGCTACGCAAGCGGTTCCCAAAGAGCTTTAGAACAAGGCATAGTTTTCCCTGCTGGCTCTTTGGGCGTGGGACCAATCTCCAGACATATGGCCATTTTTGTGCCGGGCACGGTGCCAAGTTGGAAAGGGTGGTTTTGAGGCTGACGGCAGCAGGAAAGCCTGCAGCCCCAAGGTCTGTGAGGCTACGCAAGCGGTTCCCAAAGAGCTTTAGAACAAGGCATAGTTTTCCCTGCTGCCTCTTTGGGCGTGGGACCCATCTCCAGCCATATGGCCATTTTTGTGCCTGGCGCGGCGCCAAGTGGGAAAGGGTGGTTTTGAGGCTGACGGCAGCAGGAAAGCCTGCAGCCCCCACGTCTGTGGGGCTACGCAATCGGTTCCCAAAGAGCCTTAGAGGCAGGCATAATTTTCCCTGCTGGCTCTTTGGGCGTGGGTCCAGTCCCCAGACATATGGCCATTTTTGGGCCTGGCGTGGCGCCAAGTGGGAAAGGGTGGTTTTGAGGCTGACGGCAGCAGGAAAGCCTGCAGCCCCCAGGTCTGTGGGGCTACGCAAGCGGTTCCCAAAGAGCTTTAGAACAAGGCATACTTTTCCATGCTGGCTATTTGGGCGTGGGACCCATCTCCAGCCATATGGCCATTTTTGTGCCTGGCGCGGCGCCAATTGGTAAAGGGTGGTTTTGAGGCTGAAGGCAGCAGGAAAGCCTGCAGCCCCCACGTCTGTGGGGCTACGCAAGCGGTTCCCAAAGAGCCTTAGAGGAAGGCATAATTTTCCCTACTGGCTCTTTGGGCGTGGGACCAATCCCCAGACATATGGCCATTTTTGTGCCTGGCGCGGCGCCAAGTGGGAAAGGGTGGTTTTGAGGCTGAAGGCAGCAGGAAAGCCTGCAGCCCCCAGGTCTGTGAGGCTACGCAAGCGGTTCCCAAAGAGCTTTAGAACAAGGCATAGTTTTCCCTGCTGGCTCTTTGGCCGTGGGACCAATCTGCAGACATATGGCCATTTTTCTCCCTTGCGCAGCAGCAAGTGGGAAAGGGTGATTTTGAGGCTGAAGGCAGCAGGAAAGCCTACAGCCCCCAGGTCTGTGGGGCTACGCAGGCGGTTCCCAAAGAGCTTTAGAACAAGGCATAATTTTCCCTGCTGGCTCTTTGGGCGTGGGACCAATCTCCAGACATATGGCCATTATTCTGCCTGGCGCGACGCCAAGTGGGAAAGGGTGGTTTTGAGGCTGAAGGCAGCAGGCAAGCCTACAGCCCCCAGGTCTGTGGGGCTACGCAAGCGGTTCCCAAAGAGCTTTAGAACAAGGCATAGTTTTCCCTGCTGCCTCTTTGGGCGTGGGACCGATCTCCAGCCATATGGCCATTTTTGTGCCTGGCGCGGCGCCAAGTGGGAAAGGGTGGTTTTGAGGCTGACGGCAGCAGGAAAGCCTGCAGCCCCCAGGTCTGTGGGGCTTCGCAAGCGGTTCCCAAAGAGCCTTAGAGGCAGGCATAATTTTCCCTGCTGGCTCTTTGGGCGTGGGACCAATCCCCAGACATATGGCCATTTTTGGGCCTGGCGCGGCGCCAAGTGGGAAAGGGTGGTTTTGAGGCTGAAGGCAGCAGGAAAGCCTGAAGGCCCCAGGTCTGTGGGGTTATGCAAGCGGTTCCCAAAGAGCTTTAGAACAAGGCATAATTTTCCCTGCTGGCTATTTGGGCGTGGGACCAATCTCCAGCCATATGGCCATTTTTGTGCCTGGCGCGGCGCGAAGTGGGAAAGGGTGGTTTTGAGGCTGAAGGCAGCAGGAAAGCCTGCAGGCCCCAGGTCTGTGGGGCTACGCAAGCGGTTCCCAAAGAGCTTTAGAACAAGGCATAGTTTTCCCTGCTGGCTCTTTCGGCGTGGGACCAATCTCCAGACATATGGCCATTTTTGTGCCCGGCACGATGCCAAGTGGGAAAGGGTGGTTTTGAGGCTGACGGCAGCAGGAAAGCCTGCAGCCCCCACGTCTGTGGGGCTACGCAAGCGGTTCCCAAAGAGCTTTAGAACAAGGCATAGTTTTCCCTGCTGGCTCTTTGGGCGTGGGACCAATCCCCAGACATATGGCCATTTTTGGGCCTGGCGCGGCGCCAAGTGGGAAAGGGTGGTTTTGAGGCTGAAGGCGCAGGAAAGCCTGCAGCCCCCAGGTCTGTCGGTCCACACCAGCGGTTCCCAAAGAGCTTTAGAGCAAGGCATAGTTTTCCCTGCTGGCTCTTTGGGTGTGGGACCAATCTCCAGACATATGGCCGTTATTCTGCCTGGCGCGGCGCCAAGTGGGAAAGGGTGGTTTTGAGGCAGAAGGCAGCAGGAAAGCCTGCAGCCCCAGGTCTGTGGGGCTGCGCAAGCGGTTCCCAAAGAGTTTTAGAACAAGGCATAATTTTCCCTGCTGGCTCTTTGGGTGTGGGACCAATCCCCAGACATATGGCCATTTTTGGGCCTGGCGCGGCGCCAAGTGGGAAAGGGTGGTTTTGAGGCTGAAGGCAGCAGGAAAGCCTGCAGCCCCCAGGTCTGTGGGGCTACGCAAGCGGTTCCCAAAGAGCTTTAGAACAAGGCATAGTTTTCCCTGCTGGCTCTTTGGGCGTGGGACCCATCTCCAGCCATATGGCCATTTTTGTGCCTGGCGCGGCGCCAAGTGGTAAAGGGTGGTTTTGAGGCTGACGGCAGCAGGAAAGCCTGCAGCCCCCACGTCTGTGGGGCTACGCAAGCGGTTCCCAAAGAGCCTTAGAGGCAGGCATAATTTTCCCTGCTGGCTCTTTGGGCGTGGGACCAATCCCCAGACATATGGCCATTTTTGGGCCTGGCGCGGCGCCAAGTGGGAAAGGGTGGTTTTGAGGCAGAAGGCAGCAGGAAAGCCTGAAGGCCCCAGGTCTGTGGGGTTATGCAAGCCGTTCCCAAAGAGCTTTAGAACAAGGCATAATTTTCCATGCTGGCTGTTTGGGCGTGGGACCAATCTCCAGCCATATGGCCATTTTTGTGCCCGGCGCGGCGCCAAGTGGGAAAGGGTGGTTTTGAGGCTGAAGGCAGCAGGAAAGCCTGCAGGCCCCAGGTCTGTGGGGCTACGCAAGCGGTTCCCAAAGAGCTTTAGAACAAGGCATAGTTTTCCCTGCTGGCTCTTTCGGCGTGGGACCAATCTCCAGACATATGGCCATTTTTGTGCCCGGCACGATGCCAAGTGGGAAAGGGTGGTTTTGAGGCTGACGGCAGCAGGAAAGCCTGCAGCCCCCACGTCTGTGGGGCTACGCAAGCGGTTCCCAAAGAGCTTTAGAACAAGGCATAGTTTTCCCTGCTGGCTCTTTGGGCGTGGGACCAATCCCCAGACATATGGCCATTTTTGGGCCTGGCGCGGCGCCAAGTGGGAAAGGGTGGTTTTGAGGCTGAAGGCGCAGGAAAGCCTGCAGCCCCCAGGTCTGTCGGTCCACACCAGCGGTTCCCAAAGAGCTTTAGAGCAAGGCATAGTTTTCCCTGCTGGCTCTTTGGGTGTGGGACCAATCTCCAGACATATGGCCGTTATTCTGCCTGGCGCGGCGCCAAGTGGGAAAGGGTGGTTTTGAGGCAGAAGGCAGCAGGAAAGCCTGCAGCCCCAGGTCTGTGGGGCTGCGCAAGCGGTTCCCAAAGAGTTTTAGAACAAGGCATAATTTTCCCTGCTGGCTCTTTGGGTGTGGGACCAATCCCCAGACATATGGCCATTTTTGGGCCTGGCGCGGCGCCAAGTGGGAAAGGGTGGTTTTGAGGCTGAAGGCAGCAGGAAAGCCTGCAGCCCCCAGGTCTGTGGGGCTACGCAAGCGGTTCCCAAAGAGCTTTAGAACAAGGCATAGTTTTCCCTGCTGGCTCTTTGGGCGTGGGACCCATCTCCAGCCATATGGCCATTTTTGTGCCTGGCGCGGCGCCAAGTGGTAAAGGGTGGTTTTGAGGCTGACGGCAGCAGGAAAGCCTGCAGCCCCCACGTCTGTGGGGCTACGCAAGCGGTTCCCAAAGAGCCTTAGAGGCAGGCATAATTTTCCCTGCTGGCTCTTTGGGCGTGGGACCAATCCCCAGACATATGGCCATTTTTGGGCCTGGCGCGGCGCCAAGTGGGAAAGGGTGGTTTTGAGGCTGAAGGCAGCAGGAAAGCCTGAAGGCCCCAGGTCTGTGGGGTTATGCAAGCCGTTCCCAAAGAGCTTTAGAACAAGGCATAATTTTCCATGCTGGCTGTCTGGGCGTGGGACCAATCTCCAGCCATATGGCCATTTTTGTGCCCGGCGCGGCGCCAAGTGGTAAAGGGTGGTTTTGAGGCTGACGGCAGCAGGAAAGCCTGCAGCCCCCACGTCTGTGGGGCTACGCAAGCGGTTCCCAAAGAGCCTTAGAGGCAGGCATAATTTTCCCTGCTGGCTCTTTGGGCGTGGGACCAATCCCCAGACATATGGCCATTTTTGGGCCTGGCGCGGCGCCAAGTGGGAAAGGGTGGTTTTGAGGCTGAAGGCAGCAGGCAAGCCTGAAGGCCCCAGGTCTGTGGGGCTACGCAAGCGGTTCCCAAAGAGCTTTAGAACAAGGCATAGTTTTCCCTGCTGGCTCTTTCGGCGTGGGACCAATCTCCAGACATATGGCCATTTTTGTGCCCGGCACGATGCCAAGTGGGAAAGGGTGGTTTTGAGGCTGACGGCAGCAGGAAAGCCTGCAGCCCCCACGTCTGTGGGGCTACGCAAGCGGTTCCCAAAGAGCTTTAGAACAAGGCATAGTTTTCCCTGCTGGCTCTTTGGGCGTGGGACCAATCCCCAGACATATGGCCATTTTTGGGCCTGGCGCGGCGCCAAGTGGGAAAGGGTGGTTTTGAGGCTGAAGGCGCAGGAAAGCCTGCAGCCCCCAGGTCTGTCGGTCCACACCAGCGGTTCCCAAAGAGCTTTAGAGCAAGGCATAGTTTTCCCTGCTGGCTCTTTGGGTGTGGGACCAATCTCCAGACATATGGCCATTATTCTGCCTGGCGCGGCGCCAAGTGGGAAAGGGTGGTTTTGAGGCTGAAGGCAGCAGGAAAGCCTGCAGCCCCCAGGTGTGTGGGGCTACGCAAGCGGTTCCCAAAGAGCCTTAGAGGCAGGCATAATTTTCCCTGCTGGCTCTTTGGGCGTGGGACCAATCCCCAGACATATGGCCATTTTTGGGCCTGGCGCGGCGCCAAGTGGGAAAGGGTGGTTTTGAGGCAGAAGGCAGCAGGAAAGCCTGAAGGCCCCAGGTCTGTGGTGTTATGCAAGCCGTTCCCAAAGAGCTTTAGAACAAGGCATAATTTTCCCTGCTGGCTATTTGGGCGTGGGACCAATCTCCAGCCATATGGCCATTTTTGTGCCTGGCGCGGCGCCAAGTGGGAAAGGGTGGTTTTGAGGCTGAAGGCAGCAGGAAAGCCTGCAGGCCCCAGGTCTGTGGGGCTACGCAAGCGGTTCCCAAAGAGCTTTAGAACAAGGCATAGTTTTCCCTGCTGGCTCTTTCGGCGTGGGACCAATCTCCAGACATATGGCCATTTTTGTGCCCGGCACGATGCCAAGTGGGAAAGGGTGGTTTTGAGGCTGACGGCAGCAGGAAAGCCTGCAGCCCCCACGTCTGTGGGGCTACGCAAGCGGTTCCCAAAGAGCTTTAGAACAAGGCATAGTTTTCCCTGCTGGCTCTTTGGGCGTGGGACCAATCCCCAGACATATGGCCATTTTTGGGCCTGGCGCGGCGCCAAGTGGGAAAGGGTGGTTTTGAGGCTGAAGGCGCAGGAAAGCCTGCAGCCCCCAGGTCTGTCGGTCCACACCAGCGGTTCCCAAAGAGCTTTAGAGCAAGGCATAGTTTTCCCTGCTGGCTCTTTGGGTGTGGGACCAATCTCCAGACATATGGCCATTATTCTGCCTGGCGCGGCGCCAAGTGGGAAAGGGTGGTTTTGAGGCTGAAGGCAGCAGGAAAGCCTGCAGCCCCCAGGTGTGTGGGGCTACGCAAGCGGTTCCCAAAGAGCCTTAGAGGCAGGCATAATTTTCCCTGCTGGCTCTTTGGGCGTGGGACCAATCCCCAGACATATGGCCATTTTTGGGCCTGGCGCGGCGCCAAGTGGGAAAGGGTGGTTTTGAGGCAGAAGGCAGCAGGAAAGCCTGAAGGCCCCAGGTCTGTGGGGTTATGCAAGCCGTTCCCAAAGAGCTTTAGAACAAGGCATAATTTTCCATGCTAGCTCTTTGGGCGGGGGACCAATCTCCAGCCATATGGCCATTTTTGTGCCTGGCGCGGCGCCAAGTGGGAAAGGGTGGTTTTGAGGCTGAAGGCAGCAGGAAAGCCTGCAGGCCCCAGGTCTGTGGGGCTACGCAAGCGGTTCCCAAAGAGCTTTAGAACAAGGCATAGTTTTCCCTGCTGGCTCTTTCGGCGTGGGACCAATCTCCAGACATATGGCCATTTTTGTGCCCGGCGCGGAGCCAAGTGGTAAAGGGTGGTTTTGAGGCTGACGGCAGCAGGAAAGCCTGCAGCCCCCACGTCTGTGGGGCTACGCAAGCGGTTCCCAAAGAGCCTTAGAGGCAGGCATAATTTTCCCTGCTGGCTCTTTGGGCGTGGGACCAATCCCCAGACATATGGCCATTTTTGGGCCTGGCGCGGCGCCAAGTGGGAAAGGGTTGTTTTGAGGCTGAAGGCAGCAGGAAAGCCTGAAGGCCCCAGGTCTGTGGGGTTATGCAAGCCGTTCCCAAAGAGCTTTAGAACAAGGCATAATTTTCCATGCTGGCTATTTGGGCGTGGGACCAATCTCCAGCCATATGGCCATTTTTGTGCCTGGCGCGGCGCCAAGTGGGAAAGGGTGGTTTTGAGGCTGAAGGCAGCAGGAAAGCCTGCAGCCTCCACGTCTGTGGGGCTACGCAAGCGGTTCCCAAAGAGCTTTAGAACAAGGCATAGTTTTCCCTGCTGGCTCTTTGGGCGTGGGACCAATCCCCAGACATATGTCCATTTTTGTGCCTGGCGCGGCGCCAAGTGGGAAAGGGTGGTTTTGAGGCTGAAGGCAGCAGGAAAGCCTGCAGCCCCCAGGTCTGTGGGGCTACGCAAGCGGTTCCCAAAGAGTTTTAGAACAAGGCATAATTTTCCCTGCTGGCTCTTTGGGCGTGGGACCAATCCCCAGACATATGGCCATTTTTCTGCCTGGCGCGGCGCCAAGTGGGAAAGGGTGGTTTTGAGGCTGAAGGCAGCAGGAAAGCCTGCAGCCCCCAGGTCTGTGGGGCTACGCAAGCGGTTCCCAAAGAGCTTTAGAACAAGGCATAGTTTTCCCTGCTGGCTCTTTGGGCGTGGGACCAATCTCCAGACATATGGCCATTTTTGTGCCCGGCACGGTGCCAAGTTGGAAAGGGTGGTTTTGAGGCTGACGGCAGCAGGAAAGCCTGCAGCCCCCAGGTCTGTGGGGCTACGCAAGAGGTTGCCAAAGAGCTTTAAAACAAGGCATAGTTTTCCCTGCTGGCTATTTGGGCGTGGGACCCATCTCCAGCCATATGGCCATTTTTGTGCCTGGCGCGGCGCCAAGTGGGAAAGGGTGGTTTTGAGGCTGAAGGCAGCAGGAAAGCCTGCAGCCCCCAGGTCTGTGGGGCTACGCAAGCGGTTCCCAAAGAGCTTTAGAGGAAGGCATAATTTTCCCTGCTGGCTCTTTGGGCGTGGGACCAATCCCCAGACATATGGCCATTTTTGGGCCTGGCGCGGCGCCAAGTGGGAAAGGGTGGTTTTGAGGCTGAAGGCAGCAGGAAAGCCTGAAGGCCCCAGGTCTGTGAGGCTACGCAAGCGGTTCCCAAAGAGCTTTAGAACAAGGCATAGTTTTCCCTGCTGGATCTTTGGCCATGGGACCAATCTCCAGACATATGGCCATTTATCTGCCTGGCGCAGCACCAAGTGGGAAAGGGTGATTTTGAGGCTGAAGGCAGCAGGAAAGCCTACAGCCCCCAGGTCTGTGGGGCTACGCAGGGGGTTCCCAAAGAGCTTTAGAACAAGGCATAATTTTCCCTGCTAGCTCTTTGGGCGGGGGACCAATCTCCAGCCATATGGCCATTTTTCTGCCTGGTGCGACGCCAAGTGGGAAAGGGTGGTTTTGAGGCTGACGGCAGCAGGAAAGCCTGCAGCCCCAAGGTCTGTGGGGCTACGCAAGCGGTTCCCAAAGAGCTTTAGAACAAGGCATAGTTTTCCCTGCTGGCTATTTGGGCGTGGGACCCATCTCCAGCCATATGGCCATTTTTGTGCCTGGCGCGGCGCCAAGTGGGAAAGGGTGGTTTTGAGGCTGACGGCAGCAGGAAAGCCTGCAGCCCCCACGTCTGTGGGGCTACGCAATCGGTTCCCAAAGAGCCTTAGAGGCAGGCATAATTTTCCCTGCTGGCTCTTTGGGCGTGGGACCAATCCCCAGACATATGGCCATTTTTGGGCCTGGCGTGGCGCCAAGTGGGAAAGGGTGGTTTTGAGGCAGAAGGCAGCAGGAAAGCCTGAAGGCCCCAGGTCTGTGGGGTTATGCAAGCCGTTCCCAAAGAGCTTTAGAACAAGGCATAATTTTCCCTGCTGGCTATTTGGGCGTGGGACCAATCTCCAGCCATATGGCCATTTTTCTGCCTGGCGCGGCGCCAAGTGGGAAAGGGTGGTTTTGAGGCTGAAGGCAGCAGGAAAGCCTGCAGCCCCCACATCTGTGGGTCTACGCAAGCGGTTCCCAAAGAGCTTTAGAACAAGGCATAGTTTTCCCTGCTGGCTCTTTGGGTGTGGGACCAATCCCCAGACATATGGCCATTTTTGGGCCTGGCGCGGCGCCAAGTGGGAAAGGGTGGTTTTGAGGCTGAAGGCAGCAGGAAAGCCTGAAGGCCCCAGGTCTGTGGGGTTATGCAAGCCGTTCCCAATGAGCTTTAGAACAAGGCATAATTTTCCCTGCTGGCTCTTTGGGCGTGGGACCAATCTCCAGCCATATGGCCATTTTTGTGCCTGGAGCGGCGCCAAGTGGGAAAGGGTGGTTTTGAGGCTGAAGGCAGCAGGAAAGCCTGCAGCCCCCACGTCTGTCGGTCCACACCAGCGGTTCCCAAAGAGCTTTAGAACAAGGCACAGTTGTCCCTGCTGGCTCTTTGGGTGTGGGACCAATCTCCAGCCATATGGCCTTTTTTGTGCCTGGCGCGGCGCCAAGTGGGAAAGGGTGGTTTTGAGGCAGAAGGCAGCAGGAAATCCTGCAGGCCTCAGGTCTGTGGGGCTACGCAAGCGGTTCCCAAAGAGCTTTAGAACAAGGCATAATTTTCCATGCTGGCTATTTGGGCGTGGGACCAATCTCCAGCCATATGGCCATTTTTGTGCCTGGCGCGGCGCCAAGTGGGAAAGGGTGGTTTTGAGGCTGAAGGCAGCAGGAAAGCCTGCAGCCTCCACGTCTGTGGGGCTACGCAAGCGGTTCCCAAAGAGCTTTAGAACAAGGCATAGTTTTCCCTGCTGGCTCTTTGGGCGTGGGACCAATCCCCAGACATATGGCCATTTTTGGGCCTGGCGCGGCGCCAAGTGGGAAAGGGTGGTTTTGAGGCTGAAGGCAGCAGGAAAGCCTGCAGCCCCCAGGTCTGTGGGGCTACGCAAGCGGTTCCCAAAGAGTTTTAGAACAAGGCATAATTTTCCCTGCTGGCTCTTTGGGCGTGGGACCAATCCCCAGACATATGGCCATTTTTCTGCCTGGCGCGGCGCCAAGTGGGAAAGGGTGGTTTTGAGGCTGAAGGCAGCAGGAAAGCCTGCAGCCCCCAGGTCTGTGGGGCTACGCAAGAGGTTCCCAAAGAGCTTTAGAACAAGGCATAGTTTTCCCTGCTGGCTCTTTGGGCGTGGGACCAATCTCCAGACATATGGCCATTTTTGTGCCCGGCACGGTGCCAAGTTGGAAAGGGTGGTTTTGAGGCTGACGGCAGCAGGAAAGCCTGCAGCCCCCAGGTCTGTGGGGCTACGCAAGAGGTTGCCAAAGAGCTTTAGAACAAGGCATAGTTTTCCCTGCTGGCTATTTGGGCGTGGGACCCATCTCCAGCCATATGGCCATTTTTGTGCCTGGCGCGGCGCCAAGTGGGAAAGGGTGGTTTTGAGGCTGAAGGCAGCAGGAAAGCCTGCAGCCCCCAGGTCTGTGGGGCTACGCAAGCGGTTCCCAAAGAGCTTTAGAGGAAGGCATAATTTTCCCTGCTGGCTCTTTGGGCGTGGGACCAATCCCCAGACATATGGCCATTTTTGGGCCTGGCGCGGCGCCAAGTGGGAAAGGGTGGTTTTGAGGCTGAAGGCAGCAGGAAAGCCTGAAGGCCCCAGGTCTGTGAGGCTACGCAAGCGGTTCCCAAAGAGCTTTAGAACAAGGCATAGTTTTCCCTGCTGCCTCTTTGGGCGTGGGACCAATCTCCAGACATGTGGCCATTTTTGTGCCTGGCGCAGCACCAAGTGGGAAAGGGTGATTTTGAGGCTGAAGGCAGCAGGAAAGCCTACAGCCCCCAGGTCTGTGGGGCTACGCAGGCGGTTCCCAAAGAGCTTTAGAACAAGGCATAATTTTCCCTGCTAGCTCTTTGGGCGTGGGACCAATCTCCAGCCATATGGCCATTTTTCTGCCTGGTGCGACGCCAAGTGGGAAAGGGTGGTTTTGAGGCTGACGGCAGCAGGAAAGCCTGCAGCCCCCACGTCTGTGGGGCTACGCAATCGGTTCCCAAAGAGCCTTAGAGGCAGGCATAATTTTCCCTGCTGGCTCTTTGGGCGTGGGACCAATCCCCAGACATATGGCCATTTTTGGGCCTGGCGTGGCGCCAAGTGGGAAAGGGTGGTTTTGAGGCAGAAGGCAGCAGGAAAGCCTGAAGGCCCCAGGTCTGTGGGGTTATGCAAGCCGTTCCCAAAGAGCTTTAGAACAAGGCATAATTTTCCCTGCTGGCTATTTGGGCGTGGGACCAATCTCCAGCCATATGGCCATTTTTGTGCCTGGCGCGGCGCCAAGTGGGAAAGGGTGGTTTTGAGGCTGAAGGCAGCAGGAAAGCCTGCAGCCCCCACGTCTGTGCGTCTACGCAAGCGGTTCCCAAAGAGCTTTAGAACAAGGCATAGTTTTCCCTGCTGGCTCTTTGGGTGTGGGACCAATCCCCAGACATATGGCCATTTTTGTGCCTGGCGCGGCGCCAAGTGGGAAAGGGTGGTTTTGAGGCAGAAGGCAGCAGGAAAGCCTGAAGGCCCCAGGTCTGTGGGGTTATGCAAGCCGTTCCCAATGAGCTTTAGAACAAGGCATAATTTTCCCTGCTGGCTCTTTGGGCGTGGGACCAATCTCCAGCCATATGGCCATTTTTGTGCCTGGAGCGGCGCCAAGTGGGAAAGGGTGGTTTTGAGGCTGAAGGCAGCAGGAAAGCCTGCAGCCCCCACGTCTGTCGGTCCACACCAGCGGTTCCCAAAGAGCTTTAGAACAAGGCACAGTTGTCCCTGCTGGCTCTTTGGGTGTGGGACCAATCTCCAGACATATGGCCTTTTTTGTGCCTGGCGCGGCGCCAAGTGGGAAAGGGTGGTTTTGAGGCTGAAGGCAGCAGGAAAGCCTGCAGCCCCCAGGTCTGTGGGGCTACGCAAGCGGTTCCCAAAGAGCTTTAGAACAAGGCATAATTTTCCCTGCTGGCTCTTTGGGCGTGGGACCAATCCCCAGACATATGGCCATTTTTGTGCCTGGCGCGGCGCCAAGTGGGAAAGGGTGGTTTTGAGGCTGAAGGCAGCAGGGAGGCCTGAAGGCCCCAGGTCTGTGGGGCTACGCAGGCGGTTCCCAAAGAGCTTTAGAACAAGGCAGAATTTTCCCTGCTGGCTCTTTGGGCAGGGGACCAATCTCCAGACATATGGCCATTTTTGTGCCCGGCACGTTGCCAAGTGGGAAAGGGTGGTTTTGAGGCTGACGGCAGCAGGAAAGCCTGCAGCCCCCAGGTCTGTGGGGCTACGCAAGCGGTTCCCAAAGAGCTTTAGAACAAGGCATACTTTTCCATGCTGGCTCTTTGGGCGTGGGACCAATCCCCAGACATATGGCCATTTTTGTGCCTGGCGCGGCGCCAAGTGGGAAAGGGTGGTTTTGAGGCTGAAGGCAGCAGGAAAGCCTGCAGCCCCCAGGTCTGTGAGGCTACGCAAGCGGTTCCCAAAGAGCTTTAGAACAAGGCATAATTTTCCCTGCTGGCTATTTGGGCGTGGGACCAATCTGCAGACATATGGCCATTTTTCTCCCTTGCGCAGCAGCAAGTGGGAAAGGGTGATTTTGAGGCTGAAGGCAGCAGGAAAGCCTACAGCCCCCAGGTCTGTGGGGCTACGCAGGCGGTTCCCAAAGAGCTTTAGAACAAGGCATAATTTTCCCTGCTGGCTCTTTGGGCGTGGGACCAATCTCCAGACATATGGCCATTATTCTGCCTGGCGCGACGCCAAGTGGGAAAGGGTGGTTTTGAGGCTGAAGGCAGCAGGCAAGCCTACAGCCCCCAGGTCTGTGGGGCTACGCAAGCGGTTCCCAAAGAGCTTTAGAACAAGGCATAGTTTTCCCTGCTGGCTCTTTGGGTGTGGGACCAATCTCCAGCCATATGGCCATTTTTGTGCCTGGCGCGGCGCCAAGTGGGAAAGGGTGGTTTTGAGGCTGAAGGCAGCAGGAAAGCCTGCAGCCCCAAGGTCTGTGGGGCTACGCAAGCGGTTCCCAAAGAGCTTTAGAACAAGGCATAATTTTCCCTGCTGGCTCTTTGGGCGTGGGACCAATCTCCAGACATATGGCCATTTTTCTGCCTGGCGCGGCGCCAAGTGGGAAAGGGTGGTTTTGAGGCTGAAGGCGCAGGAAAGCCTGCAGCCCCCAGGTCTGTGAGGCTATGCAAGCGGTTCCCAAAGAGCTTTAGAGCAAGGTATATTTTTCCCTGCTGGCTCTTTGGGCGTGGGACCAATCTCCAGACATATGGCCATTTTTGTGCTGGCGCGGAACAAAGTGGGAAAGGGTGGTTTTGAGGCTGAAGGCAGCAGGAAAGCCTGCAGCCCCCAGGTCTGTGGGGCTACGCAAGCGGTTCCCAAAGAGCCTTAGAGGCAGGCATAATTTTCCCTGCTGGCTCTTTGGGCGTGGGACCAATCCCCAGACATATGGCCATTTTTGGGCCTGGCGCGGCGCCAAGTCGGAAAGGGTGGTTTTGAGGCTGAAGGCAGCAGGAAAGCCTGAAGGCCCCAGGTCTGTGGGGTTATGCAAGCCGTTCCCAAAGAGCTTTAGAACAAGGCATAATTTTCCCTGCTGGCTATTTGGGCGTGGGACCAATCTCCAGCCATATGGCCATTTTTGTGCCTGGCGCGGCGCCAAGTGGTAAAGGGTGGTTTTGAGGCTGAAGGCAGCAGGAAAGCCTGCAGGCCCCAGGTCTGTGGGGCTACGCAAGCGGTTCCCAAAGAGCTTTAGAACAAGGCATAGTTTTCCCTGCTGGCTCTTTCGGCGTGGGAGCAATCTCCAGACATATGGCCATTTTTGTGCCCGGCACGATGCCAAGTGGGAAAGGGTGGTTTTGAGGCTGACGGCAGCAGGAAAGCCTGCAGCCCCCACGTCTGTGGGGCTACGCAAGCGGTTCCCAAAGAGCTTTAGAACAAGGCATAGTTTTCCCTGCTGGCTCTTTGGGCGTGGGACCAATCTCCAGACATATGGCCATTTTTGTGCCTGGCGCGGCGCCAAGTGGGAAAGGGTGGTTTTGAGGCTGAAGGCGCAGGAAAGCCTGCAGCCCCCAGGTCTGTCGGTCCACACCAGCGGTTCCCAAAGAGCTTTAGAGCAAGGCATAGTTTTCCCTGCTGGCTCTTTGGGTGTGGGACCAATCTCCAGACATATGGCCATTATGCTGCCTGGCGCGGCGCCAAGTGGGAAAGGGTGGTTTTGAGGCTGAAGGCAGCAGGAAAGCCTGCAGCCCCAGGTCTGTGGGGCTGCGCAAGCGGTTCCCAAAGAGTTTTAGAACAAGGCATAATTTTCCCTGCTGGCTCTTTGGGCGTGGGACCAATCCCCAGACATATGGCCATTTTTGTGCCTGGCGCGGCGCCAAGTGGGAAAGGGTGGTTTTGAGGCTGAAGGCAGCAGGAAAGCCTGCAGCCCCCAGGTCTGTGGGGCTACGCAAGCGGTTCCCAAAGAGCTTTAGAACAAGGCATAGTTTTCCCTGCTGGCTATTTGGGCGTGGGACCCATCTCCAGCCATATGGCCATTTTTGTGCCTGGCGCGGCGCCAAGTGGTAAAGGGTGGTTTTGAGGCTGACGGCAGCAGGAAAGCCTGCAGCCCCCACGTCTGTGGGGCTACGCAAGCGGTTCCCAAAGAGCCTTAGAGGCAGGCATAATTTTCCCTGCTGGCTCTTTGGGCGTGGGACCAATCCCCAGACATATGGCCATTTTTGGGCCTGGCGCGGCGCCAAGTGGGAAAGGGTGGTTTTGAGGCAGAAGGCAGCAGGAAAGCCTGAAGGCCCCAGGTCTGTGGGGTTATGCAAGCCGTTCCCAAAGAGCTTTAGAACAAGGCATAATTTTCCATGCTGCCTATTTGGGCGTGGGACCAATCTCCAGCCATATGGCCATTTTTGTGCCTGGCGCGGCGCCAAGTGGGAAAGGGTGGTTTTGAGGCTGAAGGCAGCAGGAAAGCCTGCAGGCCCCAGGTCTGTGGGGCTACGCAAGCGGTTCCCAAAGAGCTTTAGAACAAGGCATAGTTTTCCCTGCTGGCTCTTTCGGCGTGGGACCAATCTCCAGACATATGGCCATTTTTGTGCCCGGCGCGGCGCCAAGTGGTAAAGGGTGGTTTTGAGGCTGACGGCAGCAGGAAAGCCTGCAGCCCCCACGTCTGTGGGGCTACGCAAGCGGTTCCCAAAGAGCCTTAGAGGCAGGCATAATTTTCCCTGCTGGCTCTTTGGGCGTGGGACCAATCCCCAGACATATGGCCATTTTTGTGCCTGGCGTGGCGCCAAGTGGGAAAGGGTGGTTTTGAGGCTGAAGGCAGCAGGAAAGCCTGCAGCCCCCAGGTCTGTGGGGCTACGCAAGCGGTTCCCAAAGAGCTTTAGAACAAGGCATAGTTTTCCCTGCTGGCTCTTTGGGCGTGGGACCAATCCCCAGACATATGGCCATTTTTGGGCCTGGCGCGGCGCCAAGTGGGAAAGGGTGGTTTTGAGGCTGAAGGCAGCAGGAAAGCCTGAAGGCCCCAGGTCTGTGGGGTTATGCAAGCCGTTCCCAAAGAGCTTTAGAACAAGGCATAATTTTCCATGCTGGCTATTTTTGCGTGGGACCAATCTCCAGCCATATGGCCATTTTTGTGCCTGGCGCGGCGCCAAGTGGGAAAGGGTGGTTTTGAGGCTGAAGGCAGCAGGAAAGCCTGCAGCCTCCACGTCTGTGGGGCTACGCAAGCGGTTCCCAAAGAGCTTTAGAACAAGGCATAGTTTTCCCTGCTGGCTCTTTGGGCGTGGGACCAATCCCCAGAAATATGGCCATTTTTGGGCCTGGCGCGGCGCCAAGTGGGAAAGGGTGGTTTTGAGGCTGAAGGCGCAGGAAAGCCTGCAGCCCCCAGGTCTGTCGGTCCACACCAGCGGTTCCCAAAGAGCTTTAGAGCAAGGCATAGTTTTCCCTGCTGGCTCTTTGGGTGTGGGACCAATCTCCAGACATATGGCCATTATTCTGCCTGGCGCGGCGCCAAGTGGTAAAGGGTGGTTTTGAGGCTGAAGGCAGCAGGAAAGCCTGCAGCCCCAGGTCTGTGGGGCTACGCAAGCGGTTCCCAAAGAGTTTTAGAACAAGGCATAATTTTCCCTGCTGGCTCTTTGGGCGTGGGACCAATCCCCAGACATATGGCCATTTTTGTGCCTGGCGCGGCGCCAAGTGGGAAAGGGTGGTTTTGAGGCTGAAGGCAGCAGGAAAGCCTGCAGCCCCCAGGTCTGTGGGGCTACGCAAGCGGTTCCCAAAGAGCTTTAGAACAAGGCATAGTTTTCCCTGCTGGCTCTTTGGGCAGGGGACCAACCTGCAGCCATATGGCCATTTTTGTGCCGGTGCGGCGCCAAGTGCTAAAGGGTGGTTTTGAGGCTGACGGCAGCAGGAAAGCCTGCAGGCCCCAGGTCTGTGGGGCTACGCAAGCGGTTCCCAAAGAGCTTTAGAACAAGGCATAGTTTTCCTTCCTGGCTCTTTGGGCGTGGGACCAATCTCCAGACATATGGCCATTTTTGTGCCTGGCGCGGCGCCAAGTGGGAAAGGGTGGTTTTGAGGCTGAAGGCAGCAGGAAAGCCTGCAGCCCCCAGGTCTGTGGGGCTACGCAAGCGGTTCCCAAAGAGCTTTAGAACAAGGCATAGTTTTCCCTGCTGGCTATTTGGGCGTGGGACCCATCTCCAGCCATATGGCCATTTTTGTGCCTGGCGCGGCGCCAAGTGGTAAAGGGTGGTTTTGAGGCTGACGGCAGCAGGAAAGCCTGCAGCCCCCACGTCTGTGGGGCTACGCAAGCGGTTCCCAAAGAGCCTTAGAGGCAGGCATAATTTTCCCTGCTGGCTCTTTGGGCGTGGGACCAATCCCCAGACATATGGCCATTTTTGGGCCTGGCGCGGCGCCAAGTGGGAAAGGGTGGTTTTGAGGCAGAAGGCAGCAGGAAAGCCTGCAGCCCCCTCGTCTGTGGGGCTACGCAAGCGGTTCCCAAAGAGCCTTAGAGGCAGGCATAATTTTCCCTGCTGGCTCTTTGGGCGTGGGACCAATCCCCAGACATATGGCCATTTTTGTGCCTGGCGCGGCGCCAAGTGGGAAAGGGTGGTTTTGAGGCTGAAGGCAGCAGGAAAGCCTGAAGGCCCCAGGTCTGTGGGGTTATGCAAGCCGTTCCCAAAGAGCTTTAGAACAAGGCATAATTTTCCATGCTGGCTATTTGGGCGTGGGACCAATCTCCAGCCATATGGCCATTTTTGTGCCTGGCGCGGCGCCAAGTGGGAAAGGGTGGTTTTGAGGCTGAAGGCAGCAGGAAAGCCTGCAGCCTCCACGTCTGTGGGGCTACGCAAGCGGTTCCCAAAGAGCTTTAGAACAAGGCATAGTTTTCCCTGCTGGCTCTTTGGGCGTGGGACCAATCCCCAGAAATATGGCCATTTTTGGGCCTGGCGCGGCGCCAAGTGGGAAAGGGTGGTTTTGAGGCTGAAGGCGCAGGAAAGCCTGCAGCCCCCAGGTCTGTCGGTCCACACCAGCGGTTCCCAAAGAGCTTTAGAGCAAGGCATAGTTTTCCCTGCTGGCTCTTTGGGTGTGGGACCAATCTCCAGACATATGGCCATTATTCTGCCTGGCGCGGCGCCAAGTGGTAAAGGGTGGTTTTGAGGCTGAAGGCAGCAGGAAAGCCTGCAGCCCCAGGTCTGTGGGGCTACGCAAGCGGTTCCCAAAGAGTTTTAGAACAAGGCATAATTTTCCCTGCTGGCTCTTTGGGCGTGGGACCAATCCCCAGACATATGGCCATTTTTCTGCCTGGCGCGGCGCCAAGTGGGAAAGGGTGGTTTTGAGGCTGAAGGCAGCAGGAAAGCCTGCAGCCCCCAGGTCTGTGGGGCTACGCAAGCGGTTCCCAAAGAGCTTTAGAACAAGGCATAGTTTTCCCTGCTGGCTCTTTGGGCAGGGGACCAACCTGCAGCCATATGGCCATTTTTGTGCCGGTGCGGCGCCAAGTGCTAAAGGGTGGTTTTGAGGCTGACAGCAGCAGGAAAGCCTGCAGGCCCCAGGTCTGTGGGGCTACGCAAGCGGTTCCCAAAGAGCTTTAGAACAAGGCATAGTTTTCCTTCCTGGCTCTTTGGGCGTGGGACCAATCTCCAGACATATGGCCATTTTTGTGCCTGGCGCGGCGCCAAGTGGGAAAGGGTGGTTTTGAGGCTGAAGGCAGCAGGAAAGCCTGCAGCCCCCAGGTCTGTGGGGCTACGCAAGCGGTTCCCAAAGAGCTTTAGAACAAGGCATAGTTTTCCCTGCTGGCTATTTGGGCGTGGGACCCATCTCCAGCCATATGGCCATTTTTGTGCCTGGCGCGGCGCCAAGTGGTAAAGGGTGGTTTTGAGGCTGACGGCAGCAGGAAAGCCTGCAGCCCCCACGTCTGTGGGGCTACGCAAGCGGTTCCCAAAGAGCCTTAGAGGCAGGGATAATTTTCCCTGCTGGCTCTTTGGGCGTGGGACCAATCCCCAGACATATGGCCATTTTTGGGCCAGCGCGGCGCCAAGTGGGAAAGGGTGGTTTTGAGGCTGAAGGCGCAGGAAAGCCTGCAGCCCCCAGGTCTGTCGGTCCACACCAGCGGTTCCCAAAGAGCTTTAGAGCAAGGCATAGTTTTCCCTGCTGGCTCTTTGGGTGTGGGACCAATCTCCAGACATATGGCCATTATTCTGCCTGGCGCGGCGCCAAGTGGGAAAGGGTGGTTTTGAGGCTGAAGGCAGCAGGAAAGCCTGCAGCCCCAGGTCTGTGGGGCTACGCAAGCGGTTCCCAAAGAGTTTTAGAACAAGGCATAATTTTCCCTGCTGGCTCTTTGGGCGTGGGACCAATCCCCAGACATATGGCCATTTTTCTGCCTGGCGCGGCGCCAAGTGGGAAAGGGTGGTTTTGAGGCTGAAGGCAGCAGGAAAGCCTGCAGCCCCCAGGTCTGTGGGGCTACGCAAGCGGTTCCCAAAGAGCTTTAGAACAAGGCATAGTTTTCCCTGCTGGCTCTTTGGGCGTGGGACCAATCTCCAGACATATGGCCATTTTTGTGCCCGGCACGGTGCCAAGTTGGAAAGGGTGGTTTTGAGGCTGACGGCAGCAGGAAAGCCTGAAGGCCCCACGTCTGCGTGGCTACGCAAGCGGTTCCCAAAGAGCTTTAGAACAAGGCATAATTTTCCCTGCTGGATCTTTGGGCAGGGGACCAACCTGCAGCCATATGGCCATTTTTGTGCCGGTGCGGCGCCAAGTGCTAAAGGGTGGTTTTGAGGCTGACGGCAGCAGGAAAGCCTGCAGGCCCCAGGTCTGTGGGGCTACGCAAGCGGTTCCCAAAGAGCTTTAGAACAAGGCATAGTTTTCCTTCCTGGCTCTTTGGGCGTGGGACCAATCTCCAGACATATGGCCATTTTTGTGCCTGGCGTGGCGCCAAGTGGGAAAGGGTGGTTTTGAGGCTGAAGGCAGCAGGAAAGCCTGCAGCCCCCAGGTCTGTGGGGCTACGCAAGCGGTTCCCAAAGAGCTTTAGAACAAGGCATAGTTTTCCCTGCTGGCTATTTGGGCGTGGGACCCATCTCTAGCCATATGGCCATTTTTGTGCCTGGCGCGGCGCCAAGTGGTAAAGGGTGGTTTTGAGGCTGACGGCAGCAGGAAAGCCTGCAGCCCCCACGTCTGTGGGGCTACGCAAGCGGTTCCCAAAGAGCCTTAGAGGCAGGCATAATTTTCCCTGCTGGCTCTTTGGGCGTGGGACCAATCCCCAGACATATGGCCATTTTTGGGCCAGCGCGGCGCCAAGTGGGAAAGGGTGGTTTTGAGGCTGAAGGCGCAGGAAAGCCTGCAGCCCCCAGGTCTGTCGGTCCACACCAGCGGTTCCCAAAGAGCTTTAGAGCAAGGCATAGTTTTCCCTGCTGGCTCTTTGGGTGTGGGACCAATCTCCAGACATATGGCCATTATTCTGCCTGGCGCGGCGCCAAGTGGGAAAGGGTGGTTTTGAGGCTGAAGGCAGCAGGAAAGCCTGCAGCCCCAGGTCTGTGGGGCTACGCAAGCGGTTCCCAAAGAGTTTTAGAACAAGGCATAATTTTCCCTGCTGGCTCTTTGGGCGTGGGACCAATCCCCAGACATATGGCCATTTTTCTGCCTGGCGCGGCGCCAAGTGGGAAAGGGTGGTTTTGAGGCTGAAGGCAGCAGGAAAGCCTGCAGCCCCCAGGTCTGTGGGGCTACGCAAGCGGTTCCCAAAGAGCTTTAGAACAAGGCATAGTTTTCCCTGCTGGCTCTTTGGGCGTGGGACCAATCTCCAGACATATGGCCATTTTTGTGCCCGGCACGGTGCCAAGTTGGAAAGGGTGGTTTTGAGGCTGACGGCAGCAGGAAAGCCTGAAGGCCCCACGTCTGCGTGGCTACGCAAGCGGTTCCCAAAGAGCTTTAGAACAAGGCATAGTTTTCCCTGCTGGCTCTTTGGGCGTGGGACCAATCCCCAGACATATGGCCATTTTTGGGCCTGGCGCGGCGCCAAGTGGGAAAGGGTGGTTTTGAGGCTGAAGGCGCAGGAAAGCCTGCAGCCCCCAGGTCTGTCGGTCCACACCAGCGGTTCCCAAAGAGCTTTAGAGCAAGGCATAGTTTTCCCTGCTGGCTCTTTGGGTGTGGGACCAATCTCCAGCCATATGGCCATTATTCTGCCTGGCGCGGCGCCAAGTGGGAAAGGGTGGTTTTGAGGCTGAAGGCAGCAGGAAAGCCTGCAGCCCCAGGTCTGTGGGGCTACGCAAGCGGTTCCCAAAGAGTTTTAAAACAAGGCATAATTTTCCCTGCTGGCTCTTTGGGCGTGGGACCAATCCCCAGACATATGGCCATTTTTCTGCCTGGCGCGGCGCCAAGTGGGAAAGGGTGGTTTTGAGGCTGAAGGCAGCAGGAAAGCCTGCAGCCCCCAGGTCTGTGGGGCTACGCAAGCGGTTCCCAAAGAGCTTTAGAACAAGGCATAGTTTTCCCTGCTGGCTCTTTGGGCGTGGGACCAATCTCCAGACATATGGCCATTTTTGTGCCCGGCACGGTGCCAAGTTGGAAAGGGTGGTTTTGAGGCTGACGGCAGCAGGAAAGCCTGAAGGCCCCACGTCTGCGTGGCTACGCAAGCGGTTCCCAAAGAGCTTTAGAACAAGGCATAATTTTCCCTGCTGGATCTTTGGGCAGGGGACCAACCTGCAGCCATATGGCCATTTTTGTGCCGGTGCGGCGCCAAGTGCTAAAGGGTGGTTTTGAGGCTGACGGCAGCAGGAAAGCCTGCAGGCCCCAGGTCTGTGGGGCTACGCAAGCGGTTCCCAAAGAGCTTTAGAACAAGGCATAGTTTTCCTTCCTGGCTCTTTGGGCGTGGGACCAATCTCCAGACATATGGCCACTTTTGTGCCGGCACGGCGCCAAGTGGGAAAGGGTGGTTTTGAGGCAGAAGGCAGCAGGAAATCCTGCAGGCCTCAGGTCTGTGGGGCTACGCAAGCGGTTCCCAAAGAGCTTTAGAACAAGGCATAGTTTTCCCTGCTGCCTCTTTGGGCGTGGGACCAATCTCCAGCCATATGGCCATTTTTGTGCCGGCGCGGAGCCAAGTGGGAAAGGGTGGTTTTGAGGCTGACGGCAGCAGGAGAGCCTGCAGCCCCAAGGTCTGTGAGGCTACGCAAGCGGTTCCCAAAGAGCTTTAGAACAAGGCATAATTTTCCCTGCTGGCTCTTTGGGCGTGGGACCAATCTCCAGACATATGGCCATTATTGTGCCTGGCACGGCGCCAAGTGGGAAAGGGTGGTTTTGAGGCTGAAGGCAGCAGGAAAGCCTGCAGCCCCCACGTCTGTGGGGCTACGCAAGCGGTTCCCAAAGAGCTTTAGAACAAGGCATAGTTTTCCCTGCTGGCTCTTTGGGCGTGGGACCAATCCCCAGACATATGGCCATTTTTGGGCCTGGCGCGGCGCCAAGTGGGAAAGGGTGGTTTTGAGGCTGAAGGCGCAGGAAAGCCTGCAGCCCCCAGGTCTGTCGGTCCACACCAGCGGTTCCCAAAGAGCTTTAGAGCAAGGCATAGTTTTCCCTGCTGGCTCTTTGGGTGTGGGACCAATCTCCAGCCATATGGCCATTATTCTGCCTGGCGCGGCGCCAAGTGGGAAAGGGTGGTTTTGAGGCTGAAGGCAGCAGGAAAGCCTGCAGCCCCAGGTCTGTGGGGCTACGCAAGCGGTTCCCAAAGAGTTTTAGAACAAGGCATAATTTTCCCTGCTGGCTCTTTGGGCGTGGGACCAATCCCCAGACATATGGCCATTTTTCTGCCTGGCGCGGCGCCAAGTGGGAAAGGGTGGTTTTGAGGCTGAAGGCAGCAGGAAAGCCTGCAGCCCCCAGGTCTGTGGGGCTACGCAAGCGGTTCCCAAACAGCTTTAGAACAAGGCATAGTTTTCCCTGCTGGCTCTTTGGGCGTGGGACCAATCTCCAGACATATGGCCATTTTTGTGCCCGTCACGGTGCCAAGTTGGAAAGGGTGGTTTTGAGGCTGACGGCAGCAGGAAAGCCTGAAGGCCCCACGTCTGCGTGGCTACGCAAGCGGTTCCCAAAGAGCTTTAGAACAAGGCATAATTTTCCCTGCTGGATCTTTGGGCAGGGGACCAACCTGCAGCCATATGGCCATTTTTGTGCCGGTGCGGCGCCAAGTGCTAAAGGGTGGTTTTGAGGCTGACGGCAGCAGGAAAGCCTGCAGGCCCCAGGTCTGTGGGGCTACGCAAGCGGTTCCCAAAGAGCTTTAGAACAAGGCATAGTTTTCCTTCCTGGCTCTTTGGGCGTGGGACCAATCTCCAGACATATGGCCACTTTTGTGCCGGCACGGCGCCAAGTGGGAAAGGGTGGTTTTGAGGCAGAAGGCAGCAGGAAATCCTGCAGGCCTCAGGTCTGTGGGGCTACGCAAGCGGTTCCCAAAGAGCTTTAGAACAAGGCATAGTTTTCCCTGCTGCCTCTTTGGGCGTGGGACCAATCTCCAGCCAGATGGCCATTATTGTGCCTGGCACGGCGCCAAGTGGGAAAGGGTGGTTTTGAGGCTGAAGGCAGCAGGAAAGCCTGCAGCCCCCACGTCTGTGGGGCTACGCAAGCGGTTCCCACAGAGCTTTAGAACAAGGCACAGTTTTCCCTGCTAGCTCTTTTGGCGGGGGACCAATCTCCAGACATATGGCCATTTTTGTGTGAGGCGCGGCGCCAAGTGGGAAAGGGTGGTTTTGAGGCTGAAGGCAGCAGGAAATCCTGCAGGCCCCAGGTCTGTGGGGCTAGGCAAGCGGTTCCCAAAGAGCTTTAGAGCAAGGCATAATTTTCCCTGCTGGCTCTTTGGGCGTGGGACCAATCCCCAGACATATGGCCATTTTTGGGCCTGGCGCGGCGCCAAGTGGGAAAGGGTGGTTTTGAGGCAGAAGGCAGCAGGAAAGCCTGAAGGCCCCAGGTCTGTGGGGTTATGCAAGCGGTTCCCAAAGAGCTTTAGAACAAGGCATAATTTTCCCTGCTGGCTATTTGGGCGTGGGACCAATCTCCAGCCATATGGCCATTTTTGTGCCTGGCGCGGCGCCAAGTGGGAAAGGGTGGTTTTGAGGCTGAAGGCAGCAGGAAAGCCTGCAGCCCCCAGGTCTGTGGGGCTACGCAAGCGGTTCCCAAAGAGCTTTAGAACAAGGCAGAATTTTCCCTGCTGGCTCTTTGGGCAGGGGACCAATCTCCAGACATATGGCCATTTTTGTGCCCGGCACGTTGCCAAGTGGGAAAGGGTGGTTTTGAGGCTGACGGCAGCAGGAAAGCCTGCAGCCCCCACGTCTGTGGGGCTACGCAAGCGGTTCCCAAAGAGCCTTAGAGGAAGGCATAATTTTCCCTGCTGGCTCTTTGGGCGTGGGACCAATCCCCAGACATATGGCCATTTTTGTGCCTGGCGCGGCGCCACCTGGGAAAGGGTGGTTTTGAGGCTGAAGGCAGCAGGAAAGCCTGCAGCCCCCAGGTCTGTGAGGCTACGCAAGCGGTTCCCAAAGAGCTTTAGAACAAGGCATAGTTTTCCCTGCTGGCTATTTGGGCGTGGGACCAATCTCCAGACATATGGCCATTTTTCTCCCTTGCGCAGCAGCAAGTGGGAAAGGGTTATTTTGAGGCTGAAGGCAGCAGGAAAGCCTACAGCCCCCAGGTCTGTGGGGCTACGCAGGCGGTTCCCAAAGAGCTTTAGAACAAGGCATAATTTTCCCTGCTGGCTCTTTGGGCGTGGGACCAATCTCCAGACATATGGCCATTATTCTGCCTGGCGCGACGCCAAGTGGGAAAGGGTGGTTTTGAGGCTGAAGGCAGCAGGCAAGCCTACAGCCCCCAGGTCTGTGGGGCTACGCAAGCGGTTCCCAAAGAGCTTTAGAACAAGGCATAGTTTTCCCTGCTGCCTCTTCGGGCGTGGGACCAATCTCCAGACATATGGCCATTTTTGTGCCGGCGCGGCGCCAAGTGGGAAAGGGTGGTTTTGAGGCTGAAGGCAGCAGGAAAGCCTGCAGGCCCCACGTCTGTGGGGCTACGCAAGCGGTTCCCAAAGAGCTTTAGAACAAGGCATAGTTTTCCCTGCTGGCTCTTTCGGCGTGGGAGCAATCTCCAGACATATGGCCATTTTTGTGCCCGGCACGATGCCAAGTGGGAAAGGGTGGTTTTGAGGCTGAAGGCAGCAGGAAAGCCTGCAGCCCCCACGTCTGTGGGGCTACGCAAGCGGTTCCCAAAGAGCTTTAGAACAAGGCATAGTTTTCCCTGCTGGCTCTTTGGGCGTGGGACCAATCCCCAGACATATGGCCATTTTTGGGCCTGGCGCGGCGCCAAGTTGGAAAGGGTGGTTTTGAGGCTGAAGGCGCAGGAAACCCTGCAGCCCCCAGGTCTGTCGGTCCACACCAGCGGTTCCCAAAGAGCTTTAGAGCAAGGCATAGTTTTCCCTGCTGGCTCTTTGGGCGTGGGACCAATCCCCAGACATATGGCCATTTTTCTGCCTGGCGCGGCGCCAAGTGGGAAAGGGTGGTTTTGAGGCTGAAGGCAGCAGGAAAGCCTGCAGCCCCCAGGTCTGTGGGGCTACGCAAGCGGTTCCCAAAGAGCTTTAGAACAAGGCATAGTTTTCCCTGCTGGCTCTTTGGGCGTGGGACCAATCTCCAGACATATGGCCATTTTTGTGCCCGGCACGGTGCCAAGTTGGAAAGGGTGGTTTTGAGGCTGACGGCAGCAGGAAAGCCTGAAGGCCCCACGTCTGCGTGGCTACGCAAGCGGTTCCCAAAGAGCTTTAGAACAAGGCATAATTTTCCCTGCTGGATCTTTGGGCAGGGGACCAACCTGCAGCCATATGGCCATTTTTGTGCCGGTGCGGCGCCAAGTGCTAAAGGGTGGTTTTGAGGCTGACGGCAGCAGGAAAGCCTGCAGGCCCCAGGTCTGTGGGGCTACGCAAGCGGTTCCCAAAGAGCTTTAGAACAAGGCATAGTTTTCCTTCCTGGCTCTTTGGGCGTGGGACCAATCTCCAGACATATGGCCACTTTTGTGCCGGCACGGCGCCAAGTGGGAAAGGGTGGTTTTGAGGCAGAAGGCAGCAGGAAATCCTGCAGGCCTCAGGTCTGTGGGGCTACGCAAGCGGTTCCCAAAGAGCTTTAGAACAAGGCATAGTTTTCCCTGCTGCCTCTTTGGGCGTGGGACCAATCTCCAGACATATGGCCATTTTTGTGCCGGCGCGGAGCCAAGTGGGAAAGGGTGGTTTTGAGGCTGACGGCAGCAGGAGAGCCTGCAGCCCCAAGGTCTGTGAGGCTACGCAAGCGGTTCCCAAAGAGCTTTAGAACAAGGCATAATTTTCCCTGCTGGCTCTTTGGGCGTGGGACCAATCTCCAGACATATGGCCATTATTGTGCCTGGCACGGCGCCAAGTGGGAAAGGGTGGTTTTGAGGCTGAAGGCAGCAGGAAAGCCTGCAGCCCCCAGGTCTGTGGGGCTACGCAAGCGGTTCCCAAAGAGCTTTAGAACAAGGCATAGTTTTCCCTGCTGGCTCTTTGGGCGTGGGACCAATCCCCAGACATATGGCCATTTTTGGGCCTGGCGCGGCGCCAAGTGGGAAAGGGTGGTTTTGAGGCTGAAGGCGCAGGAAAGCCTGCAGCCCCCAGGTCTGTCGGTCCACACCAGCGGTTCCCAAAGAGCTTTAGAGCAAGGCATAGTTTTCCCTGCTGGCTCTTTGGGTGTGGGACCAATCTCCAGCCATATGGCCATTATTCTGCCTGGCGCGGCGCCAAGTGGGAAAGGGTGGTTTTGAGGCTGAAGGCAGCAGGAAAGCCTGCAGCCCCAGGTCTGTGGGGCTACGCAAGCGGTTCCCAAAGAGTTTTAGAACAAGGCATAATTTTCCCTGCTTGGCTCTTTGGGCGTGGGACCAATCCCCAGACATATGGCCATTTTTCTGCCTGGCACGGCGCCAAGTGGGAAAGGGTGGTTTTGAGGCTGAAGGCAGCAGGAAAGCCTGCAGCCCCCACGTCTGTGGGGCTACGCAAGCGGTTCCCAAAGAGCTTTAGAACAAGGCATAGTTTTCCCTGCTGGCTCTTTGGGCGTGGGACCAATCCCCAGACATATGGCCATTTTTGGGCCTGGCGCGGCGCCAAGTGGGAAAGGGTGGTTTTGAGGCTGAAGGCGCAGGAAAGCCTGCAGCCCCCAGGTCTGTCGGTCCACACCAGCGGTTCCCAAAGAGCTTTAGAGCAAGGCATAGTTTTCCCTGCTGGCTCTTTGGGTGTGGGACCAATCTCCAGCCATATGGCCATTATTCTGCCTGGCGCGGCGCCAAGTGGGAAAGGGTGGTTTTGAGGCTGAAGGCAGCAGGAAAGCCTGCAGCCCCAGGTCTGTGGGGCTACGCAAGCGGTTCCCAAAGAGTTTTAGAACAAGGCATAATTTTCCCTGCTTGGCTCTTTGGGCGTGGGACCAATCCCCAGACATATGGCCATTTTTCTGCCTGGCGCGGCGCCAAGTGGGAAAGGGTGGTTTTGAGGCTGAAGGCAGCAGGAAAGCCTGCAGCCCCCAGGTCTGTGGGGCTACGCAAGCGGTTCCCAAAGAGCTTTAGAACAAGGCATAGTTTTCCCTGCTGGCTCTTTGGGCGTGGGACCAATCTCCAGACATATGGCCATTTTTGTGCCCGGCACGGTGCCAAGTTGGAAAGGGTGGTTTTGAGGCTGACGGCAGCAGGAAAGCCTGAAGGCCCCACGTCTGCGTGGCTACGCAAGCGGTTCCCAAAGAGCTTTAGAACAAGGCATAATTTTCCCTGCTGGATCTTTGGGCAGGGGACCAACCTGCAGCCATATGGCCATTTTTGTGCCGGTGCGGCGCCAAGTGCTAAAGGGTGGTTTTGAGGCTGACGGCAGCAGGAAAGCCTGCAGGCCCCAGGTCTGTGGGGCTACGCAAGCGGTTCCCAAAGAGCTTTAGAACAAGGCATAGTTTTCCTTCCTGGCTCTTTGGGCGTGGGACCAATCTCCAGACATATGGCCACTTTTGTGCCGGCACGGCGCCAAGTGGGAAAGGGTGGTTTTGAGGCAGAAGGCAGCAGGAAATCCTGCAGGCCTCAGGTCTGTGGGGCTACGCAAGCGGTTCCCAAAGAGCTTTAGAACAAGGCATAGTTTTCCCTGCTGCCTCTTTGGGCGTGGGACCAATCTCCAGACATATGGCCATTTTTGTGCCGGCGCGGAGCCAAGTGGGAAAGGGTGGTTTTGAGGCTGACGGCAGCAGGAGAGCCTGCAGCCCCAAGGTCTGTGAGGCTACGCAAGCGGTTCCCAAAGAGCTTTAGAACAAGGCATAATTTTCCCTGCTGGCTCTTTGGGCGTGGGACCAATCTCCAGACATATGGCCATTATTGTGCCTGGCACGGCGCCAAGTGGGAAAGGGTGGTTTTGAGGCTGAAGGCAGCAGGAAAGCCTGCAGCCCCCACGTCTGTGGGGCTACGCAAGCGGTTCCCAAAGAGCTTTAGAACAAGGCATAATTTTCCCTGCTGGCTCTTTGGGCGTGGGACCAATCCCCAGACATATGGCCATTTTTGGGCCTGGCGCGGCGCCAAGTGGGAAAGGGTGGTTTTGAGGCTGAAGGCGCAGGAAAGCCTGCAGCCCCCAGGTCTGTCGGTCCACACCAGCGGTTCCCAAAGAGCTTTAGAGCAAGGCATAGTTTTCCCTGCTGGCTCTTTGGGTGTGGGACCAATCTCCAGCCATATGGCCATTATTCTGCCTGGCGCGGCGCCAAGTGGGAAAGGGTGGTTTTGAGGCTGAAGGCAGCAGGAAAGCCTGCAGCCCCAGGTCTGTGGGGCTACGCAAGCGGTTCCCAAAGAGTTTTAGAACAAGGCATAATTTTCCCTGCTTGGCTCTTTGGGCGTGGGACCAATCCCCAGACATATGGCCATTTTTCTGCCTGGCACGGCGCCAAGTGGGAAAGGGTGGTTTTGAGGCTGAAGGCAGCAGGAAAGCCTGCAGCCCCCACGTCTGTGGGGCTACGCAAGCGGTTCCCAAAGAGCTTTAGAACAAGGCATAGTTTTCCCTGCTGGCTCTTTGGGCGTGGGACCAATCCCCAGACATATGGCCATTTTTGGGCCTGGCGCGGCGCCAAGTGGGAAAGGGTGGTTTTGAGGCTGAAGGCGCAGGAAAGCCTGCAGCCCCCAGGTCTGTCGGTCCACACCAGCGGTTCCCAAAGAGCTTTAGAGCAAGGCATAGTTTTCCCTGCTGGCTCTTTGGGTGTGGGACCAATCTCCAGCCATATGGCCATTATTCTGCCTGGCGCGGCGCCAAGTGGGAAAGGGTGGTTTTGAGGCTGAAGGCAGCAGGAAAGCCTGCAGCCCCAGGTCTGTGGGGCTACGCAAGCGGTTCCCAAAGAGTTTTAGAACAAGGCATAATTTTCCCTGCTTGGCTCTTTGGGCGTGGGACCAATCCCCAGACATATGGCCATTTTTCTGCCTGGCGCGGCGCCAAGTGGGAAAGGGTGGTTTTGAGGCTGAAGGCAGCAGGAAAGCCTGCAGCCCCCAGGTCTGTGGGGCTACGCAAGCGGTTCCCAAAGAGCTTTAGAACAAGGCATAGTTTTCCCTGCTGGCTCTTTGGGCGTGGGACCAATCTCCAGACATATGGCCATTTTTGTGCCCGGCACGGTGCCAAGTTGGAAAGGGTGGTTTTGAGGCTGACGGCAGCAGGAAAGCCTGAAGGCCCCACGTCTGCGTGGCTACGCAAGCGGTTCCCAAAGAGCTTTAGAACAAGGCATAATTTTCCCTGCTGGATCTTTGGGCAGGGGACCAACCTGCAGCCATATGGCCATTTTTGTGCCGGTGCGGCGCCAAGTGCTAAAGGGTGGTTTTGAGGCTGACGGCAGCAGGAAAGCCTGCAGGCCCCAGGTCTGTGGGGCTACGCAAGCGGTTCCCAAAGAGCTTTAGAACAAGGCATAGTTTTCCTTCCTGGCTCTTTGGGCGTGGGACCAATCTCCAGACATATGGCCACTTTTGTGCCGGCACGGCGCCAAGTGGGAAAGGGTGGTTTTGAGGCAGAAGGCAGCAGGAAATCCTGCAGGCCTCAGGTCTGTGGGGCTACGCAAGTGGTTCCCAAAGAGCTTTAGAACAAGGCATAGTTTTCCCTGCTGCCTCTTTGGGCGTGGGACCAATCTCCAGACATATGGCCATTTTTGTGCCGGCGCGGAGCCAAGTGGGAAAGGGTGGTTTTGAGGCTGACGGCAGCAGGAAAGCCTGCAGCCCCAAGGTCTGTGAGGCTACGCAAGCGGTTCCCAAAGAGCTTTAGAACAAGGCATAATTTTCCCTGCTGGCTCTTTGGGCGTGGGACCAATCTCCAGACATATGGCCATTATTGTGCCTGGCACGGCGCCAAGTGGGAAAGGGTGGTTTTGAGGCTGAAGGCAGCAGGAAAGCCTGCAGCCCCCACGTCTGTGGGGCTACGCAAGCGGTTCCCACAGAGCTTTAGAACAAGGCACAGTTTTCCCTGCTAGCTCTTTTGGCGGGGGACCAATCTCCAGACATATGGCCATTTTTGTGTGAGGCGCGGCGCCAAGTGGGAAAGGGTGGTTTTGAGGCTGAAGGCAGCAGGAAATCCTGCAGGCCCCAGGTCTGTGGGGCTAGGCAAGCGGTTCCCAAAGAGCTTTAGAGCAAGGCATAATTTTCCCTGCTGGCTCTTTGGGCGTGGGACCAATCCCCAGACATATGGCCATTTTTGGGCCTGGCGCGGCGCCAAGTGGGAAAGGGTGGTTTTGAGGCAGAAGGCAGCAGGAAAGCCTGAAGGCCCCAGGTCTGTGGGGTTATGCAAGCCGTTCCCAAAGAGCTTTAGAACAAGGCATAATTTTCCCTGCTGGCTATTTGGGCGTGGGACCAATCTCCAGCCATATGGCCATTTTTGTGCCTGGCGCGGCGCCAAGTGGGAAAGGGTGGTTTTGAGGCTGAAGGCAGCAGGAAAGCCTGCAGCCCCCAGGTCTGTGGGGCTACGCAAGCGGTTCCCAAAGAGCTTTAGAACAAGGCAGAATTTTCCCTGCTGGCTCTTTGGGCAGGGGACCAATCTCCAGACATATGGCCATTTTTGTGCCCGGCACGTTGCCAAGTGGGAAAGGGTGGTTTTGAGGCTGACGGCAGCAGGAAAGCCTGCAGCCCCCAGGTCTGTGGGGCTACGCAAGCGGTTCCCAAAGAGCTTTAGAACAAGGCATACTTTTCCATGCTGGCTATTTGGGCGTGGGACCCATCTCCAGCCATATGGCCATTTTTGTGCCTGGCGCGGCGCCAATTGGTAAAGGGTGGTTTTGAGGCTGAAGGCAGCAGGAAAGCCTGCAGCCCCCACGTCTGTGGGGCTACGCAAGCGGTTCCCAAAGAGCCTTAGAGGAAGGCATAATTTTCCCTGCTGGCTCTTTGGGCGTGGGACCAATCCCCAGACATATGGCCATTTTTGTGCCTGGCGCGGCGCCAAGTGGGAAAGGGTGGTTTTGAGGCTGAAGGCAGCAGGAAAGCCTGCAGCCCCCAGGTCTGTGGGGCTACTCAAGCGGTTCCCAAAGAGCTTTAGAACAAGGCATAGTTTTCCCTGCTGGCTATTTGGGCGTGGGACCCATCTCCAGCCATATGGCCATTTTTGTGCCTGGCGCGGCGCCAAGTGGGAAAGGGTGGTTTTGAGGCTGACGGCAGCAGGAAAGCCTGCAGCCCCCACGTCTGTGGGGCTACGCAAGCGGTTCCCAAAGAGCCTTAGAGGCAGGCATAATTTTCCCTGCTGGCTCTTTGGGCGTGGGACCAATCCCCAGACATATGGCCATTTTTGGGCCTGGCGCGGCGCCAAGTGGGAAAGGGTGGTTTTGAGGCTGAAGGCAGCAGGAAAGCCTGCAGGCCCCAGGTCTGTGGGGCTACGCAAGCGGTTCCCAAAGAGCTTTAGAACAAGGCATAGTTTTCCCTGCTGGCTCTTTCGGCGTGGGACCAATCTCCAGACATATGGCCATTTTTGTGCCCGGCACGTTGCCAAGAGGGAAAGGGTGGTTTTGAGGCTGACGGCAGCAGGAAAGCCTGCAGCCTCCACGTCTGTGGGGCTACGCAAGCGGTTCCCAAAGAGCTTTAGAACAAGGCATAGTTTTCCCTGCTGACTCTTTGGGCGTGGGACCAATCCCCAGACATATGGCCATTTTTGGGCCTGGCGCGGCGCCAAGTGGGAAAGGGTGGTTTTGAGGCTGAAGGCGCAGGAAAGCTTGCAGCCCCCAGGTCTGTCGGTCCACACCAGCGGTTCCCAAAGAGCTTTAGAGCAAGGCATAGTTTTCCCTGCTGGCTCTTTGGGTGTGGGACCAATCTCCAGACATATGGCCATTATTCTGCCTGGCGCGGCGCCAAGTGGGAAAGGGTGGTTTTGAGGCTGAAGGCAGCAGGAAAGCCTGCAGCCCCAGGTCTGTGGGGCTACGCAAGCGGTTCCCAAAGAGTTTTAGAACAAGGCATAATTATCCCTGCTGGCTCTTTGGGCGTGGGACCAATCTCCAGCCATATGGCCATTTTTGTGCCTGGCGCGGCGCCAAGTGGGAAAGGGTGGTTTTGAGGCTGAAGGCAGCAGGAAAGCCTGCAGCCCCCAGGTCTGTGGGGCTACGCAAGCGGTTCCCAAAGAGCTTTAGAACAAGGCATAGTTTTCCCTGCTGGCTCTTTGGGCGTGGGACCAATCTCCAGACATATGGCCATTTTTGTGCCCGGCACGGTGCCAAGTTGGAAAGGGTGGTTTTGAGGCTGACGGCAGCAGGAAAGCCTGAAGGCCCCACGTCTGCATGGCTACGCAAGCGGTTCCCAAAGAGCTTTAGAACAAGGCATAATTTTCCCTGCTGGATCTTTGGGCAGGGGACCAACCTGCAGCCATATGGCCATTTTTGTGCCGGTGCGGCGCCAAGTGCTAAAGGGTGGTTTTGAGGCTGACGGCAGCAGGAAAGCCTGCAGGCCCCAGGTCTGTGGGGCTACGCAAGCGGTTCCCAAAGAGCTTTAGAACAAGGCATAGTTTTCCCTGCTGGCTCATTTGGGCATGGGACCAATCTCCAGACATATTGCCATTTTTTTGGCTCGCGCGGTTACAAGTGGGAAAGGGTGGTTTTGAGGCTGACGGTAGCAGGAAAGCCTGCAGCCCCCAGGTCTCTGGGGCCAAGCAAGCGGTTCCCAAAGAGCTTTAGAACAAGGCATAGTTTTCCCTGCTGGCTCTTTGGGCGTGGGACCAATCTCCAGACATATGGCCATTTTTGTGCCGGCGCGGAGCCAAGTGGGAAAGGGTGGTTTTGAGGCTGACGGCAGCAGGAAACCCTGCAGCCCCAAGGTCTGTGAGGCTACGCAAGCGGTTCCCAAAGAGCTTTAGAACAAGGCATAATTTTCCCTGCTGGCTCTTTGGGCGTGGGACCAATCTCCAGACATATGGCCATTTTTGTGCCCGGCACGTTGCCAAGTGGGAAAGGGTGGTTTTGAGGCTGAAGGCAGCAGGAAAGCCTGCAGCCCCAGGTCTGTGGGGCTACGCAAGCGGTTCCCAAAGAGTTTTAGAACAAGGCATAATTATCCCTGCTGGCTCTTTGGGCGTGGGACCAATCTCCAGCCATATGGCCATTTTTGTGCCTGGCGCGGCGCCAAGTGGGAAAGGGTGGTTTTGAGGCTGAAGGCAGCAGGAAAGCCTGCAGCCCCCAGGTCTGTGGGGCTACGCAAGCGGTTCCCAAAGAGCTTTAGAACAAGGCATAGTTTTCCCTGCTGGCTCTTTGGGCGTGGGACCAATCTCCAGACATATGGCCATTTTTGTGCCCGGCACGGTGCCAAGTTGGAAAGGGTGGTTTTGAGGCTGACGGCAGCAGGAAAGCCTGAAGGCCCCACGTCTGCATGGCTACGCAAGCGGTTCCCAAAGAGCTTTAGAACAAGGCATAATTTTCCCTGCTGGATCTTTGGGCAGGGGACCAACCTGCAGCCATATGGCCATTTTTGTGCCGGTGCGGCGCCAAGTGCTAAAGGGTGGTTTTGAGGCTGACGGCAGCAGGAAAGCCTGCAGGCCCCAGGTCTGTGGGGCTACGCAAGCGGTTCCCAAAGAGCTTTAGAACAAGGCATAGTTTTCCCTGCTGGCTCATTTGGGCATGGGACCAATCTCCAGACATATGGCCATTTTTTTGGCTCGCGCGGTTACAAGTGGGAAAGGGTGGTTTTGAGGCTGACGGTAGCAGGAAAGCCTGCAGCCCCCAGGTCTCTGGGGCCAAGCAAGCGGTTCCCAAAGAGCTTTAGAACAAGGCATAGTTTTCCCTGCTGGCTCTTTGGGCGTGGGACCAATCTCCAGACATATGGCCATTTTTGTGCCGGCGCGGAGCCAAGTGGAAAAGGGTGGTTTTGAGGCTGACGGCAGCAGGAAAGCCTGCAGCCCCAAGGTCTGTGAGGCTACGCAAGCGGTTCCCAAAGAGCTTTAGAACAAGGCATAATTTTCCCTGCTGGCTCTTTGGGCGTGGGACCAATCTCCAGACATATGGCCATTTTTGTGCCTGGCGCGGCGCCAAGTGTGAAAGGGTGGTTTTGAGGCTGAAGGCAGCAGGAAATCCTGCAGGCCCCAGGTCTGTGGGGCTAGGCAAGCGGTTCCCAAAGAGCTTTAGAGCAAGGCATAGTTTTCCCTGCTGGCTCTTTGGGCGGGGGACCAATCTCCAGACATACGGCCATTTTTGTGCCTGGCGCGGCGCCAAGTGGGAAAGGGTGGTTTTGAGGCTGAAGGCAGCAGAAAAGCCTGAAGGCCCCAGGTCTGTGGGGTTATGCAAGCTGTTCCCAAAGAGCTTTAGAGCAAGGCATAATTTTCCCTGCTGGCTCTTTGGGTGTGGGACCAATCTCCAGACATATGGCCATTTTTGTGCCTTGCGCGGCGCCAAGTGGGAAAGGGTGGTTTTGAGGCTGAAGGCAGCAGGAAAGCCTACAGCCCCCAGGTCTGTGCGGCTAAGCAAGCGGTTCCCAAAGGGCTTCAGAACAAGGCATGGTTTTCCCTGCTGGCTCGATGGGCGTGGGACCAATCTCCAGACATATGGCCATTTTTGTGCCTGGCGCGGCGCCAAGAGGGAAAGGGTGGTTTTGAGGCTGACGGCAGCAGGAAAGCCTACAGCCCCCAGGTCTGTGGGGCTACGCAAGCGGTTCCCAAAGGGCTTCAGAACAAGGCATGGTTTTCCCTGCTGGCTCTTTGGGCGTGGGACCAATCTCCAGACATATGGCCATTTTTGTGCCTGGCGCGGCGCCAAGTGGGAAAGGGTGGTGTCGAGGCTTAAGGCGCAGGAAAGCCTGCAGGCCCCAGGTCTGTGGGGCTACACAAGCGGTTCCCAAAGAGCTTTAGAACAAGGCATAGTTTTCCCTGCTGGCTCGTTGGGGATTGGACCAATCTCTAGACATATGGCCATTTTTTTCCCTGGCGCGGCGCCAAGTGGGAAAGGGTGGTTTTGAGGCTGAAGGCAGCAGGAAAGCCTGCAGCCCCCACGTCTGTGGGGCTACGCAAGCGGTTCCCAAAGAGCCTTAGAACAAGGCATAATTTTCCCTGCTGGCTCTTTGGGCGTGGGACCAATCCCCAGACATATGGCCATTTTTGGGCCTGGCGCGGCGCCAAGTGGGAAAGGGTGGTTTTGAGGCTGAAGGCAGCAGGAAAGCCTGAAGGCCCCAGGTCTGTGGGGTTATGCAAGCCGTTCCCAAAGAGCTTTAGAACAAGGCATAATTTTCCATGCTGGCTATTTGGGCGTGGGACCAATCTCCAGCCATATGGCCATTTTTGTGCCTGGCGCGGCGCCAAGTGGGAAAGGGTGGTTTTGAGGCTGAAGGCAGCAGGAAAGCCTGCAGCCCCAGGTCTGTGGGGCTACGCAAGCGGTTCCCAAAGAGTTTTAGAACAAGGCATAATTTTCCCTGATGGCTCTTGGGCGTGGGACCAATCCCCAGACATATGGCCATTTTTCTGCCTGGCGCGGCGCCAAGTGGGAAAGGGTGGTTTTGAGGCTGAAGGCAGCAGGAAAGCCTGCAGCCCCCACGTCTGTGGGGCTACGCAAGCGGTTCCCAAAGAGCTTTAGAACAAGGCATAATTTTCCCTGCTGGCTCTTTGGGCGTGGGACCAATCTCCAGACATATGGCCATTTTTGTGCCCGGCACGGTGCCAAGTTGGAAAGGGTGGTTTTGAGGCTGACGGCAGCAGGAAAGCCTGAAGGCCCCACGTCTGCGTGGCTACGCAAGCGGTTCCCAAAGAGCTTTAGAACAAGGCATAATTTTCCCGGCTGGATCTTTGGGCAGGGGACCAACCTGCAGCCATATGACCATTTTTGTGCCTGGCGCGGCGCCAAGTGGGAAAGGGTGGTTTTGAGGCTGAAGGCAGCAGGAAAGCCTGCAGCCCCCAGGTCTGTGGGGCTACGCAAACGGTTCCCAAAGAGCTTTAGAACAAGGCATAGTTTTCCCTGCTGGCTCTTTGGGCGTGGGACCAGTCTCCAGACACATGGCCATTTTTGGGCCCGGCACGTTGCCAAGTGGGAAAGGGTGGTTTTGAGGCTGACGGCAGCAGGAAAGCCTGCAGCCCCCACGTCTGTGGGGCTACGCAAGCGGTTCCCAAAGAGCTTTAGAACAAGGCATAGTTTTCCCTGCTGGCTCTTTGGGCGTGGGACCCATCTCCAGCCATATGGCCATTTTTGTGCCTGGCACGGCGCTAATTGGTAAAGGGTGGTTTTGAGGCTGAAGGCAGCAGGAAAGCCTGCAGCCCCCAGGTCTGTGGGGCTACGCAAGCGGTTCCCAAAGAGCCTTAGAACAAGGCATAATTTTCCCTGCTGGCTCTTTGGGCGTGGGACCAATCCCCAGACATATGGCCATTTTTGTGTGAGGCGCGGCGCCAAGTGGGAAAGGGTGGTTTTGAGGCTGAAGGCAGCAGGAAAGCCTGAAGGCCCCAGGTCTGTGGGGTTATGCAAGCCGTTCCCAAAGAGCTTTAGAACAAGGCATAATTTTCCCTGCTGGCTCTTTGGGCGTGGGACCAATCTCTAGACATATGGCCATTTTTCTGCCTGGCGCGGCGCCAAGTGGGAAAGGGTGGTTTTGAGGCTGAAGGCGCAGGAAAGCCTGCAGCCCCCCGGTCTGTCGGTGCACACCAGCGGTTCCCAAAGAGCTTTAGAGCAAGGCATAGTTTTCCCTGCTGGCTCTTTGGGTGTGGGACCAATCTCCAGACATATGGCCATTATTCTGCCTGGCGCGGCGCCAAGTGGTAAAGGGTGGTTTTGAGGCAGAAGGCAGCAGGAAAGCCTGCAGCCCCAGGTCTGTGGGGCTACGCAAGCGGTTCCCAAAGAGTTTTAGAACAAGGCATAATTTTCCCTGCTGGCTCTTTGGGCGTGGGACCAATCCCCAGACATATGGCCATTTTTCTGCCTGGCGCGGCGCCAAGTGGGAAAGGGTGGTTTTGAGGCTGAAGGCAGCAGGAAAGCCTGCAGCCCCCAGGTCTGTGGGGCTACGCAAGCGGTTCCCAAAGAGCTTTAGAACAAGGCATAGTTTTCTCTGCTGGCTCTTTGGGCATGGGACCAATCTCCAGACATATGGCCATTTTTGTGCCGGTGCGGCGCCAAGTGCTAAAGGGTGGTTTTGAGGCTGACGGCAGCAGGAAAGCCTGCAGGCCCCAGGTCTGTGGGGCTACGCAAGCGGTTCCCAAAGAGCTTTAGCACAAGGCATAGTTTTCCTTCCTGGATCTTTGGGCGTGGGACCAATCTCCAGACATATGGCCATTATAGTGCCTGGCACGGCGCCAAGTGGGAAAGGGTGGTTTTGAGGCTGAAGGCAGCAGGAAAGCCTGCAGCCCCCACGTCTGTGGGGCTACGCAAGCGGTTCCCACAGAGCTTTAGAGCAAGGCACAGTTTTCCCTGCTAGCTCTTTTGGCGGGGGACCAATCTCCAGACATATGGCCATTTTTGTGCCTGGCGCGGCGCCAAGTGGGAAAGGGTGGTTTTGAGGCTGAAGGCAGCAGGAAATCCTGCAGGCCCCAGGTCTGTGGGGCTAGGCAAGCGGTTCCCAAAGAGCTTTAGAGCAAGGCATAGTTTTCCCTGCTGGCTCTTTGGGCGGGGGACCAATCTCCAGACATACGGCCATTTTTGTGCCTGGCGCGGCGCCAAGTGGGAAAGGGTGGTTTTGAGGCTGAAGGCAGCAGAAAAGCCTGAAGGCCCCAGGTCTGTGGGGTTATGCAAGCTGTTCCAAAAGAGCTTTAGAACAAGGCATAGTTTTCCCTACTGGCTCTTTGGGTGTGGGACCAATCTCCAGACATATGGCCATTTTTGTGCCTGGCGCGGCGCCAAGTGGGAAAGGGTGGTTTTGAGGCTGACGGCAGCAGGAAAGCCTACAGCCCCCAGGTCTGGGGGCTAAGCAAGCAGTTCCCAAAGGGCTTCAGAACAAGGCATGGTTTTCCCTGCTGGCTCGATGGGCGTGGGACCAATCTCCAGACATATGGCCATTTTTGTGCCTGGCGCGGCGCCAAGTGGGAAAGGGTGGTTTTGAGGCTGACGGCAGCAGGAAAGCCTACAGCCCCCAGGTCTGTGGGGCTAAGCAAGCGGTTCCCAAAGGGCTTCAGAACAAGGCATGGTTTTCCCTGCTGGCTCTTTGGGCGTGGGACCAATCTCCAGACATATGGCCATTTTTGTGCCTGGCGCGGCGCCAAGTGGGAAAGGGTGGTGTCGAGGCTTAAGGCGCAGGAAAGCCTGCAGGCCCCAGGTCTGTGGGGCTACACAAGCGGTTCCCAAAGAGCTTTAGAACAAGGCATAGTTTTCCCTGCTGGCTCGCTGGGGATTGGACCAATCTCTAGACATATGGCCATTTTTTTGCCTGGCGCGGCGCCAAGTGGGAAAGGGTGGTTTTGAGGCTGAAGGCAGCAGGAAAGCCTGCAGCCCCCACGTCTGTGGGGCTACGCAAGCAGTTCCCAAAGAGCTTTAGAACAAGGCATAGTTTTCCCTGCTGGATCTTTGGGCAGGGGACCAACTTCCAGCCATATGGCCATTTTTGTGCCTGGTGCGGCGCCAAGTGGGAAAGGGTGGTTTCGAGGCTGAAGGCAGCAGGAAAGCCTGCAGGCCCCAGGTCTGTCGGTACACACCAGCGGTTCCCAAAGAGCTTTAGAGCAAGGCATAGTTTTCCTTCCTGGCATTTTGGGCGTGGGACCAATCTCCAGACATATGGCCATTTTTGTGCCTGGCGAGGCGCCAAGTGGGAAAGGGTGGTTTTGAGGCTGAAAGCAGCAGGAAAGCCTGCAGCCCCCAGGTCTGTGAGGCTACACAAGCGGTTCCCAAAGACCTTTAGAACAAGGCATAGTTTTCCCTGCTGGCTCTTTGGGCGTGGGACCAAACTCCAGACATATGGCCATTTTTGTGTCTGGCGTGGCGCCAAGTGGGAAAGGGTGGTTTTGAGGCTGAAGGCAGCAGAAAAGCCTGCAGGCCCCAGGTCTGTGGGGCTACGCATGCGGTTCCCAAAGAGCTTTAGAACAAGGCATAGTTTTCCCTGCTGGCTCGTTGGGCATGGGACCAATCTCCAGACATATGGCCATTTTTTTGCCTCGCGCGGTTACAATTGGGAAAGGGTGGTTTTGAGTCTGAAGGCAGCAGGAAAGCCTGCAGCCCCCACGTCTGTGGGGTTATGCAAGCGGTTCCCAAAGAGCTTTAGAACAAGGCATAGTTTTCCCTGCTGGATCTTTGGGCAGGGGACCAACCTCCAGCCATATGGCCATTTTTGTGCCTGGCGCGGCGCCAAGTGGGAAAGGGTGGTGTCGAGGCTGAAGGCAGCAGGAAAGCCTGCAGCCCCCAGGTCTGTGGGACCACGCAAGCGATTCCCAAAGAGCTTTAGCACAAGGCATAGTTTTCCCTGCTGGCTCATTTGGGCATGGGACCAATCTCCAGACATATGGCCATTTTTTTTGTCTCGCGCGGTTACAAGTGGGAAAGGGTGGTTTTGAGGCTGAAGGCAGCAGGGAAGCCTGCAGCCCCCAGGTCTGTGGGGCTACGCAAGCGGTTCCCAAAGAGCTTTACAAAAAGGCACAGTTGTTCCTGCTGGCTTGTTGGGCGTGGGACTAATGTCCAGACATATGGCCATTTTTGTGCCCGGCATGGTGCCAAGTTGGAAAGGGTGGTTTTGAGGCTGATGGCAGCAGGAAAGCTTGCAGCCCCCAGGTCTGTGGGGCTACGCAAGTGGTTCCCAAAGAGCTTTAGAGCAAGGCACAGTTTTCCCTGCTAGCTCTTTGGGCGGGGAACAATCTCCAGACATACGGCCATTTTTGTGCCTGGCGCGGCACCAAGTTGGAAAGGGTGGGTTTGAGGCTGAAGGCAGCAGGAAAGCCTGAAGGCCCCAGGTCTGTGGGGTTATGCAAGCCGTTCCCAAGGAGCTTTAGAGCAAGGCATAGTTTTCCCTGCTGGCTCTTTGGGCGTGGGACCAATCTCCAGCCATATGGCCATTTTTGTGCCTGGCGCGGCGCCAAGTGGTAAAGGGTGGTTTTGAGGCTGAAGGCAGCAGGAAAGCCTGCAGCCCCCAGGTCTGTGGGGCTACGCAAGCGGTTCCCAAAGAGCTTTAGAACAAGGCATAGTTTTCTCTGCTGGCTCTTTGGGCGTGGGACCAATCTCCAGCCATATGGCCATTTTTGTGCCTGGCGCGGCGCCAAGTGGGAAAGGGTGGTTTTGAGGCTGAAGGCAGCAGGAAAGCCTGCAGGCCCCAGGTCTGTGGGGCTACGCAAGCGGTTCCCAAAGAGCTTTAGAACAAGGCATAGTTTTCCCTGCTGGCTCTTTCGGCGTGGGACCAATCTCCAGACATATGGCCATTTTTGTGCCCGGCACGATGCCAAGTGGGAAAGGGTGGTTTTGAGGCTGACGGCAGCAGGAAAGCCTGCAGCCCCCAGGTCTGTGAGGCTACGCAAGCGGTTCCCAAAGAGCTTTAGAACAAGGCATAGTTTTCCCTGCTGGCTCTTTGGGCGTGGGACCAATCCCCAGACATATGGCCATTTTTGGGCCTGGCGTGGCGCCAAGTGGGAAAGGGTGGTTTTGAGGCTGAAGGCAGCAGGAAAGCCTGCAGCCCCAGGTCTGTGGGGCTACGCAAGCGGTTCCCAAAGAGTTTTAGAACAAGGCATAATTTTCCCTGATGGCTCTTGGGCGTGGGACCAATCCCCAGACATATGGCCATTTTTCTGCCTGGCGCGGCGCCAAGTGGGAAAGGGTGGTTTTGAGGCTGAAGGCAGCAGGAAAGCCTGCAGCCCCCAGGTCTGTGGGGCTACGCAAGCGGTTCCCAAAGAGCTTTAGAACAAGGCATAGTTTTCCCTGCTGGCTCTTTGGGCGTGGGACCAATCTCCAGACATATGGCCATTTTTGTGCCCGGCACGGTGCCAAGTTGGAAAGGGTGGTTTTGAGGCTGACGGCAGCAGGAAAGCCTGAAGGCCCCACGTCTGCGTGGCTACGCAAGCGGTTCCCAAAGAGCTTTAGAACAAGGCATAATTTTCCCTGCTGGATCTTTGGGCAGGGGACCAACCTGCAGCCATATGACCATTTTTGTGCCTGGCGCGGCGCCAAGTGGGAAAGGGTGGTTTTGAGGCTGAATGCAGCAGGAAAGCCTGCAGCCCCCAGGTCTGTGGGGCTACGCAAACGGTTCCCAAAGAGCTTTAGAACAAGGCATAGTTTTCCCTGCTGGCTCTTTGGGCGTGGGACCAGTCTCCAGACATATGGCCATTTTTGTGCCCGGCACGTTGCCAAGTGGGAAAGGGTGGTTTTGAGGCTGACGGCATCAGGAAAGCCTGCAGCCCCCACGTCTGTGGGGCTACGCAAGCGGTTCCCAAAGAGCTTTAGAACAAGGCATAGTTTTCCCTGCTGGCTCTTTGGGCGTGGGACCCATCTCCAGCCATATGGCCATTTTTGTGCCTGGCACGGCGCTAATTGGTAAAGGGTGGTTTTGAGGCTGAAGGCAGCAGGAAAGCCTGCAGCCCCCACGTCTGTGGGGCTACGCAAGCGGTTCCCAAAGAGCCTTAGAACAAGGCATAATTTTCCCTGCTGGCTCTTTGGGCGTGGGACCAATCCCCAGACATATGGCCATTTTTGTGTGAGGCGCGGCGCCAAGTGGGAAAGGGTGGTTTTGAGGCTGAAGGCAGCAGGAAAGCCTGAAGGCCCCAGGTCTGTGGGGTTATGCAAGCCGTTCCCAAAGAGCTTTAGAACAAGGCATAATTTTCCCTGCTGGCTCTTTGGGCGTGGGACCAATCTCTAGACATATGGCCATTTTTCTGCCTGGCGCGGCGCCAAGTGGGAAAGGGTGGTTTTGAGGCTGAAGGCAGCAGGAAAGCCTACAGCCCCCAGTTCTGTGAGGCTACGCAAGCGGTTCCCAAAGAGCTTTAGAACAAGGCATAGTTTTCCCTGCTGCCTCTTTGGGCGTGGGACCAATCTCCAGACATATGGCCATTTTTGTGCCGGTGCGGCGCCAAGTGCTAAAGGGTGGTTTTGAGGCTGAAGGCGCAGGAAAGCCTGCAGCCCCCAGGTCTGTCGGTCCACACCAGCGGTTCCCAAAGAGCTTTAGAGCAAGGCATAGTTTTCCCTGCTGGCTCTTTGGGCGTGGGACCAATCTCCAGACATATGGCCATTATTCTGCCTGGTGCGGCGCCAAGTGGTAAAGGGTGGTTTTGAGGCAGAAGGCAGCAGGAAAGCCTGCAGCCCCAGGTCTGTGGGGCTACGCAAGCGGTTCCCAAAGAGTTTTAGAACAAGGCATAATTTTCCCTGCTGGCTCTTTGGGCGTGGGACCAATCCCCAGACATATGGCCATTTTTCTGCCTGGCGCGGCGCCAAGTGGGAAAGGGTGGTTTTGAGGCTGAAGGCAGCAGGAAAGCCTGCAGCCCCCAGGTCTGTGGGGCTACGCAAGCGGTTCCCAAAGAGCTTTAGAACAAGGCATGGTTTTCCCTGCTGGCTCGATGGGCGTGGGACCAATCTCCAGACATATGGCCATTTTTGTGCCTGGCGCGGCGCCAAGTGGGAAAGGGTGGTTTTGAGGCTGAAGGCAGCAGGAAAGCCTACAGCCCCCAGGTCTGTGGGGCTAAGCAAGCGGTTCCCAAAGGGCTTCAGAACAAGGCATGGTTTTCCCTGCTGGCTCTTTGGGCGTGGGACCAATCTCCAGACATATGGCCATTTTTGTGCCTGGCGCGGCGCCAAGTGGGAAAGGGTGGTGTCGAGGCTTAAGGCGCAGGAAAGCCTGCAGGCCCCAGGTCTGTGGGGCTACACAAGCGGTTCCCAAAGAGCTTTAGAACAAGGCATAGTTTTCCCTGCTGGCTCGCTGGGGATTGGACCAATCTCTAGACATATGGCCATTTTTTTGCCTGGCGCGGCGCCAAGTGGGAAAGGGTGGTTTTGAGGCTGAAGGCAGCAGGAAAGCCTGCAGCCCCCACGTCTGTGGGGCTACGCAAGCAGTTCCCAAAGAGCTTTAGAACAAGGCATAGTTTTCCCTGCTGGATCTTTGGGCAGGGGACCAACTTCCAGCCATATGGCCATTTTTGTGCCTGGTGCGGCGCCAAGTGGGAAAGGGTGGTTTCGAGGCTGAAGGCAGCAGGAAAGCCTGCAGGCCCCAGGTCTGTCGGTACACACCAGCGGTTCCCAAAGAGCTTTAGAGCAAGGCATAGTTTTCCTTCCTGGCATTTTGGGCGTGGGACCAATCTCCAGACATATGGCCATTTTTGTGCCTGGCGAGGTGCCAAGTGGGAAAGGGTGGTTTTGAGGCTGAAAGCAGCAGGAAAGCCTGCAGCCCCCAGGTCTGTGAGGCTACACAAGCGGTTCCCAAAGACCTTTAGAACAAGGCATAGTTTTCCCTGCTGGCTCTTTGGGCGTGGGACCAAACTCCAGACATATGGCCATTTTTGTGTCTGGCGTGGCGCCAAGTGGGAAAGGGTGGTTTTGAGGCTGAAGGCAGCAGAAAAGCCTGCAGGCCCCAGGTCTGTGGGGCTACGCATGCGGTTCCCAAAGAGCTTTAGAACAAGGCATAGTTTTCCCTGCTGGCTCGTTGGGCATGGGACCAATCTCCAGCCATATGGCCATTTTTTTGCCTCGCGCGGTTACAATTGGGAAAGGGTGGTTTTGAGGCTGAAGGCAGCAGGAAAGCCTGCAGCCCCCACGTCTGTGGGGTTATGCAAGCGGTTCCCAAAGAGCTTTAGAACAAGGCATAGTTTTCCCTGCTGGATCTTTGGGCAGGGGACCAACCTCCAGCCATATGGCCATTTTTGTGCCTGGCGCGGCGCCAAGTGGGAAAGGGTGGTGTCGAGGCTGAAGGCAGCAGGAAAGCCTGCAGCCCCCGGTCTGTGGGACCACGCAAGCGGTTCCCAAAGAGCTTTAGCACAAGGCATAGTTTTCCTTCCTGGCTCTTTGGGCGTGGGACCAATCTCCAGACATATGGCCATTTATGTGCCTGGCGCGGCACCAAGTGGGAAAGGGTGGTTTTGAGGCTGAAGGCAGCAGGAAAGCCTGCAGCCCCCACGTCTGTGGGGCTACGCAAGCGGTTCCCACAGAGCTTTAGAGCAAGGCACAGTTTTCCCTGCTAGCTCTTTTGGCGGGGGACCAATCTCCAGACATATGGCCATTTTTGTGCCTGGCGCGGCGCCAAGTGGGAAAGGGTGGTTTTGAGGCTGAAGGCAGCAGGAAATCCTGCAGGCCCCAGGTCTGTGGGGCTAGGCAAGCGGTTCCCAAAGAGCTTTAGAGCAAGGCATAGTTTTCCCTGCTGGCTCTTTGGGCGGGGGACCAATCTCCAGACATACGGCCATTTTTGTGCCTGGCGCGGCGCCAAGTGGGAAAGGGTGATTTTGAGGCTGAAGGCAGCAGAAAAGCCTGAAGGCCCCAGGTCTGTGGGTTTATGCAAGCTGTTCCAAAAGAGCTTTAGAACAAGGCATAGTTTTCCCTACTGGCTCTTTGGGTGTGGGACCAATCTCCAGACATATGGCCATTTTTGTGCCTGGCGCGGCGCCAAGTGGGAAAGGGTGGTTTTGAGGCTGACGGCAGCAGGAAAGCCTACAGCCCCCAGGTCTGTGGGGCTAAGCAAGCGGTTCCCAAAGGGCTTCAGAACAAGGCATGGTTTTCCCTGCTGGCTCGATGGGCGTGGGACCAATCTCCAGACATATGGCCATTTTTGTGCCTGGCGCGGCGCCAAGTGGGAAAGGGTGGTTTTGAGGCTGAAGGCAGCAGGAAAGCCTACAGCCCCCAGGTCTGTGGGGCTAAGCAAGCGGTTCCCAAAGGGCTTCAGAACAAGGCATGGTTTTCCCTGCTGGCTCTTTGGGCGTGGGACCAATCTCCAGACATATGGCCATTTTTGTGCCTGGCGCGGCGCCAAGTGGGAAAGGGTGTTGTCGAGGCTTAAGGCGCAGGAAAGCCTGCAGGCCCCAGGTCTGTGGGGCTACACAAGCGGTTCCCAAAGAGCTTTAGAACAAGGCATAGTTTTCCCTGCTGGCTCGCTGGGGATTGGACCAATCTCTAGACATATGGCCATTTTTTTGCCTGGCGCGGCGCCAAGTGGGAAAGGGTGGTTTTGAGGCTGAAGGCAGCAGGAAAGCCTGCAGCCCCCACGTCTGTGGGGCTACGCAAGCAGTTCCCAAAGAGCTTTAGAACAAGGCATAGTTTTACCTGCTGGATCTTTGGGCAGGGGACCAACTTCCAGCCATATGGCCATTTTTGTGCCTGGTGCGGCGCCAAGTGGGAAAGGGTGGTTTTGAGGCTGAAGGCAGCAGGAAAGCCTGCAGGCCCCAGGTCTGTCGGTACACACCAGCGGTTCCCAAAGAGCTTTAGAGCAAGGCATAGTTTTCCTTCCTGGCATTTTGGGCGTGGGACCAATCTCCAGACATATGGCCATTTTTGTGCCTGGCGAGGCGCCAAGTGGGAAAGGGTGGTTTTGAGGCTGAAAGCAGCAGGAAAGCCTGCAGCCCCCAGGTCTGTGAGGCTACACAAGCGGTTCCCAAAGACCTTTAGAACAAGGCATAGTTTTCCCTGCTGGCTCTTTGGGCGTGGGACCAAACTCCAGACATATGGCCATTTTTGTGTCTGGCGTGGCGCCAAGTGGGAAAGGGTGGTTTTGAGGCTGAAGGCAGCAGAAAAGCCTGCAGGCCCCAGGTCTGTGGGGCTACGCATGCGGTTCCCAAAGAGCTTTAGAACAAGGCATAGTTTTCCCTGCTGGCTCGTTGGGCATGGGACCAATCTCCAGCCATATGGCCATTTTTTTGCCTCGCGCGGTTACAATTGGGAAAGGGTGGTTTTGAGGCTGAAGGCAGCAGGAAAGCCTGCAGCCCCCACGTCTGTGGGGTTATGCAAGCGGTTCCCAAAGAGCTTTAGAACAAGGCATAGTTTTCCCTGCTGGATCTTTGGGCAGGGGACCAACCTCCAGCCATATGGCCATTTTTGTGCCTGGCGCGGCGCCAAGTGGGAAAGGGTGGTGTCGAGGCTGAAGGCAGCAGGAAAGCCTGCAGCCCCCGGTCTCTGGGACCACGCAAGCGGTTCCCAAAGAGCTTTAGCACAAGGCATAGTTTTCCCTGCTGGCTCATTTGGGCATGGGACCAATCTCCAGACATATGGCCATTTTTTTGTCTCGCGCGGTTACAAGTGGGAAAGGGTGGTTTTGAGGCTGAAGGCAGCAGGAAAGCCTGCAGCCCCCAGGTCTGTGGGGCTACGCAAGCGGTTCCCAAAGAGCTTTACAAAAAGGCACAGTTGTCCCTGCTGGCTCGATGGGCGTGGGACCAATCTCCAGACATATGGCCATTTTTGTGCCTGGCGCGGCGCCAAGTGGGAAAGGGTGGTTTTGCGGATGAAAGCAGCAGGAAAGCCTGCAGGCCCCAGGTCTGTGGGGCCAAGCAAGTGGTTCCCAAAGAGCTTTAGAGCAAGGCATAGTTTTCCCTGCTGGCTCTTTGGGCGGGGGACCAATCTCCAGACATATGGCCATTTTTGTGCCTGGCGCGGCGCCAAGTGGGAAAGGGTGGTTTTGAGGCTGAAGGCAGCAGGAAAGCCTGCAGCCCCCACGTCTGTGGGGCTACGCAAGCAGTTCCCAAAGAGCTTTAGAGCAAGGCATAGTTTTCCCTGCTGGATCTTTGGGCAGGGGACCAACTTCCAGCCATATGGCCATTTTTGTGCCTGGCGCGGCGCCAAGTGGGAAAGGGTGGTTTCGAGGCTGAAGGCAGCAGGAAAGCCTGCAGCCCCCAGGTCTGTCGGTACACACCAGCGGTTCCCAAAGAGCTTTAGAGCAAGGCATAGTTTTCCTTCCTGGCTCTTTGGGCGTGGGACCAATATCCAGACATATGGCCATTTTTGTGCCTGGCGAGGCGCCAAGTGGGAAAGGGTGGTTTTGAGGCTGAAGGCAGCAGGAAAGCCTGCAGGCCCCAGGTCTGTGGGGCTACGCATGCGGTTCCCAAAGAGCTTTAGAACAAGGCATAGTTTTCCCTGCTGGCTCGTTCGGCATGGGACCAATCTCCAGACATATGGCCATTTTTTTGCCTCGCGCGGTTACAATTGGGAAACGGTGGTTTTGATGCTGAAGGCAGCAGGAAAGCCTGCAGCCCCCACGTCTGTGTGGCCAAGCAAGCGGTTCCCAAAGAGATTTAGAACAAGGCATAGTTTTCCCTGCTGGCTCTTTGGGCGTGGGACCAATCTCCAGCCATATGGCCATTTTTCTGCCTGGCGTGACGCCAAGTGGGAAAGGGTGGTTTTGAGGCTGAAGGCAGCAGGAAAGCCTGCAGCCCCCAGGTCTGTGGGGCTACGCAAGCGGTTCCCAAAGAGCTTTACAAAAAGGCACAGTTGTTCCTGCTGGCTTGTTGGGCGTGGGACTAATGTCCAGACATATGGCCATTTTTGTGCCCGGCACGGCGCCAAGTGGTAAAGGGTGGTTTTGAGGCTGACGGCAGCAGGAAAGCCTGCAGCCCCCACGTCTGTGGGGCTACGCAAGCGGTTCCCAAAGAGCCTTAGAGGCAGGCATAATTTTCCCTGCTGGCTCGTTGGGCATGGGACCAATCTCCAGCCATATGGCCATTTTTTTGCCTCGCGCGGTTACAATTGGGAAAGGGTGGTTTTGAGGCTGAAGGCAGCAGGAAAGCCTGCAGCCCCCACGTCTGTGGGGTTATGCAAGCGGTTCCCAAAGAGCTTTAGAACAAGGCATAGTTTTCCCTGCTGGATCTTTGGGCAGGGGACCAACCTCCAGCCATATGGCCATTTTTGTGCCTGGCGCGGCGCCAAGTGGGAAAGGGTGGTGTCGAGGCTGAAGGCAGCAGGAAAGCCTGCAGCCCCCGGTCTGTGGGACCACGCAAGCGGTTCCCAAAGAGCTTTAGCACAAGGCATAGTTTTCCTTCCTGGCTCTTTGGGCGTGGGACCAATCTCCAGACATATGGCCATTTATGTGCCTGGCGCGGCACCAAGTGGGAAAGGGTGGTTTTGAGGCTGAAGGCAGCAGGAAAGCCTGCAGCCCCCACGTCTGTGGGGCTACGCAAGCGGTTCCCACAGAGCTTTAGAGCAAGGCACAGTTTTCCCTGCTAGCTCTTTTGGCGGGGGACCAATCTCCAGACATATGGCCATTTTTGTGCCTGGCGCGGCGCCAAGTGGGAAAGGGTGGTTTTGAGGCTGAAGGCAGCAGGAAATCCTGCAGGCCCCAGGTCTGTGGGGCTAGGCAAGCGGTTCCCAAAGAGCTTTAGAGCAAGGCATAGTTTTCCCTGCTGGCTCTTTGGGCGGGGGACCAATCTCCAGACATATGGCCATTTTTGTGCCTGGCGCGGCGCCAAGTGGGAAAGGGTGGTGTCGAGGCTGAAGGCAGCAGGAAAGCCTGCAGGCCCCAGGTCTGTCGGTACACACCAGCGGTTCCCAAAGAGCTTTAGAGCAAGGCATAGTTTTCCTTCCTGGCATTTTGGGCGTGGGACCAATCTCCAGACATATGGCCATTTTTGTGCCTGGCGAGGCGCCAAGTGGGAAAGGGTGGTTTTGAGGCTGAAAGCAGCAGGAAAGCCTGCAGCCCCCAGGTCTGTGAGGCTACACAAGCGGTTCCCAAAGACCTTTAGAACAAGGCATAGTTTTCCCTGCTGGCTCTTTGGGCGTGGGACCAAACTCCAGACATATGGCCATTTTTGTGTCTGGCGTGGCGCCAAGTGGGAAAGGGTGGTTTTGAGGCTGAAGGCAGCAGAAAAGCCTGCAGGCCCCAGGTCTGTGGGGCTACGCATGCGGTTCCCAAAGAGCTTTAGAACAAGGCATAGTTTTCCCTGCTGGCTATTTGGGCATGGGACCAATCTCCAGCCATATGGCCATTTTTTTGCCTCGCGCGGTTACAATTGGGAAAGGGTGGTTTTGAGGCTGAAGGCAGCAGGAAAGCCTGCAGCCCCCACGTCTGTGGGGTTATGCAAGCGGTTCCCAAAGAGCTTTAGAACAAGGCATAGTTTTCCCTGCTGGATCTTTGGGCAGGGGACCAACCTCCAGCCATATGGCCATTTTTGTGCCTGGCGCGGCGCCAAGTGGGAAAGGGTGGTGTCGAGGCTGAAGGCAGCAGGAAAGCCTGCAGCCCCCGGTCTCTGGGACCACGCAAGCGGTTCCCAAAGAGCTTTAGCACAAGGCATAGTTTTCCCTGCTGGCTCATTTGGGCATGGGACCAATCTCCAGACATATGGCCATTTTTTTGTCTCGCGCGGTTACAAGTGGGAAAGGGTGGTTTTGAGGCTGAAGGCAGCAGGAAAGCCTGCAGCCCCCAGGTCTGTGGGGCTACGCAAGCGGTTCCCAAAGAGCTTTACAAAAAGGCACAGTTGTCCCTGCTGGCTCGATGGGCGTGGGACCAATCTCCAGACATATGGCCATTTTTGTGCCTGGCGCGGCGCCAAGTGGGAAAGGGTGGTTTTGCGGATGAAAGCAGCAGGAAAGCCTGCAGGCCCCAGGTCTGTGGGGCCAAGCAAGTGGTTCCCAAAGAGCTTTAGAGCAAGGCATAGTTTTCCCTGCTGGCTCTTTGGGCGGGGGACCAATCTCCAGACATACGGCCATTTTTGTGCCTGGCGCGGCGCCAAGTGGGAAAGGGTGGTTTTGAGGCTGAAGGCAGCAGGAAAGCCTGCAGCCCCCACGTCTGTGGGGCTACGCAAGCAGTTCCCAAAGAGCTTTAGAGCAAGGCATAGTTTTCCCTGCTGGATCTTTGGGCAGGGGACCAACTTCCAGCCATATGGCCATTTTTGTGCCTGGCGCGGCGCCAAGTGGGAAAGGGTGGTTTCGAGGCTGAAGGCAGCAGGAAAGCCTGCAGCCCCCAGGTCTGTCGGTACACACCAGCGGTTCCCAAAGAGCTTTAGAGCAAGGCATAGTTTTCCTTCCTGGCTCTTTGGGCGTGGGACCAATATCCAGACATATGGCCATTTTTGTGCCTGGCGAGGCGCCAAGTGGGAAAGGGTGGTTTTGAGGCTGAAGGCAGCAGGAAAGCCTGCAGGCCCCAGGTCTGTGGGGCTACGCATGCGGTTCCCAAAGAGCTTTAGAACAAGGCATAGTTTTCCCTGCTGGCTCGTTGGGCATGGGACCAATCTCCAGACATATGGCCATTTTTTTGCCTCGCGCGGTTACAATTGGGAAACGGTGGTTTTGATGCTGAAGGCAGCAGGAAAGCCTGCAGCCCCCACGTCTGTGTGGCCAAGCAAGCGGTTCCCAAAGAGATTTAGAACAAGGCATAGTTTTCCCTGCTGGCTCTTTGGGCGTGGGACCAATCTCCAGCCATATGGCCATTTTTCTGCCTGGCGTGACGCCAAGTGGGAAAGGGTGGTTTTGAGGCTGAAGGCAGCAGGAAAGCCTGCAGCCCCCAGGTCTGTGGGGCTACGCAAGCGGTTCCCAAAGAGCTTTACAAAAAGGCACAGTTGTTCCTGCTGGCTTGTTGGGCGTGGGACTAATGTCCAGACATATGGCCATTTTTGTGCCCGGCACGGCGCCAAGTGGTAAAGGGTGGTTTTGAGGCTGACGGCAGCAGGAAAGCCTGCAGCCCCCACGTCTGTGGGGCTACGCAAGCGGTTCCCAAAGAGCCTTAGAGGCAGGCATAATTTTCCCTGCTGGCTCTTTGGGCGTGGGACCAATCCCCAGACATATGGCCATTTTTGGGCCTGGCGCGGCGCCAAGTGGGAAAGGGTGGTTTTGAGGCAGAAGGCAGCAGGAAAGCCTGAAGGCCCCAGGTCTGTGGGGTTATGCAAGCCGTTCCCAAAGAGCTTTAGAACAAGGCATAATTTTCCCTGCTGGATCTTTGGGCAGGGGACCAATCTCCAGCCATATGGCCATTTTTGTGCCTGGCGCGGCGCCAAGTGGGAAAGGGTGGTTTTGAGGCTGAAGGCAGCAGGAAAGCCTGCAGGCCCCAGGTCTGTGGGGCTACGCAAGCGGTTCCCAAAGAGCTTTAGAACAAGGCATAATTTTCCCTGCTGGCTCGTTTGGCATGGGACCAATCCCCAGACATATGGCCATTTTTGGGCCTGGCGCGGCGCCAAGTGGGAAAGGGTGGTTTTGAGGCTGAAGGCGCAGGAAAGCCTGCAGCCCCCAGGTCTGTCGGTCCACACCAGCGGTTCCCAAAGAGCTTTAGAACAAGGCATAGTTTTCCCTGCTGGCTCGTTGGGGATTGGACCAATCTCTAGACATATGGCCATTTTTTTGCCTGGCGCGGCGCCAAGTGGGAAAGGGTGGTTTTGAGGCTGAAGGCAGCAGGAAAGCCTGCAGCCCCCACGTCTGTGGGGCTACGCAAGCAGTTCCCAAAGAGCTTTAGAACAAGGCATAATTTTCCCTGCTGGATCTTTGGGCGTGGGACCAACTTCCAGCCATATGGCCATTTTTGTGCCTGGCGCGGCGCCAAGTGGGAAAGGGTGGTTTTGAGGCTGAAGGCAGCAGGAAAGCCTGCAGCCCCCAGGTCTGTCGGTACATACCAGCGGTTCCCAAAGAGCTTTAGAGCAAGGCATAGTTTTCCTTCCTGGCTCTTTGGGCGTGGGACCAATATCCAGACATATGGCCATTTTTGTGCCTGGCGAGGCGCCAAGTGGGAAAGGGTGGTTTTGAGGCTGAAAGCAGCAGGAAAGCCTGCAGCCCCCAGGTCTGTGAGGCTACACAAGCGGTTCCCAAAGACCTTTAGAACAAGGCATAGTTTTCCCTGCTGGCTCTTTGGGCGTGGGACCAAACTCCAGACATATGGCCATTTTTGTGTCTGGCGTGGCGCCAAGTGGGAAAGGGTGGTTTTGAGGCTGAAGGCAGCAGAAAAGCCTGCAGCCCCCAGGTCTGTGAGGCTACACAAGCGGTTCCCAAAGACCTTTAGAACAAGGCATAGTTTTCCCTGCTGGCTCGTTGGGCATGGGACCAATCTCCAGACATATGGCCATTTTTTTTCCTCGCGCGGTTACAATTGGGAAAGGGTGGTTTTGAGGCTGAAGGCAGCAGGAAAGCCTGCAGCCCCCAGGTCTCTGGGGCTACGCAAGCGGTTCCCAAAGAGCTTTAGAACAAGGCATAGTTTTCCCTGCTGGATCTTTGGGCAGGGGACCAACCTCCAGCCATATGGCCATTTTTGTGCCTGGCGCGGCGCCAAGTGGGAAAGGGTGGTTTTGAGGCTGAAGGCAGCAGGAAAGCCTGCAGCCCCCAGGTCTGTAGGACCACGCAAGCGGTTCCCAAAGAGCTTTAGCACAAGGCATAGTTTTCCCTGCTGGCTCATTTGGGCATGGGACCAATCTCCAGACATATGGCCATTTTTTTGTCTCGCGCGGTTACAAGTGGGAAAGGGTGGTTTTGAGGCTGAAGGCAGCAGGAAAGCCTGCAGGCCCCAGGTCTGTATGGCCAAGCAAGCGGTTCCCAAAGAGATTTAGAACAAGGCATAGTTTTCCCTGCTGGCTCTTTGGGCGTGGGACCAATCTCCAGACATATGGCCATTTTTCTGCCTGGCGTGACGCCAAGTGGGAAAGGGTGGTTTTGAGGCTGAAGGCAGCAGGAAAGCCTGCAGCCCCCAGGTCTGTGGGGCTACGCAAGCGGTTCCCAAAGAGCTTTACAAAAAGGCACAGTTGTTCCTGCTGGCTTGTTGGGCGTGGGACTAATGTCCAGACATATGGCCATTTTTGTGCCCGGCACGGCGCCAAGTGGTAAAGGGTGGTTTTGAGGCTGACGGCAGCAGGAAAGCCTGCAGCCCCCACGTCTGTGGGGCTACGCAAGCGGTTCCCAAAGAGCCTTAGAGGCAGGCATAATTTTCCCTGCTGGCTCTTTGGGCGTGGGACCAATCCCCAGACATATGGCCATTTTTGGGCCTGGCGCGGCGCCAAGTGGGAAAGGGTGGTTTTGAGGCAGAAGGCAGCAGGAAAGCCTGAAGGCCCCAGGTCTGTGGGGTTATGCAAGCCGTTCCCAAAGAGCTTTAGAACAAGGCATAATTTTCCCTGCTGGCTCTTTGGGCGTGGGACCAATCTCCAGCCATATGGCCATTTTTGTGCCTGGCGCGGCGCCAAGTGGGAAAGGGTGGTTTTGAGGCTGATGGCAGCAGGAAAGCCTGCAGGCCCCAGGTCTGTGGGGCTACGCAAGCGGTTCCCAAAGAGCTTTAGAACAAGGCATAGTTTTCCCTGCTGGCTCTTTCGGCGTGGGACCAATCTCCAGACATATGGCCATTTTTGTGCCCGGCACGATGCCAAGTGGGAAAGGGTGGTTTTGAGGCTGACGGCAGCAGGAAAGCCTGCAGCCCCCACGTCTGTGGGGCTACGCAAGCGGTTCCCAAAGAGCTTTAGAACAAGGCATAATTTTCCCTGCTGGCTCGTTTGGCATGGGACCAATCCCCAGACATATGGCCATTTTTGGGCCTGGCGCGGCGCCAAGTGGGAAAGGGTGGTTTTGAGGCTGAAGGCGCAGGAAAGCCTGCAGCCCCCAGGTCTGTCGGTCCACACCAGCGGTTCCCAAAGAGCTTTAGAACAAGGCATAGTTTTCCCTGCTGGCTCGTTGGGGATTGGACCAATCTCTAGACATATGGCCATTTTTTTGCCTGGCGCGGCGCCAAGTGGGAAAGGGTGGTTTTGAGGCTGAAGGCAGCAGGAAAGCCTGCAGCCCCCACGTCTGTGGGGCTACGCAAGCAGTTCCCAAAGAGCTTTAGAACAAGGCATAATTTTCCCTGCTGGATCTTTGGGCGTGGGACCAACTTCCAGCCATATGGCCATTTTTGTGCCTGGCGCGGCGCCAAGTGGGAAAGGGTGGTTTTGAGGCTGAAGGCAGCAGGAAAGCCTGCAGCCCCCAGGTCTGTCGGTACATACCAGCGGTTCCCAAAGAGCTTTAGAGCAAGGCATAGTTTTCCTTCCTGGCTCTTTGGGCGTGGGACCAATATCCAGACATATGGCCATTTTTGTGCCTGGCGAGGCGCCAAGTGGGAAAGGGTGGTTTTGAGGCTGAAAGCAGCAGGAAAGCCTGCAGCCCCCAGGTCTGTGAGGCTACACAAGCGGTTCCCAAAGACCTTTAGAACAAGGCATAGTTTTCCCTGCTGGCTCTTTGGGCGTGGGACCAAACTCCAGACATATGGCCATTTTTGTGTCTGGCGTGGCGCCAAGTGGGAAAGGGTGGTTTTGAGGCTGAAGGCAGCAGAAAAGCCTGCAGCCCCCAGGTCTGTGAGGCTACACAAGCGGTTCCCAAAGACCTTTAGAATAAGGCATAGTTTTCCCTGCTGGCTCGTTGGGCATGGGACCAATCTCCAGCCATATGGCCATTTTTTTTCCTCGCGCGGTTACACGTGGGAAAGGGTGGTTTCGAGGCTGAAGGCAGCAGGAAAGCCTGCAGCCCCCAGGTCTGTGGGGCGAAGCAAGCGGTTCCCAAAGAGCTTTAGAGCAAGGCATAGTTTTCCTTGCTGGCTCTTTGGGCGTGGGACCAATCTCCAGACATATGGCCATTTTTGTGCCTGGTGCGGCGCCAAGTGGGAAAGGGTGGTTTTGAGGCAGAAGGCAGCAGGAAAGCCTGCAGCCCCCACGTCTGTGGGGCTACGCAAGCGGTTCCCAAAGAGCTTTACAAAAAGGCACAGTTGTCCCTGCTGGCTCGATGGGCGTGGCACCAATCTCCAGCCATATGGCCATTTTTGTGCCTGGCGCGGCGCCAAGTGGGAAAGGGTGGTTTTGAGGCTGAAGGCAGCAGGAAAGCCTACAGCCCCCAGGTCTGTGGGGCTACGCAAGCCGTTCCCAAAGAGCTTTATAACAAGGCATGGTTTTCCCTGCTGGCTCTTTGGGCGTGGGACCAATCTCCAGACATATGGCCATTTTTTTGCCTCGCGAGGTTAAAATTTGGAAACGGTGGTTTTGAGGCTGAAGGCAGCAGGAAAGCCTGCAGGCCCCACGTCTGTGGGGCTACGCAAGCGTTTCGCATAGAGCTTTAGAGGAAGGCATAAATTTCCCTGCTGGCTCTTTGGGCGTGGGACCAATCTCCAGACATGTGCCCATTTTTGTGCCTGACGTGGCGCCAAGTGGGAAAGGCTGGTGTCGAGGCTTAAGGCGCAGGAAAGCCTGCAGGCCCCAGGTCTGTGGGGCTACGCAAGCGGTTCCCAAAGAGCTTTAGAACAAGGCATAGTTTTCCCTGCTGGCTCGTTGGGCATGGGACCAATCTCCAGACATATGGCCATTTCTGTGCCTGGCGTGGCGCCAAGTGGGAAAGGGTGGTGTCGAGGCTGAAGGCAGCAGGAAAGCCTGAAGGCCCCAGGTCTGTTGGTCCACACCAGCGGTTCCCAAAGAGCTTTAGAGCAAGGCATAGTTTTCCCTGCTGGCTCTTTGGGTGTGGGACCCATCTCCAGACATATGGCCATTATTGTGCCTGGCGCGGCGCCAAGTGGGAAAGGGTGGTTTTGAGGCTGAAGGCAGCAGGAAAGCCTGCAGCCCCCACATCTGTGGGGCCAAGCAAGAGGTTCCCAAAGAGCTTTAGAACAAGGCATAGTTTTCCCTGCTGGATCTTTGGGCAGGGGACCAACCTCCAGCCATATGGCCATTATTGTGCCTGGCGTGGCGCCAAGTGGGAAAGGGTGGTTTTGAGGCTGAAGGCAGCAGGAAAGCCTGCAGCCCCCAAGTCTGTGAGGCTACACAAACGGTTCCCAAAGAGCTTTAGAACAAGGCATAGTTTTCCCTGCTGGCTCGTTGGGCATGGGACCAATCTCCAGACATATGGCCATTTCTGTGCCTCGGGCGGTTACACGTGGGAAAGGGTGGTTTTGAGGCTGAAGGCAGCAGGAAAGCCTGCAGCCCCCAGGTCTGTGGGGCGAAGCAAGCGGTTCCCAAAGAGCTTTAGAGCAAGGCATAGTTTTCCTTGCTGGCTCTTTGGGCGTGGGACCAATCTCCAGACATATGGCCATTTTTGTGCCTGGTGCGGCGCCAAGTGGGAAAGGGTGGTTTTGAGGCTGAAGGCAGCAGGAAAGCCTGCAGCCCCCACGTCTGTGGGGCTACGCAAGCGGTTCCGAAAGAGCTTTACAAAAAGGCACAGTTGTCCCTGCTGGCTCGATGGGCGTGGCACCAATCTCCAGCCATATGGCCATTTTTGTGCCTGGCGCGGCGCCAAGTGGGAAAGGGTGGTTTTGAGGCTGAAGGCAGCAGGAAAGCCTACAGCCCCCAGGTCTGTGGGGCTACGCAAGCCGTTCCCAAAGAGCTTTATAACAAGGCATGGTTTTCCCTGCTGGCTCTTTGGGCGTGGGACCAATCTCCAGACATATGGCCATTTTTTTGCCTCGCGAGGTTAAAATTTGGAAACGGTGGTTTTGAGGCTGAAGGCAGCAGGAAAGCCTGCAGGCCCCACGTCTGTGGGGCTACGCAAGCGTTTCGCATAGAGCTTTAGAGGAAGGCATAAATTTCCCTGCTGGCTCTTTGGGCGTGGGACCAATCTCCAGACATGTGGCCATTTTTGTGCCTGACGTGGCGCCAAGTGGGAAAGGCTGGTGTCGAGGCTTAAGGCGCAGGAAAGCCTGCAGGCCCCAGGTCTGTGGGGCTACGCAAGCGGTTCCCAAAGAGCTTTAGAACAAGGCATAGTTTTCCCTGCTGGCTCGTTGGGCATGGGACCAATCTCCAGACATATGGCCATTTCTGTGCCTGGCGTGGCGCCAAGTGGGAAAGGGTGGTGTCGAGGCTGAAGGCAGCAGGAAAGCCTGAAGGCCCCAGGTCTGTTGGTCCACACCAGCGGTTCCCAAAGAGCTTTAGAGCAAGGCATAGTTTTCCCTGCTGGCTCTTTGGGTGTGGGACCCATCTCCAGACATATGGCCATTATTGTGCCTGGCGCGGCGCCAAGTGGGAAAGGGTGGTTTTGAGGCTGAAGGCAGCAGGAAAGCCTGCAGCCCCCACGTCTGTGGGGCTACGCAAGCAGTTCCCAAAGAGCTTTAGAGCAAGGCATAGTTTTCCCTGCTGGATCTTTGGGCAGGGGACCAACCTCCAGCCATATGGCCATTATTGTGCCTGGCGTGGCGCCAAGTGGGAAAGGGTGGTTTTGAGGCTGAAGGCAGCAGGAAAGCCTGCAGCCCCCAGGTTTGTGGGGCTACGCAAGCGGTTCCCAAAGAGCTTTAGAACAAGGCATAGTTTTCCCTGCTGGCTCTTTGGGCGGGGGACCAATCTCCAGATATACGGCCATTTTTGTGCCTGGCGCGGCACCAAGTGGGAAAGGGTGGTTTTGAGGCTGAAGGCAGCAGGAAAGCCTGCAGCCCCCACGTCTGTGAGGCTACACAAGCGGTTCCCAAAGAGCTTTAGAACAAGGCATAGTTTTCCCTCCTGGCTCGTTGGGCATGGGACAAATCTCCAGACATATGGCCATTTCTTTGCCTCGGGCGGTTACACGTGGGAAAGGGTGGTTTTGAGGCTGAAGGCAGCAGGAAAGCCTGCAGCCCCCACGTCTGTGGGGCCAAGCAAGCGGTTCCCAAAGAGCTTTAGAGCAAGGCATAGTTTTCCCTGCTGGCTCTTTGGGCGTGGGACCAATCTGCAGACATATGGCCATTTTTGTGCCTGGCGCGGCGCCAAGTGGGAAAGGGTGGTTTTGAGGCTGAAGGCAGCAGGAAAGCCTGCAGCCGCCGGGTCTGTGGGGCTACGGAAGCGGTTCCCAAAGAGCTTTAGAACAAGGCATAATTTTCCCTGCTGGCTCTTTCGGCGTGGGACCAATCTCCAGACATATGGCCATTTTTGTGCCTGGCGCGGCGCCAAGTGGGAAAGGGTGGTTTTGAGGCTGACGGCAGCAGGAAAGCCTGCAGCCCCCAGGTCTGTGGGGCTACGCAAGCGGTTGCCAAAGAGCTTTAGAACAAGGCATAATTTTCCCTGCTGGCTCTTTGGGCGTGGGACCAATCTCCAGACATATGGCCATTTTTGTGCCTGGCGTGGCGCCAAGTGGGAAAGGGTGGTTTTGAGGCTGAAGGCAGCAGGAAAGCCTGAAGGCCCCAGGTCTGTGGGGTTATGCAAGCCGTTCCCAAAGAGCTTTAGAGGAAGGCATAATTTTCCCTGCTGGCTCGTTGGGCATGGGACCAATCTCCAGACATATGGCCATTTTTTTGCCTCGCGCGGTTACAATTGGGAAAGGGTGGTTTCGAGGCTGAAGGCAGCAGGAAAGCCTGCAGCCCCCACGTCTGTGGGGCTACGCAAGCATTTCCCAAACAGCTTTAGAACAAGGCATGGTTTTCCCTGCTGGCTCTTTGGGCGTGGGACCAATCTCCATACATATGGCCATTTTTTTGCCTCGCGCGGTTACAAGTGGGAAAGGGTGGTTTTGAGGCTGAAGGCAGCAGGAAAGCCTGCAGCCCCTACGTCTGTGGGGCCAAGCAAGCGGTTCCCAAAGAGCTGTAGAACAAGGCATAGTTTTCCCTGCTGGATCTTTGGGCAGGGGACCAACCTCCAGCCATATGGCCATTTTTGTGCCTGGCGTGGCGCCAAGTGGGAAAGGTGTTGTCGAGGCTGAAGGCAGCAGGAAAGCCTGCAGCCCCCAGGTCTGTCGGACCACACCAGCGGTTCCCAAAGAGCTTTAGAGCAAGGCATAGTTTTCCCTGCTGGCTCTTTGGGTGTGGGACCAATCTCCAGACACATGGCCATTATTGTGCCTGGCGCGGCGCCAAGTGGGAAAGGGTGGTTTTGAGGCCGACGGCAGCAGGAAAGCCTGCACCCCAAGGTCTGTGGGGCTACGCAAGCGGTTCCCAAAGAGATTTAGAGCAAGGCATAGTTTTCCCTGCTGGCTCTTTGGGCGTGGGACCAATCTCCAGACATATGTCCATTTTTGTGCCTGGCGCGGCGCCAAGTGGGAAAGGGTGGTTTTGATGCTGAAGGCAGCAGGAAAGCCTGCAGCCCCCAGGTCTGTGGGGCTACACAAGCGGTTCCCAAAGAGCTTTAGAGCAAGGCATAGTTTTCCCTGCTGGCTCTTTGGGCATGGGACCAATCTCCAGATATACGGCCATTTTTGTGCCTGGCGCGGCACCAAGTGGGAAAGGGTGGTTTTGAGGCTGAAGGCAGCAGGAAAGCCTGCAGCCCCCAGGTCTGTGGGGCTACGCCAGCGGTTCCCAAAGAGCTTTACAAAAAGGCACAGTTGTCCCTTCTGGCTCGTTGGGCGTGGGACCAATCTCCAGACATACGGCCATTTTTGTGCCTGGCACGGCGCCAAGTGGGAAAGGGTGGTTTTGAGGCTGAAGGCAGCAGGAAAGCCTGAAGGCCCCAGGTCTGTGGGGTTATGCAAGCCGTTCCCAAAGAGCTTTAGAGCAAGGCATAATTTTCCCTGCTGGCTCTTTTGGTGTGGGACCAATCTCCAGACATATGGCCATTATTGTGCCTGGCGTGGCGCCAAGTGGGAAAGGGTGGTTTTGAGGCTGAAGGCAGCAGGAAAGCCTGCAGCCCCCACGTCTGTGAGGCTACACAAGCGGTTCCCAAAGAGCTTTAGAACAAGGCATAGTTTTCCCTGCTGGCTCGTTGGGCATGGGACAAATCTCCAGACATATGGCCATTTCTTTGCCTCGGGGGGTTACACGTGGGAAAGGGTGGTTTTGAGGCTGAAGGCAGCAGGAAAGCCTGCAGCCCCCACGTCTGTGGGGCCAAGCAAGCGGTTCCCAAAGAGCTTTAGAGCAAGGCATAGTTTTCCCTGCTGCCTCTTTGGGCGTGGGACCAATCTGCAGACATATGGCCATTTTTCTGCCTGGCGCGGCGCCAAGTGGGAAAGGGTGGTTTTGAGGCTGAAGGCAGCAGGAAAGCCTGCAGCCCCCACGTCTGTGGGGCTACGCAAGCGGTTCCCAAAGAGCTTTACAAAAAGGCACAGTTGTCCCTGCTGGCTCGATGGGCGTGGCACCAATCTCCAGACATATGGCCATTTTTGTGCCTGGCGCGGCGCCAAGTGGGAAAGGGTGGTTTTGAGGCTGAAGGCAGCAGGAAAGCCTGCAGCCGCCGGGTCTGTGGGGCTACGCAAGCGTTTGCCAAAGAGCTTTAGAACAAGGCATAATTTTCCCTGCTGCCTCTTTGGGCGTGGGACCAATCTCCAGCCATATGGCCATTTTTGTGCCTGGCGTGGCGCCAAGTGGGAAAGGGTGGTGTCGAGACTGAAGGCAGCAGGAAAGCCTGCAGCCCGCAGGTCTGTCGGTCCACACCAGCGGTTCCCAAAGAGCTTTAGAGCAAGGCATAATTTTCCCTCCTGGCTCATTTGGGCATGGGACCAATCTCCAGACATATGGCCATTTTTTTGGCTCGCGCGGTTACAAGTGGGAAAGGGTGGTGTCGAGGCTGAAGGCAGCAGGAAAGCCTGCAGCCCCCAGGTCTGTGGGGCTACGCAAGCGGTTCCCAAAGAGCTTTACAAAAAGGCACAGTTGTCCCTGCTTGCTCGATGCGCATGGGAGGAATCTCCAGACATATGGCCATTTTTGTGCCTGGCGCGGCGCCAAGTGGGAAAGGGTGGTTTTGAGGCTGAAGGCATCAGGAAAGCCTGAAGGCCCCAGGTCTGTGGGGTTATGCAAGCCGTTCCCAAAGAGCTTTAGAACAAGGCATAATTTCCCCTGCTGGCTCGTTGGGCATGGGACCAATCTCCAGACATATGGCCATTTTTTTGCCTCACGCGGTTACAATTTGGAAACGGTGGTGTCGAGGCTGAAGGCAGCAGGAAAGCCCGCAGCCCCCACGTCTGTGGGGTTACGCAAGCGTTTCCCAAGCAGCTTTAGAACAAGGCATGTTTTTCCCTGCTGGATCTTTGGGCGTGGGACCAATCTCCAGACATATGGCCATTTTTGTGCCCGGCACGGTGCCAAGTTGGAAAGGGTGGTTTTGAGGCTGACGGCAGCAGGACAGCCTGCAGCCCCCAGGTCTGTGGGGCTACGCAAGCGTTTCGCGAAGAGGTTTAGAGGAAGGTATAATTTTCCCTGCTGGCTCTTTGGGCGTGGGACCAATCTCCAGATATATGGCCATTTTTGTGCCTGGCGCGGCGCCAAGTGGGAAAGGGTGGTTTTGAGGCTGAAGGCAGCAGGAAAGCCTGCAGCCCCCAGGTCTGTGGGGCTACGCAAGCGGTTCCCAAAGAGCTTTAGAACAAGGCAAAGTTTTCCTTCTTGGCTCTTTGGGCGTGGGACCAACCTCCAGACATATGGCCATTTTTGTGCCGGTGCGGTGCCAAGTGGGAAAGGGTGGTTTTGAGGCTTAAGGCGCAGGAAAGCCTGCAGGCCCCAGGTCTGTGGGGCTATGCAAGCGTTTCACAAAGAGCTTTAGAACAAGGCATAGTTTTCCCTGCTGGCTCTTTGCGCGTGGGACCAATCTCCAGACATATGGCCATTTTTGTGCCTGGCGCGGCGCCAAGTGGGAAAGGGTGGTTTTGAGGCTGACGGCAGCAGGAAAGCCTGAAGGCCCCAGGTCTGTGGGGTTATGCAAGCCGTTCCCAAAGAGCTTTAGAGCAAGGCATAATTTTCCCTGCTGGCTCTTTGGGCGTGGGACCAATCTCCAGACATATGGCCATTTTTGTGCCTGGCGCGGCGCCAAGTGGGAAAGGGTGGTTTTGAGGCTGAAGGCAGCAGGAAAGCCTACAACCTCCAGGTCTGTGGGGCTACACAAGCGGTTCCCAAACAGCTTTAGAGCAAGGCATGGTTTTCCCTGCTGGCTCTTTGGGCGTGGGACCAATCTCCAGACATATGGCCATTTTTTTGCCTCGCGAGGTTAAAATTTGGAAACGGTGGTTTTGAGGCTGAAGGCAGCAGGAAAGCCTGCAGGCCCCACGTCTGTGGGGCTACGCAAGCGTTTCGCATAGAGCTTTAGAGGAAGGCATAATTTTCCCTGCTGGCTCTTTGGGCGTGGGACCAATATCCAGACATGTGGCCATTTTTGGGCCTGACGTGGCGCCAAGTGGGAAAGGCTGGTGTCGAGGCTTAAGGCGCAGGAAAGCCTGCAGGCCCCAGGTCTGTGGGGCTACGCAAGCGGTTCCCAAAGAGCTTTAGAACAAGGCATAGTTTTCCCTGCTGGCTCGTTGGGCATGGGACCAATCTCCAGACATATAGCCATTTCTGTGCCTGGCGTGGCGCCAAGTGGGAAAGGGTGGTGTCGAGGCTGAAGGCAGCAGGAAAGCCTGAAGGCCCCAGGTCTGTTGGTCCACACCAGCGGTTCCCAAAGAGCTTTAGAGCAAGGCATAGTTTTCCCTGCTGGCTCTTTGGGTGTGGGACCCATCTCCAGACATATGGCCATTATTGTGCCTGGCGCGGCGCCAAGTGGGAAAGGGTGGTTTTGAGGCTGACGGCAGCAGGAAAGCCTGCAGCCCCCACATCTGTGGGGCCAAGCAAGAGGTTCCCAAAGAGCTTTAGAACAAGGCATAGTTTTCCCTGCTGGATCTTTGGGCAGGGGACCAACCTCCAGCCATATGGCAATTATTGTGCCTGGCGTGGCGCCAAGTGGGAAAGGGTGGTTTTGAGGCTGAAGGCAGCAGGAAAGCCTGCAGCCCCCAGGTTTGTGGGGCTACGCAAGCGGTTCCCAAAGAGCTTTAGAACAAGGCATAGTTTTCCCTGCTGGCTCTTTGGGCGGGGGACCAATCTCCAGATATACGGCCATTTTTGTGCCTGGCGCGGCACCAAGTGGGAAAGGGTGGTTTTGAGGCTGAAGGCAGCAGGAAAGCCTGCAGCCCCCACGTCTGTGAGGCTACACAAGCGGTTCCCAAAGAGCTTTAGAACAAGGCATAGTTTTCCCTCCTGGCTCGTTGGGCATGGGACAAATCTCCAGACATATGGCCATTTCTTTGCCTCGGGCGGTTACACGTGGGAAAGGGTGGTTTTGAGGCTGAAGGCAGCAGGAAAGCCTGCAGCCCCCACGTCTGTGGGGCCAAGCAAGCGGTTCCCAAAGAGCTTTAGAGCAAGGCATAGTTTTCCCTCCTGGCTCTTTGGGCGTGGGACCAATCTGCAGACATATGGCCATTTTTGTGCCTGGCGCGGCGCCAAGTGGGAAAGGGTGGTTTTGAGGCTGAAGGCAGCAGGAAAGCCTGCAGCCCCCACGTCTGTGGGGCTACGCAAGCGGTTCCCAAAGAGCTTTACAAAAAGGCACAGTTGTCCCTGCTGGCTCGATGGGCGTGGCACCAATCTCCAGACATATGGCCATTTTTGTGCCTGGCGCGGCGCCAAGTGGGAAAGGGTGGTTTTGAGGCTGAAGGCAGCAGGAAAGCCTGCAGCCGCCGGGTCTGTGGGGCTACGGAAGCGGTTCCCAAAGAGCTTTAGAACAAGGCATAATTTTCCCTGCTGGCTCTTTCGGCGTGGGACCAATCTCCAGACATATGGCCATTTTTGTGCCTGGCGCGGCGCCAAGTGGGAAAGGGTGGTTTTGAGGCTGAAGGCAGCAGGAAAGCCTGCAGCCCCCAGGTCTGTGGGGCTACGCAAGCGGTTGCCAAAGAGCTTTAGAACAAGGCATAATTTTCCCTGCTGGCTCTTTGGGCGTGGGACCAATCTCCAGACATATGGCCATTTTTGTGCCTGGCGTGGCGCCAAGTGGGAAAGGGTGGTTTTGAGGCTGAAGGCAGCAGGAAAGCCTGAAGGCCCCAGGTCTGTGGGGTTATGCAAGCCGTTCCCAAAGAGCTTTAGAGGAAGGCATAATTTTCCCTGCTGGCTCGTTGGGCATGGGACCAATCTCCAGACATATGGCCATTTTTTTGCCTCGCGCGGTTACAATTGGGAAAGGGTGGTTTCGAGGCTGAAGGCAGCAGGAAAGCCTGCAGCCCCCACGTCTGTGGGGCTACGCAAGCGTTTCCCAAACAGCTTTAGAACAAGGCATGGTTTTCCCTGCTGGCTCTTTGGGCGTGGGACCAATCTCCATACATATGGCCATTTTTTTGCCTCGCGCGGTTACAAGTGGGAAAGGGTGGTTTTGAGGCTGAAGGCAGCAGGAAAGCCTGCAGCCCCTACGTCTGTGGGGCCAAGCAAGCGGTTCCCAAAGAGCTGTAGAACAAGGCATAGTTTTCCCTGCTGGATCTTTGGGCAGGGGACCAACCTCCAGCCATATGGCCATTTTTGTGCCTGGCGTGGCGCCAAGTGGGAAAGGTGTTGTCGAGGCTGAAGGCAGCAGGAAAGCCTGCAGCCCCCAGGTCTGTCGGACCACACCAGCGGTTCCCAAAGAGCTTTAGAGCAAGGCATAGTTTTCCCTGCTGGCTCTTTGGGTGTGGGACCAATCTCCAGACATATGGCCATTATTGTGCCTGGCGCGGCGCCAAGTGGGAAAGGGTGGTTTTGAGGCCGACGGCAGCAGGAAAGCCTGCACCCCAAGGTCTGTGGGGCTACGCAAGCGGTTCCCAAAGAGATTTAGAGCAAGGCATAGTTTTCCCTGCTGGCTCTTTGGGCGTGGGACCAATCTCCAGACATATGTCCATTTTTGTGCCTGGCGCGGCGCCAAGTGGGAAAGGGTGGTTTTGAGGCTGAAGGCAGCAGGAAAGCCTGCAGCCCCCAGGTCTGTGGGGCTACGCAAGCGGTTCCCAAAGAGCTTTAGAGCAAGGCACAGTTTTCCCTGCTGGCTCTTTGGGCATGGGACCAATCTCCAGATATACGGCCATTTTTGTGCCTGGCGCGGCACCAAGTGGGAAAGGGTGGTTTTGAGGCTGAAGGCAGCAGGAAAGCCTGCAGCCCCCAGGTCTGTGGGGCTACGCCAGCGGTTCCCAAAGAGCTTTACAAAAAGGCACAGTTGTCCCTTCTGGCTCGTTGGGCGTGGGACCAATCTCCAGACATACGGCCATTTTTGTGCCTGGCGCGGCGCCAAGTGGGAAAGGGTGGTTTTGAGGCTGAAGGCAGCAGGAAAGCCTGAAGGCCCCAGGTCTGTGGGGTTATGCAAGCCGTTCCCAAAGAGCTTTAGAGCAAGGCATAATTTTCCCTGCTGGCTCTTTTGGTGTGGGACCAATCTCCAGACATATGGCCATTATTGTGCCTGGCACGGCGCCAAGTGGGAAAGGGTGGTTTTGAGGCTGAAGGCAGCAGGAAAGCCTGCAGCCCCCACGTCTGTGAGGCTACACAAGCGGTTCCCAAAGAGCTTTAGAACAAGGCATAGTTTTCCCTGCTGGCTCGTTGGGCATGGGACAAATCTCCAGACATATGGCCATTTCTTTGCCTCGGGGGGTTACACGTGGGAAAGGGTGGTTTTGAGGCTGAAGGCAGCAGGAAAGCCTGCAGCCCCCACGTCTGTGGGGCCAAGCAAGCGGTTCCCAAAGAGCTTTAGAGCAAGGCATAGTTTTCCCTGCTGCCTCTTTGGGCGTGGGACCAATCTGCAGACATATGGCCATTTTTCTGCCTGGCGCGGCGCCAAGTGGGAAAGGGTGGTTTTGAGGCTGAAGGCAGCAGGAAAGCCTGCAGCCCCCACGTCTGTGGGGCTACGCAAGCGGTTCCCAAAGAGCTTTACAAAAAGGCACAGTTGTCCCTGCTGGCTCGATGGGCGTGGCACCAATCTCCAGACATATGGCCATTTTTGTGCCTGGCGCGGCGCCAAGTGGGAAAGGGTGGTTTTGAGGCTGAAGGCAGCAGGAAAGCCTGCAGCCGCCGGGTCTGTGGGGCTACGGAAGCGGTTCCCAAAGAGCTTTAGAACAAGGCATAATTTTCCCTGCTGCCTCTTTGGGCGTGGGACCAATCTCCAGACATATGGCCATTTTTGTGCCAGGCGCGGCGCCAAGTGGGAAAGGGTGGTTTTGAGGCTGACGGCAGCAGGAAAGCCTGCAGCCCCCAGGTCTGTGGGGCTACGCAAGCGGTTGCCAAAGAGCTTTAGAACAAGGCATAATTTTTCCTGCTGGCTCTTTGGGCGTGGGACCAATCTCCAGCCATATGGCCATTTTTGTGCCTGGCGTGGCGCCAAGTGGGAAAGGGTGGTGTCGAGACTGAAGGCAGCAGGAAAGCCTGCAGCCCGCAGGTCTGTGGGTCCACACCAGCGGTTCCCAAAGAGCTTTAGAGCAAGGCATAATTTTCCCTGCTGGCTCATTTGGGCATGGGACCAATCTCCAGACATATAGCCATTTTTTTGGCTCGCGCGGTTACAAGTGGGAAAGGGTGGTGTCGAGGCTGAAGGCAGCAGGAAAGCCTGCAGCCCCCAGGTCTGTGGGGCTACGCAAGCGGTTCCCAAAGAGCTTTACAAAAAGGCACAGTTGTCCCTGCTTGCTCGATGCGCATGGGAGGAATCTCCAGACATATGGCCATTTTTGTGCCTGGCGCGGCGCCAAGTGGGAAAGGGTGGTTTTGAGGCTGACGGCAGCAGGACAGCCTGCAGCCCCCAGGTCTGTGGGGTTACGCAAGCGTTTCCCAAGCAGCTTTAGAACAAGGCATGTTTTTCCCTGTTGGCTCTTTGGGCGTGGGACCAATCTCCAGACATATGGCCATTTTTGTGCCCGGCACGGTGCCAAGTTGGAAAGGGTGGTTTTGAGGCTGACGGCAGCAGGACAGCCTGCAGCCCCCAGGTCTGTGGGGCTACGTAAGCGTTTCGCGAAGAGGTTTAGAGGAAGGTATAATTTTCCCTGCTGGATCTTTGGGCGTGGGACCAATCTCCAGATATATGGCCATTTTTGTGCCTGGCGCGGCGCCAAGTGGGAAAGGGTGGTTTTGAGGCTGAAGGCAGCAGGAAAGCCTGCAGCCCCCAGGTCTGTGGGGCTACGCAAGCGGTTCCCAAAGAGCTTTAGAACAAGGCAAAGTTTTCCTTCCTGGCTCTTTGGGCGTGGGACCAACCTCCAGACATATGGCCATTTTTGTGCCGGTGCGGTGCCACGTGGGAAAGGGTGGTTTTGAGGCTTAAGGCGCAGGAAAGCCTGCAGGCCCCAGGTCTGTGGGGCTACGCAAGCGTTTCACAAAGAGCTTTAGAACAAGGCATAGTTTTCCCTGCTGGCTCTTTGCGCGTGGGACCAATCTCCAGACATATGGCCATTTTTGTGCCTGGCGCGGCGCCAAGTGGGAAAGGGTGGTTTTGAGGCTGACGGCAGCAGGAAAGCCTGAAGGCCCCAGGTCTGTGGGGTTATGCAAGCCGTTCCCAAAGAGCTTTAGAGCAAGGCATAATTTTCCCTGCTGGCTCTTTGGGCGTGGGACCAATCTCCAGACATATGGCCATTTTTGTGCCTGGCGCGGCGCCAAGTGGGAAAGGGTGGTTTTGAGGCTGAAGGCAGCAGGAAAGCCTACAACCTCCAGGTCTGTGGGGCTACACAAGCGGTTCCCAAAGAGCTTTAGAGCAAGGCATGGTTTTCCCTGCTGGCTCTTTGGGCGTGGGACCAATCTGCAGACATATGGCCATTTTTGTGCCTGGCGCGGCACCAAGTGGGAAAGGGTGGTTTTGAGGCTGAAGGCAGCAGGATAGCCTACAGCCCCCAGGTCTGTGGGGCTACGCAAGCGGTTCCCAAAGAGCTTTAGAACAAAGCATAGTTTTCCCTGCTGGCTCTTTGGGCGTGGGACCAATCTCCAGCCATATGGCCATTTTTGTGCCTGGCGCGGCGCCAAGTGGGAAAGGGTTGTTTTGAGGCTTAAGGCGCAGGAAAGCCTGCAGGCCCCACGTCTGTGGGGCTACGCAAGCGGTTCCCAAACAGCTTTAGAACAAGGCATAGTTTTCCCTGCTGGCTCGTTGGGCATGGGACCAATCTCCAGCCATATGGCCATTTTTTTGCCTCGCGCGGTTATAAGTGGGAAAGGGTGGTTTTGAGGCTGAAGGCAGCAGGAAAGCCTGCAGCCCCCAGGTCTGTCGGTCCACACCAGCGGTTCCCAAAGAGCTTTAGAGCAAGGCATAGTTTTCCCTGCTGGCTCTTTGGGTGTGGGACCAATCTCCAGACATATGGCCATTTTTGTGCCTGGCGCGACACCACGTGGGAAAGGGTGGTTTTGAGGCTGACGGCAGCAGGAAAGCCTGCAGCCCCCATGTCTGTGGGGCTACGCAAGCGGTTCCCAAAGAGCTTTAGAACAAGGCATAGTTATCCCTGCTGGCTCTTTGGGCGTGGGACCAATCTCCAGACATATGGCCATTTTTGTGCCGGCGCGGCACCAAGTGGGAAAGGGTGGTTTTGAGGCTGAAGGCAGCAGGAAAGCCTGCAGCCCCCAGGTCTCTGGTGCTACGCAAGAGGTTCCCAAAGAGCTTTAGAACAAGGCATAGTTTTCCCTGATGGCTCGTTGGGCGTGGGACCAATCCCCAGCCATATGGCCATTTTTGTGCCTGGCGCGGCGCCAAGTGGGAAAGGGTGGTTTTGAGGCTGAAGGCAGCAGGAAAGCCTGTAGCCCCCACGTCTGTGGGGCTACGCAAGCGGTTCCCAAAGAGCTTCAGAACAAGGCATAGTTTTCCCTGCTGGCTCTTTGGGCGTGGGACCAATCTCCAGACATATGGCCATTTTTTTGTCTCGCGCGGTTACAAGTGGGAAAGGGTGGTTTTGAGGCTGAAGGCAGCAGGAAAGCCTGCAGCCCCCACGTCTGTGGGGCTACGCAAGCGGTTCCCAAAGAGTTTTAGAACAAGGCATAGTTTTCCCTGCTGGATCTTTGGGCGTGGGACCAATCTCCACACATATGGCCATTTTTGGGCCTGGTGTGGTTACAAGTGGGAAAGGGTGGTGTCGAGGCTGAAGGCAGCAGGAAAGCCTGCAGCCCCCAGGTCTGTGGGGCTACACAAGCGGTTCCAAAAGAGCTTTAGAACAAAGCATAGTTTTCCCTGCTGGCTCTTTGGTCGTGGGACCAATCTCCAGACATATGGCCATTTTTGTGCCTGGCGCAGCGCCAAGTGGGAAAGGGTTGTTTTGAGGCTTAAGGCGCAGGAAAGCCTGCAGGCCCCACGTCTGTGGGGCTACGCAAGCGGTTCCCAAAGAGCTTTAGCACAAGGCATAGTTTTCCCTGCTGGCTCGTTGGGCATGGGACCAATCTCCAGCCATATGGCCATTTTTTTGCCTCGCGCGGTTATAAGTGGGAAAGGGTGGTGTCGAGGCTGAAGGCAGCAGGAAAGCCTGCAGGCCCCCAGGTCTGTGGGGCTACGCAAGCGGTTCCCAAAGAGCTTTAGAACAAGGCATAGTTTTCCCTGCTGGCTCTATGGGCGTGGGACCCATCTCCAGACATATGGCCATTATTGTGCCTGGTGCGGCGCCAAGTGGGAAAGGGTGGTTTTGAGGCTGAAGGCAGCAGGAAAGCCTGCAGCCCCCACGTCTGTGGGGCTACGCAGGCGGTTCCCAAAGAGCTTTAGAACAAGGCATAGTTTTCCCTGCTGGCTCTATGGGCGTGGGACCCATCTCCAGACATATGGCCATTATTGTGCCTGGTGCGGCGCCAAGTGGGAAAGGGTGGTTTTGAGGCTGAAGGCAGCAGGAAAGCCTGCAGCCCCCATGTCTGTGGGGCTACGCAGGCGGTTCCCAAAGAGCTTTAGAACAAGGCATAGTTTTCCCTGCTGGCTCTTTGGGTGTGGGACCAATCTCCAGACATATGGCCATTTTTGTGCCGGCGCGGCGCCAAGTGGGAAAGGGTGGTTTTGAGGCTGAAGGCAGCAGGAAAGCCTGCAGCCCCCAGGTCTGTGGGGCTACGCCGGCGATTCCCAAAGAGCTTTAGAAGAAGGTATAGTTTTCCCTGCTCACTCTTTGGGCGTGGGACCAACCCCCAGACATATGGCCATTTTTGGGCCTGGCGCGGCTCCAAGTGGGAAAGCGTGGTGTCGAGGCTGAAGGCAGAAGGAAAGCCTGCAATCCACAGGTCTGTGGGGTTATGCAAGCCGTTCCCAAAGAGCTTTAGAGGAAGGCATAATTTTCCCTGCTGGCTCTTTGGGCGTGGGACCAATCTCCAGCCATATGGCCATTTTTGTGCCTGGCGCGGAACAAAGTGGGAAAGGGAGGTTTGGAGGCTGAAGGCAGCAGGAAAGCCTGAAGGCCCCAGGTCTGTGGTGCTACACAAGCGGTTCCCAAAGAGCTTTAGAACAAGGCATAGTTTTCCCTGCTGGCTCTTTGCGCGTGGGACCAATCTCCAGACATATGGCCATTTATGTGCTGGCGCGGAACAAAGTGGGAAAGGGTGGTTTTGAGGCTGAAGGCAGCAGGAAAGCCTGCAGCCCCCACGTCTGTGGGGCTACGCAGGCGGTTCCCAAAGAGCTTTAGAACAAGGCATAGTTTTCCCTGCTGGCTCTTTGGGTGTGGGACCAATCTCCAGACATATGGCCATTTTTGTGCCGGCGCGGCGCCAAGTGGGAAAGGGTGGTTTTGAGGCTGAAGGCAGCAGGAAAGCCTGCAGGCCCCAGGTCTGTGGGGTTATGCAAGCGGTTCCCAAAGAGCTTTAGAACAAGGCATAGTTTTCCCCGCTGGCTCTTTGCGCGTGGGACCAATCTCCAGACATATGGCCATTTTTGTGCCTGGCGCGGCGCCAAGTGGGAAAGGGTGGTTTTGAGGCTGAAGGCAGCAGGAAACCCTGCAGCCCCAAGGTCTGTGGGGCTACGCAAGCGGTTCCCAAAGAGCTTTAGAACAAGGCATAATTTTCCCTGCTGGCTCTTTGGGCGTGGGACCAATCTCCAGACATATGGCCATTTTTCTGCCTGGCGCGGCGCCAAGTGGGAAAGGGTGGTTTTGAGGCTGAAGGCGCAGGAAAGCCTGCAGCCCCCAGGTCTGTGAGGCTATGCAAGCGGTTCCCAAAGAGCTTTAGAACAAGGCATAGTTTTCCCTGCTGGCTCTTTGGGCGTGGGACCAATCTGCAGACATATGGCCATTTCTGTGCCGGCGCGGCGCCAAGTGTGAAAGGGTGGTTTTTAGGCTTAAGGCGCAGGAAAGCCTGCAGGCCCCAAGGTCTGTGGGCCTATGGAAGCGTTTCCCACAGAGCTTTAGAACAAGGCATAGTTTTCCCTGCTGGCTCTTTGCGCGTGGGACCAATCTCCAGCCATATGGCCATTTTTGTGCCTGGCGTGGCGCCAAGTGGGAAAGGGTGGTGTCGGGGCTGAAGGCAGCAGGAAAGCCTGAAGGCCCCAGGTCTGTCGGTCCACACCAGCGGTTCCCAAAGAGCTTTAGAACAAGGCATAGTTTTCCCTGCTGGCTCTTTGGGTGTGGGACCCATCTCCAGACATATGGCCATTATTGTGCCTGGTGCGGCGGCAAGTGGGAAAGGGTGGTTTTGAGGCTGAAGGCAGCAGGAAAGCCTGCAGGCCCCAGGTCTGTGAGGCTACACAGGCGGTTGCCAAAGAGCTTTAGAACAAGGCATAGTTTTCCCTGCTGCCTCTTTGGGCGTGGGACCAGTCTCCAGACATATGGCCATTTTTGTGCCTGGCGCGGCGCCAAGTGGGAAAGGGTGGTTTTGAGGCTGAAGGCAGCAGGAAAGCCTGCAGTCCCCAGGTCTGTGGGGCTACGCAAGCGTTTCCCACAGACCTTTAGAACAAGACATAGTTTTCCCTGCTGGCTCTTTGCGCGTGGGACCAATCTCCAGACATATGGCCATTTTTGTGCCTGATGCGGCGCCAAGTGGGAAAGGGTGGTTTTGAGGCTGAAGGCAGCAGGAAAGCCTGCAGCCCGCACGTCTGTGAGGCTACGCAAGCGGTTCCCAAAGAGCTTTACAACAAGGCACACTTTTCCCTGCTGGCTCTTTCGGCGTGGGACCAATCTCCAGCCATATGGCCATTTTTGTGCTGGCGCGGAACAAAGTGGGAAAGGGTGGTTTTGAGGCTGAAGGCAGCAGGAAAGCCTGCAGCCCCCACGTCTGTGGGGCTACGCAAGCGGTTCCCAAAGAGCTTTAGAGCAAGGCATAGTTTTCCCTGATGGCTCTTTGGGTGTGGGACCAATCTGCAGACATATGGCCATTTTTGTGCCGGCGCGGCGCCAAGTGGGAAAGGGTGGTTTTGAGGCTGAAGGCAGCAGGAAAGCCTGCAGCCCCCACGTCTGTGGGGCCAAGCAAGCGGTTCCCAAAGAGCTTTAGAGCAAGGCATAGTTTTCCCTGCTGGCTCTTTGGGCGTGGGACCAATCTCCAGACATATGGCCATTTTTGTGCTGACGCGGAACAAAGTGGGAAAGGGTGGTTTTGAGGCTGAAGGCAGCAGGAAAGCCTGCAGCCCCCACGTCTGTGGGGCTACGCAAGCGGTTCCCAAAGAGCTTTAGAGCAAGGCATAGTTTTCCCTGCTGACTCTTTGCGCGTGGGACCAATCTCCAGACATATGGCCATTTTTGGGCCTGATGCGGCGCCAAGTGGGAAAGGGTGGTTTTGAGGCTGAAGGCAGCAGGAAAGCCTGCAGCCCCCACGTCTGTGAGGCTACGGAAGCGGTTCCCAAAGAGCTTTACAACAAGGCACACTTTTCCCTGCTGGCTCTTTCGGCGTGGGACCAATCTCCAGCCATATGGCCATTTTTGTGCTGGCGCGGAATAAAGTGGGAAAGGGTGGTTTTGAGGCTGAAGGCAGCAGGAAAGCCTGCAGCCCCCACGTCTGTGGGGCTACGCAAGCGGTTCCCAAAGAGCTTTAGAGCAAGGCATAGTTTTCCCTGCTGGCTCTTTGGGTGTGGGACCAATCTGCAGACATATGGCCATTTTTGTGCCGGCGCGGCGCCAAGTGGGAAAGGGTGGTTTTGAGGCTGACGGCAGCAGGAAAGCCTGCAGCCCCCACGTCTGTGGGGCCAAGCAAGCGGTTCCCAAAGAGCTTTAGAGCAAGGCATAGTTTTCCCTGCTGGCTCTTTGGGCGTGGGACCAATCTCCAGACATATGGCCATTTTTGTGCTGACGCGGAACAAAGTGGGAAAGGGTGGTTTTGAGGCTGAAGGCAGCAGGAAAGCCTGCAGCCCCCACGTCTGTGGGGCTACGCAAGCGGTTCCCAAAGAGCTTTAGAGCAAGGCATAGTTTTCCCTGCTGGTTCTTTGGGTGTGGGACCAACCTCCAGCCATATGGCTATTTTTGTGCCTGGCGTGGCGCCAAGTGGGAAAGGGTGGTTTTGAGGCTGAAGGCAGCAGGAAAGCCTGCAGGCCCCAGGTCTGTGGGGTTATGCAAGCCGTTCCCAAAGAGCTTTAGAACAAGGCATAGTTTTCCCTGCTGGCTCTTTGGGTGTGGGACCAATCTCCAGCCATATGGCCATTTTTGTGCCTGGCGCGGCGCCAAGTGGGAAAGGGTGGTTTTGAGGCTGAAGGCAGCAGGAAAGCCTGCAGCCCCAAGGTCTGTGGGGCTACGCAAGCGGTTCCCAAAGAGCTTTAGAACAAGGCATAATTTTCCCTGCTGGCTCTTTGGGCGTGGGACCAATCTCCAGACATATGGCCATTTTTCTGCCTGGCGCGGCGCCAAGTGGGAAAGGGTGGTTTTGAGGCTGAAGGCGCAGGAAAGCCTGCAGCCCCCAGGTCTGTGAGGCTATGCAAGCGGTTCCCAAAGAGCTTTAGAGCAAGGTATATTTTTCCCTGCTGGCTCTTTGGGCGTGGGACCAATCTCCAGACATATGGCCATTTTTGTGCTGGCGCGGAACAAAGTGGGAAAGGGTGGTTTTGAGGCTGAAGGCAGCAGGAAAGCCTGCAGCCCCCACGTCTGTGGGGCTACGCAAGCGGTTCCCAAAGAGCTTTAGAGCAAGGCATAGTTTTCCCTGCTGGCTCTTTGGGTGTGGGACCAATCTGCAGACATGTGGCCATTTTTGTGTGAGGCGCGGCGCCAAGTGGGAAAGGGTGGTTTTGAGGCTGACGGCAGCAGGAAAGCCTGCAGCCCCCACGTCTGTGGGGCCAAGCAAGCGGTTCCCAAAGAGCTTTAGAGCAAGGCATAGTTTTCCCTGCTGGCTCTTTGGGCGTGGGACCAGTCTCCAGACATATGGCCATTTTTGTGCTGACGCGGAACAAAGTGGGAAAGGGTGGTTTTGAGGCTGAAGGCAGCAGGAAAGCCTGCAGCCCCCAAGTCTGTGGGGCTACGCAAGCGGTTCCCAAAGAGCTTTAGAACAAGGCATAGTTTTCCCTGCTGGTTCTTTGGGTGTGGGACCAACCTCCAGCCATATGGCCATTTTTGTGCCTGGCGTGGCGCCAAGTGGGAAAGGGTGGTGTCGGGGCTGATGGCAGCAGGAAAGCCTACAGCCCGCAGGTGTGTGGGGCTACGCAAGCGGTTCCCAAAGAGCTTTAGAACAAGGCATAGTTTTCCCTGCTGGCTCTTTGGGCGTGGGACCAATCTCCAGACATATGGCCATTTTTGTGCAGGTGCGGAGCCAAGTGGTAAAGGGTGGTTTTGAGGCTTAAGGCGCAGGAAAGCCTGCAGGCCCCAGGTCTGTGGGGCTACGCAAGCGGTTCCCAAAGAGCTTTAGAACAAGGCATAATTTTCCCTGCTGTCTCTTTGGGCGTGGGACCAATCTCCAGACATATGGCCATTTTTATGCCTGGCGCGGCGCCAAGTGGGAAAGGGTGGTTTTGAGGCTGAAGGCAGCAGGAAAGCCTACAGCCCCCACGTCTGTGGGGCTACGCCGGCGGTTCCCAAAGAGCTTTAGAACAAGGTATAGTTTTCCCTGCTCACTCTTTGGGCGTGGGACCAATCTCCAGACATATGGCCATTTTTCTGCTGGCGCGGAACAAAGTGGGAAAGGGTGGTTTTGAGGCTGAAGGCAGCAGGAAAGCCTGCAGCCCCCACGTCTGTGGGGCTACGCAAGCGGCTCCCAAAGAGCTTTAGAGCAAGGTATATTTTTCCCTGCTCACTCTTTGGGCGTGGGACCAATCTGCAGACATATGGCCATTTTTGTGCCTGGCGCGGCGCCAAGTGGGAAAGGGTTGTTTTGAGGCTGAAGGCAGCAGGAAAGCCTGCAATCCCCAGGTCTGTGGGGCTACGCAAGCGTTTCCCACAGACCTTTAGAACAAGGCATAGTTTTCCCTGCTGGCTCTTTGGGCGTGGGACCAATCTCCAGACATATGGCCATTTTTGTGCCTGATGCGGCGCCAAGTGGGAAAGGGTGGTTTTGAGGCTGAAGGCAGCAGGAAAGCCTGCAGGCCCCACGTCTGTGGGGCTACGCAAGCGGTTCCCAAAGAGCTTTACAACAAGGCACACTTTTCCCTGCTGGCTCTTTCGGCGTGGGACCAATCTGCAGACATATGGCCATTTTTGTGCTGGCGCGGAACAAAGTGGGAAATGGTGGTTTTGAGGCTGAAGGCAGCAGGAAAGCCTGCAGCCCCCACGTCTGTGGGGCTACGCAAGCGGTTCCCAAAGAGCTTTAGAGCAAGGCATAGTTTTCCCTGCTGGCTCTTTGGGTGTGGGACCAATCTGCAGACATATGGCCATTTTTGTGCCGGCGCGGCGCCAAGAGGGAAAGGGTGGTTTTGAGGCTGACGGCAGCAGGAAAGCGTGCAGCCCCCAGGTCTGTGGGGCTACGCAAGCGGTTCCCAAAGAGCTTTAGAACAAGGCATAGTTTTCCCTGCTGGCTCTTTGGGCGTGGGACCAATCTCCAGACATATGGCCATTTTTGTGCTGACGCGGAACAAAGTGGGAAAGGGTGGTTTTGAGGCTGAAGGCAGCAGGAAAGCCTGCAGCCCCCACGTCTGTGGGGCTACGCAAGCGGTTCCCAAAGAGCTTTAGAGCAAGGCATAGTTTTCCCTGCTGGTTCTTTGGGTGTGGGACCAACCTCCAGCCATATGGCCATTTTTGTGCCTGGCGTGGCGCCAAGTGGGAAAGGGTGGTTTTGAGGCTGACGGCAGCAGGAAAGCCTACAGCCCGCAGGTGTGTGGGGCTACGCAAGCGGTTCCCAAAGAGCTTTAGAACAAGGCATAGTTTTCCCTGCTGGCTCTTTGGGCGTGGGACCAATCTCCAGACATATGGCCATTTTTGTGCAGGTGCGGAGCCAAGTGGTAAAGGGTGGTTTTGAGGCTTAAGGCGCAGGAAAGCCTGCAGGCCCCAGGTCTGTGGGGCTACGCAAGCGGTTCCCAAAGAGCTTTAGAACAAGGCATAGTTTTCCCTGCTGGCTCTTTGGGCGGGGGACCAATCTCCAGACATATGGCCATTTTTGTGCCCGGCACGGTGCCAAGTTGGAAAGGGTGGTTTTGAGGCTGAAGGCAGCAGGAAAGCCTGCAGCCCCCAGGTCTCTGGGGCTACGCAAGCGGTTCCCAAAGAGCTTTAGAACAAGGCATAGTTTTCCCTGCTGGCTCTTTGGGCGTGGGACCAATCTCCAGCCATGTGGCCATTTTTGAGCCTGGCGTGGCGCCAAGTGGGAAAGGGTGGTGTAGGGGCTGACGGCAGCAGGAAAGCCTGCAACTCCAGGTCTGTAGGTCCACACCAGCGGTTCCCAAAGAGCTTTAGAGCAAGGCATAGTTTTCCCTGCTGGCTCTTTGGGTGTGGGACCAATCTCCAGACCTATGGCCATTATTGTGCCTGGCGCGGCGCCAAGTGGGAAAGGGTGGGTTTGAGGCTGAAGGCAGCAGGAAAGCCTGCAGGCCCCAGGTCTGTGAGGCTACGCAAGCGGTTCCCAAAGAGCTTTAGAACAAGGCATAGTTTTCCCTGCTGGCTCTTTGGGCGTGGGACCAATCTCCAGACATATGGCCATTTTTGTGCTGACGCGGAACAAAGTGGGAAAGGGTGGTTTTGAGGCTGAAGGCAGCAGGAAAGCCTGCAGGCCCAAGGTCTCTGAGGCTACGCAAGCGGTTGCCAAAGAGCTTTAGAACAAGGCATAGTTTTCCCTGCTGGCTCTTTGGGCGTGGGACCAATCTCCAGACATATGGCCATTTTTGTGCTGACGCGGAACAAAGTGGGAAAGGGTGGTTTTGAGGCTGTAGGCAGCAGGAAATCCTGCAGCCACCACGTCTGTGGGGCTAAGCAAGCGTTTCCCAAAGAGCTTTAGAACAAGGCATAGTTTTCCCTGCTGGCTCTTTGGGTGTGGGACCAACCTCCAGCCATATGTCCATTTTTGTGCCTGGCGTGGCGCCAAGTGGGAAATGGTGGTGTCGGGGCTGATGGCAGCAGGAAAGCCTACAGCCCGCAGGTGTGTGGGGCTACGCAAGCGGTTCCCAAAGAGCTTTAGAACAAGGCATAGTTTTCCCTGCTGGCTCTTTGGGCGTGGGACCAATCTCCAGACATATGGCCATTTTTGTGCAGGTGCGGAGCCAAGTGGTAAAGGGTGGTTTTGAGGCTTAAGGCGCAGGAAAGCCTGCAGGCCCCAGGTCTGTGGGGCTACGCAAGCGGTTCCCAAAGAGCTTTAGAACAAGGCATGGTTTTCCCTGCTGGCTCTTTGGGCGTGGGACCAATCTCCAGCCATATGGCCATTTTTGTGTCCGGCACGGTGCCAAGTTGGAAAGGGTGGTTTTGAGGCTGAAGGCAGCAGGAAAGCCTGCAGCCCCCACGTCTCTGGGGCTACGCCGGCGATTCCCAAAGAGCTTTAGAACAAGGTATAGTTTTCCCTGCTCACTCTTTGGGCGTGGGACCAATCCCCAGACATATGGCCATTTTTGGGCCTGGCGCGGCGCCAAGTGGGAAAGGGTGGTGTCGAGGCTGAAGGCAGCAGGAAAGCCTGCAGCCCCCAGGTCTCTGGGGCTACGCAAGCGGTTCCCAAAGAGCTTTAGAACAAGGCATAGTTTTCCCTGCTGGCTCTTTGGGCGTGGGACCAATCTCCAGCCATGTGGCCATTTTTGAGCCTGGCGTGGCGCCAAGTGGGAAAGGGTGGTGTAGGGGCTGACGGCAGCAGGAAAGCCTGCAACTCCAGGTCTGTAGGTCCACACCAGCGGTTCCCAAAGAGCTTTAGAGCAAGGCATAGTTTTCCCTGCTGGCTCTTTGGGTGTGGGACCAATCTCCAGACCTATGGCCATTATTGTGCCTGGCGCGGCGCCAAGTGGGAAAGGGTGGGTTTGAGGCTGAAGGCAGCAGGAAAGCCTGCAGGCCCCAGGTCTGTGAGGCTACGCAAGCGGTTCCCAAAGAGCTTTAGAACAAGGCATAGTTTTCCCTGCTGGCTCTTTGGGCGTGGGACCAATCTCCAGACATATGGCCATTTTTGTGCTGACGCGGAACAAAGTGGGAAAGGGTGGTTTTGAGGCTGAAGGCAGCAGGAAAGCCTGCAGGCCCAAGGTCTCTGAGGCTACGCAAGCGGTTGCCAAAGAGCTTTAGAACAAGGCATAGTTTTCCCTGCTGTCTCTTTGGGCGTGGGACCAATCTCCAGACATATGGCCATTTTTGTGCTGACGCGGAACAAAGTGGGAAAGGGTGGTTTTGAGGCTGTAGGCAGCAGGAAATCCTGCAGCCACCACGTCTGTGGGGCTAAGCAAGCGTTTCCCAAAGAGCTTTAGAACAAGGCATAGTTTTCCCTGCTGGCTCTTTGGGTGTGGGACCAACCTCCAGACATATGTCCATTTTTGTGCCTGGCGTGGCGCCAAGTGGGAAATGGTGGTGTCGGGGCTGATGGCAGCAGGAAAGCCTACAGCCCGCAGGTGTGTGGGGCTACGCAAGCGGTTCCCAAAGAGCTTTAGAACAAGGCATAGTTTTCCCTGCTGGCTCTTTGGGCGTGGGACCAATCTCCAGACATATGGCCATTTTTGTGCAGGTGCGGAGCCAAGTGGTAAAGGGTGGTTTTGAGGCTTAAGGCGCAGGAAAGCCTGCAGGCCCCAGGTCTGTGGGGCTACGCAAGCGGTTCCCAAAGAGCTTTAGAACAAGGCATGGTTTTCCCTGCTGGCTCTTTGGGCGTGGGACCAATCTCCAGCCATATGGCCATTTTTGTGTCCGGCACGGTGCCAAGTTGGAAAGGGTGGTTTTGAGGCTGAAGGCAGCAGGAAAGCCTGCAGCCCCCACGTCTGTGGGGCTACGCCGGCGATTCCCAAAGAGCTTTAGAACAACGTATAATTTTCCCTGCTCACTCTTTGGGCGTGGGACCAATCCCCAGACATATGGCCATTTTTGGGCCTGGCGCGGCGCCAAGTGGGAAAGGGTGGTGTCGAGGCTGAAGGCAGCAGGAAAGCCTGCAGCCCCCAGGTCTCTGGGGCTACGCAAGCGGTTCCCAAAGAGCTTTAGAACAAGGCATAGTTTTCCCTGCTGGCTCTTTGGGCGTGGGACCAATCTCCAGCCATGTGGCCATTTTTGAGCCTGGCGTGGCGCCAAGTGGGAAAGGGTGGTGTAGGGGCTGACGGCAGCAGGAAAGCCTGCAACTCCAGGTCTGTAGGTCCACACCAGCGGTTCCCAAAGAGCTTTAGAGCAAGGCATAGTTTTCCCTGCTGGCTCTTTGGGCGTGGGACCAATCTCCAGACATATGGCCATTTTTGTGCCTGGCGCGGCGCCAAGTGGGAAAGGGTGGTTTGAGGCTGAAGGTGCAGGAAAGCCTGCAGCCCCCAGGTCTGTGGGGCTACGCAAGCGGTTCCCAAAGAGCTTTAGAGGAAGGTATATTTTTCCCTGCTGGCTCATTTGGGCGTGGGACCAATCTCCAGCCATGTAGCCATTTTTGTGCCTGGCGTGGCGCCAAGTGGGAAAGGGTGGTTTTGAGGCTGACGGCAGCAGGAAAGCCTACAGCCCGCAGGTGTGTGGGGCTACGCAAGCGGTTCCCAAAGAGCTTTAGAGCAAGGCATAGTTTTCCCTGCTGGCTCTTTGGGTGTGGGACCCATCTCCAGACCTATGGCCATTATTGTGCCTGGCGCGGCGCCAAGTGGGAAAGGGTGGGTTTGAGGCTGAAGGCATCAGTAAAGCCTGCAGGCCCCAGGTCTGTGAGGCTACGCAAGCGGTTCCCAAAGAGCTTTAGAACAAGGCATAGTTTTCCCTGCTGGCTCTTTGGGCGTGGGACCAATCTCCAGACATATGGCCATTTTTGTGCCTGGCGCGGAACAAAGTGGGAAAGGGTGGTTTTGAGGCTGAAGGCAGCAGGAAAGCCTGCAGCCCCAAGGCCTGTGGGGCTACGCAAGCGGTTCCCAAAGAGCTTTAGAGCAAGGCATAGTTTTCCCTGCTGGCTCTTTGGGTGTGGGACCAACCTCCAGACATATGGCCATTTTTGTGCCTGGCGCGGCGCCAAGTGGGAAAGGGTGGTTTTGAGGCTGAAGGCAGCAGGAAAGCCTGCAGGCCCAAGGTCTGTGAGGCTACGCAAGCGTTTCCCAAAGAGCTTTAGAACAAGGCATAGTTTTCCCTGCTGGCTCTTTGGGCGTGGGACCAATCTCCAGACATATGGCCATTTTTGTGCCTGGCGCGGCGCCAAGTGGGAAAGGGTGGTTTTGAGGCTGAAGGTGCAGGAAAGCCTGCAGCCCCCAGGTCTGTGGGGCTACGCAAGCGGTTCCCAAAGAGCTTTAGAGCAAGGTAGATTTTTCCCAGCTGGCTCATTTGGGCGTGGGACCAATCTCCAGCCATGTAGCCATTTTTGTGCCTGGCGTGGCGCCAAGTGGGAAAGGGTGGTTTTGAGGCTGACGGCAGCAGGAAAGCCTACAGCCCGCAGGTGTGTGGGGCTACGCAAGCGGTTCCCAAAGAGCTTTAGAACAAGGCATAGTTTTCCCTGCTGCCTCTTTGGGCGGGGGACCAATCTCCAGACATATGGCCATTTTTGTGCAGGTGCGGAGCCAAGTGGTAAAGGGTGGTTTTGAGGCTTAAGGCGCAGGAAAGCCTGCAGGCCCCAGGTCTGTGGGGCTACGCAAGCGGTTGCCAAAGAGCTTTAGAACAAGGCATAGTTTTCCCTGCTGGCTCTTTGGGCGTGGGACCCATCTCCAGACATATGGCCATTTTTTTGCCCGGCACGGTGCCAAGTTGGAAAGGGTGGTTTTGAGGCTGACGGCAGCAGGAAAGCCTGCAGGCCCCAGGTCTGTGGGGCTACGCCGGCAATTCCCAAAGAGCTTTAGAGCAAGGTATAGTTTTCCCTGCTCACTCTTTGGGAGTGGGACCAATCCCCAGACATATGGCCATTTTTGTGCCTGGCGCGGCGCCAAGTGGGAAAGGGTGGTTTTGAGGCTGAAGGCAGCAGGAAAGCCTGCAGCCCCCAGGTCTGTGGAGCTACGCAAGCGGTTCCCAAAGAGCTTTAGAACAAGGCATAGTTTTCCCTGCTGGCTCTTTGGGCGTTGGACCAATCTCCAGACATATGGCCATTTTTGTGCCCGGCACGTTGCCACGAGGGAAAGGGTGGTTTTGAGGCTGACGGCAGCAGGAAAGCCTGCAGCCCCCACGTCTGTGAGGCTACGCAAGCGGTTCCCAAAGAGCTTTAGAACAAGGCATAGTTTTCCATGCTGGCTATTTGGGCGTGGGACCCATCTCCAGCCATATGGCCATTTTTGTGCCTGGCGCGGCGCCAAGTGGGAAAGGGTGGTTTTGAGGCTGAAGGCAGCAGGAAACCCTGCAGCCCCCACGTCTGTGGGGCTACGCAATCGGTTCCCAAAGAGCCTTAGAGGAAGGCGTAATTTTCCCTGCTGGCTCTTTGGGTGTGGGACCAATCCCCAGACATATGGCCATTTTTGTGCCTGGCGCGGCGCCAAGTGGGAAAGGGTGGTTTTGAGGCTGAAGGCAGCAGGAAAGCCTGCAGCCCCCAGGTCTGTGAGGCTACGCAAGCGGTTCCCAAAGAGCTTTAGAACAAGGCATAGTTTTCCCTGCTGGCTCTTTGGGCGTGGGACCAATCTCCAGACATATGGCCATTTATCTGCCTGGCGCAGCACCAAGTGGGAAAGGGTGATTTTGAGGCTGAAGGCAGCAGGAAAGCCTACAGCCCCCAGGTCTGTGGGGCTATGCAGGCGGTTCCCAAAGAGCTTTAGAACAAGGCATAGTTTTCCCTGCTGCCTCTTTGGGCATGGGACCAATCTCCAGACATATGGCCATTTTTGTGCCGGTGCGGCGCCAAGTGGGAAAGGGTGGTTTTGAGGCTGAAGGCAGCAGGAAAGCCTACAGCCCCCAGGTCTGTGGGGCTACGCAAGTGGTTCCCAAAGAGCTTTAGAGGAAGGCATAGTTTTCCCTGCTGTCTCTTTGGGCGTGGGACCCATCTCCAGCCATATGGCCATTTATGTGCCTGGCGCGGCGCCAAGTGGGAAAGGGTGGTTTTGAGGCTGAAGGCAGCAGGAAAGCCTGCAGGCCCCAGGTCTGTGGGGCTACGCAAGCGGTTCCCAAAGAGCTTTAGAACAAGGCATAGTTTTCCCTGCTGGCTCTTTGGGCGGGGGACCAACCTACAGCCATATGGCCATTTTTGTTCCTGGCGTGGCGCCAAGTGGGAAAGGGTGGTTTGGAGGCTGACGGCAGCAGGAATGCCTGCAGCCCCCACGTCTGTGGGGCTACGCAAGCGGTCCCCAAAGAGCTTTAGATCAATGCATAGTTTTCCCTGCTGGCTCTTTGGGCGTGGGACCAATCTCCAGACATATGGCCATTTTTGTGCATGGCGCGGCGCCAAGTGGGAAAGGGTGGTTTTGAGGCTGAAGGCAGCAGGAAAGCCTGCAGGCCCCAAGGTCTGTGGGGCTACGCAAGCGGTTCCCAAAGAGCTTTAGAACAAGGCATAGTTTTCCTTCCTGGCTCTTTGGGCGTGGGACCAATCTCCAGACATATGGCCATTTTTGTGCCGGCACGGCGCCAAGTGGGAAAGGGTGGTTTTGAGGCAGAAGGCAGCAGGAAATCCTGCAGGCCTCAGGTCTGTGGGGCTACGCAAGCGGTTCCCAAAGAGCTTTAGAACAAGGCATAGTTTTCCCTGCTGGCTATTTGGGCGTGGGACCCATCTCCAGCCATATGGCCATTTTTGTGCCTGGCGCGGCGCCAAGTGGTAAAGGGTGGTTTTGAGGCTGAAGGCAGCAGGAAACCCTGCAGCCCCCACGTCTGTGGGGCTACGCAAGCGGTTCCCAAAGAGCCTTAGAGGAAGGCATAATTTTCCCTGCTGGCTCTTTGGGCGTGGGACCAATCTCCAGACATATGGCCATTTTTGGGGCTGGCGCGGCGCCAAGTGGGAAAGGGTGGTTTTGAGGCTGAAGGCAGCAGGAAAGCCTGAAGGCCCCAGGTCTGTGGGGTTATGCAAGCCGTTCCCAAAGAGCTTTAGAACAAGGCATAATTTTCCCTGCTGGCTCTTTGGGCGTGGGACCAATCTCCAGACATATGGCCATTTTTCTGCGGGGCACGGTGCCAAGTGGGAAAGGGTGGTTTTGAGGCTGAAGGCAGCAGGAAAACCTGATGCCCCCAGGTCTGTGGGGTTATGCAAGCCGTTCCCAAAGAGCTTTAGAACAAGGCATAGTTTTCCCTGCTGGCTCTTTGGGCGTGGGACCAATCTCCAGACATATGGCCATTTTTGTGCCTGGCGCGGCACCAAGTGGGAAAGGGTGATTTTGAGGCTGAAGGCAGCAGGAAAGCCTACAGCCCCCAGGTCTGTGGGGCTACGCAGGCGGTTCCCAAAGAGCTTTAGAACAAGGCATAATTTTCCCTGCTGGCTCTTTGGGCAGGTGACCAACCTGCAGCCATATGGCCATATTTGTGCCTGGCGCGGCGCCAAGTGGGAAAGGGTGGTTTTGAGGCTGAAGGCAGCAGGAAAGCCTGCAGCCCCCAGGTCTGTGGGGCTACGCAAGCGGTTCCCAAAGAGCTTTAGAACAAGGCCTAATTTTCCCTGCTGGCTCTTTGGGCGTTGGACCAATCTCCAGACATATGGCCATTTTTGTGCCCGGCACGTTGCCAAGTGGGAAAGGGTGGTTTTGAGGCTGACGGCAGCAGGAAAGCCTGCAGCCCCCACGTCTGTGGGGCTACGCAAGCGGTTCCCAAAGAGCCTTAGAGGAAGGCATAATTTTCCCTGCTGGCTCTTTGGGTGTGGGACCAATCCCCAGACATATGGCCATTTTTGGGCCTGGCGCGGCGCCAAGTGGGAAAGGGTGGTTTTGAGGTTGAAGGCAGCAGGAAAGCCTGAAGGCCCCAGGTCTGTGGGGTTATGCAAGCCGATCCCAAAGAGCTTTAGAACAAGGCATAGTTTTCCCTGCTGGCTCTTTGGGCAGGGGACCAATCTCCAGACATATGGCCATTTTTGTGCCTGGCGCGGCACCAAGTGGGAAAGGGTGATTTTGAGGCTGAAGGCAGCAGGAAAGCCTACAGCCCCCAGGTCTGTGGGGCTACGCAAGCGGTTCCCAAAGAGCTTTAGAACAAGGCATAATTTTCCCTGCTGGCTCTTTGGGCAGGGGACCAACCTGCAGCCATATGGCCATTTTTGTGCCTGGCGCGGCGCCAAGTGGGAAAGGGTGGTTTTGAGGCTGAAGGCAGCAGGAAAGCCTGCAGCCCCCAGGTCTGTGGGGCTACGCAAGCGGTTCCCAAAGAGCTTTAGAACAAGGCATAGTTTTCCCTGCTGGCTATTTGGGCGTGGGACCCATCTCCAGCCATATGGCCATTATTGTGCCTGGCGCGGCGCCAAGTGGTAAAGGGTGGTTTTGAGGCTGAAGACAGCAGGAAACCGTGCAGCCCCCACGTCTGTGGGGCTACGCAAGCGGTTCCCAAAGAGCCTTAGAGGAAGGCATAATTTTCCCTGCTGGCTCTTTGGGCGTGGGACCAATCCCCAGACATATGGCCATTTTTGGGCCTGGCGCGGCGCCAAGTGGGAAAGGGTGGTTTTGAGGCTGAAGGCAGCAGGAAAGCCTGAAGGCCCCAGGTCTGTGGGGTTATGCAAGCCGTTCCCAAAGAGCTTTAGAACAAGGCATAATTTTCCCTGCTGGCTCTTTGGGCGTGGGACCAATCTCCAGACATATGGCCATTTTTCTGCCTGGCGCGGTGCCAAGTGGGAAACGGTGGTTTTGAGGCTGAAGGCAGCAGGAAAACCTGCAGCCGCCAGGTCTGTGGGGTTATGCAAGCCGTTCCCAAAGACCTTTAGAGCAAGGAATAGTTTTCCCTGCTGGCTCTTTGGGCGTGGGACCAATCTCCAGACATATGGCCATTTTTGTGCCTGGCGCGGCACCAAGTGGGAAAGGGTGATTTTGAGGCTGAAGGCAGCAGGAAAGCCTACAGTCCCCAGGTCTGTGGGGCTACGCAGGCGGTTCCCAAAGAGCTTTAGAACAAGGCATAATTTTCCCTGCTGGATCTTTGGGCAGGGGACCAACCTGCAGCCATATGGCCATTTTTGTGCCTGGCGCGGCGCCAAGTGGGAAAGGGTGGTTTAGAGGCTGAAGGCAGCAGGAAAGCCTGCAGCCCCCAGGTCTGTGGGGCTACGCAAGCGGTTCCCAAAGAGCTTTACAACAAGGCATAATTTTCCCTGCTGTCTATTTGGGCGTGGGACCCATCTCCAGCCATATGGCCATTTTTGTGCCTGGCGCCGCGCCAATTGGTAAAGGGTGGTTTTGAGGCTGAAGGCAGCAGGAAAGCCTGCAGCCCCCAGGTCTGTGAAGCTACGCAAGCGGTTCCCAAAGAGCTTTAGAACAAGGCATAATTTTCCCTGCTGGCTCTTTGGGTGTGGGACCAATCCCCAGACATATGGCCATTTTTGGGCCTGGCGCGGCGCCAAGTGGGAAAGGGTGGTTTTGAGGTTGAAGGCAGCAGGAAAGCCTGAAGGCCCCAGGTCTGCGGGGTTATGCAAGCCGATCCCAAAGAGCTTTAGAACAAGGCATAGTTTTCCCTGCTGGCTCTTTGGGCGTTGGACCAATCTCCAGACATATGGCCATTTTTGTGCCTGGCGCGGCACCAAGTGGGAAAGGGTGATTTTGAGGCTGAAGGCAGCAGGAAAGCCTACAGCCCCCAGGTCTGTGGGGCTACGCAGGCGGTTCCCAAAGAGCTTTAGAACAAGGCATAATTTTCACTGCTGGCTCTTTGGGCAGGGGACCAACCTGCAGCCATATGGCCATTTTTGTGCCTGGCGCGGCGCCAAGTGGGAAAGGGTGGTTTTGAGGCTGAAGGCAGCAGGAAAGCCTGCAGCCCCCAGGTCTGTGGGGCTACGCAAGCGGTTCCCAAAGAGCTTTAGAACAAGGCATAGTTTTCCCTGCTGGCTCTTTGGGCGTTGGACCCATCTCCAGCCATATGTCCATTTATGTGCCTGGCGCGGCGCCAAGTGGTAAAGGGTGGTTTTGAGGCTGAAGACAGCAGGAAAGCCTGCAGCCCCCACGTCTGTGGGGCTACGCAAGCGGTTCCCAAAGAGCCTTAGAGGAAGGCATAATTTTCCCTGCTGGCTCTTTGGGTGTGGGACCAATCCCCAGACATATGGCCATTTTTGGGCCTGGCGCGGCGCCAAGTGGGAAAGGGTGGTTTTGAGGTTGAAGGCAGCAGGAAAGCCTGAAGGCCCCAGGTCTGTGGGGTTATGCAAGCCGATCCCAAAGAGCTTTAGAACAAGGCATAGTTTTCCCTGCTGGCTCTTTGGGCGTTGGACCAATCTCCAGACATATGGCCATTTTTGTGCCTGGCGCGGCACCAAGTGGGAAAGGGTGATTTTGAGGCTGAAGGCAGCAGGAAAGCCTACAGCCCCCAGGTCTGTGGGGCTACGCAGGCGGTTCCCAAAGAGCTTTAGAACAAGGCATAATTTTCCCTGCTGGCTCTTTGGGTGTGGGACCAATCCCCAGACATATGGCCATTTTTGGGCCTGGCGCGGCGCCAAGTGGGAAAGGGTGGTTTTGAGGTTGAAGGCAGCAGGAAAGCCTGAAGGCCCCAGGTCTGTGGGGTTATGCAAGCCGATCCCAAAGAGCTTTAGAACAAGGCATAGTTTTCCCTGCTGGCTCTTTGGGCGTTGGACCAATCTCCAGACATATGGCCATTTTTGTGCCCGGCACGGTGCCAAGTGGGAAAGGGTGGTTTTGAGGCTGAAGGCAGCAGGAAAGCCTGAAGGCCCCAGGTCTGTGGGGTTATGCAAGCCGTTCCCAAAGAGCTTTAGAACAAGGCATAATTTTCCCTGCTGGCTCTTTGGGCGTGGGACCAATCTCCAGACATATGGCCATTTTTCTGCCTGACGCGGTGCCAAGTGGGAAACGGTGGTTTTGAGGCTGAAGGCAGCAGGAAAACCTGCAGCCGCCAGGTCTGTGGGGTTATGCAAGCCGTTCCCAAAGACCTTTAGAGCAAGGAATAGTTTTCCCTGCTGGCTCTTTGGGCGTGGGACCAATCTCCAGACATATGGCCATTTTTGTGCCTGGCGCGGCACCAAGTGGGAAAGGGTGATTTTGAGGCTGAAGGCAGCAGGAAAGCCTACAGTCCCCAGGTCTGTGGGGCTACGCAGGCGGTTCCCAAAGAGCTTTAGAACAAGGCATAATTTTCCCTGCTGGATCTTTGGGCAGGGGACCAACCTGCAGCCATATGGCCATTTTTGTGCCTGGCGCGGCGCCAAGTGGGAAAGGGTGGTTTTGAGGCTGAAGGCAGCAGGAAAGCCTGCAGCCCCCACGTCTCTGGGGCTACGCAAGCGGTTCCCAAAGAGCTTTAGAACAAGGCATGGTTTTCCCTGCTGGCTCTTTGGGCGTTGGACCAATCTCCAGACATATGGCCATTTTTGTGCCCGGCACGTTGCCAAGTGGGAAAGGGTGGTTTTGAGGCTGACGGCAGCAGGAAAGCCTGCAGGCCCCAGGTCTGTGGGGCTACGCAAGCGGTTCCCAAAGAGCTTTAGAGCAAGGCATAATTTTCCCTGCTGGCTATTTGGGCGTGGGACCCATCTCCAGCCATATGGCCATTTTTGTGCCTGGCGCCGCGCCAATTGGTAAAGGGTGGTTTTGAGGCTGAAGGCAGCAGGAAAGCCTGCAGCCCCCAGGTCTGTGAAGCTACGCAAGCGGTTCCCAAAGAGCCTTAGAGGAAGGCATAATTTTCCCTGCTGGCTCTTTGGGTGTGGGACCAATCCCCAGACATATGGCCATTTTTGGGCCTGGCGCGGCGCCAAGTGGGAAAGGGTGGTTTTGAGGTTGAAGGCAGCAGGAAAGCCTGAAGGCCCCAGGTCTGTGGGGTTATGCAAGCCGATCCCAAAGAGCTTTAGAACAAGGCATAGTTTTCCCTGCTGGCTCTTTGGGCGTTGGACCAATCTCCAGACATATGGCCATTTTTGTGCCTGGCGCGGCACCAAGTGGGAAAGGGTGATTTTGAGGCTGAAGGCAGCAGGAAAGCCTACAGCCCCCAGGTCTGTGGGGCTACGCAGGCGGTTCCCAAAGAGCTTTAGAACAAGGCATAATTTTCCCTGCTGGCTCTTTGGGCAGGGGACCAACCTGCAGCCATATGGCCATTTTTGTGCCTGGCGCGGCGCCAAGTGGGAAAGGGTGGTTTTGAGGCTGAAGGCAGCAGGAAAGCCTGCAGCCCCCAGGTCTGTGGGGCTACGCAAGCGGTTCCCAAAGAGCTTTAGAACAAGGCATAGTTTTCCCTGCTGGCTCTTTGGGCGTTGGACCCATCTCCAGCCATATGGCCATTTATGTGCCTGGCGCGGCGCCAAGTTGGAAAGGGTGGTTTTGAGGCTGAAGGCAGCAGGAAAGCCTGCAGCACCCAGGTCTGTGGGGCTACGCAAGCGGTTCCCAAAGAGCTTTAGAACAAGGCATAGTTTTCCCTGCTGGCTCTTTGGGCGGGGCACCAACCTACAGCCATATGGCCATTTTTGTTCCTGGCGTGGCGCCAAGTGGGAAAGGGTGGTTTGGAGGCTGACGGCAGCCGGAATGCCTGCAGCCCCCACGTCTGTGGGGCTACGCAAGCGGTCCCCAAAGAGCTTTAGAACAAGGCATAGTTTTCCCTGCTGGCTCTTTGGGCGGGGTACCCATCTCCAGCCATATGGCCATTCCTGTGTCTTACGCGGGGCCAAGTGGGAAAGGTTGGTGTCGACGCTGACGGCAGCAGGAAAGCCTGCAGCCCCCAGGTCTGTGGGGCTACGCAAGCGGTTCCCAAAGAGCTTTAGAACAAGGCATAGTTTTCCCTGCTGGCTCTTTGGGCGTGGGACCAACCTCCAGCCATATGGCCATTTTTGTGCCGGTGCGGCGCCAAGTGGGAAAGGGTGGTTTTGAGGCTTAAGGCGCAGGAAAGCCTGCAGGCCCCAGGTCTGTGGGGCTACGTAAGCGGTTCCCAAAGAGGTTTAGAACAAGGCATAGTTTTCCCTGCTGGCTCTTTGGGCGTGGGACCCATCTCCAGCCATATGGCCATTTATGTGCCTGGCGCGGAGCCAAGTGGGAAAGGGTGGTTTTGAGGCTGAAGGCAGCAGGAAAGCCTGTAGGCCCCAGGTCTATGGGGCTACGCAAGCCGTTCCCAAAGAGCTTTAGAACAAGGCATAGTTTTCCCTGCTGGCTCTTTGGGCAGGGGAACAACCTCCAGCTATATGGCCATTTTTGTGCCTGGCGCGGCGCCAAGTGGGAAAGGGTGGTTTTGAGGCTGAAGGCAGCAGGAAAGCCTGCAGCCCCCACGTCTGTGGGGCTACGCAAGCGGTTCCCAAAGAGCTTTAGACCAAGGTATAGTTTTCCCTGCTGGCTCTTTGGGCGTGGGACCAATCTCCAGACATATGGCCATTTTTGTGCCTGCTGCGGCACCAAGTGGGAAAGGGTGGTTTTGAGGCTGAAGGCAGCAGGAAAGCCTGCAGCCCCCACGTCTGTCGGTCCACGCCAGCGGTTCCCAAAGAGCTTTAGAGCAAGGCATAGTTTTCCCTGCTGGCTCTTTGGGTGTGGGACCAATCTCCAGACATATGGCCATTATTGTGCCTGGCGCGGCGCCAAGTGGGAAAGGGTGGTTTTGAGGCTGAAGGCAGCAGGAAAGCCTGAAGGCCCCAGGTCTGTGGGGTTATGCAAGCCGTTCCCAAAGAGGTTTAGAACAAGGCATAGTTTTCCCTGCTGGCTCTTTGGGCGTGGGACCAGTCTCCAGACATATGGCCATTTATGTGCCTGGCGCGGCGCCAAGTGGGAAAGGGTGGTTTTGAGGCTGAAGACAGCAGGAAAGCCTACAGCCCCCAGGTCTGTGGGGCTACGCAAGTGGTTCCCAAAGAGCTTTAGAACAAGGCATAGTTTTCCCTGCTGGCTCTTTGGGCGTGGGACCCACCTCCAGACATATGGCCATTTATGTGCCTGGCGCGGCGCCAAGTGGGAAAGGGTGGTTTTGAGGCTGAAGACAGCAGGAAAGCCTACAGCCCCGAGGTCTGTGGGGTACACAAGTGGTTCCCAAAGAGCTTTAGAACAAGGCATAGTTTTCCCTGCTGGCTCTTTGGGCGTGGGACCCATCTCCAGCCATATGGCCATTTATGTGCCTGGCGCGGCGCCAAGTGGGAAAGGGTGGTTTTGAGGCTGAAGGCAGAAGGAAAGCCTGAAGGCCCAAGGTCTGTGGGGTTATGCAAGCGGTTCCCAAAGAGCTTTAGAACAAGGCATAGTTTTCCCTGCTGGCTCTTTGGGCGTGGGACCCATCTCCAGACATATGGCCATTTTTGTGTCAGGCGCGGCGCCAAGTGCGAAAGGGTGGTTTTGAGGCTGAAGGCAGAAGGAAAGCCTGCAGCCCCCAGGTCTGTGGGGCTACGCAAGCGGTTCCCAAAGAGCTTTAGAACAAGGCATAATTTTCCCTGCTGGCTCTTTGGGCGTGGGACCAATCCCCAGACATATGGCCATTTTTGGGCCTGGCGCGGCGCCAAGTGGGAAAGGGTGGTTTTGAGGCTGACGGCAGCAGGAAAGCCTGCAGGCCCCAGGTCTGTGGGGCTACGCAAGCGGTTCCCAAAGAGCTTTAGAACAAGGCATAGTTTTCCCTGCTGCCTCTTTGGGCGTGGGACCAATCTCCAGCCATATGGCCATTTTTGTGCCTGGTGCGGCACCAAGTGGGAAAGGGTGGTTTTGAGGCTGAAGGCACCAGGAAAGCCTGCAGGCCCCAGGTCTATGGGGCTAGGCAAGCCGTTCCCAAAGAGCTTTAGAACAAGGCATAGTTTTCCCTGCTGGATCTTTGGGCAGGGGAATAACCTCCAGCTATATGGCCATTTTTGTTCCTGGCGCGGCGCCAAGTGGGAAAGGGTGGTTTTGAGGCTGAAGGCAGCAGGAAAGCCTGCAGGCCCCAGGTCTGTGGGGCTACGCAAGCGGTTCGCAAAAAGCTTTAGAGCAAGGCATAGCTTTCCCTGCTGGCTCTTTGTGCGTGGGACCAATCTCCAGACATATGGCCATTTTTGTGTGGCGCGGCGCCAAGTGGGAAAGGGTGGTTTTGAGGCTGAAGGCAGCAGGAAAGCCTGCAGCCCCCAGGTCTGTGGGGCTACGCAAGCGGTTCCCAAAGAGCTTTAGAACAAGGCATAATTTTCCCTGCTGGCTCTTTGGGCGTGGGACCAATCTCCAGACATATGGCCATTTTTGTGCCAGCGGGGCGCCAAGTGGGAAAAAGTGGTTTTGAGGCTGAAGGCAGCAGGAATGCCAAAGCCCCAGGTCTGTGGGGCTACGCAAGCGGTTCCCAAAGAGCTTTAGAACAAGGCATAGTTTTCCCTGCTGGCTCTTTGGGCGTGGGACCAATCTCCAGACATATGCCCATTTTTGTGCCTGGCGTGGCGCCAAGTGGGAAAGGGTTCTGTCGAGGATGACGGCAGCAGGAATGCCTGCAACTCCAGGTCTGTCGGTCCACACCAGCGGTTCCCAAAGAGCTTTACAGCAAGGCATAGTTTTCCCTGCTGGCTCTTTGGTCGTGGGACCAATCTCCAGACATATGGCCATTATTGTGCCTGGCGCGGCGCCAAGTGGGAAAGGGTGGTTTTGAGGCTGAAGGCAGCAGGAAAGCCTGCAGCCCCCACGTCTGTGGGGCTACGCAAGCGGTTCCCAAAGAGCTTTAGAACAAGGCATAATTTTCCCTGCTGGCTACTTGGGCGTGGGACCAATCCCCAGACATATGGCCATTTTTGTGTCTGGGGCGGCGCCAAGTGGAAAAGGTTGGTTTTGAGGCTGAAGGCAGCAGGAAAGCCTGCAGCCCCCAGGTCTGTGAGGCTACGCAAGCGGTTCCCAAAGAGCTTTAGAGCAAGGCATAGTTTTCCCTGCTGGCTCTTTGGGCATGGGACCCATCTCCAGCCATATGGCCATTTATGTGCCTGGCGCGGCGCTAAGTGGGAAAGGGTGGTTTTGAGGCTGAAGGCAGAAGGAAAGCCTGAAGGCCCCAGGTCTGTGGGGCCAAGCAAGCGGTTTCCAAAGAGCTTTAGAACAAGGCATAGTTTTCCCTGCTGGCTCTTTGGGCGTGGGACCAATCTCCAGACATATGGCCATTTTTGTGCCTGGCGCGGCACCAAGTGGGAATGGGTGGTTTTGAGGCTGAAGGCAGCAGGAAAGCCTGCAGGCCCCAGGTCTGTGGGGCTACGCAAGCGGTTCGCAAAAAGCTTTAGAGCAAGGCATAGCTTTCCCTGCTGGCTCTTTGTGCGTGGGACCAATCTCCAGGCATATGGCCAATTTTGTGTGGCGTGGCGCCAAGTGGGAAAGGGTGGTTTTGAGGCTGAAGGCGCAGGAAAGCCTGCAGCCCCCAGGTCTGTGGGGCTACGCAAGCGGTTCCCAAAGAGCTTTAGAACAAGGCATAGTTTTCCTTCCTGGCACTTTGGGCGTGGGACCAATCTCCAGACATATGGCCATTTTTGTGCCTGGCGTGGCGCCAAGTGGGAAAGGGTGGTGTCGAGGATGACGGCAGCAGGAATGCCTGCAACTCCAGGTCTGTGAGGCTACGCAAGCGGTTCCCAAAGAGCTTTAGAACAAGGCATAGTTTTCCCTGATGGCTCGTTGGGTGTGGGACCAATCCCCAGCCATATGGCCATTTTTGTGGCGGCGCGGCGCCAAGTGGGAAAGGGTGGTTTTGAGGCTGAAGGCAGCAGGAAAGCCTGCAGGCCCCAGGTCTGTGGGGTTATGCAAGCCATTCCCAAAGAGCTTTAGAGCAAGGCATAATTTTCCCTGCTGGCTCTTTGGGCGTGGGACCAATCTCCAGCCATATGGCCATTTTTGTGCATGGCGCGGAGCCAAGTGGGAAAGGGTGGTTTTGAGGCTGACGGCAGCAGGAAAGCCTACAGTTCCCAGGTCTGTGGGGCTACGCAGGCGGTTTCCAAAGAGCTTTAGAGCAAGGCATAATTTTCCCTGCTGGCTCTTTGGGCGTGGGACCAACCTCCAGACATATGGCCATTTTTGTGCCTGGCGCGGCGCCAAGTGGGAAAGGGTGGTTTTGAGGCTGAAGGCAGCAGGAAAGCCTGCAGCCCCCAGGTCTGTGGGGCTATGCAAGCGGTTCCCAAAGAGCTTTAGCACAAGGCATAGTTTTCCCTGCTGGCTCATTTGGGCATGGGACCAATCTCCAGACATATGGCCATTTTTTTGGCTCGCGCGGTTACAAGTGGGAAAGGGTGGTTTTGAGGCTGAAGGCAGCAGGAAAGCCTGCAGCCCCCAGGTCTGTGGGGCCAAGCAAGCGGTTCCCAAAGAGCTTTAGAACAAGGCATAGTTTTCCCTGCTGGCTCATTTGGGCATGGGACCAATCTCCAGACATATGGCCATTTTTTTGGCTCGCGCGGTTACAAGTGGGAAAGGGTGGTTTTGAGGCTGAAGGCAGCAGGAAAGCCTGCAGGCCCCAGGTCTGTGGGGCTACGCAAGCAGTTCCCAAAGAGCTTTAGAGGAAGGCATAGTTTTCCTTGATGGCTCGTTGGGTGTGGGACCAATCCCCAGCCATATGGCCATTTTTGTGCCTGGCGCGGCGCCAAGTGGGAAAGGGTGGTTTTGAGGCTGAAGGCAGCAGGAAAGCCTGCAGGCCTCAGGTCTGTGGGGTTATGCAAGCCGTTCCCAAAGAGCTTTAGAGCAAGGCATAATTTTCCCTGCTGGCTCTTTGGGCGTGGGACCAATCTCCAGACATATGGCCATTTTTGTGCCTGGCGCGGCGCCAAGTGGGAAAGGGTGGTTTTGAGGCTGAAGGCAGCAGGAAAGCCTGCAGCCCCCAGGTCTGTGAGGCTACGCAAGCGGTTCCCAAAGAGCTTTAGAACAAGGCATAGTTTTCCCTGCTGGCTCTTTGGGCGTGGGACCAATCTCCAGACATATGGCCATTTTTGTGCCTGGCGCGGCACCAAGTGGGAAAGGGCGGTTTTGAGGCTGAAGGCAGCAGGAAAGCCGGCAGCCCCACGTCTGTGGGGCTACGTAGGCGGTTCCCAAAGAGCTTTAGAACAAGGCATAATTTTCCCTGCTGGCTCTTTGGGCGGGGGACCAATCTCCAGACATATGGCCATTTTTGTGCCTGGCGCGGCGCCAAGTGGGAAAGGGTGGTTTTGAGGCTGAAGGCAGCAGGAAAGCCGGCAGCCCCCAGGTCTGTGGGGCTGCGCAAGCGGTTCCCAAAGAGCTTTAGCACAAGGCATAGTTTTCCCTGCTGGCTCATTTGGGCATGGGACCAATCTCCAGACATATGGCCATTTTTTTGGCTCGCGCGGTTACAAGTGGGAAAGGGTGGTTTTGAGGCTGAAGGCAGCAGGAAAGCCTGCAGCCCCCAGGTCTGTGGGGCCAAGCAAGAGGTTCCCAAAGAGCTTTAGAACAAGGCATAGTTTTCCCTGCTGGCTCTTTGGGCAGGGGACCAATCTCCAGCCATATGGCCATTTATGTGCCTGGCGCAGCACCAAGTGGGAAAGGCTGCTTTTGAGGCTGAAGGCAGAAGGAAAGCCTGCAGGCCCCAGGTCTGTGGGGTTATGCAAGCGGTTCCCAAAGAGCTTTAGAACAAGGCATAGTTTTCCCTGCTGGCTCTTTGGGTGTGGGACCAATCTCCAGACATATGGCCATTTTTGTGCCTGGCGCGGCACCAAGTGGGAAAGGGCGGTTTTGAGGCTGAAGGCAGCAGGAAAGCCGGCAGCCCCCACGTCTGTGGGGCTACGTAGGCGGTTCGCAAAGAGCTTTAGAACAAGGCATAATTTTCCCTGCTGGCTCTTTGGGCGGGGGACCAATCTCCAGACATATGGCCATTTTTGTGCCTGGCGCGGCGCCAAGTGGGAAAGGGTGGTTTTGAGGCTGAAGGCAGCAGGAAAGCCTGCAGGCCCCAGGTCTGTGGGGCTACGTAAGCGGTTCCCAAAGAGCTTTAGAACAAGGCATAGTTTTCCCTGCTGGCTCTTTGGGCGTGGGACCCATCTCCAGACATATGGCCATTTTTGTGCCTGGTGCGGCACCAAGTGGGAAAGGGTGGTTTTGAGGTTGAAGGCACCAGGAAAGCCTGCAGGCCCCAGGTCTATGGGGCTAGGCAAGCCGTTCCCAAAGAGCTTTAGAACAAGGCATAGTTTTCCCTGCTGGATCTTTGGGCAGGGGAATAACCTCCAGCTATATGGCCATTTTTGTTCCTGGCGCGGCGCCAAGTGGGAAAGGGTGGTTTTGAGGCTGAAGGCAGCAGGAAAGCCTGCAGCCCCCACGTCTGTCGGTCCACGCCAGCGGTTACAAAAGAGCTTTAGAGCAAGGCATAATTTTCCCTGCTGGCTCTTTGGGTGTGGGACCAATCTCCAGACATATGGCCATTTTTGTGCCTGGCGCGGCGCCAAGTGGGAAAGGGTGGTTTTGAGGCTGAAGGCAGCAGGAAAGCCTACAGCCCCCAGGTCTGTGGGGCTACGCAAGCGGTTCCCAAAGAGCTTTAGAACAAGGCATAATTTTCCCTGCTGGCTCTTTGGGCGTGGGACCAATCCCCAGACATATGGCCATTATTGTTCCTGGCGCGGCACCAAGTGGGAAAGGGTGGTTTTGAGGCTGAAGGCAGCAGGAAAGCCTGAAGGCCCCAGGTCTGTGGGGTTATGCAAGCGGTTCCCAAAGAGCTTTAGAACAAGGCATAGTTTTCCCTGCTGGCTCTTTGGGCGTGGGACCAGTCTCCAGACATATGGCCATTTCTGGGCCTGGCGCGGCGCCAAGTGGGAAAGGGTGGTTTTGAGGCTGAAGGCAGCAGGAAAGCCTACAGCCCCCAGGTCTGTGGGGCTACGCCAGCGGTTCCCAAAGAGCTTTAGAACAAGGCATAGACTTCCCTGCTGGCTCTTTTGGCGTGGGACCAATCTCCAGACATATGGCCATTTTTGTGCCGGTGCGGCGCCAAGTGGGAAAGGGTGGTTTTGAGGTTTAAGGCGCAGGAAAGCCTGCAGCCCCCAGGTCTGTGGGGCTACGCAAGCGGTTCCCAAAGAGCTTTACAACAAGGCATAGTTTTCCCTGCTGGCTCTTTGGGCGTGGGACCCATCTCCAGCCATATGGCCATTTTTGTGCCTGGCGCGGCGCCAAGTGGGAAAGGGTGGTGTCGAGGATGAAGGCAGCAGGAAAGCCTGCAGCCCCCAGGTCTGTGGGTCCAAGCAAGCGGTTCTCACAGAGCTTTAGAACACGGCATAGTTTTCCCTGCTGCATCTTTTGGCGGGGGACCCATCTCCACACATATGGCCATTTTTGTGCCTGGCGCGGCGCCAAGTGGGAAAGGGTGGTTTTGAGGCTGAAGGCAGCAGGTAAGCCTGCAGGCCCCACGTCTGTGGGGCTACGCAAGCGGTTCCCAAAGAGCTTTAGAACAAGGCATAATTTTCCCTGCTGGCTCTTTGGGCGTGGGACCAATCTCCAGACATATGGCCATTTTTGTGCCTGGCGCGGCGCCAAGTGGAAAAAGGTGGTTTTGAGGCTGAAGGCAGCAGGAAAGCCTGCAGCCCCCAGGTCTGTGGGGCTACGTAGGCGGTTCCCAAAGAGCTTTAGAACAAGGCATAATTTTCCCTGCTGGCTCTTTGGGCGTGGGACCAATCTCCAGACATATGGCCATTTTTGTGCCTGGCGTGGCGCCAAGTGGGAAAGGGTGGTGTCGAGGATGACGGCAGCAGGAATGCCTGCAACTCCAGGTCTGTCGGTCCACACCAGCGGTTCCCAAAGAGCTTTACAGCAAGGCATAGTTTTCCCTGCTGGCTCTTTGGTCGTGGGACCAATCTCCAGACATATGGCCATTATAGTGCCTGGCGCGGCCCCAAGTGGGAAAGGGTGGTTTTGAGGCTGAAGGCAGCAGGAAAGCCTGCAGCCCCCACGTCTGTGGGGCTACGCAAGCGGTTCCCAAAGAGCTTTAGCACAAGGCATAATTTTCCCTGCTGGCTCATTTAGGCATGGGACCAATCTCCAGATATATGGCCATTTTTTTGGCTCGCGCGGTGCCAAGTGGGAAAGGGTGGTTTTGAGGCTGAAGGCAGCAGGAAAGCCTGCAGCCCCCAGGTCTGTGGGGCCAAGCAAGCGGTTCCCAAAGAGCTTTAGAACAAGGCATAGTTTTCCCTGCTGGCTCTTTGGGCAGGGGACCAATCTCCAGCCATATGGCCATTTTTGTGCCTGGCACGGTGCCAAGTGGGAAAGGGTGGTTTTGAGGCTGAAGGCAGCAGGAAAGCCTGAAGGCCCCAGGTCTGTGGGGTTATGCAAGCAGTTCCCAAAGAGTTTTAGCACAAGGCATAGTTATCCCTGCTGGCTCATTTGGGCATGGGACCAATCTCCAGACATATGGCCATTTTTTTGGCTCGCGCGGTTACAAGTGGGAAAGGGTGGTTTTGAGGCTGAAGGCAGCAGGAAAGCCTGCAGCCCCCAGGTCTGTGGGGCCAAGCAAGCGGTTCCCAAAGAGCTTTAGAACAAGGCATAGTTTTCCATGCTGGCTCTTTGGGCAGGGGACCAATCTCCAGCCATATGGCCATTTTTCTGCCTGGCGTGGTGCCAAGTGGGAAAGGGTGGTTTTGAGGCTGAAGGCAGCAGGAAAGCCTGCAGGCCCCAGGTCCGTTGGGCTGCGCAAGCGGTTCCCAAAGAGCTTTAGCACAAGGCATAATTTTCCCTGCTGGCTCATTTAGGCATGGGACCAATCTCCAGATATATGGCCATTTTTTTGGCTCGCGCGGTTACAAGTGGGAAAGGGTGGTTTTGAGGCTGAAGGCAGCAGGAAAGCCGGCAGCCCCCACGTCTGTGGGGCTACGTAGGCGGTTCCCAAAGAGCTTTAGAACAAGGCATAATTTTCCCTGCTGGCTCTTTGGGCGGGGGACCAATCTCCAGACATATGGCCATTTTTGTGCCTGGCGCGGTGCCAAGTGGGAAAGGGTGGTTTTGAGGCTGAAGGCAGCAGGAAAGCCGGCAGCCCCCAGGTCTGTGGGGCTGCGCAAGCGGTTCCCAAAGAGCTTTAGAACAAGGCATAGTTTTCCCTGCTGGATCTTTGGGCGTGGGACCAATCTCCAGACATATGGCCATTTTTGTGCCCGCGCGGCGCCAAGTGGGAAAGGGTGGTTTTGAGGCTGAAGGCAGCAGGAAAGCCTGAAGGCCCCAGGTCTGTGGGGCTACGCAAGCGGTTCCCAAAAAGCTTTAGAGCAAGGCATAGCTTTCCCTGCTGGCTCTTTCTGCGTGGGACCAATCTCCAGGCATATGGCCATTTTTGTGTGAGGCGCGGCGCCAAGTGGGAAAGGGTGGTTTTGAGGCTGAAGGCAGCAGGAAAGCCTGCAGGCCCCACGTCTGTGGGGCTACGCAAGCGGTTCCCAAAGAGCTTTAGAGGAAGGCATAATTTTCCCTGCTGGCTCTTTGGGCGTTGGACCAATCTCCAGCCATATGGCCCTTTTTGTGCCTGGCGTGGCGCCAAGTGGGAAAGGGTGGTGTCGAGGATGACGACAGCAGGAATAGCTGCAACTCCAGGTCTGTCGGTCCACACCAGCGGTTCCCAAAGAGCTTTAGAGCAAGGCATAGTTTTCCCTGCTGGCTCTTTGGGCGTGGGACCAATCTCCAGACATATGGCCATTTTTGTGCCGGCGCGGCGCCAAGTGGGAAAGGGTGGTTTTGAGGCTGAAGGCAGCAGGAAAGCCTGCAGCCCCCACGTCTGTGGGGCTACGCAAGCGGTTCCCAAAGAGCTTTAGAACAAGGCATGGTTTTCCCTGCTGGCTCTTTGGGCATGGGACCCATCTCCAGCCATATGGCCATTTATGTGCCTGGCGCAGCACCAAGTGGGAAAGGCTGCTTTTGAGGCTGAAGGCAGAAGGAAAGCCTGCAGGCCCCAGGTCTGTGGGGTTATGCAAGCGGTTCCCAAAGAGCTTTAAAACAAGGCATAGTTTTCCCTGCTGGCTCTTTGGGTGTGGGACCAATCTCCAGACATATGGCCATTTTTGTGCCTGGCGCGGCACCAAGTGGGAAAGGGCGGTTTTGAGGCTGACGGCAGCAGGAAAGCCGGCAGCCCCCACGTCTGTGGGGCTACGTAGGCGGTTCCCAAAGAGCTTTAGAACAAGGCATAATTTTCCCTGCTGGCTCTTTGGGCGGGGGACCAATCTCCAGACATATGGCCATTTTTGTGCCTGGCGCGGCGCCAAGTGGGAAAGGGTGGTTTTGAGGCTGAAGGCAGCAGGAAAGCCGGCAGCCCCCAGGTCTGTGGGGCTGCGCAAGCGGTTCCCAAAGAGCTTTAGCACAAGGCATAGTTTTCCCTGCTGGCTCATTTGGGCATGGGACCAATCTCCAGACATATGGCCATTTTTTTGGCTCGCGCGGTTACAAGTGGGAAAGGGTGGTTTTGAGGCTGAAGGCAGCAGGAAAGCCTGCAGCCCCCAGGTCTGTGGGGCCAAGCAAGAGGTTCCCAAAGAGCTTTAGAACAAGGCATAGTTTTCCCTGCTGGCTCTTTGGGCAGGGGACCAATCTCCAGCCATATGGCCATTTATGTGCCTGGCGCAGCACCAAGTGGGAAAGGCTGCTTTTGAGGCTGAAGGCAGAAGGAAAGCCTGCAGGCCCCAGGTCTGTGGGGTTATGCAAGCGGTTCCCAAAGAGCTTTAGAACAAGGCATAGTTTTCCCTGCTGGCTCTTTGGGCGTGGGACCAATCTCCAGACATATGGCCATTTTTGTGCCTGGCGCGGCACCAAGTGGGAAAGGGCGGTTTTGAGGCTGAAGGCAGCAGGAAAGCCGGCAGCCCCCACGTCTGTGGGGCTACGTAGGCGGTTCGCAAAGAGCTTTAGAACAAGGCATAATTTTCCCTGCTGGCTCTTTGGGCAGGGGACCAATCTCCAGCCATATGGCCATTTTTGTGCCTGGCACGGTGCCAAGTGGGAAAGGGTGGTTTTGAGGCTGAAGGCAGCAGGAAAGCCTGAAGGCCCCAGGTCTGTGGGGTTATGCAAGCAGTTCCCAAAGAGTTTTAGCACAAGGCATAGTTATCCCTGCTGGCTCATTTGGGCATGGGACCAATCTCCAGACATATGGCCATTTTTTTGGCTCGCGCGGTTACAAGTGGGAAAGGGTGGTTTTGAGGCTGAAGGCAGCAGGAAAGCCTGCAGCCCCCAGGTCTGTGGGGCCAAGCAAGCGGTTCCCAAAGAGCTTTAGAACAAGGCATAGTTTTCCCTGCTGGCTCTTTGGGCAGGGGACCAATCTCCAGCCATATGGCCATTTTTCTGCCTGGCGCGGTGCCAAGTGGGAAAGGGTGGTTTTGAGGCTGAAGGCAGCAGGAAAGCCTGCAGGCCCCAGGTCCGTTGGGCTGCGCAAGCGGTTCCCAAAGAGCTTTAGCACAAGGCATAATTTTCCCTGCTGGCCCATTTAGGCATGGGACCAATCTCCAGATATATGGCCATTTTTTTGGCTCGCGCGGTTACAAGTGGGAAAGGGTGGTTTTGAGGCTGAAGGCAGCAGGAAAGCCGGCAGCCCCCAGGTCTGTGGGGCTGCGCTAGCGGTTCCCAAAGAGCTTTAGAACAAGGCATAGTTTTCCCTGCTGGCTCTTTGGGCGTGGGACCAATCTCCAGACATATGGCCATTTTTGTGCCGGCGCGGCGCCAAGTGGGAAAGGGTGGTTTTGAGGCTGAAGGCAGCAGGAAAGCCTGCAGGCCCCAGGTCTGTGGGGCTACGCAAGCGGTTCCCAAAAAGCTTTAGAGCAAGGCATAGCTTTCCCTGCTGGCTCTTTGGGCGTGGGACCAATCTCCAGGCATATGGCCATTTTTGTGTGAGGCGCGGCGCCAAGTGGGAAAGGGTGGTTTTGAGGCTGAAGGCAGCAGGAAAGCCTGCAGGCCCCACGTCTGTGGGGCTACGCAAGCGGTTCCCAAAGAGCTTTAGAGGAAGGCATAATTTTCCCTGCTGGCTCTTTGGGCGTTGGACCAATCTCCAGCCATATGGCCCTTTTTGTGCCTGGCGTGGCGCCAAGTGGGAAAGGGTGGTGTCGAGGATGACGACAGCAGGAATAGCTGCAACTCCAGGTCTGTCGGTCCACACCAGCGGTTCCCAAAGAGCTTTAGAGCAAGGCATAGTTTTCCCTGCTGGCTCTTTGGGCGTGGGACCAATCTCCAGACATATGGCCATTTTTGTGCCGGCGCGGCGCCAAGTGGGAAAGGGTGGTTTTGAGGCTGAAGGCAGCAGGAAAGCCTGCAGCCCCCAGGTCTGTGGGGCTACGCAAGCGGTTCCCAAAGAGCTTTAGAACAAGGCATGGTTTTCCCTGCTGGCTCTTTGGGCATGGGACCCATCTCCAGCCATATGGCCATTTATGTGCCTGGCGCAGCACCAAGTGGGAAAGGCTGCTTTTGAGGCTGAAGGCAGAAGGAAAGCCTGCAGGCCCCAGGTCTGTGGGGTTATGCAAGCGGTTCCCAAAGAGCTTTAAAACAAGGCATAGTTTTCCCTGCTGGCTCTTTGGGTGTGGGACCAATCTCCAGACATATGGCCATTTTTGTGCCTGGCGCGGCACCAAGTGGGAAAGGGCGGTTTTGAGGCTGAAGGCAGCAGGAAAGCCGGCAGCCCCACGTCTGTGGGGCTACGTAGGCGGTTCCCAAAGAGCTTTAGAACAAGGCATAATTTTCCCTGCTGGCTCTTTGGGCGGGGGACCAATCTCCAGACATATGGCCATTTTTGTGCCTGGCGCGGCGCCAAGTGGGAAAGGGTGGTTTTGAGGCTGAAGGCAGCAGGAAAGCCGGCAGCCCCCAGGTCTGTGGGGCTGCGCAAGCGGTTCCCAAAGAGCTTTAGCACAAGGCATAGTTTTCCCTGCTGGCTCATTTGGGCATGGGACCAATCTCCAGACATATGGCCATTTTTTTGGCTCGCGCGGTTACAAGTGGGAAAGGGTGGTTTTGAGGCTGAAGGCAGCAGGAAAGCCTGCAGCCCCCAGGTCTGTGGGGCCAAGCAAGAGGTTCCCAAAGAGCTTTAGAACAAGGCATAGTTTTCCCTGCTGGCTCTTTGGGCAGGGGACCAATCTCCAGCCATATGGCCATTTATGTGCCTGGCGCAGCACCAAGTGGGAAAGGCTGCTTTTGAGGCTGAAGGCAGAAGGAAAGCCTGCAGGCCCCAGGTCTGTGGGGTTATGCAAGCGGTTCCCAAAGAGCTTTAGAACAAGGCATAGTTTTCCCTGCTGGCTCTTTGGGTGTGGGACCAATCTCCAGACATATGGCCATTTTTGTGCCTGGCGCGGCACCAAGTGGGAAAGGGCGGTTTTGAGGCTGAAGGCAGCAGGAAAGCCGGCAGCCCCCACGTCTGTGGGGCTACGTAGGCGGTTCGCAAAGAGCTTTAGAACAAGGCATAATTTTCCCTGCTGGCTCTTTGGGCGGGGGACCAATCTCCAGACATATGGCCATTTTTGTGCCTGGCGCGGCGCCAAGTGGGAAAGGGTGGTTTTGAGGCTGAAGGCAGCAGGAAAGCCGGCAGCCCCCAGGTCTGTGGGGCTGCGCAAGCGGTTCCCAAAGAGCTTTAGCACAAGGCATATTTTTCCCTGCTGGCTCATTTGGGCATGGGACCAATCTCCAGACATATGGCCATTTTTTTGGCTCGCGCGGTTACAAGTGGGAAAGGGTGGTTTTGAGGCTGAAGGCAGCAGGAAAGCCTGCAGCCCCCAGGTCTGTGGGGCCAAGCAAGAGGTTCCCAAAGAGCTTTAGAACAAGGCATAGTTTTCCCTGCTGGCTCTTTGGGCAGGGGACCAATCTCCAGCCATATGGCCATTTTTGTGCCTGGCGCGGTGCCAAGTGGGAAAGGGTGGTTTTGAGGCTGAAGGCAGCAGGAAAGCCTGCAGGCCCCAGGTCTGTGGGGTTATGCAAGCCGTTCCCAAAGAGCTTTAGAGCAAGGCATAATTTTCCCTGCTGGCTCTTTGGGCGTGGGACCAATCTCCAGCCATATGGCCATTTTTGTGCATGGCGCGGCGCCAAGTGGGAAAGGGTGGTTTTGAGGCTGAAGGCAGCAGGAAAGCCTGCAGCCCCCAGGTCTGTGAGGCTACGCAAGCGGTTCCCAAAGAGCTTTAGAACAAGGCATAGTTTTCCCTGCTGGCTCTTTGGGCGTGGGGCCAATCTCCAGACATATGGCCATTTTTGTGCCTGGCGCGGCGCCAAGTGGGAAAGGGTGGTTTTGAGGCTGAAGGCAGCAGGAAAGCCTGCAGGCCCCACGTCTGTGGGGCTGCGCAAGCGGTTCCCAAAGAGCTTTAGCACAAGGCATAGTTTTCCCTGCTGGCTCATTTGGGCATGGGACCAATCCCCAGACATGTGGCCATTTTTGTGCCTGGCGCGGCGCCAAGTGGGAAAGGGTGGTTTTGAGGCTGAAGGCAGCAGGAAAGCCTGCAGCCCCCAGGTCTGTGGGGCTACGCAAGCGGTTCCCAAAGAGCTTTAGAACAAGGCATAGTTTTCCCTGCTGGCTCTTTGGGCAGGGGACCAATCTCCAGCCATATGGCCATTTTTGTGCCTGGCGCGGTGCCAAGTGGGAAAGGGTGGTTTTGAGGCTGAAGGCAGCAGGAAAGCCTGCAGGCCCCAGGTCTGTGGGGCTACGCAAGCAGTTCCCAAAGAGCTTTAGAACAAGGCATAGTTTTCCCTGATGGCTATTTGGGCGTGGGACCAATCCCCAGCCATATGTCCATTTTTGTGCCTGGCGCGGCGCCAAGTGGGAAAGGGTGGTTTTGAGGCTGACGGCAGCAGGAAAGCCTGCAGCCCCCACGTCTGTGGGGTTATGCAAGCCGTTCCCAAAGAGCTTTAGAGCAAGGCATAATTTTCCCTCCTGGCTCTTTGGGCGTGGGACCAATCTCCAGACATATGGCCATTTTTGTGCATGGCGCGGCGCCAAGAGGGAAAGGGTGGTTTTGAGGCTGAAGGCAGCAGGAAAGCCTGCAGCCCCCAGGTCTGTGGGGCCAAGCAAGCGGTTCCCAAAGAGCTTTAGAACAAGGCATAGTTTTCCCTGCTGGCTCTTTGGGCGTGGGGCCAATCTCCAGACATATGGCCATTTTTGTGCCTGGCGCGGCGCCAAATGGTAAAGGGTGGTTTTGAGGCTGAAGGCAGCAGGAAAGCCTGCATCCCCCAGGTCTGTGGGGCTATGCAAGCGGTTCCCAAAGAGCTTTAGAACAAGGCATAGTTTTCCCTGATGGCTCTTTGGGCGTGGGACCAATCTCCAGACATATGGCCATTTTTGTGCCGGCGCGGCGCCAAGTGGGAAAGGGTGGTTTTGAGGCTGAAGGCAGCAGGAAAGCCTGCAGGCCCCAGGTCTGTGGGGCTACGCAAGCGGTTCCCAAAAAGCTTTAGAGCAAGGCATAGCTTTCCCTGCTGGCTCTTTCTGCGTGGGACCAATCTCCAGGCATATGGCCATTTTTGTGTGAGGCGCGGCGCCAAGTGGGAAAGGGTGGTTTTGAGGCTGAAGGCAGCAGGAAAGCCTGCAGGCCCCACGTCTGTGGGGCTACGCAAGCGGTTCCCAAAGAGCTTTAGAGGAAGGCATAATTTTCCCTGCTGGCTCTTTGGGCGTTGGACCAATCTCCAGCCATATGGCCCTTTTTGTGCCTGGCGTGGCGCCAAGTGGGAAAGGGTGGTGTCGAGGATGACGACAGCAGGAATAGCTGCAACTCCAGGTCTGTCGGTCCACACCAGCGGTTCCCAAAGAGCTTTAGAGCAAGGCATAGTTTTCCCTGCTGGCTCTTTGGGCGTGGGACCAATCTCCAGACATATGGCCATTTTTGTGCCGGCGCGGCGCCAAGTGGGAAAGGGTGGTTTTGAGGCTGAAGGCAGCAGGAAAGCCTGCAGCCCCCACGTCTGTGGGGCTACGCAAGCGGTTCCCAAAGAGCTTTAGAACAAGGCATAGTTTTCCCTGCTGGCTCTTTGGGCATGGGACCCATCTCCAGCCATATGGCCATTTATGTGCCTGGCGCAGCACCAAGTGGGAAAGGCTGCTTTTGAGGCTGAAGGCAGAAGGAAAGCCTGCAGGCCCCAGGTCTGTGGGGTTATGCAAGCAGTTCCCAAAGAGCTTTAAAACAAGGCATAGTTTTCCCTGCTGGCTCTTTGGGTGTGGGACCAATCTCCAGACATATGGCCATTTTTGTGCCTGGCGCGGCACCAAGTGGGAAAGGGCGGTTTTGAGGCTGAAGGCAGCAGGAAAGCCGGCAGCCCCCACGTCTGTGGGGCTACGTAGGCGGTTCCCAAAGAGCTTTAGAACAAGGCATAATTTTCCCTGCTGGCTCTTTGGGCGGGGGACCAATCTCCAGACATATGGCCATTTTTGTGCCTGGCGCGGCGCCAAGTGGGAAAGGGTGGTTTTGAGGCTGAAGGCAGCAGGAAAGCCGGCAGCCCCCAGGTCTGTGGGGCTGCGCAAGCGGTTCTCAAAGAGCTTTAGCACAAGGCATAGTTTTCCCTGCTGGCTCATTTGGGCGTGGGACCAATCTCCAGACATATGGCCATTTTTTTGGCTCGCGCGGTTACAAGTGGGAAAGGGTGGTTTTGAGGCTGAAGGCAGCAGGAAAGCCTGCAGCCCCCAGGTCTGTGGGGCCAAGCAAGAGGTTCCCAAAGAGCTTTAGAACAAGGCATAGTTTTCCCTGCTGGCTCTTTGGGCAGGGGACCAATCTCCAGCCATATGGCCATTTATGTGCCTGGCGCAGCACCAAGTGGGAAAGGCTGCTTTTGAGGCTGAAGGCAGAAGGAAAGCCTGCAGGCCCCAGGTCTGTGGGGTTATGCAAGCGGTTCCCAAAGAGCTTTAGAACAAGGCATAGTTTTCCCTGCTGGCTCTTTGGGCGTGGGACCAATCTCCAGACATATGGCCATTTTTGTGCCTGGCGCGGCACCAAGTGGGAAAGGGCGGTTTTGAGGCTGAAGGCAGCAGGAAAGCCGGCAGCCCCCACGTCTGTGGGGCTACGTAGGCGGTTCGCAAAGAGCTTTAGAACAAGGCATAATTTTCCCTGCTGGCTCTTTGGGCAGGGGACCAATCTCCAGCCATATGGCCATTTTTGTGCCTGGCACGGTGCCAAGTGGGAAAGGGTGGTTTTGAGGCTGAAGGCAGCAGGAAAGCCTGAAGGCCCCACGTCTGTGGGGTTATGCAAGCAGTTCCCAAAGAGTTTTAGCACAAGGCATAGTTATCCCTGCTGGCTCATTTGGGCATGGGACCAATCTCCAGACATATGGCCATTTTTTTGGCTCGCGCGGTTACAAGTGGGAAAGGGTGGTTTTGAGGCTGAAGGCAGCAGGAAAGCCTGCAGCCCCCAGGTCTGTGGGGCCAAGCAAGCGGTTCCCAAAGAGCTTTAGAACAAGGCATAGTTTTCCATGCTGGCTCTTTGGGCAGGGGACCAATCTCCAGCCATATGGCCATTTTTCTGCCTGGCGCGGTGCCAAGTGGGAAAGGGTGGTTTTGAGGCTGAAGGCAGCAGGAAAGCCTGCAGGCCCCAGGTCCGTTGGGCTGCGCAAGCGGTTCCCAAAGAGCTTTAGCACAAGGCATAATTTTCCCTGCTGGCCCATTTAGGCATGGGACCAATCTCCAGATATATGGCCATTTTTTTGGCTCGCGCGGTTACAAGTGGGAAAGGGTGGTTTTGAGGCTGAAGGCAGCAGGAAAGCCTGCAGGCCCCAGGTCTGTGGGGTTATGCAAGCCGTTCCCAAAGAGCTTTAGAGCAAGGCATAATTTTCCCTGCTGGCTCTTTGGGCGTGGGACCAATCTCCAGCCATATGGCCATTTTTGTGCATGGCGCGGCGCCAAGTGGGAAAGGGTGGTTTTGAGGCTGAAGGCAGCAGGAAAGCCTGCAGCCCCCAGGTCTGTGAGGCTACGCAAGCGGTTCCCAAAGAGCTTTAGAACAAGGCATAGTTTTCCCTGCTGGCTCTTTGGGCGTGGGGCCAATCTCCAGACATATGGCCATTTTTGTGCCTGGCGCGGCGCCAAGTGGGAAAGGGTGGTTTTGAGGCTGAAGGCAGCAGGAAAGACTGCAGGCCCCACGTCTGTGGGGCTGCGCAAGCGGTTCCCAAAGAGCTTTAGCACAAGGCATAGTTTTCCCTGCTGGCTCATTTGGGCATGGGACCAATCCCCAGACATATGGCCATTTTTGTGCCTGGCGCGGCGCCAAGTGGGAAAGGGTGGTTTTGAGGCTGAAGGCAGCAGGAAACCCTGCAGCCCCCAGGTCTGTGGGGCTACGCAAGCGGTTCCCAAAGAGCTTTAGAACAAGGCATAGTTTTCCCTGCTGGCTCTTTGGGCAGGGGACCAATCTCCAGACATATGGCCATTTTTGTGCCTGGCGCGGTGCCAAGTGGGAAAGGGTGGTTTTGAGGCTGAAGGCAGCAGGAAAGCCTGCAGGCCCCAGGTCTGTGGGGCTACGCAAGCAGTTCCCAAAGAGCTTTAGAGCAAGGCATAATTTTCCCTCCTGGCTCTTTGGGCGTGGGACCAATCTCCAGACATATGGCCATTTTTGTGCATGGCGCGGCGCCAAGAGGGAAAGGGTGGTTTTGAGGCTGAAGGCAGCAGGAAAGCCTGCAGCCCCCAGGTCTGTGGGGCCAAGCAAGCGGTTCCCAAAGAGCTTTAGAACAAGGCATAGTTTTCCCTGCTGGCTCTTTGGGCGTGGGGCCAATCTCCAGACATATGGCCATTTTTGTGCCTGGCGCGGCGCCAAATGGTAAAGGGTGGTTTTGAGGCTGAAGGCAGCAGGAAAGCCTGCATCCCCCAGGTCTGTGGGGCTATGCAAGCGGTTCCCAAAGAGCTTTAGAACAAGGCATAGTTTTCCCTGCTGGCTCTTTGGGCGTGGGACCAATCTCCAGACATATGGCCATTTTTGTGCCGGCGCGGCGCCAAGTGGGAAAGGGTGGTTTTGAGGCTGAAGGCAGCAGGAAAGCCTGCAGGCCCCAGGTCTGTGGGGCTACGCAAGCGGTTCCCAAAAAGCTTTAGAGCAAGGCATAGCTTTCCCTGCTGGCTCTTTGGGCGTGGGACCAATCTCCAGGCATATGGCCATTTTTGTGCCTGGCGTGGCGCTAAGTGGGAAAGGGTGGTTTTGAGGCTGAAGGCAGCAGGAAAGCCTGCAGGCCCCACGTCTGTGGGGCTACGCAAGCGGTTCCCAAAGAGCTTTAGAACAAGGCATAATTTTCCCTGCTGGCTCTTTGGGCGTGGGACCAATCTCCAGACATATGGCCATTTTTGTGCCAGCGCGGCGCCAAGTGGGAAAAAGTGGTTTTGAGGCTGAAGGCAGCAGGAATGCCAACAGCCCCAGGTCTGTGGGGCTACGCAAGCGGTTCCCAAAGAGCTTTAGAACAAGGCATAGTTTTCCCTGCTGGCTCTTTGGGCGTGGGACCAATCTCCAGACATATGGCCATTTTTGTGCCTGGCGCGGCGCCAAGTGGGAAAGGGTGGTTTTGAGGCTGAAGGCAGCAGGAAAGCCTGCAGCCCCCAGGTCTGTGGGGCTACGCAAGCGGTTCCCAAAGAGCTTTAGAACAAGGCACAGTTTTCCCTGCTGGCTCTTTCGGCGTGGGACCAATCTCCAGCCATATGGCCATTTTTGTGCCTGGCGTGGCGCCAAGTGGGAAAGGGTGGTGTCGAGGATGACGGCAGCAGGAATGCCTACAACTCCAGGTCTGTCGGTCCACACCAGCGGTTCCCAAAGCGCTTTAGAGCAAGGCATAGTTTTCCCTGCTGGCTCTTTGGTCGTGGGACCAATCTCCAGACATATGGCCATTATTGAGCCTGGCGCGGCACCAAGTGGGAAAGGGTGGTTTTGAGGCTGAAGGCAGCAGGAAAGGCTGCAGCCCCCACGTCTGTGGGGCTACGCAAGCGGTTCCCAAAGAGCTTTAGAACAAGGCATAATTTTCCCTGCTGGCTACTTGGGCGTGGGACCAATCCCCAGACATATGGCCATTTTTGTGCCTGGCGCGGCGCCAAGTGGGACAGGGTGGTTTTGAGGCTGAAGGCAGCAGGAAAGCCTGCAGCCCCCAGGTCTGTGGGGCTACGCAAGCGGTTCCCAAAGAGCTTTAGAACAAGGCATAATTTTCCCTGCTGGCTCTTTGGGCGTGGGACCAGTCTGCAGACATATGGCCATTTTTGTGCCTGGTGCGGCACCAAGTGGAAAAGGGTGGTTTTGAGGCTGAAGGCAGCAGGAAAGCCTGCAGCCCCGAGGTCTGTGAGGCTACGCAAGCGGTTCCCAAAGAGCTTTAGAACAAGGCATAGTTTTCCCTGCTGGCTCTTTGGGCATGGGTCCCATCTCCAGCCATATGGCCATTTATGTGCCTGGCGCGGCGCTAAGGGGGAAAGGGTGGTTTTGAGGCTGACGGCAGCAGGAAAGCCTACAGTTCCCAGGTCTGTGGGGCTACGCAGGCGGTTTCCAAAGAGCTTTAGAACAAGGCATAATTTTCCCTGCTGGCTCTTTGGGCGTGGGACCAACCTCCAGACATATGGCCATTTTTGTGCCTGGCGAGGCGCCAAGTGGGAAAGGGTGGTTTTGAGGCTGAAGGCAGCAGGAAAGCCTGCAGCCCCCAGGTCTGTGGGGCTACGCAAGCGGTTCCCAAAGAGCTTTAGAACAAGGCATGGTTTTCCCTGCTGGCTCTTTGGGCATGGGACCCATCTCCAGCCATATGGCCATTTATGTGCCTGGCGCGGCGCCAAGTGGGAAAGGGTGGTTTTGAGGCTGAAGGCAGAAGGAAAGCCTGAAGGCCCCAGGTCTGTGGGGTTATGCAAGCGGTTCCCAAAGAGCTTTAGAACAAGGCATAGTTTTCCCTGCTGGCTCTTTGGGCGGGGGACCAATCTCCAGACATATGGCCATTTTTGTGCCTGGCGCGGCGCCAAGTGGGAAAGGGTGGTTTTGACTCTGACGGCAGTAGGAAAGCCTGCAGCCCCCACGTCTGTGGGGCTACGTAGGCGGTTCCCAAAGAGCTTTAGAACAAGGCATAGTTTTCCCTGCTGGGTATTTGGGCGTGGGACCCATCTCCAGACATATGGCTATATTTGTGCCTGGCGCGGCGCCAAGTGGTAAAGGGTGGTTTTGAGGCTGAAGGCAGCAGGAAAGCCTGAAGGCCCCAGGTCTGTGGGGTTATGCAAGCCGTTCCCAAAGAGCTTTAGAACAAGGCATAATTTTCCCTGCTGCCTCTTTGGGCGTGGGACCAATCTCCAGACATATGGCCATTTTTGTGCCAGCGCGGCGCCAAGTGGGAAAAAGTGGTTTTGAGGCTGAAGGCAGCAGGAATGCCAACAGCCCCAGGTCTGTGGGGCTACGCAAGCGGTTCCCAAAGAGCTTTAGAACAAGGCATAGTTTTCCCTGCTGGCTCTTTGGGCGTGGGACCAATCTCCAGACATGTGGCCATTTTTGTGTGAGGCGCGGCGCCAAGTGGGAAAGGGTGGTTTTGAGGCTGAAGGCAGCAGGAAAGCCTGAAGACCCCAGGTCTGTGGGGTTATGCAAGCGGTTCCCAAAGAGCTTTAGAACAAGGCATAGTTTTCCCTGCTGGCTCTTTGGGCGTGGGACCAATCTCCAGACATATGGCCATTTATGTGCCAGGCGCGGCACCAAGTGGGAAAGGGTGGTTTTGAGGCTGACGGCAGCAGGAAAGCCTGCAGCCCCCAGGTCTGTGGGGCTACGTAGGCGGTTCCCAAAGAGCTTTAGAACAAGGCATAATTTTCCCTGCTGGCTCTTTGGGCGGGGGACCAATCTCCAGACATATGGCCTTTTTTGTGTGAGGCGCGGCGCCAAGTGGGAAAGGGTGGTTTTGAGGCTGAAGGCAGCAGGAAAGCCTGCAGGCCCCAGGTCCGTTGGGCTGCGCAAGCGGTTCCCAAAGAGCTTTAGCACAAGGCATAATTTTCCCTGCTGGCTCATTTAGGCATGGGACCAATCTCCAGATATATGGCCATTTTTGTGCCTGGCGCGGCGCCAAGTGGGAAAGGGTGGTTTTGAGGCTGAAGGCAGCAGGAAAGCCTGCAGGCCCCAGGTCCGTTGGGCTGCGCAAGCGGTTCCCAAAGAGCTTTAGCACAAGGCATAATTTTCCCTGCTGGCTCATTTAGGCATGGGACCAATCTCCAGATATATGGCCATTTTTGTGCCTGGCGCGGCGCCAAGTGGGAAAGGGTGGTTTTGAGGCTGAAGGCAGCAGGAAAGCCTGAAGACCCCAGGTCTGTGGGGTTATGCAAGCGGTTCCCAAAGAGCTTTAGAACAAGGCATAGTTTTCCCTGCTGGCTCTTTGGGCGTGGGACCAATCTCCAGACATATGGCCATTTATGTGCCAGGCGCGGCACCAAGTGGGAAAGGGTGGTTTTGAGGCTGACGGCAGCAGGAAAGCCTGCAGCCCCCAGGTCTGTGGGGCTACGTAGGCGGTTCCCAAAGAGCTTTAGAACAAGGCATAATTTTCCCTGCTGGCTCTTTGGGCGGGGGACCAATCTCCAGACATATGGCCTTTTTTGTGTGAGGCGCGGCGCCAAGTGGGAAAGGGTGGTTTTGAGGCTGAAGGCAGCAGGAAAGCCTGCAGGCCCCAGGTCCGTTGGGCTGCGCAAGCGGTTCCCAAAGAGCTTTAGCACAAGGCATAATTTTCCCTGCTGGCTCATTTAGGCATGGGACCAATCTCCAGATATATGGCCATTTTTTTGGCTCGCGCGGTTACAAGTGGGAAAGGGTGGTTTTGAGGCTGAAGGCAGCAGGAAAGCCTGCAGCCCCCAGGTCTGTGGGGCCAAGCAAGCGGTTCCCAAAGAGCTTTAGAACAAGGCATAGTTTTCCCTGCTGGCTCTTTGGGCAGGGGACCAATCTCCAGCCATATGGCCATTTTTCTGCCTGGCGCGGTGCCAAGTGGGAAAGGGTGGTTTTGAGGCTGAAGGCAGCAGGAAAGCCTGAAGGCCCCAGGTCTGTGGGGTTATGCAAGCCGTTCCCAAAGAGTTTTAGCACAAGGCATAGTTTTCCCTGCTGGCTCATTTGGGCATGGGACCAATCTCCAGACATATGGCCATTTTTTTGTCTCGCGCGGTTACAAGTGGGAAAGGGTGGTTTTGAGGCTGAAGGCAGCAGGAAAGCCTGCAGCCCCCAGGTCTGTGGGGCCAAGCAAGCGGTTCCCAAAGAGCTTTAGAACAAGGCATAGTTTTCCCTGCTGGCTCTTTGGGCAGGGGACCAATCTCCAGCCATATGGCCATTTTTCTGCCTGGCGCGGCACCAAGTGGTAAAGGGTGGTTTTGAGGCTGAAGGCAGCAGGAAAGCCTGCAGCCCCCAGGTCTGTGGGGCTACGCAAGCGGTTCCCAAAGAGCTTTAGAACAAGGCATAGTTTTCCCTGCTGGCTCGTTGGGCGTGGGACCAATCTCCAGACATATGGCCATTTTTGTGCCGGCGCGGCGCCAAGTGGGAAAGGGTGGTTTTGAGGCTGAAGGCAGCAGGAAAGCCTGCAGGCCCCAGGTCTGTGGGGCTACGCAAGCGGTTCCCAAAAAGTTTTAGAGCAAGGCATAGCTTTCCATGCTGGCTCTTTGTGCGTGGGACCAATCTCCAGGCATATGGCCATTTTTGTGCCGGCGCGGCACCAAGTGGGAAAGGGTGGTTTTGAGGCTGAAGGCAGCAGGAAAGCCTGCAGCCCCCAGGTCTGTGGGGCTACGCAAGCGGTTCCCAAAGAGCTTTAGAACAAGGCATAATTTTCCCTGCTGGCTCTTTGGGCGTGGGACCAATCTCCAGACATATGGCCATTTTTGTGCCAGCGGGGCGCCAAGTGGGAAAAAGTGGTTTTGAGGCTGAAGGCAGCAGGAATGCCAACAGCCCCAGGTCTGTGGGGCTACGCAAGCGGTTCCCAAAGAGCTTTAGAACAAGGCATAGTTTTCCTTCCTGGCACTTTGGGCGTGGGACCAATCTCCAGCCATATGGCCATTTTTGTGCCTGGCGTGGCGCCAAGTGGGAAAGGGTGGTGTTGAGGATGACGGCAGCAGGAAAGCCTGCAGCCCCCAGGTCTGTGGGGCTACGTAGGCGGTTCCCAAAGAGCTTTAGAACAAGGCATAATTTTCCCTGCTGGCTCTTTGGTCGGGGGACCAATCTCCAGACATATGGCCATTTTTGTGCCTGGCGCGGCGCCAAGTGGGAAAGGGTGGTTTTGAGGCTGAAGGCAGCAGGAAAGCCTGCAGGCCCCAGGTCTGTGGGGCTACGCAAGCGGTTCCCAAAAAGCTTTAGAGCAAGGCATAGCTTTCCATGCTGGCTCTTTGTGCGTGGGACCAATCTCCAGGCATATGGCCATTTTTGTGCCGGCGCGGCGCCAAGTGGGAAAGGGTGGTTTTGAGGCTGAAGGCAGCAGGAAAGCCTGCAGCCCCAAGGTCTGTGGGGCTACGCAAGCGGTTCCCAAAGAGCTTTAGAACAAGGCATAGTTTTCCCTGCTGGCTCTTTGGGCGTGGGACCAATCTCCAGACATATGGCCATTTTTGTGCCAGCGCGGCGCCAAGTGGGAAAAAGTGGTTTTGAGGCTGAAGGCAGCAGGAATGCCAACAGCCCCAGGTCTGTGGGGCTACGCAAGCGGTTCCCAAAGAGCTTTAGAACAAGGCATAGTTTTCCCTGCTGGCTCTTTGGGCGTGGGACCAATCTCCAGACATATGGCCATTTTTGTGCCTGGCGCGGCGCCAAGTGGGAAAGGGTGGTTTTGAGGCTGAAGGCAGCAGGAAAGCCTGCAGCCCCCACGTCTGTGGGGCTACGCAAGCGGTTCCCAAAGAGCTTTAGAGCAAGGCATAGTTTTCCTTCCTGGCACTTTGGGCGTGGGACCAATCTCCAGCCATATGGCCATTTTTGTGCCTGGCGTGGCGCCAAGTGGGAAAGGGTGGTGTCGAGGATGACGGCAGCAGGAATGCCTGCAACTCCAGGTCTGTCGGTCCACACCACCGGTTCCCAAAGAGCTTTAGAGCAAGGCATAGTTTTCCCTGCTGGCTCTTTGGGCGTGGGACCAATCTCCAGCCATATGGCCATTTTTGTGCCTGGCGCGGCGCCAAGTGGGAAAGGGTGGTTTTGAGGCTGAAGGCAGCAGGAAAGCCTGAAGGCCCCAGGTCTGTGGGGTTATGCAAGCGGTTCCCAAAGAGCTTTAGAACAAGGCATAGTTTTCCCTGCTGGCTCTTTGGGCGTGGGACCAATCTCCAGACATATGGCCATTTATGTGCCAGGCGCGGCACCAAGTGGGAAAGGGTGGTTTTGAGGCTGAAGGCAGCAGGAAAGCCTGCAGCCCCCAGGTCTGTGGGGCTACGTAGGCGGTTCCCAAAGAGCTTTAGAACAAGGCATAATTTTCCCTGCTGGCTCTTTGGGCGGGGGACCAATCTCCAGACATATGGCCTTTTTTGTGTGAGGCGCGGCGCCAAGTGGGAAAGGGTGGTTTTGAGGCTGAAGGCAGCAGGAAAGCCTGCAGGCCCCAGGTCCGTTGGGCTGCGCAAGCGGTTCCCAAAGAGCTTTAGCACAAGGCATAATTTTCCCTGCTGGCTCATTTAGGCATGGGACCAATCTCCAGATATATGGCCATTTTTTTGGCTCGCGCGGTTACAAGTGGGAAAGGGTGGTTTTGAGGCTGAAGGCAGCAGGAAAGCCTGCAGCCCCCAGGTCTGTGGGGCCAAGCAAGCGGTTCCCAAAGAGCTTTAGAACAAGGCATAGTTTTCCCTGCTGGCTCTTTGGGCAGGGGACCAATCTCCAGCCATATGGCCATTTTTCTGCCTGGCGCGGTGCCAAGTGGGAAAGGGTGGTTTTGAGGCTGAAGGCAGCAGGAAAGCCTGAAGGCCCCAGGTCTGTGGGGTTATGCAAGCCGTTCCCAAAGAGTTTTAGCACAAGGCATAGTTTTCCCTGCTGGCTCATTTGGGCATGGGACCAATCTCCAGACATATGGCCATTTTTTTGTCTCGCGCGGTTACAAGTGGGAAAGGGTGGTTTTGAGGATGAAGGCAGCAGGAAAGCCTGCAGCCCCCAGGTCTGTGGGGCCAAGCAAGCGGTTCCCAAAGAGCTTTAGAACAAGGCATAGTTTTCCCTGCTGGCTCTTTGGGCAGGGGACCAATCTCCAGCCATATGGCCATTTTTCTGCCTGGCGCGGTGCCAAGTGGGAAAGGGTGGTTTTGAGGCTGAAGGCAGCAGGAAAGCCTGCAGGCCCCAGGTCTGTGGGGCTACGCAAGCAGTTCCCAAAGAGCTTTAGAACAAGGCATAGTTTTCCCTGCTGGCTCTTTGGGCGTGGGACCAATCCCCAGCCATATGGCCATTTTTGTGCCTGGCGCGGCGCCAAGTGGGAAAGGGTGGTTTTGAGGCAGAAGGCAGCAGGAAAGCCTGCAGGCCCCAGGTCTGTGGGGTTATGCAAGCCGTTCCCAAAGAGCTTTAGAGCAAGGCATAATTTTCCCTGCTGGCTCTTTGGGCGTGGGACCAATCTCCAGCCATATGGCCATTTTTGTGCATGGTGCGGCGCCAAGTGGGAAAGGGTGGTTTTGAGGCTGAAGGCAGCAGGAAAGCCTGCAGCCCCCACGCCTGTGAGGCTACGCAAGCGGTTCCCAAAGAGCTTTAGAACAAGGCATAGTTTTCCCTGCTGGCTCTTTGGGCGTGGGGCCAATCTCCAGACATATGGCCATTTTTGTGCCTGGCGCGGCGCCAAGTGGGAAAGGGTGGTTTTGAGGCTGAAGGCAGCAGGAAAGCCTGCATCCCCCAGGTCTGTGGGGCTACGCAAGCGGTTCCCAAAGAGCTTTAGAACAAGGCATAGTTTTCCCTGCTGGCTCTTTGGGCGTGGGACCAATCTCCAGACATATGGCCATTTATGTGCCAGGCGCGGCACCAAGTGGGAAAGGGTGGTTTTGAGGCTGACGGCAGCAGGAAAGCCTGCAGCCCCCAGGTCTGTGGGGCTACGTAGGCGGTTCCCAAAGAGCTTTAGAACAAGGCATAATTTTCCCTGCTGGCTCTTTGGGCGGGAGACCAATCTCCAGACATATGGCCATTTTTGTGTGAGGCGCGGCGCCAAGTGGGAAAGGGTGGTTTTGAGGCTGAAGGCAGCAGGAAAGCCTGCAGGCCCCAGGTCCGTTGGGCTGCGCAAGCGGTTCCCAAAGAGCTTTAGCACAAGGCATAATTTTCCCTGCTGGCTCATTTAGGCATGGGACCAATATCCAGATATATGGCCATTTTTTTGGCTCGCGCGGTTACAAGTGGGAAAGGGTGGTTTTGAGGCTGAAGGCAGCAGGAAAGCCTGCAGCCCCCAGGTCTGTGGGGCCAAGCAAGCGGTTCCCAAAGAGCTTTAGAACAAGGCATAGTTTTCCCTGCTGGCTCTTTGGGCAGGGGACCAATCTCCAGACATATGGCCATTTATGTGCCAGGCGCGGCACCAAGTGGGAAAGGGTGGTTTTGAGGCTGACGGCAGCAGGAAAGCCTGCAGCCCCCAGGTCTGTGGGGTTATGCAAGCCGTTCCCAAAGAGTTTTAGCACAAGGCATAGTTTTCCCTGCTGGCTCATTTGGGCGTGGGACCAATCTCCAGCCATATGGCCATTTTTGTGCCTGGCGCGGCGCCAAGTGGAAAGCGTGGTTTTGAGGCTGAAGGCAGCAGGAAAGCCTGCAGGCCCCAGGTCTGTGGGGTTATGCAAGCCGTTCCCAAAGAGCTTTAGAGCAAGGCATAATTTTCACTGCTGGCTCTTTGGGCGTGGGACCAATCTCCAGCCATATGGCCATTTTTTTGCATGGTGCGGCGCCAAGTGGGAAAGGGTGGTTTTGAGGCTGACGGCAGCAGGAAAGCCTGCAGCCCCCACGCCTGTGAGGCTACGCAAGCGGTTCCCAAAGAGCTTTAGAACAAGGCATAGTTTTCCCTGCTGGCTCTTTGGGCGTGGGGCCAATCTCCAGACATATGGCTATTTTTGTGCCTGGCGCGGCGCCAAGTGGTAAAGGGTGGTTTTGAGGCTGAAGGCAGCAGGAAAGCCTGCAGGCCCCAGGTCTGTGGGGCTACGCAAGCGGTTCCCAAAGAGCTTTAGAACAAGGCATAATTTTCCCTGCTGGCTCGTTGGGCGTGGGACCAATCTCCAGACATATGGCCATTTTTGTGCCGGCGCGGCGCCAAGTGGGAAAGGGTGGTTTTGAGGCTGAAGGCAGCAGGAAAGCCTGCAGGCCCCAGGTCTGTGGGGCTACGCAAGCGGTTCCCAAAAAGCTTTAGAGCAAGGCATAGCTTTCCCTGCTGGCTCTTTCTGCGTGGGACCAATCTCCAGGCATATGGCCATTTTTGTGTGAGGCGCGGCGCCAAGTGGGAAAGGGTGGTTTTGAGGCTGAAGGCAGCAGGAAAGCCTGCAGGCCCCACGTCTGTGGGGCTACGCAAGCGGTTCCCAAAGAGCTTTAGAGGAAGGCATAATTTTCCCTGCTGGCTCTTTGGGCGTTGGACCAATCTCCAGCCATATGGCCCTTTTTGTGCCTGGCGTGGCGCCAAGTGGGAAAGGGTGGTGTCGAGGATGACGACAGCAGGAATAGCTGCAACTCCAGGTCTGTCGGTCCACACCAGCGGTTCCCAAAGAGCTTTAGAGCAAGGCATAGTTTTCCCTGCTGGCTCTTTGGGCGTGGGACCAATCTCCAGACATATGGCCATTTTTGTGCCGGTGCGGCGCCAAGTGGAAAAGGGTGGTTTTGAGGCTGAAGGCAGCAGGAAAGCCTGCAGCCCCCAGGTCTGTGGGGCTACGCAAGCGGTTCCCAAAGAGCTTTAGAACAAGGCATGGTTTTCCCTGCTGGCTCTTTGGGCATGGGACCCATCTCCAGCCATATGGCCATTTATGTGCCTGGCGCAGCACCAAGTGGGAAAGGCTGCTTTTGAGGCTGAAGGCAGAAGGAAAGCCTGCAGGCCCCAGGTCTGTGGGGTTATGCAAGCAGTTCCCAAAGAGCTTTAGAACAAGGCATAATTTTCCCTGCTGGCTCTTTGGGCGGGGGACCAATCTCCAGACATATGGCCATTTTTGTGCCTGGCGCGGTGCCAAGTGGGAAAGGGTGGTTTTGAGGCTGAAGGCAGCAGGAAAGCCGGCAGCCCCCAGGTCTGTGGGGCTGCGCAAGCGGTTCCCAAAGAGCTTTAGCACAAGGCATAGTTTTCCCTGCTGGCTCATTTGGGCATGGGACCAATCTCCAGACATATGGCCATTTTTTTGGCTCGCGCGGTTACAAGTGGGAAAGGGTGGTTTTGAGGCTGAAGGCAGCAGGAAAGTCTGCAGCCCCCACGTCTGTGGGGCTGCGCAAGCGTTTCCCAAAGAGCTTTAGCACAAGGCATAGTTTTCCCTGCTGGCTCATTTGGGCATGGGACCAATCACCAGACATATGGCCATTTTTTTGGCTCGCGCGGTGCCAAGTGGGAAAGGGTGGTTTTGAGGCTGAAGGCAGCAGGAAAGCCTGCATCCCCCAGGTCTGTGGGGCTACGCAAGCGGTTCCCAAAGAGCTTTAGAACAAGGCATAGTTTTCCCTGCTGGCTCTTTGGGCGTGGGACCAATCTCCAGACATATGGCCATTTTTGTGCCGGCGCGGCGCCAAGTGGGAAAGGGTGGTTTTGAGGCTGAAGGCAGCAGGAAAGCCTGCAGGCCCCAGGTCTGTGGGGCTACGCAACCGGTTCCCAAAAAGCTTTAGAGCAAGGCATAGCTTTCCCTGCTGGCTCTTTGGGCGTGGGACCAATCTCCAGGCATATGGCCATTTTTGTGCCTGGCGTGGCGCCAAGTGGGAAAGGGTGGTTTTGAGGCTGAAGGCAGCAGGAAAGCCTGCAGGCCCCAGGTCTGTGGGGCTACGCAAGCGGTTCCCAAAGAGCTTTAGAACAAGGCATAATTTTCCCTGCTGGCTCTTTGGGCGTGGGACCAATCTCCAGACATATGGCCATTTTTGTGCCAGCGCGGCGCCAAGTGGGAAAAAGTGGTTTTGAGGCTGAAGGCAGCAGGAATGCCAACAGCCCCAGGTCTGTGGGGCTACGCAAGCGGTTCCCAAAGAGATTTAGAACAAGGCATAGTTTTCCCTGCTGGCTCTTTGTGCGTGGGACCAATCTCCAGACATATGGCCATTTTTGGGCCTGGCGCGGCGCCAAGTGGGAAAGGGTGGTTTTGAGGCTGAAGGCAGCAGGAAAGCCTGCAGCCCCCAGGTCTGTGGGGCTACGCAAGCGGTTCCCAAAGAGCTTTAGAACAAGGCACAGTTTTCCCTGCTGCCTCTTTCGGCGTGGGACCAATCTCCAGCCATATGGCCATTTTTGTGCCTGGCGTGGCGCCAAGTGGGAAAGGGTGGTGTCGAGGATGACGGCAGCAGGAATGCCTACAACTCCAGGTCTGTCGGTCCGCACCAGCGGTTCCCAAAGCGCTTTAGAGCAAGGCATAGTTTTCCCTGCTGGCTCTTTGGTCGTGGGACCAATCTCCAGACATATGGCCATTATTGAGCCTGGCGCGGCACCAAGTGGGAAAGGGTGGTTTTGAGGCTGAAGGCAGCAGGAAAGGCTGCAGCCCCCAGGTCTGTGGGGCTACGCAAGCGGTTCCCAAAGAGCTTTAGAACAAGGCATAATTTTCCCTGCTGGCTACTTGGGCGTGGGACCAATCCCCAGACATATGGCCATTTTTGTGCCTGGTGCGGCGCCAAGTGGGACAGGGTGGTTTTGAGGCTGAAGGCAGCAGGAAAGCCTGCAGCCCCCAGGTCTGTGGGGCTACGCAAGCGGTTCCCAAAGAGCTTTAGAACAAGGCATAATTTTCCCTGCTGGCTCTTTGGGCGTGGGACCAGTCTGCAGACATATGGCCATTTTTGTGCCTGGCGCGGCACCAAGTGGGAAAGGGTGGTTTTGAGGCTGAAGGCAGCAGGAAAGCCTGCAGCCCCCAGGTCTGTGGAGCTACGCAAGCGGTTCCCAAAGAGTTTAAAACAAGGCATGGTTTTTCCTGCTGGCTCTTTGGGCATGGGACCCATCTCCAGCCATATGGCCATTTATGTGCCTGGTGCGGCGCTAAGTGGGAAAGGGTGGTTTTGAGGCTGAAGGCAGAGGAAAGCCTGAAGGCCCCAGGTCTGTGGGGTTATGCAAGCGGTTCCCAAAGAGCTTTAGAACAAGGCATAGTTTTCCCTGCTGGCTCTTTGGGCGTGGGACCAATCTCCAGACATATGGCCATTTTTGTGCCTGGCGCGGCGCCAAGTGGGAAAGGGTGGTTTTGAGGCTGAAGGCAGCAGGAAAGCCTGCAGGCCCCAGGTCTGTGGGGTTATGCAAGCCGTTCCCAAAGAGCTTTAGAGCAAGGCATAATTTTCACTGCTGTCTCTTTGGGCGTGGGACCAATCTCCAGCCATATGGCCATTTTTGTGCATGGTGCGGCGCCAAGTGGGAAAGGGTGGTTTTGAGGCTGACGGCAGCAGGAAAGCCTGCAGCCCCCACGCCTGTGGGGCTACGCAAGCGGTTCCCAAAGAGCTTTAGAGCAAGGCATAGTTTTCCCTGCTGGCTCTTTGGGCGTGGGGCCAATCTCCAGACATATGGCCATTTTTCTGCCTGGCGCGGCGCCAAGTGGTAAAGGGTGGTTTTGAGGCTGAAGGCAGCAGGAAAGCCTGCATCCCCCAGGTCCGTGGGGCTACGCAAGCGGTTCCCAAAGAGCTTTAGAGGAAGGCATAATTTTCCCTGCTGGCGCTTTGGGCGTTGGACCAATCTCCAGCCATATGGCCCTTTTTGTGCCTGGCGTGGCGCCAAGTGGGAAAGGGTGGTGTCGAGGATGACGACAGCAGGAATAGCTGCAACTCCAGGTCTGTCGGTCCACACCAGCGGTTCCCAAAGAGCTTTAGAGCAAGGCATAGTTTTCCCTGCTGGCTCTTTGGGCATGGGACCAATCTCCAGACATATGGCCATTTTTGTGCCGGCGCGGCACCAAGTGGGAAAGGGTGGTTTTGAGGCAGAAGGCAGCAGGAAAGCCTGCAGGCCCCAGGTCTGTGGGGCTACGCAAGCGGTTCCCAAAGAGCTTTAGAACAAGGCATGGTTTTCCCTGCTGGCTCTTTGGGCATGGGACCCATCTCCAGCCATATGGCCATTTATGTGCCTGGCGCAGCACCAAGTGGGAAAGGCTGCTTTTGAGGCTGAAGGCAGCAGGAAAGCCTACAGCCCCCAGGTCTGTGGGGCTACGCAAGTGGTTCCCAAAGAGCTTTAGAACAAGGCATAATTTTCCCTGCTGGCTCTTTGGGCGGGGGACCAATCTCCAGACATATGGCCATTTTTGTGCCTGGCGCGGTTACAAGTGGGAAAGGGTGGTTTTGAGGCTGAAGGCAGCAGGAAAGCCGGCAGCCCCCAGGTCTGTGGGGCTGCGCAAGCGGTTCCCAAAGAGCTTTAGCACAAGGCATAGTTTTCCCTGCTGGCTCATTTGGGCATGGGACCAATCTCCAGACATATGGCCATTTTTTTGGCTCGCGCGGTTACAAGTGGGAAAGGGTGGTTTTGAGGCTGAAGGCAGCAGGAAAGCCTGCAGCCCCCAGGTCTGTGGGGCCAAGCAAGAGGTTCCCAAAGAGCTTTAGAACAAGGCATAGTTTTCCCTGCTGGCTCTTTGGGCAGGGGACCAATTTCCAGCCATATGGCCATTTTTGTGCCTGGCGCGGTGCCAAGTGGGAAAGGGTGGTTTTGAGGCTGAAGGCAGCAGGAAAGCCTGCAGGCCCCAGGTCTGTGGGGCTACGCAAGCAGTTCCCAAAGAGCTTTAGAACAAGGCATAGTTTTCCCTGCTGGCTCTTTGGGCAGGGGACCAATCCCCAGCCATATGGCCATTTTTGTGCCTGGCGCGGCGCCAAGTGGGAAAGGGTGGTTTTGAGGCTGAAGGCAGCAGGAAAGCCTGCAGGCCCCAGGTCTGTGGGGTTATGCAAGCCGTTCCCAAAGAGCTTTAGAGCAAGGCATAATTTTCCCTGATGGCTCGTTGGGCGTGGGACCAATCTCCAGCCATATGGCCATTTTTGTGCATGGCGCGGCGCCAAGAGGGAAAGGGTGGTTTTGAGGCTGAAGGCAGCAGGAAAGCCTGCAGCCGCCAGGTCTGTGAGGCTAGGCAAGCGGTTCCCAAAGAGCTTTAGAACAAGGCATAGTTTTCCCTGCTGGCTCTTTGGGCGGGGGGCCAATCTCCAGACATATGGCCATTTTTGTGCCTGGCGCGGCGCCAAGTGGGAAAGGGTGGTTTTGAGGCTGAAGGCAGCAGGAAAGCCGGCAGCCCCCAGGTCTGTGGGGCTACGCAAGCGGTTCCCAAAGAGCTTTAGAACAAGGCACAGTTTTCCCTGCTGCCTCTTTCGGCGTGGGACCAATCTCCAGCCATATGGCCATTTTTGTGCCTGGCGTGGCGCCAAGTGGGAAAGGGTGGTGTCGAGGATGACGGCAGCAGGAATGCCTACAACTCCAGGTCTGTCGGTCCACACCAGCGGTTCCCAAAGCGCTTTAGAGCAAGGCATAGTTTTCCCTGCTGGCTCTTTGGTCGTGGGACCAATCTCCAGACATATGGCCATTATTGAGCCTGGCGCGGCACCAAGTGGGAAAGGGTGGTTTTGAGGCTGAAGGCAGCAGGAAAGGCTGCAGCCCCCAGGTCTGTGGGGCTACGCAAGCGGTTCCCAAAGAGCTTTAGAACAAGGCATAATTTTCCCTGCTGGCTACTTGGGCGTGGGACCAATCCCCAGACATATGGCCATTTTTGTGCCTGGTGCAGCGCCAAGTGGGACAGGGTGGTTTTGAGGCTGAAGGCAGCAGGAAAGCCTGCAGCCCCCAGGTCTGTGGGGCTACGCAAGCGGTTCCCAAAGAGCTTTAGAACAAGGCATAATTTTCCCTGCTGGCTCTTTGGGCGTGGGACCAGTCTGCAGACATATGGCCATTTTTGTGCCTGGCGCGGCACCAAGTGGGAAAGGGTGGTTTTGAGGCTGAAGGCAGCAGGAAAGCCTGCAGCCCCCAGGTCTGTGGGGCTACGCAAGCGGTTCCCAAAGAGTTTTAGAACAAGGCATGGTTTTTCCTGCTGGCTCTTTGGGCATGGGACCCATCTCCAGCCATATGGCCATTTATGTGCCTGGCGCGGCGCTAAGTGGGAAAGGGTGGTTTTGAGGCTGAAGGCAGAGGAAAGCCTGAAGGCCCCAGGTCTGTGGGGTTATGCAAGCGGTTCCCAAAGAGCTTTAGAACAAGGCATAGTTTTCCCTGCTGGCTATTTGGGCGTGGGACCAATCTCCAGACATATGGCCATTTTTGTGCCTGGCGCGGCGCCAAGTGGGAAAGGGTGGTTTTGAGGCTGAAGGCAGCAGGAAAGCCTGCAGGCCCCAGGTCTGTGGGGTTATGCACGCCGTTCCCAAAGAGCTTTAGAGCAAGGCATAATTTTCACTGCTGGCTCTTTGGGCGTGGGACCAATCTCCAGCCATATGGCCATTTTTGTGCATGGTGCGGCGCCAAGTGGGAAAGGGTGGTTTTGAGGCTGACGGCAGCAGGAAAGCCTGCATGCCCCAGGTCCGTGGGGCTACGCAAGCGGTTCCCAAAGAGCTTTAGAGGAAGGCATAATTTTCCCTGCTGGCGCTTTGGGCGTTGGACCAATCTCCAGCCATATGGCCCTTTTTGTGCCTGGTGTGGCGCCAAGTGGGAAAGGGTGGTGTCGAGGATGACGACAGCAGGAATAGCTGCAACTCCAGGTCTGTCGGTCCACACCAGCGGTTCCCAAAGAGCTTTAGAGCAAGGCATAGTTTTCCCTGCTGGCTCTTTGGGCGTGGGACCAATCTCCAGACATAAGGCCATTTTTGTGCCGGCGCGGCGCCAAGTGGGAAAGGGTGGTTTTGAGGCTGAAGGCAGCAGGAAAGCCTGCAGGCCCCAGGTCTGTGGGGCTACGCAAGCGGTTCCCAAAGAGCTTTAGAACAAGGCATGGTTTTCCCTGCTGGCTCTTTGGGCATGGGACCCATCTCCAGCCATATGGCCATTTATGTGCCTGGCGCAGCACCAAGTGGGAAAGGCTGCTTTTGAGGCTGAAGGCAGAAGGAAAGCCTGCAGGCCCCAGGTCTGTGGGGTTATGCAAGCGGTTCCCAAAGAGCTTTAGAACAAGGCATAGTTTTCCCTGCTGGCTCTTTGGGCGTGGGACCAATCTCCAGACATATGGCCATTTTTGTGCCTGGCGCGGCGCCAAGTGGGAAAGGGTGGTTTTGAGGCTGAAGGCAGCAGGAAAGCCTGCAGGCCCCAGGTCTGTGGGGTTATGCACGCCGTTCCCAAAGAGCTTTAGAGCAAGGCATAATTTTCACTGCTGGCTCTTTGGGCGTGGGACCAATCTCCAGCCATATGGCCATTTTTGTGCATGGTGCGGCGCCAAGTGGGAAAGGGTGGTTTTGAGGCTGACGGCAGCAGGAAAGCCTGCATGCCCCAGGTCCGTGGGGCTACGCAAGCGGTTCCCAAAGAGCTTTAGAGGAAGGCATAATTTTCCCTGCTGGCGCTTTGGGCGTTGGACCAATCTCCAGCCATATGGCCCTTTTTGTGCCTGGTGTGGCGCCAAGTGGGAAAGGGTGGTGTCGAGGATGACGACAGCAGGAATAGCTGCAACTCCAGGTCTGTCGGTCCACACCAGCGGTTCCCAAAGAGCTTTAGAGCAAGGCATAGTTTTCCCTGCTGGCTCTTTGGGCGTGGGACCAATCTCCAGACATAAGGCCATTTTTGTGCCGGCGCGGCGCCAAGTGGGAAAGGGTGGTTTTGAGGCTGAAGGCAGCAGGAAAGCCTGCAGGCCCCAGGTCTGTGGGGCTACGCAAGCGGTTCCCAAAGAGCTTTAGAACAAGGCATGGTTTTCCCTGCTGGCTCTTTGGGCATGGGACCCATCTCCAGCCATATGGCCATTTATGTGCCTGGCGCAGCACCAAGTGGGAAAGGCTGCTTTTGAGGCTGAAGGCAGAAGGAAAGCCTGCAGGCCCCAGGTCTGTGGGGTTATGCAAGCGGTTCCCAAAGAGCTTTGGAACAAGGCATAGTTTTCCCTGCTGGCTCTTTGGGCGTGGGACCAATCTCCAGACATATGGCCATTTTTGTGCCTGGCGCGGCGCCAAGTGGGAAAGGGTGGTTTTGAGGCTGAAGGCAGCAGGAAAGCCTGCAGGCCCCAGGTCTGTGGGGTTATGCACGCCGTTCCCAAAGAGCTTTAGAGCAAGGCATAATTTTCACTGCTGGCTCTTTGGGCGTGGGACCAATCTCCAGCCATATGGCCATTTTTGTGCATGGTGCGGCGCCAAGTGGGAAAGGGTGGTTTTGAGGCTGACGGCAGCAGGAAAGCCTGCATGCCCCAGGTCTGTGGGGCTACGCAAGCGGTTCCCAAAGAGCTTTAGAACAAGGCACAGTTTTCCCTGCTGCCTCTTTCGGCGTGGGACCAATCTCCAGCCATATGGCCATTTTTGTGCCTGGCGTGGCGCCAAGTGGGAAAGGGTGGTGTCGAGGATGACGGCAGCAGGAATGCCTACAACTCCAGGTCTGTCGGTCCACACCAGCGGTTCCCAAAGCGCTTTAGAGCAAGGCATAGTTTTCCCTGCTGGCTCTTTGGTCGTGGGACCAATCTCCAGACATATGGCCATTATTGAGCCTGGCGCGGCACCAAGTGGGAAAGGGTGGTTTTGAGGCTGAAGGCAGCAGGAAAGGCTGCAGCCCCCAGGTCTGTGGGGCTACGCAAGCGGTTCCCAAAGAGCTTTAGAACAAGGCATAATTTTCCCTGCTGGCCACTTGGGCGTGGGACCAATCCCCAGACATATGGCCATTTTTGTGCCTGGTGCAGCGCCAAGTGGGACAGGGTGGTTTTGAGGCTGAAGGCAGCAGGAAAGCCTGCAGCCCCCAGGTCTGTGGGGCTACGCAAGCGGTTCCCAAAGAGCTTTAGAACAAGGCATAATTTTCCCTGCTGGCTCTTTGGGCGTGGGACCAGTCTGCAGACATATGGCCATTTTTGTGCCTGGCGCGGCACCAAGTGGGAAAGGGTGGTTTTGAGGCTGAAGGCAGCAGGAAAGCCTGCAGCCCCCAGGTCTGTGGGGCTACGCAAGCGGTTCCCAAAGAGTTTTAGAACAAGGCATGGTTTTTCCTGCTGGCTCTTTGGGCATGGGACCCATCTCCAGCCATATGGCCATTTATGTGCCTGGCGCGGCGCTAAGTGGGAAAGGGTGGTTTTGAGGCTGAAGGCAGAGGAAAGCCTGAAGGCCCCAGGTCTGTGGGGTTATGCAAGCGGTTCCCAAAGAGCTTTAGAACAAGGCATAGTTTTCCCTGCTGGCTCTTTGGGCGTGGGACCAATCTCCAGACATATGGCCATTTTTGTGCCTGGCGCGGCGCCAAGTGGGAAAGGGTGGTTTTGAGGCTGAAGGCAGCAGGAAAGCCTGCAGGCCCCAGGTCTGTGGGGTTATGCACGCCGTTCCCAAAGAGCTTTAGAGCAAGGCATAATTTTCACTGCTGGCTCTTTGGGCGTGGGACCAATCTCCAGCCATATGGCCATTTTTGTGCATGGTGCGGCGCCAAGTGGGAAAGGGTGGTTTTGAGGCTGACGGCAGCAGGAAAGCCTGCATGCCCCAGGTCCGTGGGGCTACGCAAGCGGTTCCCAAAGAGCTTTAGAGGAAGGCATAATTTTCCCTGCTGGCGCTTTGGGCGTTGGACCAATCTCCAGCCATATGGCCCTTTTTGTGCCTGGTGTGGCGCCAAGTGGGAAAGGGTGGTGTCGAGGATGACGACAGCAGGAATAGCTGCAACTCCAGGTCTGTCGGTCCACACCAGCGGTTCCCAAAGAGCTTTAGAGCAAGGCATAGTTTTCCCTGCTGGCTCTTTGGGCGTGGGACCAATCTCCAGACATAAGGCCATTTTTGTGCCGGCGCGGCGCCAAGTGGGAAAGGGTGGTTTTGAGGCTGAAGGCAGCAGGAAAGCCTGCAGGCCCCAGGTCTGTGGGGCTACGCAAGCGGTTCCCAAAGAGCTTTAGAACAAGGCATGGTTTTCCCTGCTGGCTCTTTGGGCATGGGACCCATCTCCAGCCATATGGCCATTTATGTGCCTGGCGCAGCACCAAGTGGGAAAGGCTGCTTTTGAGGCTGAAGGCAGAAGGAAAGCCTGCAGGCCCCAGGTCTGTGGGGTTATGCAAGCGGTTCCCAAAGAGCTTTAGAACAAGGCATAGTTTTCCCTGCTGGCTCTTTGGGCGTGGGACCAATCTCCAGACATATGGCCATTTTTGTGCCTGGCGCGGCGCCAAGTGGGAAAGGGTGGTTTTGAGGCTGAAGGCAGCAGGAAAGCCTGCAGGCCCCAGGTCTGTGGGGTTATGCACGCCGTTCCCAAAGAGCTTTAGAGCAAGGCATAATTTTCACTGCTGGCTCTTTGGGCGTGGGACCAATCTCCAGCCATATGGCCATTTTTGTGCATGGTGCGGCGCCAAGTGGGAAAGGGTGGTTTTGAGGCTGACGGCGGCAGGAAAGCCTGCATCCCCCAGGTCCGTGGGGCTACGCAAGCGGTTCCCAAAGAGCTTTAGAGGAAGGCATAATTTTCCCTGCTGGCGCTTTGGGCGTTGGACCAATCTCCAGCCATATGGCCATTTTTGTGCCTGGCGTGGCGCCAAGTGGGAAAGGGTGGTGTCGAGGATGACGACAGCAGGAATAGCTGCAACTCCAGGTCTGTCGGTCCACACCAGCGGTTCCCAAAGAGCTTTAGAACAAGGCATGGTTTTCCCTGCTGGCTCTTTGGGCATGGGACCCATCTCCAGCCATATGGCCATTTATGTGCCTGGCGCGGCGCTAAGTGGGAAAGGGCGGTTTTGAGGCTGAAGGCAGCAGGAAAGACGGCAGGCCCCAGGTCTGTGGGGCTACGCAAGCAGTTCCCAAAGAGCTTTAGAACAAGGCATAGTTTTCCCTGCTGGCTCTTTGGGCGTGGGACCAATCCCCAGCCATATGGCCATTTTTGTGCCTGGCGCGGCGCCAAGTGGGAAAGGGTGGTTTTGAGGCTGAAGGCAGCAGGAAAGCCTGCAGGCCCCAGGTCTGTGGGGTTATGCAAGCCGTTCCCAAAGAGCTTTAGAGCAAGGCATAATTTTCCCTGCTGGCTCTTTGGGCGTGGGACCAATCTCCAGCCATATGGCCATTTTTGTGCATGGCGCGGCGCCAAGAGGGAAAGGGTGGTTTTGAGGCTGAAGGCAGCAGGAAAGCCTGCAGCCGCCAGGTCTGTGAGGCTAGGCAAGCGGTTCCCAAAGAGCTTTAGAACAAGGCATAGTTTTCCCTGCTGGCTCTTTGGGCGGGGGGCCAATCTCCAGACATATGGCCATTTTTGTGCCTGGCGCGGCGCCAAGTGGGAAAGGGTGGTTTTGAGGCTGAAGGCAGCAGGAAAGCCGGCAGCCCCCAGGTCTGTGGGGCTACGCAAGCGGTTCCCAAAGAGCTTTAGAACAAGGCACAGTTTTCCCTGCTGCCTCTTTCGGCGTGGGACCAATCTCCAGCCATATGGCCATTTTTGTGCCTGGCGTGGCGCCAAGTGGGAAAGGGTGGTGTCGAGGATGACGGCAGCAGGAATGCCTACAACTCCAGGTCTGTCGGTCCACACCAGCGGTTCCCAAAGCGCTTTAGAGCAAGGCATAGTTTTCCCTGCTGGCTCTTTGGTCGTGGGACCAATCTCCAGACATATGGCCATTATTGAGCCTTGCGCGGCACCAAGTGGGAAAGGGTGGTTTTGAGGCTGAAGGCAGCAGGAAAGGCTGCAGCCCCCAGGTCTGTGGGGCTACGCAAGCGGTTCCCAAAGAGCTTTAGAACAAGGCATAATTTTCCCTGCTGGCTACTTGGGCGTGGGACCAATCCCCAGACATATGGCCATTTTTGTGCCTGGTGCAGCGCCAAGTGGGACAGGGTGGTTTTGAGGCTGAAGGCAGCAGGAAAGCCTGCAGCCCCCAGGTCTGTGGGGCTACGCAAGCGGTTCCCAAAGAGCTTTAGAACAAGGCATAATTTTCCCTGCTGGCTCTTTGGGCGTGGGACCAGTCTGCAGACATATGGCCATTTTTGTGCCTGGCGCGGCACCAAGTGGGAAAGGGTGGTTTTGAGGCTGAAGGCAGCAGGAAAGCCTGCAGCCCCCAGGTCTGTGGGGCTACGCAAGCGGTTCCCAAAGAGTTTTAGAACAAGGCATGGTTTTTCCTGCTGGCTCTTTGGGCATGGGACCCATCTCCAGCCATATGGCCATTTATGTGCCTGGCGCGGCGCTAAGTGGGAAAGGGTGGTTTTGAGGCTGAAGGCAGAGGAAAGCCTGAAGGCCCCAGGTCTGTGGGGTTATGCAAGCGGTTCCCAAAGAGCTTTAGAACAAGGCATAGTTTTCCCTGCTGGCTCTTTGGGCGTGGGACCAATCTCCAGACATATGGCCATTTTTGTGCCTGGCGCGGCGCCAAGTGGGAAAGGGTGGTTTTGAGGCTGAAGGCAGCAGGAAAGCCTGCAGGCCCCAGGTCTGTGGGGTTATGCACGCCGTTCCCAAAGAGCTTTAGAGCAAGGCATAATTTTCACTGCTGGCTCTTTGGGCGTGGGACCAATCTCCAGCCATATGGCCATTTTTGTGCATGGTGCGGCGCCAAGTGGGAAAGGGTGGTTTTGAGGCTGACGGCAGCAGGAAAGCCTGCATGCCCCAGGTCCGTGGGGCTACGCAAGCGGTTCCCAAAGAGCTTTAGAGGAAGGCATAATTTTCCCTGCTGGCGCTTTGGGCGTTGGACCAATCTCCAGCCATATGGCCCTTTTTGTGCCTGGTGTGGCGCCAAGTGGGAAAGGGTGGTGTCGAGGATGACGACAGCAGGAATAGCTGCAACTCCAGGTCTGTCGGTCCACACCAGCGGTTCCCAAAGAGCTTTAGAGCAAGGCATAGTTTTCCCTGCTGGCTCTTTGGGCGTGGGACCAATCTCCAGACATAAGGCCATTTTTGTGCCGGCGCGGCGCCAAGTGGGAAAGGGTGGTTTTGAGGCTGAAGGCAGCAGGAAAGCCTGCAGGCCCCAGGTCTGTGGGGCTACGCAAGCGGTTCCCAAAGAGCTTTAGAACAAGGCATGGTTTTCCCTGCTGGCTCTTTGGGCATGGGACCCATCTCCAGCCATATGGCCATTTATGTGCCTGGCGCAGCACCAAGTGGGAAAGGCTGCTTTTGAGGCTGAAGGCAGAAGGAAAGCCTGCAGGCCCCAGGTCTGTGGGGTTATGCAAGCGGTTCCCAAAGAGCTTTAGAACAAGGCATAGTTTTCCCTGCTGGCTCTTTGGGCGTGGGACCAATCTCCAGACATATGGCCATTTTTGTGCCTGGCGCGGCGCCAAGTGGGAAAGGGTGGTTTTGAGGCTGAAGGCAGCAGGAAAGCCTGCAGGCCCCAGGTCTGTGGGGTTATGCACGCCGTTCCCAAAGAGCTTTAGAGCAAGGCATAATTTTCACTGCTGGCTCTTTGGGCGTGGGACCAATCTCCAGCCATATGGCCATTTTTGTGCATGGTGCGGCGCCAAGTGGGAAAGGGTGGTTTTGAGGCTGACGGCGGCAGGAAAGCCTGCATCCCCCAGGTCCGTGGGGCTACGCAAGCGGTTCCCAAAGAGCTTTAGAGGAAGGCATAATTTTCCCTGCTGGCGCTTTGGGCGTTGGACCAATCTCCAGCCATATGGCCATTTTTGTGCCTGGCGTGGCGCCAAGTGGGAAAGGGTGGTGTCGAGGATGACGACAGCAGGAATAGCTGCAACTCCAGGTCTGTCGGTCCACACCAGCGGTTCCCAAAGAGCTTTAGAACAAGGCATGGTTTTCCCTGCTGGCTCTTTGGGCATGGGACCCATCTCCAGCCATATGGCCATTTATGTGCCTGGCGCGGCGCTAAGTGGGAAAGGGCGGTTTTGAGGCTGAAGGCAGCAGGAAAGACGGCAGGCCCCAGGTCTGTGGGGCTACGCAAGCAGTTCCCAAAGAGCTTTAGAACAAGGCATAGTTTTCCCTGCTGGCTCTTTGGGCGTGGGACCAATCCCCAGCCATATGGCCATTTTTGTGCCTGGCGCGGCGCCAAGTGGGAAAGGGTGGTTTTGAGGCTGAAGGCAGCAGGAAAGCCTGCAGGCCCCAGGTCTGTGGGGTTATGCAAGCCGTTCCCAAAGAGCTTTAGAGCAAGGCATAATTTTCCCTGCTGGCTCTTTGGGCGTGGGACCAATCTCCAGCCATATGGCCATTTTTGTGCATGGCGCGGCGCCAAGAGGGAAAGGGTGGTTTTGAGGCTGAAGGCAGCAGGAAAGCCTGCAGCCGCCAGGTCTGTGAGGCTACGCAAGCGGTTCCCAAAGAGATTTAGAACAAGGCATAGTTTTCCCTGCTGGCTCTTTGGGCGGGGGGCCAATCTCCAGACATATGGCCATTTTTGTGCCTGGCGCGGCGCCAAGTGGGAAAGGGTGGTTTTGAGGCTGAAGGCAGCAGGAAAGCCTGGATCCCCCAGGTCCGTGGGGCTACGCAAGCGGTTCCCAAAGAGCTTTAGAGGAAGGCATAATTTTCCCTGCTGGCGCTTTGGGCGTTGGACCAATCTCCAGCCATATGGCCCTTTTTGTGCCTGGCGTGGCGCCAAGTGGGAAAGGGTGGTGTCGAGGATGACGACAGCAGGAATAGCTGCAACTCCAGGTCTATCGGTCCACACCAGCGGTTCCCAAAGAGCTTTAGAGCAAGGCATAGTTTTCCCTGCTGGCTCTTTGGTCGGGGGACCAATCTCCAGACATATGGCCATTTTTGTGCCTGGCGCGGCGCCAAGTGGGAAAGGGTGGTTTTGAGGCTGAAGGCAGCAGGAAAGCCGGCAGCCCCCAGGTCTGTGGGGCTGCGCAAGCGGTTCCCAAAGAGCTTTAGAACAAGGCATAGTTTTCCCTGCTGGCTCATTTGGGCATGGGACCAATCTCCAGACATATGGCCATTTTTTTGGCTCGCGCGGTTACAAGTGGGAAAGGGTGGTTTTGAGGCTGAAGGCAGCAGGAAAGCCTGCAGCCCCCAGGTCTGTGGGGCCAAGCAAGAGGTTCCCAAAGAGCTTTAGAACAAGGCATAGTTTTCCCTGCTGGCTCTTTGGGCAGGGGACCAATCTCCAGACATATGGCCATTTTTTTGGCTCGCGCGGTGCCAAGTGGGAAAGGGTGGTTTTGAGGCTGAAGGCAGCAGGAAAGCCTGCAGCCCCCAGGTCTGTGGGGCCAAGCAAGCGGTTCCCAAAGAGCTTTAGAACAAGGCATAGTTTTCCCTGCTGGCTCTTTGGGCAGGGGACCAATCTCCAGCCATATGGCCATTTTTGTGCCTGGCGCGGTGCCAAGTGGGAAAGGGTGGTTTTGAGGCTGAAGGCAGCAGGAAAGCCTGCAGGCCCCAGGTCTGTGGGGCTACGCAAGCAGTTCCCAAAGAGCTTTAGAACAAGGCATAGTTTTCCCTGATGGCTCGTTGGGCGTGGGACCAATCCCCAGCCATATGGCCATTTTTGTGCCTGGCGCGGCGCCAAGTGGGAAAGGGTGGTTTTGAGGCTGAAGGCAGCAGGAAAGCCTGCAGGCTCCAGGTCTGTGGGGTTATGCAAGCCGTTCCCAAAGAGCTTTAGAGCAAGGCATAATTTTCCCTGCTGGCTCTTTGGGCGTGGGACCAATCTCCAGCCATATGGCCATTTTTGTGCATGGCGCGGCGCCAAGAGGGAAAGGGTGGTTTTGAGGCTGAAGGCAGCAGGAAAGCCTGCAGCCCCCAGGTCTGTGAGGCTACGCAAGCGGTTCCCAAAGAGCTTTAGAGCAAGGCATAGTTTTCCCTGCTGGCTCTTTGTGCGTGGGACCAATCTCCAGACATATGGCCATTTTTGGGCCTGGCGCAGCGCCAAGTGGGAAAGGGTGGTTTTGAGGCTGAAGGCAGCAGGAAAGCCTGCAGCCCCCAGGTCTGTGGGGCTACGCAAGCGGTTCCCAAAGAGCTTTAGAACAAGGCACAGTTTTCCCTGCTGCCTCTTTGGGCGGGGGACCAATCTCCAGCCATATGGCCATTTTTGTGCCTGGCGTGGCGCCAAGTGGGAAAGGGTGGTGTCGAGGATGACGGCAGCAGGAATGCCTACAACTCCAGGTCTGTCGGTCCACACCAGCGGTTCCCAAAGCGCTTTAGAGCAAGGCATAGTTTTCCCTGCTGCCTCTTTGGTCGTGGGACCAATCTCCAGACATATGGCCATTATTGAGCCTGGCGCGGTTACAAGTGGGAAAGGGTGGTTTTGAGGCTGAAGGCAGCAGGAAAGGCTGCAGCCCCCACGTCTGTGGGGCTACGCAAGCTGTTCCCAAAGAGCTTTAGAACAAGGCATAATTTTCCCTGCTGGCTACTTGGGCGTGGGACCAATCCCCAGACATATGGCCATTTTTGTGCCTGGTGCGGCGCCAAGTGGGACAGGGTGGTTTTGAGGCTGAAGGCAGCAGGAAAGCCTGCAGCCCCCAGGTCTGTGGGGCTACGCAAGCGGTTCCCAAAGAGCTTTAGAACAAGGCATAATTTTCCCTGCTGGCTCTTTGGGCGTGGGACCAGTCTGCAGACATATGGCCATTTTTGTGCCTGGCGCGGCACCAAGTGGAAAAGGGTGGTTTTGAGGCTGAAGGCAGAAGGAAAGCCTGAAGGCCCCAGGTCTGTGGGGTTATGCAAGCGGTTCCCAAAGAGCTTTAGAACAAGGCATAGTTTTCCCTGCTGGCTCTTTGGGCGTGGGACCAATCTCCAGACATGTGGCCATTTTTGTGCCTGGCGCTGCGCCAAGTGGGAAAGGGTGGTTTTGAGGCTGAAGGCAGCAGGAAAGCCGGCAGGCCCCAGGTCCGTGGGGCTGCGCAAGCGGTTCCCAAAGAGCTTTAGCACAAGGCATAGTTTTCCCTGCTGGCTCATTTGGGCATGGGACCAATCTCCAGACATATGGCCATTTTTTTGGCTCGCGCGGTTACAAGTGGGAAAGGGTGGTTTTGAGGCTGAAGGCAGCAGGAAAGGCTGCAGCCCCCACGTCTGTGGGGCTACGCAAGCTGTTCCCAAAGAGCTTTAGAACAAGGCATAATTTTCCCTGCTGGCTACTTGGGCGTGGGACCAATCCCCAGACATATGGCCATTTTTGTGCCTGGTGCGGCGCCAAGTGGGAAAGGGTGGTTTTGAGGCTGAAGGCAGCAGGAAAGCCTGCAGCCCCCAGGTCTGTGGGGCTACGCAAGCGGTTCCCAAAGAGCTTTAGAACAAGGCATAATTTTCCCTGCTGGCTCTTTGGGCGTGGGACCAGTCTGCAGACATATGGCCATTTTTGTGCCTGGCGCGGCACCAAGTGGAAAAGGGTGGTTTTGAGGCTGAAGGCAGCAGGAAAGCCTGCAGCCCCCAGGTCTGTGGGGCTACGCAAGCGGTTCCCAAAGAGTTTTAGAACAAGGCATAGTTTTCCCTGCTGGCTCTTTGGGCATGGGACCCATCTCCAGCCATATGGCCATTTATGTGCCTGGCGCGGCGCTAAGTGGGAAAGGGTGGTTTTGAGGCTGAAGGCAGAAGGAAAGCCTGAAGGCCCCAGGTCTGTGGGGTTATGCAAGCGGTTCCCAAAGAGCTTTAGAACAAGGCATAGTTTTCCCTGCTGGCTCTTTGGGCGTGGGACCAATCTCCAGCCATATGGCCATTTTTGTGCATGGCGCGGCGCCAAGAGGGAAAGGGTGGTTTTGAGGCTGAAGGCAGCAGGAAAGCCTGCAGCCCCCAGGTCTGTGAGGCTACGCAAGCGGTTCCCAAAGAGCTTTAGAACAAGGCATAGTTTTCCCTGCTGGCTCTTTGTGCGTGGGACCAATCTCCAGACATATGGCCATTTTTATGCCTGGCGCGGCGCCAAGTGGGAAAGGGTGGTTTTGAGGCTGAAGGCAGCAGGAAAGCCTGCAGCCCCCAGGTCTGTGGGGCTACGCAAGCGGTTCCCAAAGAGCTTTAGAACAAGGCACAGTTTTCCCTGCTGCCTCTTTCGGCGTGGGACCAATCTCCAGCCATATGGCCATTTTTGTGCCTGGCGTGGCGCCAAGTGGGAAAGGGTGGTGTCGAGGATGACGGCAGCAGGAATGCATACAACTCCAGGTCTGTCGGTCCACACCAGCGGTTCCCAAAGCGCTTTAGAGCAAGGCATAGTTTTCCCTGCTGCCTCTTTGGTCGTGGGACCAATCTCCAGACATATGGCCATTATTGAGCCTGGCGCGGCACCAAGTGGGAAAGGGTGGTTTTGAGGCTGAAGGCAGCAGGAAAGGCTGCAGGCCCCAGGTCTGTGGGGCTACGCAAGCTGTTCCCAAAGAGCTTTAGAACAAGGCATAATTTTCCCTGCTGGCTACTTGGGCGTGGGACCAATCCCCAGACATATGGCCATTTTTGTGCCTGGTGCGGCGCCAAGTGGGACAGGGTGGTTTTGAGGCTGAAGGCAGCAGGAAAGCCTGCAGCCCCCAGGTCTGTGGGGCTACGCAAGCGGTTCCCAAAGAGCTTTAGAACAAGGCATAATTTTCCCTGCTGGCTCTTTGGGCGTGGGACCAGTCTGCAGACATATGGCCATTTTTGTGCCTGGCGCGGCACCAAGTGGAAAAGGGTGGTTTTGAGGCTGAAGGCAGAAGGAAAGCCTGAAGGCCCCAGGTCTGTGGGGTTATGCAAGCGGTTCCCAAAGAGCTTTAGAACAAGGCATAGTTTTCCCTGCTGGCTCTTTGGGCGTGGGACCAATCTCCAGACATGTGGCCATTTTTGTGCCTGGCGCTGCGCCAAGTGGGAAAGGGTGGTTTTGAGGCTGACGGCAGCAGGAAAGCCTGCAGCCCCCAGGTCTGTCGGTCCACACCAGCGGTTCCCAAAGAGCTTTAGAACAAGGCATAATTTTCCCTGCTGGCTCTTTGGGCGGGGGACCAATCTCCAGACATATGGCCATTTTTGTGTGAGGCGCGGCGCCAAGTGGGAAACGGTGGTTTTGAGGCTGAAGGCAGCAGGAAAGCCTGTAGGCCCCAGGTCCGTGGGGCTGCGCAAGCGGTTCCCAAAGAGCTTTAGCACAAGGCATAGTTTTCCCTGCTGGCTCATTTGGGCATGGGACCAATCTCCAGACATATGGCCATTTTTTTGGCTCGCGCGGTTACAAGTGGGAAAGGGTGGTTTTGAGGCTGAAGGCAGCAGGAAAGGCTGCAGCCCCCACGTCTGTGGGGCTACGCAAGCGGTTCCCAAAGAGCTTTAGAACAAGGCATAGTTTTCCCTGCTGGCTCTTTGGGCATGGGACCCATCTCCAGCCATATGGCCATTTATGTGCCTGGCGCGGCGCTAAGTGGGAAAGGGTGGTTTTGAGGCTGAAGGCAGCAGGAAAGCCTGCAGCCCCCAGGTCTGTGGGGCTACGCAAGCAGTTCCCAAAGAGCTTTAGAACAAGGCATAGTTTTCCCTGATGGCTCGTTGGGCGTGGGACCAATCCCCAGCCATATGGCCATTTTTGTGCCTGGCGCGGCGCCAAGTGGGAAAGGGCGGTTTTGAGGCTGAAGGCAGCAGGAAAGCCTGCAGGCCCCAGGTCTGTGGGGTTATGCAAGCCGTTCCCAAAGAGCTTTAGAGCAAGGCATAATTTTCCCTGCTGGCTCGTTGGGCATGGGACCAATCTCCACACATATGGCCATTTTTGTGCACGGCGCGGCGCCAAGTGGGAAAGGGTGGTTTTGAGGCTGAAGGCAGCAGGAAAGCCTGCATCGCCCAGGTCTGTGAGGCTACGCAAACGGTTCCCAAAGAGCTTTAGAACAAGGCATAGTTTTCCCTGCTGACTCTTTGGGCGTGGGACCAATCTCCAGACATATGGCCATTTTTGTGCCTGGCACGGCGCCAAGTGGGAAAGGGTGGTTTTGAGGCTGAAGGCGCAGGAAATCCTGCAGGCCGCAGGTCTGTGGGGCTACGCAAGCGGTTCCCAAAGAGCTTTAGAGCAAGGCATAGTTTTCCCTGCTGGCTCTTTGGGCGTGGGACCCATCTCCAGACATATGGCCATTTATGTGCCTGGCGTGGCGCCAAGTGGGAAAGGGTGGTGTCGAGGATGACGGCAGCAGGAATGCCTACAACTCCAGGTCTGTCGGTCCACACCAGCGGTTCCCAAAGAGCTTTAGAGCAAGGCATAGTTTTCCCTGCTGGCTCTTTGGTCGTGGGACCAATCTCCAGACATATGGCCATTATTGAGCCTGGCGCGGCACCAAGTGGGAAAGGGTGGTTTTGAGGCTGAAGGCAGCAGGAAAGGCTGCAGCCCCCACGTCTGTGGGGCTACGCAAGCGGTTCCCAAAGAGCTTTAGAACAAGGCATAATTTTCCCTGCTGGCTACTTGGGCGTGGGACCAATCCCCAGACATATGGCCATTTTTGTGCCTGGCGCGGCGCCAAGTGGGACAGGGTGGTTTTGAGGCTGAAGGCAGCAGGAAAGCCTGCAGCCCCCAGGTCTGTGGGGCTACGCAAGCGGTTCCCAAAGAGCTTTAGAACAAGGCATAATTTTCCCTGCTGGCTCTTTGGGCGTGGGACCAGTCTGCAGACATATGGCCATTTTTGTGCCTGGCGCGGCACCAAGTGGAAAAGGGTGGTTTTGAGGCTGAAGGCAGCAGGAAAGCCTGCAGCCCCGAGGTCTGTGAGGCTACGCAAGCGGTTCCCAAAGAGCTTTAGAACAAGGCATAGTTTTCCCTGCTGGCTCTTTGGGCGTGGGACCAATCTCCAGACATATGGCCATTTTTGTGCCTGGCGCGGAACAAAGTGGGAAAGGGTGGTTTTGAGGCTGACGGCAGCAGGAAAGCCTGCAGGCCCCAGGTCTGTGGGGCTACGCAAGCGGTTCCCAAATAGTTTTAGAACAAGGCATGGTTTTCCCTGCTGGCTCTTTGGGCATGGGACCCATCTCCAGCCATATGGCCATTTATGTGCCTGGCGCGGCGCTAAGTGGGAAAGGGTGGTTTTGAGGCTGAAGGCAGAAGGAAAGCCTGAAGGCCCCAGGTCTGTGGGGTTATGCAAGCGGTTCCCAAAGAGCTTTAGAACAAGGCATAGTTTTCCCTGCTGGCTCTTTGGGCGTGGGACCAATCTCCAGACATATGGCCATTTTTGTGCCTGGCGTGGCGCCAAGTGGGAAAGGGTGGTTTTGAGGCTGACGGCAGCAGGAAAGCCTGCAGCCCCCAGGTCTGTGGGGCTACGTAGGCGGTTCCCAAAGAGCTTTAGAACAAGGCATAATTTTCCCTGCTGGCTCTTTGGGCGTTGGACCAATCTCCAGACATATGGCCATTTTTGTGTGAGGCGCGGCGCCAAGTGGGAAAGGGTGGTTTTGAGGCTGAAGGCAGCAGGAAAGCCGGCAGGCCCCAGGTCCGTGGGGCTGCGCAAGCGGTTCCCAAAGAGCTTTAGCACAAGGCATAGTTTTCCCTGCTGGCTCATTTGGGCATGGGACCAATCTCCAGACATATGGCCACTTTTTTGGCTCGCGCGGTTACAAGTGGGAAAGGGTGGTTTTGAGGCTGAAGGCAGCAGGAAAGCCTGCAGCCCCCAGGTCTGTGGGGCCAAGCAAGCGGTTCCCAAAGAGCTTTAGAACAAGGCATAGTTTTCCCTGCTGGCTCTTTGGGCAGGGGACCAATCTCCAGACATATGGCCATTTTTCTGCCTGGCGCGGTGCCAAGTGGGAAAGGGTGGTTTTGAGGCTGAAGGCAGCAGGAAAGCCTGCAGGCCCCAGGTCTGTGGGGTTATGCAAGCCGTTCCCAAAGAGCTTTAGAACAAGGCATAGTTTTCCCTGATGGCTCGTTGGGCGTGGGACCAATCCCCAGCCATATGGCCATTTTTTTGGCTCGCGCCGTTACAAGTGGGAAAGGGTGGTTTTGAGGCTGAAGGCAGCAGGAAAGCCTGCAGCCCCCACGTCTGTGGGGCCAAGCAAGCGGTTCCCAAAGAGCTTTAGAACAAGGCATAGTTTTCCCTGCTGGCTCTTTGGGCAGGGGACCAATCTCCAGACATATGGCCATTTTTCTGCCTGGCACGGTGCCAAGTGGGAAAGGGTGGTTTTGAGGCTGAAGGCAGCAGGAAAGCCTGCAGGCCCCAGGTCTGTGGGGCTACGCAAGCAGTTCCCAAAGAGCTTTAGAACAAGGCATAGTTTTCCCTGCTGGCTCGTTGGGCGTGGGACCAATCCCCAGCCATATGGCCATTTTTGTGCCTGGCGCGGCGCCAAGTGGGAAAGGGCGGTTTTGAGGCTGAAGGCAGCAGGAAAGCCTGCAGGCCCCAGGTCTGTGGGGTTATGCAAGCCGTTCCCAAAGAGCTTTAGAGCAATGCATAATTTTCCCTGCTGGCTCTTTGGGCGTGGGACCAATCTCCAGCCATATGGCCATTTTTTTGGCTCGCGCGGTTACAAGTGGGAAAGGGTGGTTTTGAGGCTGAAGGCAGCAGGAAAGCCTGAAGGCCCAACGTCTGTGGGGCCAAGCAAGCGGTTCCCAAAGAGCTTTAGAACAAGGCATAGTTTTCCCTGATGGCTCTTTGGGCAGGGGACCAATCTCCAGCCATATGGCCATTTTTCTGCCTGGCGCGGCGCCAGTTGGGAAAGGGTGGTTTTGAGGATGAAGGCAGCAGGAAAGCCTGCAGCCCCCAGGTCTGTGGGGCTACGCAAGCGGTTCCCAAAGTGCTTCAGAACAAGGCATAGTTTTCCCTGCTGGCTCTTTGTGCGTGGGACCAATCTCCAGACATATGGCCCATTTTGTGCCCGGCACGGTGCCAAGTTGGAAAGGGTGGTTTTGAGGATGACGGCAGCAGGAAAGCCTGCAGGCCCCAGGTCTGTGGGGCTACGCAAGCGGTTCCCAAAGAGCTTTAGAACAAGGCATAGTTTTCCCTGCTGGCTCATTGGGCATTGGACCAATCTCTAGACATATGGCCATTTTTTTGCCTCGCACGGTTACAAGTGGGAAAGGGTGGTTTTGAGGCTGAAGGCAGCAGGAAAGCCTGTAGCCCCCACGTCTGTGGGGCCAAGCAACCAGTTCCCAAAGAGCTTTAGAACAAGGCATAGTTTTCCCTGCTGGCTCTTTGGGCGTGGGACCAACTTCCGGCCATATGGCCATTTTTGTGCCTGGCGTGGCGCCAAGTGGGAAAGGGGGGTGTCGAGGCTGAAGGCAGCAGGAAAGCCTGCAGCCCCCAGGTCTGTCGGTCCACACCAGCGGTTCCCAAAGAGCTTTAGAGCAAGGCATAGTTTTCCCTGCTGGCTCTTTGCGCGTGGGACCAATCTCCAGACATACGGCCATTATTGTGCCTGGCGCGGCGCCAAGTGGGAAAGGGTGGTTTTGAGGCTGAAGGCATTAGGAAAGCCTGCAGCCCCAAGGTCTGTGGGGCTACGCAAGCGGTTCCAAAAAAGCTTTAGAGCAAGGCATAGTTTTCCTTCCTGGCTCTTTGGGCGTGGGACCAATCTCCAGACATATGGCCATTTTTGTGCCTGGCGTGGCACCAAGTGGGAAAGGGTGGTGTCGAGGCTGAAGGCAGCAGGAAAGCCTGCAGCCCCCAGGTCTCTGAGGCTACACAAGCGGTTCCCAAAGAGCTTTAGAACAAGGCATAGTTTTCCCTGCTGGCTCTTTGGGCGTGGGACCAATCCCCAGACATATGGCCATTTTTGTGCCTGGCGTGGCGCCAAGTGGGAAAGGGTGGTTTTGAGGCTTAAGGCGCAGGAAAGCCTGCAGGCCCCAGGTCTGTGGGGCTACGCAAGCGGTTCCCAAAGAGCTTTAGAACAAGGCATAGTTTTCCCTGCTGGCTCTTTGGGCATGGGACCAATCTCCAGACATATGGCCATTTTTTTGCCTCGCGCGGTTACAAGTGGGAAAGGGTGGTTTTGAGGCTGAAGGCAGCAGGAAAGCCTGCAGCCCCCACGTCTGTGGGGCTACGCAAGCGGTTCCCAAAGAGCTTTACAAAAAGGCCAGTTTTCCCTGCTGGCTCTTTGGGCGTGGGACCAACCTCCAGCCATATGGCCATTATTGTGCCTGGCGCGGTTACAAGTGGGAAAGGGTGGTTTTGAGGCTGAAGGCAGCAGGAAAGCCTGAAGGCCCCAGGTCTGTGGGGTTATGCAAGCCGTTCCCAAAGAGCTTTAGAGCAAGGCATAATTTTCCCTGCTGGCTCTTTGGGTGTGGGACCAATCTCCAGACATATGGCCATTTTTGTGCCTGGCGCGGCGCCAAGTGGGAAAGGGTTGTTTTGAGGCTGAAGGCAGCAGGAAAGCCTGCAGCCCCCAGGTCTGTGGGGCTACGCAAGCGGTTGCCAAAGAGCTTTAGAACAAGGCATAATTTTCCCTGCTGGCTCTTTGGGCGTTAGACGAATCTCCAGACATATGGCCATTTTTGTGCCTGGCGCGGCGCCAAGTGGGAAAGGGTGGTTTTGAGGCTGAAGGCAGCAGGAAAGCCTGCAGCCCCCAGCTCTGTGGGGCTACGCAAGCGGTTCCCAAAGAGCTTTAGAACAAGGCATGGTTTTCCCTGCTGGCTCTTTGGGCGTGGGACCAATCTGCAGACATATGGCCATTTTTGTGCCTGGCACGGTGCCAAGTTGGAAAGGGTGGTTTTGAGGCTGACGGCAGCAGGAAAGCCTGCATCCCCCAGGTCTGTGGGGCTACGCAAGCGGTTCCCAAAGAGCTTTAGAACAAGGCATAGTTTTCCCTGCTGGCTCTTTGGGCGTGGGACCAATCCCCAGACATATGGCCATTTTTGTGCCTGGCGTGGCGCCAAGTGGGAAAGGGTGGTTTTGAGGCTTAAGGCGCAGGAAAGCCTGCAGGCCCCAGGTCTGTGGGGCTACGCAAGCGGTTCCCAAAGAGCTTTAGAACAAGGCATAGTTTTCCCTGCTGGCTCTTTGGGCATGGGACCAATCTCCAGACATATGGCCATTTTTTTGCCTCGCGCGGTTACAAGTGGGAAAGGGTGGTTTTGAGGCTGAAGGCAGCAGGAAAGCCTGCAGCCCCCACGTCTGTGGGGCTACGCAAGCGGTTCCCAAAGAGCTTTACAAAAAGGCCAGTTTTCCCTGCTGGCTCTTTGGGCGTGGGACCAACCTCCAGCCATATGGCCATTATTGTGCCTGGCGCGGTTACAAGTGGGAAAGGGTGGTTTTGAGGCTGAAGGCAGCAGGAAAGCCTGAAGGCCCCAGGTCTGTGGGGTTATGCAAGCCGTTCCCAAAGAGCTTTAGAGCAAGGCATAATTTTCCCTGCTGGCTCTTTGGGTGTGGGACCAATCTCCAGACATATGGCCATTTTTGTGCCTGGCGCGGCGCCAAGTGGGAAAGGGTTGTTTTGAGGCTGAAGGCAGCAGGAAAGCCTGCAGCCCCCAGGTCTGTGGGGCTACGCAAGCGGTTGCCAAAGAGCTTTAGAACAAGGCATAATTTTCCCTGCTGGCTCTTTGGGCGTTAGACGAATCTCCAGACATATGGCCATTTTTGTGCCTGGCGCGGCGCCAAGTGGGAAAGGGTGGTTTTGAGGCTGAAGGCAGCAGGAAAGCCTGCAGCCCCCAGCTCTGTGGGGCTACGCAAGCGGTTCCCAAAGAGCTTTAGAACAAGGCATGGTTTTCCCTGCTGGCTCTTTGGGCGTGGGACCAATCTGCAGACATATGGCCATTTTTGTGCCTGGCACGGTGCCAAGTTGGAAAGGGTGGTTTTGAGGCTGACGGCAGCAGGAAAGCCTGCATCCCCCAGGTCTGTGGGGCTACGCAAGCGGTTCCCAAAGAGCTTTAGAACAAGGCATAGTTTTCCCTGCTGGATCTTTGGGCAGGGGACCAACCTCCAGCCAAATGGCCATTTTTGTGCCTGGCGCGGCGCCAAGTGGGAAAGGGTGGTGTCGAGGCTGAAGGCAGCAGGAAAGCCTGCAGCCCCCAGGTCTGTCGGTCCACACCAGCGGTTCCCAAAGAGCTTTAGAGCAAGGCATAGTTTTCCCTGGTGGCTCTTTGGGCGTGGGACCAATCTCCAGACATACGGCCATTATTGTGCCTGGCGCGGCGCCAAGTGGGAAAGGGTGGTTTTGAGGCTGAAGGCATTAGGAAAGCCTGCAGCCCCAAGGTCTGTGGGGCTACGCAAGCGGTTCCCAAAGAGCTTTAGAGCAAGGCATAGTTTTCCTTCCTGGCTCTTTGGGCGTGGGACCAATCTACAGACATATGGCCATTTTTGTGCCTGGCGTGGCACCAAGTGGGAAAGGGTGGTGTCGAGGCTGAAGGCAGCAGGAAAGCCTGCAGCCCCCAGGTCTCTGAGGCTACGCAAGCGGTTCCCAAAGAGCTTTAGAACAAGGCATAGTTTTCCCTGCTGGCTCTTTGGGCGTGGGACCAATCCCCAGACATATGGCCATTTTTGTGCCTGGCGCGGCGCCAAGTGGGAAAGGGTGGTGTCGAGGGTTAAGGCGCAGGAAAGCCTGCAGGCCCCAGGTCTGTGGGGCTACGCAAGCGGTTCCCAAAGAGCTTTAGAACAAGGCATAGTTTTCCCTGCTGGCTCTTTGGGCATGGGACCAATCTCCAGACATATGGCCACTTTTTTGCCTCGCGCGGTTACAATTGGGAAACGGTGGTGTCGAGGCTGAAGGCAGCAGGAAAGCCTGCAGCCCCCACGTCTGTGGGGCCAAGCAAGCGGTTCCGAAAGAGCTTTAGAACAAGGCATAGTATTCCCTGCTGGATCTTTGGGCAGGGGACCAACCTCCAGCCAAATGGCCATTTTTGTGCCTGGCGCGGCGCCAAGTGGGAAAGGGTGGTGTCGAGGCTGAAGGCATCAGGAAAGCCTGCAGCCCCCAGGTCTGTTGGTCCACACCAGCGGTTCCCAAAGAGCTTTAGAGCAAGGCACATTTTTCCCTGCTGGCTCTTTGGGTGTGGGACCAATCTCCAGACATATGGCCATTATTGTGCCTGGCGCGGCGCCAAGTGGGAAAGGGTGGTTTTGAGGCTGAAGGCAGCAGGAAAGCCTGCAACCCCCACGTCTGTGGGGCTACGCAAGCGGTTCCCAAAGAGCTTTACAAAAAGGCCAGTTGTCCCTGCTAGCTCGATGGGCGTGGGACCAACCTCCAGCCATATGGCCATTATTGTGCCTGGCGCGGTTACAAGTGGGAAAGGGTGGTTTTGAGGCTGAAGGCAGCAGGAAAGCCTGAAGGCCCCAGGTCTGTGGGGTTATGCAAGCCGTTCCCAAAGAGCTTTATAGCAAGGCATAATTTTCCCTGCTGGCTCTTTGGGTGTGGGACCAATCTCCAGACATATGGCCATTTTTGTGCCTGGCGCGGCGCCAAGTGGAAAAGGGTGGTTTTGAGGCTGAAGGCAGCAGGAAAGCCTGCAGCCCCCAGGTCTTTGGGGCTACGCAAGCGGTTCCCAAAGAGCTTTAGAACAAGGCATAATTTTCCCTGCTGGCTCTTTGGGCGTGGGACGAATCTCCAGACATATGGCCATTTTTGTGCCTGGCGCGGCGCCAAGTGGGAAAGGGTGGTTTTGAGGCTGACGACAGCAGGAAAGCCTGCAGCCCCCAGGTCTGTGGGGCTACGCAAGCGGTTCCCAAAGAGCTTTAGAACAAGGCATAGTTTTCCCTGCTGGCTCGTTGGGCATGGGACCAATCTCCAGACATATGGCCATTTTTTTGCCTCGTGCCGTTACAAGTGGGAAAGGGTGGTTTTGAGGCTGAAGGCAGCAGGAAAGTCTGCAGCCCCCAGGTCTGTGGGGCCAAGCAAGCGGTTCCCAAAGAGCTTTAGAACAAGGCATAGTTTTCCCTGCTGGCTCTTTGGGCAGGGGACCAACCTCCAGCCAAATGGCCATTTTTGGGCCTGGCGCGGCGCCAAGTGGGAAAGGGTGGTGTCGAGGCTGAAGGCAGCAGGAAAGCCTGCAGCCCCCAGGTCTTTTGGTCCACACCAGCGGTTCCCAAAGAGCTTTAGAGCAAGGCACAGTTTTCCCTGCTGGCTCTTTGGGTGTGGGACCAATCTCCAGCCATATGGCCATTTTTGTGCCTGGTGCGTCGCCAAGTGGGAAAGGGTGGTTTTGAGGCTGAAGGCAGCAGGAAAGCCTGTAGGCCCCAGGTCTATGGGGCTACGCAAGCGGTTCCCAAAGAGCTTTAGCACAAGGCATAGTTTTCCCTGCTGGCTCATTTGGACATGGGACCAATCTCCAGACATATGGCCATTTTTTTGGCTTGCGCGGTTACAAGTGGGAAAGGGTGGTTTTGAGGCTGAAGGCAGCAGGAAAGCCTGCAGCCCCCACGTCTGTGGGGCTACGCAAGCGGTTCCCAAAGAGCTTTACAAAAAGGCCAGTTGTCCCTGCTGGCTCGATGGGCGTGGGACCAACCTCCAGCCATATGGCCATTATTGTGCCTGGCGCGGTTACAAGTGGGAAAAAGTGGTTTTGAGGCTGAAGGCAGCAGGAAAGCCTGAAGGCCCCAGGTCTGTGGGGTTATGCAAGCCGTTCCCAAAGAGCTTTAGAGCAAGGCATAATTTTCCCTGCTGGCTCTTTGGGTGTGGGACCAATCTCCAGAGATATGGCCATTTTTGTGCCTGGCGCGGCACCAAGTGGGAAAGGGTGGTTTTGAGGCTGAAGGCAGCAGGAAAGCCTGCAGCCCCCAGGTCTGTGAGGCTACGCAAGCGGTTGCCAAAGAGCTTTAGAACAAGGCATAATTTTCCCTGCTGGCTCTTTGGGCGTGGGACGAATCTCCAGACATATGGCCATTTTTGTGCCTGGCGTGGCGCCAAGTGGGAAAGGGTGGTTTTGAGGCTGAAGGCAGCAGGAAAGCCTGCAGCCCCCAGGTCTGTGGGGCTACGCAAGCGGTTCCCAAAGAGCTTTAGAACAAGGCATGGTTTTCCCTGCTGGCTCTTTGGGCGTGGGACCAATCTCCAGACATATGGCCATTTTTTTGCCTCGCGCGGTTACAAGTGTGAAAGGGTGGTTTTGAGGCTGAAGGCAGCAGGAAAGCCTGCAGCCCCCACGTCTGCGGGGCCAAGCAAGCGGTTCCCAAAGAGCTTTAGAACAAGGCATAGTTTTCCCTGCTGGATCTTTGGGCAGGGGACCAACCTCCAGACATATGGCCATGTTTGTGCCTGGCGCGGCGCCAAGTGGGTAAGGGTGGTGTCGAGGCTGAAGGCAGCAGGAAAGCCTGCAGCCCCCAGGTCTGTTGGTCCACAACAGCGGTTCCCAAAGAGCTTTAGACGAAGGCATAGTTTTCCCTGCTGGCTCTTTGGGCGTGGGACCAATCTCCAGCCATATGGCCATTTTTGTGCCTGGCGCGGCGCCAAGTGGGAAAGGGTGGTTTTGAGGCTGAAGGCAGCAGGAAAGCCTGAAGGCCCCAGGTCTGTGGGGTTATGCAAGCCATTCCCAAAGAGCTTTAGAGCAAGGCATAATTTTCCCTGCTGGCTCGTTGGGCATGGGACCAATCTCCAGACATATGGCCTTTTTTTTGCGTCGCGCGGTTACAATTGGGAAACGGTGGTGTCGAGGCTGAAGGCAGCAGGAAAGCCTGCAGCCCCCACGTCTGTGGGGCTACGCAAGCATTTCCCAAACAGCTTTAGAACAAGGCATGGTTTTCCCTGCTGGCTCTTTGGGCGTGGGACCAATCTCCAGACATATGGCCATTTTTTTGCCTCGCGCGGTTACAAGTGTGAAAGGGTGGTTTTGAGGCTGAAGGCAGCAGGAAAGCCTGCAGCCCCCACGTCTGTGGGGCCAAGCAAGCGGTTCCCAAAGAGCTTTAGTACAAGGCATAGTTTTCCCTGGTGGATCTTTGGGCGTGGGACCAATCTCTACACATATGGCCATTTTTGTGCCTGGCGCGGCGCCAAGGGGAAAGGGTGGTGTCGAGGCTGAAGGCAGCAGGAAAGCCTGCAGCCCCCAGGTCTGTCGGTCCACACCAGCGGTTCCCAAAGAGCTTTAGAGCAAGGCATAGTTGTCCCTGCTGGCTCGATGGGCGTGGGACCAATCTCCAGACATATGGCCATTTTTGTGCCTGGCGCGGCGCCAAGTGGGAAAGGGTGGTTTTGAGGCTGAAGGCAGCAGGAAAGCCTGAAAGCCCCAGGTCTGTGGGGTTATGCAAGCCGTTCCCAAAGAGGTTTAGAGCAAGGCATAGTTTTCCCTGCTGGCTCTTTGGGCGTGGGACCCATCTCCAGCCATATGGCCATTTTTTTGGCTCGCGCGGTTACAAGTGGGAAAGGGTGGTTTTGAGGCTGAAGGCAGCAGGAAAGCCTGCAGCCCGCACTTCTGTGGGGCTACGCTAGTGGTTCCCAAAGAGCTTTAGAACAAGGCATAGTTTTCCCTGCTGGCTCTTTGGGCGTGGGACCAATCTCCAGACATATGGCCATTTTTGTGCCTGTCGCGGCGCCAAGTGGGAAAGGGTGGTTTTGAGGCTGAAGGCAGCAGGAAAGCCTGCAGGCCCAACGTCTGTGGGGCCAAGCAAGCGGTTCCCAAAGAGCTTTAGAACAAGGCATAATTTTCCCTGCTGGCTCTTTGGGCATGGGACCAATCCTCAGACATATGGCCATTATTGTGCCTGGCGCGGCGCCAAGTGGGAAAGGGTGGTTTTGAGGCTGAAGGCAGAAGGAAAGCCTGCAGCCCCCAGGTCTGTGGGGCTACGCAAGCGGTTCCCAAAGAGCTTTAGAGCAAGGCATAGTTTTCCCTGCTGGCTCTTTGGGTCTGGGACCAATCTCCAGATATATGGCCATTATTGTGCCTGGCGCGGCGCCAAGTGGGAAAGGGTGCTTTTGAGGCTGAAGGCAGCAGGAAAGTCTGCAGCCCCCAGGTCTGTGGGGCCAAGCAAGCGGTTCCCAAAGAGCTTTAGAACAAGGCATAGTTTTCCCTGCTGGCTCTTTGGGCAGGGGACCAACCTCCAGCCAAATGGCCATTTTTGTGCCTGGCGCGGCGCCAAGTGGGAAAGGGTGGTGTCGAGGCTGAAGGCAGCAGGAAAGCCTGCAGCCCCCAGGTCTTTTGGTCCACACCAGCGGTTCCCAAAGAGCTTTAGAGCAAGGCACAGTTTTCCCTGCTGGCTCTTTGGGTGTGGGACCAATCTCCAGCCATATGGCCATTTTTGTGCCTGGCGCAGCGCCAAGTGGGAAAGGGTGGTTTTGAGGCTGAAGGCAGCAGGAAAGCCTGTAGGCCCCAGGTCTATGGGGCTACGCAAGCGGTTCCCAAAGAGCTTTAGCACAAGGCATAGTTTTCCCTGCTGGCTCATTTGGACATGGGACCAATCTCCAGACATATGGCCATTTTTTTGGCTTGCGCGGTTACAAGTGGGAAAGGGTGGTTTTGAGGCTGAAGGCAGCAGGAAAGCCTGCAGCCCCCACGTCTGTGGGGCTACGCAAGCGGTTCCCAAAGAGCTTTACAAAAAGGCCAGTTGTCCCTGCTGGCTCGATGGGCGTGGGACCAACCTCCAGCCATATGGCCATTATTGTGCCTGGCGCGGTTACAAGTGGGAAAAAGTGGTTTTGAGGCTGAAGGCAGCAGGAAAGCCTGAAGGCCCCAGGTCTGTGGGGTTATGCAAGCCGTTCCCAAAGAGCTTTAGAGCAAGGCATAATTTTCCCTGCTGGCTCTTTGGGTGTGGGACCAATCTCCAGAGATATGGCCATTTTTGTGCCTGGCGCGGCACCAAGTGGGAAAGGGTGGTTTTGAGGCTGAAGGCAGCAGGAAAGCCTGCAGCCCCCAGGTCTGTGAGGCTACGCAAGCGGTTGCCAAAGAGCTTTAGAACAAGGCATAATTTTCCCTGCTGGCTCTTTGGGCGTGGGACGAATCTCCAGACATATGGCCATTTTTGTGCCTGGCGCGGCGCCAAGTGGGAAAGGGTGGTTTTGAGGCTGAAGGCAGCAGGAAAGCCTGCAGCCCCCAGGTCTGTGGGGCTACGCAAGCGGTTCCCAAAGAGCTTTAGAACAAGGCATGGTTTTCCCTGCTGGCTCTTTGGGCGTGGGACCAATCTCCAGACATATGGCCATTTTTTTGCCTCGCGCGGTTACAAGTGTGAAAGGGTGGTTTTGAGGCTGAAGGCAGCAGGAAAGCCTGCAGCCCCCACGTCTGCGGGGCCAAGCAAGCGGTTCCCAAAGAGCTTTAGAACAAGGCATAGTTTTCCCTGCTGGATCTTTGGGCAGGGGACCAACCTCCAGACATATGGCCATGTTTGTGCCTGGCGCGGCGCCAAGTGGGTAAGGGTGGTGTCGAGGCTGAAGGCAGCAGGAAAGCCTGCAGCCCCCAGGTCTGTTGGTCCACAACAGCGGTTCCCAAAGAGCTTTAGACGAAGGCATAGTTTTCCCTGCTGGCTCTTTGGGCGTGGGACCAATCTCCAGACATATGGCCATTTTTGTGCCTGGCGCGGCGCCAAGTGGGAAAGGGTGGTTTTGAGGCTGAAGGCAGCAGGAAAGCCTGAAGGCCCCAGGTCTGTGGGGTTATGCAAGCCATTCCCAAAGAGCTTTAGAGCAAGGCATAATTTTCCCTGCTGGCTCGTTGGGCATGGGACCAATCTCCAGACATATGGCCTTTTTTTTGCGTCGCGCGGTTACAATTGGGAAACGGTGGTGTCGAGGCTGAAGGCAGCAGGAAAGCCTGCAGCCCCCACGTCTGTGGGGCTACGCAAGCATTTCCCAAACAGCTTTAGAACAAGGCATGGTTTTCCCTGCTGGCTCTTTGGGCGTGGGACCAATCTCCAGACATATGGCCATTTTTTTGCCTCGCGCGGTTACAAGTGTGAAAGGGTGGTTTTGAGGCTGAAGGCAGCAGGAAAGCCTGCAGCCCCCACGTCTGTGGGGCCAAGCAAGCGGTTCCCAAAGAGCTTTAGAACAAGGCATAGTTTTCCCTGGTGGATCTTTGGGCGTGGGACCAATCTCTACACATATGGCCATTTTTGTGCCTGGCGTGGCGCCAAGGGGAAAGGGTGGTGTCGAGGCTGAAGGCAGCAGGAAAGCCTGCAGCCCCCAGGTCTGTCGGTCCACACCAGCGGTTCCCAAAGAGCTTTAGAGCAAGGCATAGTTGTCCCTGCTGGCTCGATGGGCGTGGGACCAATCTCCAGACATATGGCCATTTTTGTGCCTGGCGCGGCGCCAAGTGGGAAAGGGTGGTTTTGAGGCTGAAGGCAGCAGGAAAGCCTGAAAGCCCCAGGTCTGTGGGGTTATGCAAGCCGTTCCCAAAGAGGTTTAGAGCAAGGCATAGTTTTCCCTGCTGGCTCTTTGGGCGTGGGACCCATCTCCAGCCATATGGCCATTTTTTTGGCTCGCGCGGTTACAAGTGGGAAAGGGTGGTTTTGAGGCTGAAGGCAGCAGGAAAGCCTGCAGCCCGCACTTCTGTGGGGCTACGCTAGTGGTTCCCAAAGAGCTTTAGAACAAGGCATAGTTTTCCCTGCTGGCTCTTTGGGCGTGGGACCAATCTCCAGACATATGGCCATTTTTGTGCCTGGCGCGGCGCCAACTGGGAAAGGGTGGTTTTGAGGCTGAAGGCAGCAGGAAAGCCTGCAGGCCCAACGTCTGTGGGGCCAAGCAAGCGGTTCCCAAAGAGCTTTAGAACAAGGCATAATTTTCCCTGCTGGCTCTTTGGGCATGGGACCAATCCTCAGACATATGGCCATTATTGTGCCTGGCGCGGCGCCAAGTGGGAAAGGGTGGTGTCGAGGCTGAAGGCAGAAGGAAAGCCTGCAGCCCCCAGGTCTGTGGGGCTACGCAAGCGGTTCCCAAAGAGCTTTAGAGCAAGGCATAGTTTTCCCTGCTGGCTCTTTGGGTCTGGGACCAATCTCCAGATATATGGCCATTATTGTGCCTGGCGCGGCGCCAAGTGGGAAAGGGTGCTTTTGAGGCTGAAGGCAGCAGGAAAGCCTGCAGCCCCCAGGTCTGTGGGGCTACGCAAGCGGTTCCCAAAGAGCTTTAGAACAAGGCATAGTTTTCCCTGCTGGCTCTTTGGGCGTGGGACCAATCCCCAGACATATGGCCATTTTTGTGCCTGGCGCGGCGCCAAGTTGGAAAGGGTGGTTTTGAGGCTGAAGGCAGCAGGAAAGCCTGCAGGCCCCAGGTCTGTGGGGCTACGCAAGCGGTTCCCAAAGAGCTTTAGAACAAGGCATAGTTTTCCCTGCTGGCTCTTTGGGCGTGGGACCAATCTCCAGACATATGGCCATTTTTGTGCCTGGCGCGGCGCCAAGTGGGAAAGGGTGGTTTTGAGGCTGAAGGCAGCAGGAAAGTCTGCAGCCCCCACGTCTGTGGGGCCAAGCAAGCGGTTCCCAAAGAGCTTTAGTACAAGGCATAGTTTTCCCTGCTGGATCTTTGGGCATGGGACCAACCTCCAGCCATATGGCCATTTTTGTGCCTGGCGTGGCGCCAAGTGGGAAAGGGTGGTGTCGAGGCTGAAGGCAGCAGGAAAGCCTGCAGCCCCCATGTCTGTCGGTCCACACCAGCGGTTCCCAAAGAGCTTTAGAACAAGGCATAGTTTTCCCTGCTGGCTCTTTGGGCGGGGGACCAATCTCCAGACATATGGCCATTTTTGTGCCTGGCGCGGCACCAAGTGGGAAAGGGTGGTTTTGAGGCTGAAGGCAGCAGGAAAGCCTGCAGCCCCCAGGTCTGTGGGGCCACGCAAGCGGTTCCCAAAGAGCTTTTGCATAAGGCATAGTTTTCCCTGCTGGCTCATTTGGGCATGGGACCAATCTCCAGACATATGGCCATTTTTTTGGCTCGCGCGGTTACAAGTGGGAAAGGGTGGTTTTGAGGCTGAAGGCAGCAGGAAAGCCTGCAGCCCCCAGGTCTGTGGGGCCAAGCAAGCGGTTCCCAAAGAGCTTTATAACAAGGCATAGTTTTCCCTGCTGGCTCTTTTGGTGTGGGATCAATCTCCAGACATATGGCCATTATTGTGCCTGGCGCGGAGCCAAGTGGGAAAGGGTGGTTTTGAGGCTGAAGGCAGCAGGAAAGCCTGAAGGCCCCAGGTCTATGGGGCTACGCAAGCCGTTCCCAAAGAGCTTTAGAACAAGGCATAGTTTTCCCTGCTGCCTCTTTGGGCGTGGGACCAATCTCCAGACATATGGCCATTTTTGCCTGGCGCGGTGCCAAGTGGGAAAGGGTGGTTTTGAGGCTGAAGGCAGCAGGAAAGCCTGCAGCCCCCAGGTCTGTGAGGCTACGCAAGCGGTTCCGAAAGAGCTTTAGAACAAGGCATAGTTTTCCCTGCTGGCTCTTTGGGCGTGGGACCAATCTCCAGACATATGGCCATTTATGTGCCAGGCGCGGCACCAAGTGGGAAAGGGTGATTTTGAGGCTGAAGGCAGCAGGAAAGCCTGCAGCCCCCAGGTCTGTGGGGCTACGCAGGCGGTTCCCAAAGAGCTTTAGAACAAGGCATAGTTTTCCCTGCTGGCTCTTTGGGCGTGGGACCAATCTCCAGACATATGGCCATTTTTGTTCCGGTGCGGCGCAAAGTGGGAAAGGGTGGTTTTGAGGCTGAAGGCAGCAGGAAAGCCTGCAGGCCCCAGGTCTGTGGGGCTACGCAAGCGGTTCCCAAAGAGCTTTAGAACAAGGCATAGTTTTCCTTCCTGGCTCTTTGGGCGTGGGACCAATCTCCAGACATATGGCCATTTTTGTGCCGGCGGTGCGCCAAGTGGGAAAGGGTGTTTTTGAGGCTGAAGGCAGCAGGAAAGCCTGCAGGCCTCAGGTCTGTGGGGCTGCGCAAGCGGTTCCCAAAGAGCTTTAGAACAAGGCATAGTTTTCCCTGCTGGCTCTTTGGGCATGGGACCAATCTCCAGACATATGGCCATTTTTGTGCCCGGCACGTTGCCCAGTTGGAAAGGGTGGTTTTGAGGCTGAAGGCAGCAGGAAAGCCTGCAGCCCCCACGTCTGTGGGGCTACGCAAGCGGTTCCCAAAGAGCTTTAGAACAAGGCATAGTTTTCCCTGCTGGCTCTTTGGGCGTGGGACCCATCTCCAGACATATGGCCATTTTTGTGCCTGGCGCGGCGCCAAGTGGGAAAGGGTGGTTTTGAGGCAGAAGGCAGCAGGAAAGCCTGAAGCCCCCACGTCTGTGGGGCTACGCAAGCGGTTCCCAAAGAGCTTTAGAACAAGGCATAGTTTTCCCTGCTGGCTCTTTGGGCGTGGGACCAATCCCCAGAAATATGGCCATTTTTGGGCCTGGCGCGGCGCCAAGTGGGAAAGGGTGGTTTTGAGGCTGAGGGCAGCAGGAAAGCCTGAAGGCCCCAGGTCTATGGGGCTACGCAAGCCGTTCCCAAAGAGCTTTAGAAAAAGGCATAATTTTCCCTGCTGGCTCTTTGGGCGTGGGACCAATCTCCAGACATATGGCCATTTTTCTGCCTGGCGCGGCGCCAAGTGGGAAAGGGTGGTTTTGAGGCTGAAGACAGCAGGAAAGCCTGCATCCCCCAGGTCTGTGAGGCTACGCAAGCGTTTCCCAAAGAGCTTTAGAACAAGGCATAGTTTTCCCTGCTGGCTCTTTGGGCGTGGGACCAATCTCCAGACATATGGCCATTTTTGTGCCTGGCGCGGCGCCAACTGGGAAAGGGTGGTTTTGAGGCTGAAGGCAGCAGGAAAGCCTGCAGTCCCCACGTCTGTGGGGCTACGCAAGCGGTTCCCAAAGAGCTTTAGAACAAGGCATAGTTTTCCCTGCTGGCTCTTTGGGCGTGGGACCAATCTCCAGACATATGGCCATTTTTGTGCCTGGCGCGGCGCCAAGTGGGAAAGGGTGGTTTTGAGGCTGAAGGCAGCAGGAAAGCCTGCAGGCCCCAGGTCTGTGGGGCTACGCAGGCGGTTCCCAAAGAGCTTTAGAACAAGGCATAGTTTTCCCTGCTGGGTATTTGGGCGTGGGACCCATCTCCAGCCATATGGCCATTTATGTGCCTGGCGCGGCGCCAAGTGGTAAAGGGTGGTTTTGAGGCTGAAGGCAGCAGGAAAGCCTGCAGCCCCCATGTCTGTGGGGCTACGCAAGCGGTTCCCAAAGAGCTTTAGAGGAAGGCATAATTTTCCCTGCTGGCTCTTTGGGCGTGGGACCAATCCCCAGACATATGGCCATTTTTGTGCCTGGCGCGGCGCCAAGTGGGAAAGGGTGGTTTTGAGGCTGAAGGCAGCAGGAAAGCCTGCAGTCCCCACGTCTGTGGGGCTACGCAAGCGGTTCCCAAAGAGCTTTAGAACAAGGCATAGTTTTCCCTGCTGGCTCTTTGGGCGTGGGACAAATCTCCAGCCATATGGCCATTTTTGTGCCTGGCGCGGCACCAAGTGGGAAAGGCTGATTTTGAGGCTGAAGGCAGCAGGAAAGCCTGCAGGCCCCAGGTCTGTGGGGCTACGCAGGCGGTTCCCAAAGAGCTTTAGAACAAGGCATAATTTTCCCTTCTCACTCTTTGGGCGTGGGACCAATCTCCAGACATATGGCCATTATTGTGCCTGGCGCGGAACAAAGTGGGAAAGGGTGGTTTTGAGGCTGAAGGCAGCAGGAAAGCCTGCAGGCCCCAGGTCTGTGGGGCTGCGCAAGCGGTTCCCAAAAAGCTTTAGAACAAGGCATAGTTTTCCCTGCTGGCTCTTTGGGCGTGGGACCAATCTCCAGACATATGGCCATTTTTGTGCCTGGCGCGGCGCCAAGTGGGAAAGGGTGGTTTTGAGGCTGAAGGCAGCAGGAAAGCCTGCAGGCCCCAGGTCTGTGGGGCTACGCAGGCGGTTCCCAAAGAGCTTTAGAACAAGGCATAGTTTTCCCTGCTGGGTATTTGGGCGTGGGACCCATCTCCAGCCATATGGCCATTTTTGTGCCTGGCGCGGCGCCAAGTGGTAAAGGGTGGTTTTGAGGCTGAAGGCAGCAGGAAAGCCTGCAGCCCCCATGTCTGTGGGGCTACGCAAGCGGTTCCCAAAGAGCTTTAGAGGAAGGCATAATTTTCCCTGCTGGCTCTTTGGGCGTGGGACCAATCTCCAGACATATGGCCATTTTTGTGCCTGGCGTGGCGCCAAGTGGGAAAGGGTGGTTTTGAGGCTGAAGGCAGCAGGAAAGCCTACAGCCCCGAGGTGTGTGGTGCTACGCAAGCGTTTCCCAAAGAGCTTTAGAACAAGGCATAGTTTTCCCTGCTGGCTCTTTGGGCGTGGGACCAATCTCCAGACATATGGCCATTTTTGTGCCTGGCGCGGCGCCAACTGGGAAAGGGTGGTTTTGAGGCTGAAGGCAGCAGGAAAGCCTGCAGTCCCCACGTCTGTGGGGCTACGCAAGCGGTTCCCAAAGAGCTTTAGAACAAGGCATAGTTTTCCCTGCTGGCTCTTTGGGCGTGGGACAAATCTCCAGACATATGGCCATTTTTGTGCCTGGCGCGGCACCAAGTGGGAAAGGCTGATTTTGAGGCTGAAGGCAGCAGGAAAGCCTGCAGGCCCCAGGTCTGTGGGGCTACGCAGGCGTTTCCCAAAGAGCTTTAGAACAAGGCATAGTTTTCCCTTCTCACTCTTTGGGCGTGGGACCAATCTCCAGACATATGGCCATTTTTGTGCCTGGCGCGACGCCAAGTGGGAAAGGGTGGTTTTGAGGCTGAAGGCAGCAGGAAAGCCTGCAGGCCCCAGGTCTGTGGGGCTACGCAGGCGGTTCCCAAAGAGCTTTAGAACAAGGCATAGTTTTCCCTGCTGGGTATTTGGGCGTGGGACCCATCTCCAGCCATATGGCCATTTTTGTGCCTGGCGCGGCGCTAAGTGGGAAAGGGTGGTTTTGAGGCTGAAGGCAGCAGGAAAGCCTGCAGCCCCCATGTCTGTGGGGCTACGCAAGCGGTTCCCAAAGAGCTTTAGAGGAAGGCATAATTTTCCCTGCTGGCTCTTTGGGCGTGGGACCAATCCCCAGACATATGGCCATTTTTGTGCCTGGCGCGGCGCCAAGTGGGAAAGGGTGGTTTTGAGGCTGAAGGCAGCAGGAAAGCCTTCAGCCCGCAGGTCTGTGGGGTTATGCAAGCCGTTCCCAAAGAGCTTTAGAACAAGGCATAGTTTTCCCTGCTGGCTCTTTGGGCGTGGGACCAATCTCCAGACATATGGCCATTTTTCTGCCTGGCGCGGCGCCAAGTGGGAAAGGGTGGTTTTGAGGCTGAAGGCAGCAGGAAAGCCTGCAGCCCCCAGGTCTGTGAGGCTACGCAAGCGGTTCCCAAAGAGCTTTAGAACAAGGCATAGTTTTCCCTGCTGGCTCTTTCGGCGTGGGACCAATCTCCAGACATGTGGCCATTTATCTGCCTGGCGCGGCGCCAAGTGGGAAAGGGTGGTTTTGAGGCTGAAGGCAGCAGGAAAGCCTGCAGCCCGTAGGTCTGTGGGGCTACGCAGGCGGTTCCCAAAGAGCTTTAGAAAAAGGCATAATTTTCCCTGCTGGCTCTTTGGGCGTGGGACCAATCTCTACACATATGGCCATTTTTGTGCCTGGCGTGGCGCCAAGTGGGAAAGGGTGTTTTTGAGGCTGAAGGCAGCAGGAAAGCCTACAGCCCCCAGGTGTGTGGGGCTACGTAGGCGGTTCCCAAAGAGCTTTAGAACAAGGCATAGTTTTCCCTGCTGGCTCTTTGGGCGTGGGACCAATCTCCAGACATATGGCCATTTTTCTGCCTGGCGCGGCGCCAAGTGGGAAAGGGTGGTTTTGAGGCTTAAGGCGCAGGAAAGCCTGCAGGCCCCACGTCTTTGGGGCTACGCAAGCGGTTCCCAAAGAGCTTTAGAACAAGGCATAGTTTTCCTTCCTGGCTCTTTGGGCGTGGGACCAATCTCCAGACATATGGCCATTTTTGTGCCTGGCGCGGCGCCAAGTGGGAAAGGGTGGTTTTGAGGCTGAAGGCAGCAGGAAAGCCTACAGCCCCCAGGTCTGTGGGGCTACGCAAGCGTTTCCCAAAGAGCTTTAGAACAAGGCATAGTTTTCCCTGCTGGCTCTTTGGGCGTGGGACCAATCTCCAGACATATGGCCATTTTTGTGCCGGTGCGGCGCCAAGTGGGAAAGGGTGGTTTTGAGGCTGAAGGCAGCAGGAAAGCCTGCAGCCCCCAGGTCTGTGGGGCTACGCAAGCGGTTCCCAAAGAGCTTTAGAACAAGGCATAGTTTTCCCTGCTGGCTCTTTGGGCAGGGGACCAATCTCCAGACATATGGCCATTTTTTTGGCTCGCGCGGTTACAAGTGGGAAAGGGTGGTTTTGAGGCTGAAGGCAGCAGGAAAGCCTGCAGCCCCCAGGTCTGTGGGGCCAAGCAAGCGGTTCCCAAAGAGCTTTAGAACAAGGCATAGTTTTCCCTGCTGGCTCTTTGGGCAGGGGACCAATCTCCAGCCATATGGCCATTTTTGTGCATGGCGCGGCGCCAAGTGGGAAAGGGTGGTTTTGAGGCTGAAGGCAGCAGGAAAGCCTGCAGCCCCCAGGTCTGTGAGGCTACGCAAGCGGTTCCCAAAGAGCTTTAGAACAAGGCATAGTTTTCCCTGCTGGCTCTTTGGGCGTGGGACCAATCTCCAGGCATATTGCCATTTTTGTATGAGGCGCGGCGCCAAGTGGGAAAGGGTGGTTTTGAGGCTGAAGGCAGCAGGAAAGCCTGCAGGCCCCACGTCTGTGGGGCTACGCAAGCGGTTCCCAAAGAGCTTTAGAACAAGGCATAATTTTCCCTGCTGGCTCTTTGGGCGTGGGACCAATCTCCAGACATATGGCCATTTTTGTGCCAGCGCGGCGCCAAGTGGGAAAAAGTGGTTTTGAGGCTGAAGGCAGCAGGAATGCCAACAGCCCCAGGTCTGTGGGGCTACGCAAGCGGTTCCCAAAGAGCTTTAGAACAAGGCATAGTTTTCCCTGCTGGCTCTTTGTGCGTGGGACCAATCTCCAGACATATGGCCATTTTTGTGCCTGGCGCGGCGCCAAGTGGGAAAGGGTGGTTTTGAGGCTGAAGGCAGCAGGAAAGCCTACAGCCCCCAGGTCTGTGGGGCTACGCAAGCGGTTCCCAAAGAGCTTTAGAACAAGGCATAGTTTTCCCTGCTGGCTCTTTGGGCAGGGGACCAATCTCCAGACATATGGCCATTTTTGTGTGAGGCACGGCGCCAAGTGGGAAAGGGTGGTTTTGAGGCTGAAGGCAACAGGAAAGCCGGCAGGCCCCAGGTCCGTGGGGCTGCGCAAGCGGTTCCCAAAGAGCTTTAGCACAAGGCATAGTTTTCCCTGCTGGCTCATTTGGGCATGGGACCAATCTCCAGACATATGGTCTTTTTTTTGGCTCGCGCGGTTACAAGTGGGAAAGGGTGGTTTTGAGGCTGAAGGCAGCAGGAAAGCCTGCAGCCGCCAGGTCTGTGGGGCCAAGCAAGCGGTTCCCAAAGAGCTTTAGAACAAGGCATAGTTTTCCCTGCTGGCTCTTTGGGCAGGGGACCAATCTCCAGCCATATGGCCATTTTTGTGCCTGGCGCGGTGCCAAGTGGGAAAGGGTGGTTTTGAGGCTGAAGGCAGCAGGAAAGCCTGCAGGCCCCAGGTCTGTGGGGTTATGCAAGCCGTTCCCAAAGAGCTTTAGCACAAGGCATAGTTTTCCCTGCTGGCTCATTTGGGCATGGGACCAATCTCCAGACATATGGCCATTTTTTTGGCTCGCGCGGTTACAAGTGGGAAAGGGTGGTTTTGAGGCTGAAGGCAGCAGGAAAGCCTGCAGCCCCCAGGTCTGTGGGGCCAAGCAAGCGGTTCCCAAAGAGCTTTAGAACAAGGCATAGTTTTCCCTGCTGGCTCTTTGGGCAGGGGACCAATCTCCAGCCATATGGCCATTTTTCTGCCTGGCACGGCGCCAAGTGGGAAAGGGTGGTTTTGAGGCTGAAGGCAGCAGGAAAGCCTGCAGGCCCCACGTCTGTGGGGCTACACAAGCAGTTCCCAAAGAGCTTTAGAACAAGGCATAGTTTTCCCTGATGGCTCTTTGGGCGTGGGACCAATCCCCAGCCATATGGCCATTTTTGTGCCTGGCGCGGCGCCAAGTGGGAAAGAGCGGTTTTGAGGCTGAAGGCAGCAGGAAAGCCTGCAGGCCCCAGGTCTGTGGGGTTATGCAAGCCTTTCCCAAAGAGCTTTAGAGCAAGGCATAGTTTTCCCTGCTGGCTCTTTGGGCATGGGACCAATCTCCAGACATATGGCCATTTTTGTGCATGGCGCGGCGCCAAGTGGGAAAGGGTGGTTTTAAGGCTGAAGGCAGCAGGAAAGCCTGCATCCCCCAGGTCTGTGGGGCTACGCAAACGGTTCCCAAAGAGCTTTAGAACAAGGCATAGTTTTCCCTCCTGGCTCTTTGGGCGTGGGGCCAATCTCCAGACATATGGCCATTTTTGTGCCTGGCACGGCGCCAAGTGGGAAAGGGTGGTTTTGAGGCTTAAGGCGCAGGAAATCCTGCAGGCCCCACGTCTGTGGGGCTACGCAAGCGGTTCCCAAAGAGCTTTAGAACAAGGCGTAGTTTTCCCTGCTGGCTCTTTGGACGTGGGACCCATCTCCAGACATATGGCCATTTATGTGCCTGGCGCGGCGCTAAGTGGGAAAGGGTGGTTTTGAGGCTGAAGGCAGAAGGAAAGCCTGAAGGCCCCAGGTCTGTGGGGTTATGCAAGCGGTTCCCAAAGAGCTTTAGAACAAGGCATAGTTTTCCCTGCTGGCTCTTTGGGCGTGGGACCAATCTCCAGACATATGGCCATTTTTGTGCCTGGCGCGGCACCAAGTGGGAAAGGGTGGTTTTGAGGCTGACGGCAGCAGGAAAGCCTGCAGCCCCCAGGTCTGTGGGGCTACGTAGGCGGTTCCCAAAGAGCTTTAGAACAAGGCATAATTTTCCCTGCTGGCTATTTGGGCGGGGGACCAATCTCCAGACATATGGCCATTTTTGTGCCTGGCGCGGCGCCAAGTGGGAAACGGTGGTTTTGAGGCTGAAGGCAGCAGGAAAGCCGGCAGGCCCCAGGTCCGTGGGGCTGCGCAAGCGGTTCCCAAAGAGCTTTAGCACAACGCATAGTTTTCCCTGCTGGCTCATTTGGGCATGGGACCAATCTCCAGACATATGGCCATTTTTTTGGCTCGCGCGGTTACAAGTGGGAAAGGGTGGTTTTGAGGCTGAAGGCAGCAGGAAAGCCTGCAGCCCCCACGTCTGTGGGGCCAAGCAAGCGGTTCCCAAAGAGCTTTAGAACAAGGCATAGTTTTCCCTGCTGGCTCTTTGGGCAGGGGACCAATCTCCAGCCATATGGCCATTTTTCTACCTGGCACGGTGCCAAGTGGGAAAGGGTGGTTTTGAGGCTGAAGGCAGCAGGAAAGCCTGAAGGCCCCAGGTCTGTGGGGCTACGCAAGCAGTTCCCAAAGAGCTTTAGAACAAGGCATAGTTTTCCCTGATGGCTCGTTGGGCGTGGGACCAATCCCCAGCCATATGGCCATTTTTGTGCCTGGCGCGGCGCCAAGTGGGAAAGGGCGGTTTTGAGGCTGAAGGCAGCAGGAAAGCCTGCAGGCCCCAGGTCTGTGGGGTTATGCAAGCCGTTCCCAAAGAGCTTTAGAGCAAGGCATAATTTTCCCTGCTGGATCTTTGGGCGTGGGACCAATCTCCAGACATATGGCCATTTTTGTGCATGGCGCGGCGCCAAGTGGGAAAGGGTGGTTTTGAGGCTGAAGGCAGCAGGAAAGCCTGCATCCCCCAGGTCTGTGAGGCTACGCAAACGGTTCCCAAAGAGCTTTAGAACAAGGCATAGTTTTCCCTCCTGGCTCTTTGGGCGTGGGGCCAATCTCCAGACATATGGCCATTTTTGTGCCTGGCACGGCGCCAAGTGGGAAAGGGTGGTTTTGAGGCTTAAGGCGCAGGAAATCCTGCAGGCCCCACGTCTGTGGGGCTACGCAAGCGGTTCCCAAAGAGCTTTAGAACAAGGCGTAGTTTTCCCTGCTGGCTCTTTGGACGTGGGACCCATCTCCAGACATATGGCCATTTATGTGCCTGGCGCGGCGCTAAGTGGGAAAGGGTGGTTTTGAGGCTGAAGGCAGAAGGAAAGCCTGAAGGCCCCAGGTCTGTGGGGTTATGCAAGCCGTTCCCAAAGAGCTTTAGAACAAGGCATAGTTTTCCCTGCTGGCTCTTTGGGCGTGGGACCAATCTCCAGACATATGGCCATTTTTGTGTGAGGCGCGGCACCAAGTGGGAAAGAGTGGTTTTGAGGCTGACGGCAGCAGGAAAGCCTGCAGCCCCCAGGTCTGTGGGGCTACGTAGGCGGTTCCCAAAGAGCTTTAGAACAAGGCATAATTTTCCCTGCTGGCTCTTTGGGCGTGGGACCAATCTCCAGACATATGGCCATTTTTGTGTGAGGCGCGGCGCCAAGTGGGAAACGGTGGTTTTGAGGCTGAAGGCAGCAGGAAAGCCGGCAGGCCCCAGGTCCGTGGGGCTGCGCAAGCGGTTCCCAAAGAGCTTTAGCACAAGGCATAGTTTTCCCTGCTGGCTCATTTGGGCATGGGACCAATCTCCAGACATATGGCCTTTTTTTTGGCTCGCGCGGTTACAAGTGGGAAAGGGTGGTTTTGAGGCTAAAGGCAGCAGGAAAGCCTGCAGCCCCCAGGTCTGTGGGGCCAAGCAAGCGGTTCCCAAAGAGCTTTAGAACAAGGCATAGTTTTCCCTGCTGGCTCTTTGGGCAGGGGACCAATCTCCAGACATATGGCCATTTTTCTGCCTGGCGCGGTGCCAAGTGGGAAAGGGTGGTTTTGAGGCTGAAGGCAGCAGGAAAGCCTGCAGCCCCCAGGTCTGTGGGGTTATGCAAGCCGTTCCCAAAGAGCTTTAGAACAAGGCATAGTTTTCCCTGCTGGCTCATTTGGGCATGGGACCAATCTCCAGACATATGGCCATTTTTTTGGCTCGCGCGGTTACAAGTGGGAAAGGGTGGTTTTGAGGCTGAAGGCAGCAGGAAAGCCTGCAGCCCCCAGGTCTGTGGGGCCAAGCAAGCGGTTCCCAAAGAGCTTTAGAACAAGGCATAGTTTTCCCTGCTGGCTCTTTGGGCAGGGGACCAATCTCCAGACATATGGCCATTTTTCTGCCTGGCACGGTGCCAAGTGGGAAAGGGTGGTTTTGAGGCTGAAGGCAGCAGGAAATCCTGCAGGCCCCAGGTCTGTGGGGCTACGCAAGCAGTTCCCAAAGAGCTTTAGAACAAGGCATAGTTTTCCCTGATGGCTCGTTGGGCGTGGGACCAATCCCCAGCCATATGGCCATTTTTGTGCCTGGCGCGGCGCCAAGTGGGAAAGGGCGGTTTTGAGGCTGAAGGCAGCAGGAAAGCCTGCAGGCCCCAGGTCTGTGGGGTTATGCAAGCCATTCCCACAGAGCTTTAGAACAAGGCATAGTTTTCCCTGCTGGCTCTTTGGGCAGGGGACCAATCTCCAGCCATATGGCCATTTTTGGGCCTGGCGCGGCGCCAAGTGGAAAAGGGTGGTTTTGAGGCTGAAGGCAGCAGGAAAGCCTGAAGGCCCCAGGTCCGTGGGGCTGCGCAAGCGGTTCCCAAAGAGCTTTAGCACAAGGCATAGTTTTCCCTGCTGGCTCATTTGGGCATGGGACCAATCTCCAGACATATGGCCATTTTTTTGGCTCGCGCGGTTACAAGTGGGAAAGGGTGGTTTTGAGGCTGAAGGCAGCAGGAAAGCCTGCAGCCCCCAGATCTGTGGGGCCAAGCAAGCGGTTCCCAAAGAGCTTTAGAACAAGGCATAGTTTTCCCTGCTGGCTCTTTGGGCAGGGGACCAATCTCCAGCCATATGGCCATTTTTGTGCCTGGCGCGGCGCCAAGTGGGAAAGGGTGGTTTTGAGGCTGAAGGCAGAAGGAAAGCCTGCAGGCCCCAGGTCTGTGGGGTTATGCAAGCCGTTCCCAAAGAGCTTTAGAGCAAGGCATAATTTTCCCTGCTGGCTCTTTGGGTGTGGGACCAATCTCCAGACATATGGCCATTTTTGTGCCTGGCGCGGCGCCAAGTGGGAAAGGGTGGTTTTGAGGCTGAAGGCAGCAGGAAAGCCTGCAGCCCCCAGGTCTGTGGGGCTACGCAAGCGGTTCCCAAAGAGCTTTAGAACAAGGCATAGTTTTCCCTGCTGGCTCTTTGGGCGTGGGACCAATCTCCAGCCATATGGCCATTTTTGTGCCTGGCGCGGCGTCAAGTGGGAAAGGGTGGTTTTGAGGCTGAAGGCAGCAGGAGAGCCTGCAGCCCCCAGGTGTGTGGGACCACGCAAGCGGTTCCCAAAGAGCTTTAGCACAAGGCATTGTTTTCCCTGCTGGCTCATTTGGGCATGGGACCAATCTCCAGACATATGGCCATTTTTTTGGCTCGCGCGGTTACAAGTGGGAAAGGGTGGTTTTGAGGCTGAAGGCAGCAGGAAAGCCTGCAGCCCCCACGTCTCTGGGGCTACGCAAGCGGTTCCCAAAGAGCTTTACAAAAAGGCCAGTTGTCCCTGCTGGCTCGATGGGCGTGGGACCAACCTCCAGCCATATGGCCATTATTGTGCCTGGCGCGGTTACAAGTGGGAAAGGGTGGTTTTGAGGATGAAGGCAGCAGGAAAGCCTGAAGGCCCCAGGTCTGTGGGGTTATGCAAGCCGTTCCCAAAGAGCTTTATAACAAGGAATAATTTTCCCTGCTGGCTCTTTGGGTGTGGGACCAATCTCCAGACATATGGCCATTTTTGTGCCTGGCGCGGCGCCAAGTGGGAAAGGGTGGTTTTGAGGCTGAAGGCAGCAGGAAAGCCTGCAGCCCCCACGTCTGTGGGGCTGCGCAAGCGGTTGCCAAAGAGCTTTAGAACAAGGCATAATTTTCCCTGCTGGCTCTTTGGGCGTGGGACGAATCTCCAGACATATGGCCATTTTTGGGCCTGGCGTGGCGCCAAGTGGGAAAGGGTGGTTTTGAGGCTGACGGCAGCAGGAAAGCCTGCAGCCCCCAGGTCTGTGGGGCTACGCAAGCGGTTGCCAAAGAGCTTTAGAACAAGGCATGATTTTCCCTGCTGGCTCTTTGGGCGTGGGACCAATCTCCAGACATATGGCCATTTTTGTGCCTGGCACGGTGCCAAGTTGGAAAGGGTAGTTTTGAGGCTGACGGCAGCAGGAAAGCCTGCAGCCCCCAGGTCTGTGGGGCTACGCAAGCGGTTCCCAAACAGCTTTAGAACAAGGCATAGTTTTCCCTGCTGGCTCGTTGGGCATGGAACCAATCTCCAGACATATGGCCATCTTTTTGCCTCGCGCGGTTACAAGTGGGAAAGGGTGGTTTTGAGGCTGAAGGCAGCAGGAAAGTCTGCAGCCCCCACGTCTGTGGGGCTACGCAAGCGGTTCCCAAAGAGCTTTAGAACAAGGCATAGTTTTCCCTGCTGGATCTTTGGGCAGGGGACCAACCTCCAGCCATATGGCCATTTTTGTGCCTGGCGTGGCGCCAAGTGGGAAAGGGTGGTTTTGAGGCTGAAGGCAGCAGGAAAGCCTGCAGCCCCCAGGTCTGTCGGTCCACACCAGCGGATCCCAAAGAGCTTTAGAGCAAGGCATAGTTTTCCCTGCTGGCTCTTTGGGCGGGGTACCAATCTCCAGACATACGGCCATTTTTTTGGCTCGCGCGGTGCCAAGTGGGAAAGGGTGGTTTTGAGGCTGAAGGCAGAAGGAAAGCCTGCAGGCCCCAGGTCTGTGGGGCTACGCAAGCGGTTCCCAAAGAGCTTTACAAAAAGGCACAGTTGTCCCTGCTGGCTCGATGGGCGTGGGACCAATTTCCAGACATACGGCCATTATTGTGCCAGGCACGGCGCCAAGTGGGAAAGGGTGGTTTTGAGGCTGAAGGCAGCAGGAAAGCCTGAAGGCCCCAGGTCTGTGGGGTTATGCAAGCCGTTCCCAAAGAGATTTAGAGCAAGGCACAATTTTCCCTGCTGGCTCGTTGGGCATGGGACCAATCTCCAGACATATGGCCATTTTTTTGCCTCGCGCGGTTACAATTGGGAAACGGTGGTGTCGAGGCTGAAGGCAGCAGGAAAGCCTGCAGCCCCCAGGTCTGTGGGGCTACGCAAGCATTTCCCAAACAGCTTTAGAACAAGGCATGGTTTTCCCTGCTGGCTCTTTGGGCGTGGGACCAATCTCCAGACATATGGCCATTTTTTTGCCTCGCGCGGTTACAAGTGTGAAAGGGTGGTTTTGAGGCTGAAGGCAGCAGGAAAGCCTGCAGCCCCCACGTCTGTGGGGCCAAGCAAGCGGTTCCCAAAGAGCTTTAGAACAAGGCATAGTTTTCCCTGCTGGATCTTTGGGCAGGGGACCAACCTGCAGCCACATGGCCATTTTTGTGCCTGGCGCGGCGCCAAGTGGGAAAGGGTGGTGTCGAGGCTGAAGGCAGCAGGAAAGCCTGCAGCCCCCAGGTCTGTTGGTCCACACCAGCGGTTCCCAAAGAGCTTTAGAGCAAGGCATAGTTTTCCCTGCTGGCTCGATGGGCGTGGGACCAATCTCCAGACATATGGCCATTTTTGTGCCTGGCGCGGCGCCAAGTGGAAAAGGGTGGTTTTGAGGCTGAAGGCAGCAGGAAAGCCTGAAAGCCCCAGGTCTGTGGGGTTATGCAAGCCGTTCCCAAAGAGGTTTAGAGCAAGGCTTAATTTTCCCTGCTGGCTCTTTGGGTGTGGGACCAATCTCCAGACATATGGCCATTTTTGTGCCTGGCGCTGCGCCAAGTGGGAAAGGGTGGTTTTGAGGCTGAAGGCAGCAGGAAAGCCTGCAGCCCCCACGTCTGTGGGGCTACGCAAGCGGTTCCCAAAGAGCTTTAGAACAAGGCATAATTTTCCCTGCTGGCTCTTTGGGCGTGGGACGAATCTCCAGACATATGGCCATTTTTGGGCCTGGCACTGTGCCAAGTTGGAAAGGTTGGTTTTGAGGCTGACGGCAGCAGGAAAGCCTGCAGCCCCCAGGTCTGTGGGGCTACGCAAGCGTTTCGCAAAGAGCTTTAGAGTAAGGCATAATTTTCCCTGCTGGCTCTTTGGGCAGGGGACCAATCTCCAGACATATGGCCATTTTTGTGCCCGGCACGTTGCCAAGTTGGAAAGGGTGGTGTCGAGGCTTAAGGCGCAGGAAAGCCTGCAGGACCCAGGTCTGTGGGGCTACGCAAGCGGTTCCCAAAGAGCTTTAGAACAAGGCATAGTTTTCCCTGCTGGCTCGTTGGGCATGGAACCAATCTCCAGACATATGGCCATTTTTGCCTTGCGCGGTTACAAGTGGGAAAGGGTGGTTTTGAGGCTGAAGGCAGCAGGAAAGTCTGTAGCCCCCACGTCTGTGGGGCCAAGCAAGCGGTTCCCAAAGAGCTTTAGAACAAGGCATAGTTTTCCCTGCTGGATCTTTGGGCAGGGGACCAACCTCCAGCCATATGGCCATTTTTGTGCCTGGCGTGGCGCCAAGTGGGAAAGGGTGGTGTCGAGGCTGAATGCAGCAGAAAAGCCTGCAGCCCCCAGGTCTGTCGGTCCACACCAGCGGTTCCCAAAGAGCTTTAGAGCAAGGCATAGTTTTCCCTGCTGGCTCTTTGGGCGGGGGACCAATCTCCAGACATATGGCCATTTTTGTGCCTGGCGCGGCACCAAGTGGGAAAGGGTGGTTTTGAGGCTGAAGGCAGCAGGAAAGCCTGCAGCCCCCACGTCTGTGGGGCCACGCAAGCAGTTCCCAAAGAGCTTTAGCACAAGGCATAGTTTTCCCTGCTGGCTCATTTGGGCATGGGACCAATCTCCAGACATATGGCCATTTTTTTGGCTCGCGCGGTTACAAGTGGGAAAGGGTGGTTTTGAGGCTGAAGGCAGCAGGAAAGCCTGCAGCCCCCAGGTCTGTGGGGCTACGCAAGCGGTTCCCAAAGAGCTTTAGAACAAGGCATAGTTTTCCCTGCTGGCTCTTTGGGCGTGGGACCAATCTCCAGCCATATGGCCATTTTCCTGCCTGGCGCGGCGCCAAGTGGGAAAGGGTGGTTTTGAGGCTGAAGGCAGCAGGAAAGCCTGCAGCCCCCACGTCTGTGGGGCTACGCAAGCGGTTCCAAAGAGCTTTACAAAAAGGCACAGTTGTCCCTGCTGGCTCGATGAGCGTGGGACCAATATCCAGACATATGGCCATTATTGTGCCTGGCACGGCGCCAAGTGGGAAAGGGTGGATTTGAGGCTGAAGGCAGCAGGAAAGCCTGAAGGCCCCAGGTCTGTGGGGTTATGCAAGCCGTTCCCAAAGAGCTTTAGAGCAAGGCATAATTTTCCCTGCTGGCTCGTTGGGCATGGGACCAATCTCCAGACATATGGCCATTTTTTTGCCTCGCGCGGTTACAGTTGGGAAAGGGTGGTGTCGAGGCTGAAGGCAGCAGGAAAGCCTGCAGCCCCCAGGTCTGTGGGGCTACGCAAGCATTTCCCAAACAGCTTTAGAACAAGGCATGGTTTTCCCTGCTGGCTCTTTGGGCATGGAACCAATCTCCAGACATATGGCCATTTTTTTGCCTCGCGCGGTTACAAGTGTGAAAGGGTGGTTTTGAGGCTGAAGGCAGCAGGAAAGCCTGCAGCCGCCACGTCTGTGGGGCCAAGCAAGCGGTTCCCAAAGAGCTTTAGAACAAGGCATAGTTTTCCCTGCTGGATCTTTGGGCAGGGGACCAACCTCCAGCCATATGGCCATTTTTGTGCCTGGCGTGGCGCCAAGTGGGAAAGGGTGGTGTCGAGGCTGAAGGCAGCAGGAAAGCCTGCAGCCCCCAGGTCTGTCGGTCCACACCAGCGGTTCCCAAAGAGCTTTAGAGCAAGGCATAGTTTTCCCTGCTGGATCTTTGGGTGTGGGACCAATCTCCAGACATATGGCCATTTTTGTGCCTGGCGCGGCGCCAAGTGGGAAAGGGTGGTTTTGAGGCTGAAAGCAGCAGGAAAGCCTGTAGGCCCCAGGTCTATGGGGCTACGCAAGCGGTTGCCAAAGAGCTTTAGAACAAGGCATAGTTTTCCATGCTGGCTCTTTGGGCGTGGGACCAATCTCCAGACATATGGCCATTTTTTTGGCTCGCGCGGTTACAAGTGGGAAAGGGTGGTTTTGAGGCTGAAGGCAGCAGGAAAGCCTGCAGCCCCCACGTCTGTGGGGCCACGCAAGCGGTTCCCAAAGAGCTTTAGCACAAGGCATAGTTTTCCCTGCTGGCTCATTTGGGCATGGGACCAATCTCCAGACATATGGCCATTTTTTTGGCTCGCGCGGTTACAAGTGGGAAAGGGTGGTTTTGAGGCTGAAGGCAGCAGGAAAGCCTGCAGCCCCCAGGTCTGTGGGGCTACGCAAGCGGTTCCCAAAGAGCTTTAGAACAAGGCATAGTTTTCCCTGCTGGCTCTTTGGGCGTGGGACCAATCTCCAGCCATATGGCCATTTTCCTGCCTGGCGCGGCGCCAAGTGGGAAAGGGTGGTTTTGAGGCTGAAGGCAGCAGGAAAGCCTGCAGCCCCCAGGTCTGTGGGGTTATGCAAGCGGTTCCAAAGAGCTTTACAAAAAGGCACAGTTGTCCCTGCTGGCTCGATGAGCGTGGGACCAATATCCAGACATATGGCCATTATTGTGCCTGGCACGGCGCCAAGTGGGAAAGGGTGGATTTGAGGCTGAAGGCAGCAGGAAAGCCTGAAGGCCCCAGGTCTGTGGGGTTATGCAAGCCGTTCCCAAAGAGCTTTAGAGCAAGGCATAATTTTCCCTGCTGGCTCGTTGGGCATGGGACCAATCTCCAGACATATGGCCATTTTTTTGCCTCGCGCGGTTACAGTTGGGAAAGGGTGGTGTCGAGGCTGAAGGCAGCAGGAAAGCCTGCAGCCCCCAGGTCTGTGGGGCTACGCAAGCATTTCCCAAACAGCTTTAGAACAAGGCATGGTTTTCCCTGCTGGCTCTTTGGGCATGGAACCAATCTCCAGACATATGGCCATTTTTTTGCCTCGCGCGGTTACAAGTGTGAAAGGGTGGTTTTGAGGCTGAAGGCAGCAGGAAAGCCTGCAGCCCCCACGTCTGTGGGGCCAAGCAAGCGGTTCCCAAAGAGCTTTAGAACAAGGCATAGTTTTCCCTGCTGGATCTTTGGGCAGGGGACCAACCTCCAGCCATATGGCCATTTTTGTGCCTGGCGTGGCGCCAAGTGTTAAAGGGTGGTGTCGAGGCTGAAGGCAGCAGGAAAGCCTGCAGCCCCCAGGTCTGTCGGTCCACACCAGCGGTTCCCAAAGAGCTTTAGAGCAAGGCATAGTTTTCCCTGCTGGATCTTTGGGTGTGGGACCAATCTCCAGACATATGGCCATTTTTGTGCCTGGCGCGGCGCCAAGTGGGAAAGGGTGGTTTTGAGGCTGAAAGCAGCAGGAAAGCCTGTAGGCCCCAGGTCTATGGGGCTACGCAAGCGGTTGCCAAAGAGCTTTAGAACAAGGCATAGTTTTCCATGCTGGCTCTTTGGGCGTGGGACCAATCTCCAGACATATGGCCATTTTTTTGGCTCGCGCGGTTACAAGTGGGAAAGGGTGGTTTTGAGGCTGAAGGCAGCAGGAAAGCCTGCAGCCCCCACGTCTGTGGGGCCACGCAAGCGGTTCCCAAAGAGCTTTAGCACAAGGCATAGTTTTCCCTGCTGGCTCATTTGGGCATGGGACCAATCTCCAGACATATGGCCATTTTTTTGGCTCGCGCGGTTACAAGTGGGAAAGGGTGGTTTTGAGGCTGAAGGCAGCAGGAAAGCCTGCAGCCCCCAGGTCTGTGGGGCTACGCAAGCGGTTCCCAAAGAGCTTTAGAACAAGGCATAGTTTTCCCTGCTGGCTCTTTGGGCGGGGGACCAATCTCCAGCCATATGGCCATTTTCCTGCCTGGCGCGGCGCCAAGTGGGAAAGGGTGGTTTTGAGGCTGAAGGCAGCAGGAAAGCCTGCAGCCCCCAGGTCTGTGGGGCTACGCAAGCGGTTCCAAAGAGCTTTACAAAAAGGCACAGTTGTCCCTGCTGGCTCGATGAGCGTGGGACCAATATCCAGACATATGGCCATTATTGTGCCTGGCACGGCGCCAAGTGGGAAAGGGTGGATTTGAGGCTGAAGGCAGCAGGAAAGCCTGAAGGCCCCAGGTCTGTGGGGTTATGCAAGCCGTTCCCAAAGAGCTTTAGAACAAGGCATAATTTTCCCTCCTGGCTCGTTGGGCATGGGACCAATCTCCAGACATATGGCCATTTTTTTGCCTCGCGCGGTTACAGTTGGGAAAGGGTGGTGTCGAGGCTGAAGGCAGCAGGAAAGCCTGCAGCCCCCAGGTCTGTGGGGCTACGCAAGCATTTCCCAAACAGCTTTAGAACAAGGCATGGTTTTCCCTGCTGGCTCTTTGGGCATGGAACCAATCTCCAGACATATGGCCATTTTTTTGCCTCGCGCGGTTACAAGTGTGAAAGGGTGGTTTTGAGGCTGAAGGCAGCAGGAAAGCCTGCAGCCCCCACGTCTGTGGGGCCAAGCAAGCGGTTCCCAAAGAGCTTTAGAACAAGGCATAGTTTTCCCTGCTGGATCTTTGGGCAGGGGACCAACCTCCAGCCATATGGCCATTTTTGTGCCTGGCGTGGCGCCAAGTGGGAAAGGGTGGTGTCGAGGCTGAAGGCAGCAGGAAAGCCTGCAGCCCCCAGGTCTGTCGGTCCACACCAGCGGTTCCCAAAGAGCTTTAGAACAAGGCATAGTTTTCCCTGCTGGATCTTTGGGTGTGGGACCAATCTCCAGACATATGGCCATTTTTGTGCCTGGCGCGGCGCCAAGTGGGAATGGGTGGTTTTGAGGCTGAAGGCAGCAGGAAAGCCTGCAGCCCCCAGGTCTGTGGGGCCAAGCAAGCGGTTCCCAAAGAGCTTTAGAACAAGGCATAGTTTTCCCTGCTGGCTCATTTGGGCATGGGACCAATCTCCAGACATATGGCCATTTTTTTGGCTCGCGCTTTTACAAGTGGGAAAGGGTGGTTTTGAGGCTGAAGGCAGCAGGAAAGACTGCAGCCCCCACGTCTGTGGGGCTACGCAAGCGGGTCCCAAAGAGCTTTACAAAAAGGCACAGTTGTCCCTGCTGGCTCGATGGGCGTGGGACCAATATCCAGACATATGGCCATTTTTGTGCCTGGCGCGGTTACAAGTGGGAAAGGGTGGTTTTGAGGCTGAAGGCAGCAGGAAAGCCTGAAGGCCCCAGGTCTGTGGGGTTATGCAAGCCGTTCCCAAAGAGATTTAGAGCAAGGCATAATTTTCCCTGCTGGCTCTTTGGGTGTGGGACCAATCTCCAGACATATGGCCATTTTTGTGCCTGGCGCGGCGCCAAGTGGAAAAGGGTGGTTTTGAGGTTTAAGGCGCAGGAAAGCCTGCAGCCCCCAGGTCTGTGGGGCTACGCAAGCGGTTCCCAAAGAGCTTTAGAACAAGGCATAGTTTTCCCTGCTGCCTCTTTGGGCGTGGGACGAAT